>NC_045640.1:46883823-47555252 GCF_009829145.1 Chiroxiphia lanceolata | reverse complement strand
GGCATTCTTGTTCACCTGTGTAGCCATTGCTGTCTTCATTCTTGTTAAGTGTTGCTTATGTTGCTGTAGAAGATGTGGCAGGATTGCAAAGAGGAAGAAAGAATAGACATCTTGTTCTCATCAGCACTTTTTCCTCTCCTAGGCTGATTCAGCTAGGCATTTATTAGGATGTGCTTTAAACTGGGCATATCATGAAGTGCCCCACTGAACAGGGTCATGATACAAAGCCGTTGTGGGGACGAGCTACTTGCTTAGCTAGCAAATTCCTTCTGGCCTAAATAAAATTAAATTATAGTTGCTTTAGCCCTTGGGACCATGTTAGCTGATCATACATGGTCCCTACCATGGTAATTACTGCTCTAACTTTTTAAATTCATTTGGGTATATTCCATAAATTCAGCCTTCCTCTGTGTGGTACTGTGCGTCTGCAACTAGTATCCTTACCTTAACTCTGTCCTCTCCTCTAGTGTCACCCAGGCTCGATGATTTCTCAACCATAATGCCTCTCCTGTCAGTCTCTCTCTCCAGACAGGACAATGAAGCTAAGATCACAGGCTCCTAAAAAGTGCCCATCTGAAGGGCTGTGATCCTAAAAATTGGGCACTGCAAGTGGCAAATGCACTGACTACTTGGCGGCTTAGGGGAGACCAGAGTCCTAAGACCATCAGAGAAATGGCTTTTCTGGGAACCATTTATCTTTTCCTTTCAGTCTGGAGTCCTGCTGCACAGGCCATCATTCTAACTGCAACACTGCAGGGATGTGAAAACCACCTCTGTCAGGAACTTGCCCGTTTTAAACCCCAAATGCCTCTGAGCCATGCAAGAAAAACTCTAGAGAGGGAACTTGCAAAGCAGTAACGTTACAAGTGGGAACAGTGCACTAGTCACTTGCCTTGCCTGGCCTGCAAAGTTTGAGGGAAAACAATGCTGCTCTTGGGTCAGGTAAGACTGGTACTAAATGCAGTACTTATTCAGTTGTCAAAGGTGTCTACTAAAATGCTGCTAGTTCAGGCCTCCTGTTCTAGGTAAGGTTATTATGTGCCAGCTTACTCGAGAAAGAACCTGCTCCAATTTTAACTGATATTTGCTGTACTCTGGAATTGTTTTTAAATAGAACCGGCTGAGAAAACATGATTATTTGTTTACATAATAAAATTCCTTATATCACATCAACTTTTTTATTAGCATTGTCATGTTTCAATGTCTGATTAAATCTCTTCATACTACAACATGTACAAAAGCTCAAGTGAACTGTTTCCAAATTGAAGAGGGGTTAGAACAAGACTACTGCATCTCATGGCAATTTTTGGTACACTGTTCCTACTGTCACGATGGAATCATATGCAGGAATATGCATATTGAAATATGCATGGTGAACAGAAATTAGAACAGTGTGACATCCAGGCCCCAGATCTGAAAGAATTTGCTGTAACTGTTCACAGCTGGGTCCCCAGACACAGTTCCATCATTCACCAACAGCCCCAATCACCCAGTTGCTGAGATGTCAGTTCAGATGCCTGAAGGCCAGCAAGCCTCCTAGAACACTCCATAGGCATTGGTCAGACAGGGCTAACAAAGGACACTGGAAACAGGATAGCGGGAAAAGTCAGAGAGAGAAAGTGCTCCATAGTCACTGTAAGGAGGGGTACTTCTTTTCAGTAACCTACTCAGAAAAATTCAGCTTATCTAGTACTGAATTTAAAAGGTAAAAACAAACAAACAAACCAACGAACCAACCAAAAACCAAACAAAACCAACCCCTCCTCTTAATTTCTTCATTTTAGAATCTGCATATAAAGCAGAGAAAGATATCAAAGTAGGAAGGTGGTCTATGATGCATTTCTCCAATTAGACACAGTATGTATACTAAATTTGTCACACTGATCTGGCCCTACAGCTGGCATGCACACCTCTCTGTGAACAATAAACTGTTTTGAGGAACTCAAACACGTGCAGCTTGTTGTGCTGCTTAAAGAATCCACACATACTTGCACATTGGAGGTCTAACTTTTTGCTTAACACATGTAGATTTTTACTGGAATTGTAGACTAAAATAAACAGAGCCCAGATTATTGCCAGATCTAAAAAACACATGCTTCCACAACTGCCACACTGTGGCCAATCCTGTACTGCCATTTATAAAAACATCTGCAGCACCTAGCACAGTGGAGCTTGGGTCTTTAAAACACATGCTACAGTTTGGCTTTGTTACATGATCAGATGATGCAGAAAGTTTATGAAGTCCACCCAAGCAGTGCTACTCTTACAAGTTTTGAAAAATTGGAAATTGCTAAAGAAACTGAAGAACTTTCACTGCAAGTTTTACTTTTCTTCCTCCCCTCCTGCCCCCCAGTTTTACCATTGGCATTTCAGTTAAAATATTTCCTATCTAAGAGAAATAAAAAGTGATGCAGTTTTCACTACAAAGAACACATGGGGAGTGTCTGGATCTTGCAGAACTAACACACTTCTGAGAGACAGATATGACTGTGGCCAAGGACAGCCTCTCAACAGCTTAAAGATCGTATGATTAATATGAACATGTAGGGCCTTACTAACTCTGATGAGCTGCAGGAATTGTAAGCTGACTACATCACTGTGGAAACAGAAAAGCAATTACCTTTTATTTCAGCAGTCCTTTTCCTAAATTCAGGCTTCAAATCAACTTCACCTACCACATGAACATTTAAACACAATGTTCAAAAACATTGTGTTTTTGAACACAAATGTTTTCCTAGAACTGCCAGAATCTATCAAATCTAGCAAGCTTAGAAAATAAAGAAACCTGATGTGACGTTTTAAACATTTCAATAGTTACCAATTTATTTTTATAAAAAAAATGGTAGCAATGTAGAATACAGCAATATTTTCTGGTTCCACACACGCAGGTTGTGAACATTCCAAGCAATGTGTACATTTTGGAAGGAGACTAGACAAGAGAATTGACCAAAATGTTACTGAACATGGGAAGATTTTTAAAAAAGGCTAAAAATTAGATATCAATAGTGTCTTCTTAATATTGCTTTAATTACTGAAGACTGAAAAAAACACTTGACTTTACAGATAGGGTTAAAAAATGGGGTGGGGGAAAGAAAAAAAAAGGCTGCTACAACACTGCCATACAGTCAAAAAAAAAAAAAAAATTCAAACTTCAATATTTGCATACTTGATAGCAGCATTCTCCCATCGAACCATATGAAACTACAGGAAGAAAACATCAAAGCAAAAAAAAAAAAGGCAGTTATCCATCAGTATTCAAAAACCTAGAATGAAGTCACTAAGTAGATGAACACTTATTGAGAATTAATTAATCAATATCTACATTCTTAGCTGTTTCCAACTCTGTTCCAAGAGAAACGTGAAGTTGAGTGTCAGCTTTGCGTATTTTATTTTTGGCCTATTTGAGTTTTTTCCAGTTCATAATTCATTGCATGCTTGGAATAGAGAGGGTCATTATAAATCCTTCTACACAACGAACTTTAAGTAGACAGCTGAAAATAAAATGTACTACTTGTAAACACACAAAAAAATACAAGCTTTTTTTGTTTCAAGTGAGCACTGGTTCCAGATAGATTATCTTCGGTATCTACCTCTTTCACCTCTGTCTCTGTCCCGGTCACAAATCCTCTCTCTCTCCCTTTCCCGATCACGGCCTCTGTCGCGCTCTCTGTCTCTTCTGTTGTCTCTAGGGCGGTCCCGTTCCCGCTCCCGGTCCCTCTCCCGTGGCCTGCTTCTCCGACCACTGACAACTGCTTGTGTGCGGCGAAGAAAGTCGTCTACTCTCATGTCATAGTCGTGCTGTGATGAAAGGACAGTTCTGTTTATTTTCTTTCTCATATTAAAATTCCCCCCCTTATTCACAGGGCTGGCTGTACCTCTGCAGAAAGCCCAGTATTTAAAAAAACCCCAAACAAATCCAAAGTGTCCAGCATTCATGAGCAGAAGCTGGGGTTCAAATGCCAGATATCAGCAAGAGACCTGAAAGCTAAGCAGCCTTCTAAGCCAACTGACAGAAATGTAACCACCTGCCCTGTTTTCTAATGTGCCTGTAAAAAATAGTAGAACACAAACTTCTGCCGATAAAGTAACTTGTTGTGCGTGAGCACAGGCAATGTGACAGGTGTGTCCTTATTCAAAGCGGGCTTCAGCATGAAAACATTCAGAGCTGGACAGCTGGAAGCCAATTTAAAACACCCCTCAGTTTAAGAGTTTGAAAATTCTATGCTTTTACCTCACCTGGGAGAGAAAAGGTTTCCAAATTTGCTGGAAGTGTCAACCTAAATAGCTGATCTTTCTAGGGAACACTACTACAGGTCATAAAAATGCAGTTTATCATAGTCAACAAAGCTCAGGTTAGGCTATAACTGGACCCCAGATTCCTACTCCAGCCTGCAGACTTGCATCCCCCTCTGTCTCTCTGGCCACTCACCACTCGTTTGTCTCTGTATCTCGCTTCATGTGGTACAGGATGATGTCCTGAGTATGGAGGGTGAGCTTGAGGTGGAGGTGCATGGTGCTGATAGTAAGGGTGGTGTGGTGGTTGTTCCATACCTGGATACGGTGGCTACAAGAAAGTTACAGGAAGTTTGTTAGTGTTTCAAAGCAAAGGAAAGCACACAAGGCTGAGCGCTGGTAATTAAAAACACAGGTTACTTTCAGATGGAAAACACAGCAACTAAATATATTCGATTACAGCCTCCTAACCGAATGGTAGACTACTTTCCACTAAGTTGGCATGCTTTACTACCTCTCTACCACTGCTTTTAGAAGTTTGGTCAACACACTCCCCAAAACCAAAAATGCCCTCCCTCCATATCTGCCTCAACAGGATACTGTACATAAAACTTCTGCTACTTAAATGTGGTGGGTTTGGTTTTTTTAAACCTATGCATATGGAATATGAATTCTGTCCAAACCAGCCAGCTCTTACAGAACGAGTCTTTTCAGTGTCACTCCTTATGAATATGTTTCTATTTTAACTGAAAAAACCCTTACTTTGCAAGACAAATTATTTGACAAATGGTGGATTTTTTGTTTTTAATAAGACATATTTTGGCTGATTTCTTCCACTTCTTCAGTCAGCAAGACCTTCCTTTCCCATATTACCAAACCATCATTGCTTACATTTTTGTTACAAAGAAAGTAAGTGGAAGTGCTGGATTTTAGGATGACTACTTGGACAGCATGCAAAATAGGGAAGAGAGGAGGGGAAAAAAAAAAAGTTTCTGGAGGTTTAGCTGTGTTTGAAAAATCATTTTTCTTCCCATCTGACAAGCTCGTTCACTTCCTTCAGTTAGAACAAACCATAGCTGTGTTTCAGCTGAGAAAAATTAGAGGCTACAGGAGCATCTCCACATCTGGCACTACTTTTTGCTCATTGCCAGCATACACAAGAGCCAAAAGACTCATTATAGTTATGCAAAATCAGGCCAGACTTATTATATGTAATCAAAATAACTTGCTATAATGACTACTCCTCCTGACACACTATCAGTTAATTTCTATCTGCAGAGATGTAGATATGTGCACTCAGGTATCTGCTCATCTGACTGGGAAAAGATTGCATTTCAGTGGAGGCTGTATAGGGGTAGACTTATTTTAACTATGTTGCGCAGTCCACTTTGCTACGTTCCTGCATGCTTCGCTGCCATAGCCAAAAGCAAGCCACTGCACAGCACTAGAGCACATCAGCTCATTCCATCAGCCTCTTCAGCAAGTCCACCTGTTCGATGCATTTGCTGTTTGAGAGAAAGCCAATTACTATGAACATTTAACAGAATACAAAATGTTATTACACCCTCTTGTGTAGGCTAAAGGAGCGTTCTACTGTTTCCTCAGAGCTTTCAGTTTCTTGTAGATTCAAGCCAAGGCAGAGTCCAGCTACCTTACTCTTTACTAGGATGCCAGACTACTGCTGAGAGCTAAGTGAATTTCAAAATACTTGATATTAATATTTTCCCCTAAAATGTTTACACAGTTACAGCAAAGATACATTTTAGGAAAAGGGGAGAGTTGAATGCACACTGAATATGCCAGGCTCCTCTAGAGGGAAACAAAAACAGCCACACTCTACGGAGAAAAATCGAATTCAACAAGACACGAACCATTCCTTGCCACGGTGGTGGTGGTCCCATGTTGTGGAATTCCCTCACGTAATCATTGTAGGACTAAAATGAAAGACAGTAACATTACAATTTATGATAAGTGTTCTTTGGAAGCGCAGAAAGTTGAATATAAAAGTTCCCCAAAAATCTGCATGCACCAACTTACCCCATTTAAAAACACATCTCGTCGAACTCCTGAAAATCGTCTGTTGGGAATAAAAATTTATAGAACTAAATCCAATTTATCCATATAGACAAGTTAACAGGGCATAAAATGAGTAACATGAACACACCTTACCTGTCTACTTCGGGATATCTGGGGTCCTTTATATACCCTGTTCGAACATCAAGCAGTATTAATTCAATTTACCATCTCACGTTTACACTCTTAAAAACATACTCAATAGAAACCATCATTTTATTTTGTGCCAGCTATGAAACTGTGTCTACCTGCTATTACCCTCGCTTTTAAACTAACTCTCAAAAACTCTGAACTTCTTATAGACAGTGAAGACAAATAGTATAATGTAAAACAAAGAAGTGGCACAGATAAACCCACAGGAATCTGCACATAGTACAAATATGCAAGGGGGTAACTGTGCAAATAAAGACTTGAAATTTAGTCAAATGAATTGGAAATGCCCATGAATTTGAAGAGTACTGTCTCTTGGCAGTTAGTATGTAGCTGTTACTATTTACTAACTGTGCATTCAGTAGAAAATGTTCTTGTGGGCAACTCTTAAAGCTGATTTCTTAATAAGTTTTGGGTACAATGCTACACAGAAAATTAAAAACAACCTAAGAAGCATCTGGAAAAGCCCCACAGGGAAAAGAATTCTTACAGCTTCGGTAAATCCCAGGAAGTAAGCTTTAAAGAGTTCAGTAAAATGGTGCAAAACACCAGGCATGCTTGTGCTAATAAAATAATGCTTCTGAGCTTCATTATTTTTAATTTTTTTTTTCCTTTAAGCAATGGTCTTAGAAAGAGCAGCAACAACACTCTTTTTGGCATCAAAGAACACAGGCTTGACAGATAAATGCAGGTTCTTATGAGATTTAGAAATCCACCACTGAAATAGTGGAATACACTTTTCCAACAGCCGTGAAGCATGATTTGGTAGACTAAAAGCAACAATTTTTTAACAGCTGCTTTCTGAAGAGGAAAAAAAAAACCTGTACTATGACCAGTGCTGTTGCTGCACTGTCATTGCAAACATTTCTCTCTGGACAACACCACAATTCCTTTCTCAAACTCATCATTACATCCTCTTGTAAAATGCAGGGAAATTTCCCCCTCACCTCCTCATGTCAATGTTGTAAAAAAAACTCTCTGAAAACAAAACCGAACATCTACTGTCAACTCTGAACAGGGGCTGCTAGTCATCTCAGCTGACCTTCCCAGCTGGAATTTTCTGATAAACATCTTCATTTGATGATTAGCACCTTGACAAGTAGGTCAGACCAATTCTTGTGCCCATATTAACAAAGCATTTGAGAGGATCATTCACAACAGTGTACACATTTCTGAGGCTCTTACAGAAGGCTCAGCATAGGTTAACTCAGCTCTCTCTCAAACCAGTGAAACAGTGTCACTGACTTGTGTGAGAAATGGGTTAAATCAGCAGGCAGCACTTGGGACAAATCACATTTTTATATCCCAGTCGTATCAATATTTTACTTTTGAATGAATGAGGACATGCTAAAAGAGAAAACATTTGTGAACTGGTGCACACAAATCTTCAGAGTAAGATATTAACCTGGTCTTTGGTGAAACTCAGGGGCATAGTCAATCCTTGGTTTCTTTCTGCTGTTATGAATATCATAATCTTCTGGTCGACGCCTACACAAATTAGATATCAAAGATTAAACAAGGTTGCTTGAAGCGTTCGTCACAGCATAGTTTGAGCTACCCAGGATCTCAATTTAATAATTCTGAATTCCATTTGCTTCAAAATATTCTACAGCTTTAAATCTGAACTGATATAATCAGGAACAGCTCAATTACATACCCTCTACTGTTACTTTCTGTCTACAGGAATTTTGGTAGTTAAGGAAGGAACTCTACCCAACTATACCTTCATATCAAACAAAAGGTAACAAATTTGTCTAAACCAAACTCAAACTTAGGCATTAACATTACACTTTTCACATTCTATTTTTAAACAACCTATCGGATAACAAAAGAGTTCACAGAACATTGCAGTCAGAGGGCATGGAGACTGCTGCATTTCATAGCTATGGGGTAAAGAATTCTATGAAAGGTCTATTTCCATAACATTTATAAACAAAACTCTGCATGCTGTGTGAAATTGCTTCTTTTACTGTAACTTTCCTAATTGGGTAGGCCAGTTATATTATTTCTAATTTCTGTTCTAAGCAATTTACCAGGAATGGATTGGTGCATTTTACAGGGTTTAGGAGTGCTTAAGCTTCCTGATAATTCAAATAATTAGGGCTCCTTTCTATACAAAAGCTCTTTGACAGAAGAGATGTTAAGAACTTTGCTCTTCCTTATAAACGTGCATTCCAGTTGCTGTTATGTTTAATAAAGAACTGAAAAAGGGCTTCTAATTTTGTTCCATCAAGGTACATAAACATTAATGGGAGACTCCAATTCTAACATAACGGTGTTTCTAAACACAAAGCAGCTAAAAATCCATTCCTTCCCCCACCCCACCCCAGCAATATAATTTCTTATGACAAGACATTAACACTTTCTTAAATCACTTAATTACTATGCAACTTGCTGGCTGAGTAACAAGCTCATATAGCTTTTAGTTATAAATAGCATAATTTCTCCCCCCCCCCCCCAACTTCAGTCTTTAAAACCCACCATACCCAGTTACTAAGCTTTTTAAAATGGAAGCAGATTCTTTACTATAAGCAATAAGCCCAAAAACCAAAGCAGTTGCATCTACAGCAAATTCAGATCAAAGAAAATAAAAGCTGGTGTAAAGAATAAACATACCGCTTTCTTGTAGTTTTGAGAGTGCATTTACGACCGGTATAAAATATGATAGAAACAGTTCATATAGTAGTCCAACTACTGACTTTAAGCTGTAAGCCACATACATAAATGGAGGCCCTGGCAGGCTTGAGAAGGTGTGGTGGTGTTATATGTATAGTTTGCAGTCCATTGCAAAACCTTCACTTGTATATACTTTATTGCACTGGAAACCTCTTAGCTTAACTCCAAAAGCCATCTCGGTGTTCAGTCCTTTAAAGCCAAAAATAGGGGGGTGCTGCCAGGTTTCCTCCTACCTACTCGTTACAGTGTCCTTTTTTTTTTTTAAGCTCAAGGAAATGGGGACTCTTGTTGGGGCTCTGTACCTACCACAGGACGTTTCCACAAAAAGGAAACTTAACCAAAGGTTTCAGCCCAAACCATACATCAGTCTGTATGCAAAGTGGCTACCACGGGGAAAAGGTGTTTGGCAGAAGGGCTAATATCAGTTCTTTGCCAAGACTTCTCCAATTCTGTAACAAGTTATACCCCCTTTTTTCTGGAAAATGATGTTAAGTTCATATAGCAGTGATCAATAACCATGTCGATCCTCTAAAAATATTTTAAGTCCACAGGTACTGCCAGCATCTGGAAAGGTTGTAAATACAGACACAGCAACAGCCATTCTTTTTGGTTTGTTGCCGGGTCTCCAAGGGCCACTTGATCCCTTTTGGGAAGAACCTACTGTTTTCAGAAGCTCAGCAAGATGTGTGAATTCAGTGGTTACATGTTAGAGAATATTTGGCAATGGGGTTAACACATCACGGTGACACAATTTGAAACAGTCCCAATAATGCTCCTCTTGAATATCAAAATAACTTAAATATTTTATCCTCAA
Organism: Chiroxiphia lanceolata; assembly: GCF_009829145.1. Classification (NCBI taxonomy): domain Eukaryota; kingdom Metazoa; phylum Chordata; class Aves; order Passeriformes; family Pipridae; genus Chiroxiphia; species Chiroxiphia lanceolata. The sequence continues at coordinate 47,545,306 of NC_045640.1, read as the reverse complement.
AATGAGGCGGCATCTTCTGCAAAATTCTAAGTGATCCTTATAAAAGTCCCATATTTGATAAGGCTTATCCAGAGACACACCTGAAAGAAAAGGCTTTTACAAGATATTAACACATTTTTGGCATATAAATATTTCCTCCTCTCCATCTAGCCTGCTCATAATCAAGCCGAGCTTACCTACAGCTAGCATTACATGTTGCATTAGCTCAATAAACGATCTAGTCTAAACTAGAGACAGCATTTTAAGAGCTTTTTTCTGCAAAAGCAAAGATCCCCATTTTCCTCTTGAAAAATGACAGACCGGGGAACCATGTGAAATCCTCAATGAAGCCACAAACTTGTCCATGCAGCTTGATTTGAGGATTTTCTCTCTTCTTTATCGCAGGGAAAGCTTTGACGAATCACATTCCTCCATCACGTTATTCTGATACATGTGCCTATTATCAGTCCAAAGAACGTTTCTAACCTTCCCACGTCCCGAACGGGGTCTCGACGGGATGGGCGTCCTCTTGATCGGGGTTGTGAGTGCATTCTTCTCTTGTGCCTCATTTTATGAATGACTTGATACAAGTCAATACTTTCATCGGGAGGGAAGAGAAGACAAAGTTGGGTTCCACATTCCGGCTCAATTTCCTAGAATTAGTTAGAAGTTCAGTAGTGGTTTATAAACTGAAGAAATGAAACTCTCCCCAAATACACTGACAACATACACTTTAAAAAAAAAAAAAAAAGGACACTTTGAAGAGATTTCAGTATCTCTAGAGACAGCAAAATTCACTTACATTACCTTTCACTCTTTAGCCACTACTTAGAATTTTCATAAATTAGTCCAACACTTGGGGCAACCATATCTTCCCATGAGACATACAGGCCACATCACTGTTTTGCTACAAAAATCAGAGGACTGTTTTTCATCACAAAGAAAATGATCACCTATTACAGAAAGAAAAGTGACAGACGTAGGAAAAAAATCCACTCCAGCTCCACACATAAAGCCGTGGCCTGATGAAGTTGACTATTACCACTCAAAATGAGTTCTTTGTATGGTAGACAGGTCCGTGAGAATACCAACTCAATGTTTGACATCAGTTAAAACAAGCAATTTATGTGTTCAGGATTATTAGGAAAGGAACACAAAACAAGAAAATCATTATACCACACTGGAAGTTCACGTTCCACCCACACCTTTAATATTGGGTGCAGTTCTGATCCCTGCATCTCAAAAAACAGGGGGACAGTAGAAATGGAAAAGCTTCAAAGCAGGGCACCAAGAATAACTGAATGAGTGTAACAATTCCTACATGCAATGACTGAGCAGGTCGTGTCTCTTCAGCCTGGATTAAAAGAGAAATATGTGGTGTGTGGGGAACAACGTGGATATAATGGCACCGTTGGACACCACAATTTATTTGGAGGAGAGAAGGAGAGAGATCAACTTGCTGACTCTCTCTTCCAGTACAAGAACTTGGGGCTATCAAATGAAGCTAGCAGGAGCCAGGTGCGAAACAATCCAAAAAAGTGCTTCTTCAACCTGGTGACTAGCAGGCCTGCGAAATGCCTTCCCAAACGATGTTGTAAAGGCAGAATTTCAATGTACGCATCCTCAGAGGAGAGATCCATTCAGAGTTACATAAATGCAAACGGATAAACGACAACCACTTCAGGAAATAAGCAGAGCTGAAATCAGGGAGAGCAAGCATCAGACAATGCTTGCCCAGAACTAACAGTATAGTAATCTTATGAAAAAAGATGAAACCCATGTCCAGATTGTAACTTCTGTGAAGTGGACAAAACATCAAAAAAATATATTTCCTTGACCATTTAAAAGAAACAAAGTTAAGTGAAATCCTTTTTTTTTTTTTTTTCAAATTCACACTAAACTAAAACCAAGACCAATACTACTGTTTTACTTCTGCTACACAACAAAGCAAACGTATGTATGGGCAAAACAATGCAGTACAGAAATGACATTTTCCTTTAAATATGGGGATTATACAACTCCCATCTTGCTGTAAGAAAGCAGAACCCATTATTTTACCCAAGGCCTGGTTACTTGATGACAGCAGCTAGATACCCACACTCTGATACGTCTGACAAGACAAAGAGCCACCCCCACTTAAAATTTGCTTAGCATATACTTTTTAATGGCAGTCTACCTCCTAAGCAATAGTTCATATAAAAAAAAATTGCAATGCAGAACACAGCTGGAAACACCAGAACTTGTTCTTATAAACTGATGCTATATGGTTTGCACACCATACAATGCAAGGCACATTACATTTCAAATCCAAAATATCACACAGTTTTGAAGCAAACACTGTTAATTGCAAAGATGACAACATAACCGGCACCATATTGTTTTCTTTTTCCTTCTTCCGCAACAGCATTAGAATGAAGCAGAGTGCCTTTGCTACAGCACTCTACTGCAAGTAACAACTGATCTAAAACACTCCTAATCTTCTGCACATACAAAGCTGAAAGCAAGCACTAGAAGATGCAGGTTATAGAAAAAAAGTAATAATTAACAAACCTGTCCATCGCGTCCAATCTTTACTGGCTTATGTTCGTTCCAAGGATTGGTCAGGTGAGCAGACTTAGTGAACGGCAATTCCCGCCTAAACATGCAAGTGGCACCATTTATAGTTTTGCCTCTGTTTTTCATTACGGAAAGATTTAAAAACGCATACAGCAGGGTATTACATACAAAATAACATTGTTATCCTTTGCACTGTCAGGTCTCTGAATGTATTCTTATGTAGTATGTATTGGTAACTGGAGATTTCACTTTGACTTCTTCCAGTATTAACTAATATAGTCCATACTATGTCAGACCATCGTTTCAAAGAAAATTCTTTTGGTCTTTGTGCACTACCGAGATTGTGCTTGTTTATTATCTCACCATCTGAATACAGTGACCAGTCTCTATGTGATGTGGTAACTCATGGTACCTACTGAAAAAAGTCTCTGAGCATGTGACATAACTATGAAGCTAGAACTGCTTTGAGCTGGAGGTGGGAGTCAATAGCTTCCAGAGGACATTTCCAACCTAGATTTTTCTCTATTTCGAAGTCCCACTTTAGTCTTTCAGGCAGCCTGAAGTGCTTGTACAACCATGCTACCATGTATCTCACAGGACTACTATAATTTTTTTCTTTAAGAGAGTTTTAAAACCTTTTCTGTGAAAACATACTCGGTTACATCAATGAACATACTGCTCACAACCTACACATTATACAAAATACCTGTACTATTTGTTATTTTACAACAGCAGCATTTTCTTTGTTCAGTCAGATAAAGACAGATTTGTCCTTAAAGGATTTTTTCCCCTTATATTCACTGCTGTCTGTTCAAGTGAGCAGTTATTTTACTCAAACACTTAGAACAGAGTTTTCTGGTTTCAGTGCAAAAATCAGTGAAGGAATGCAATCAAGTGTTAAAAAATTGTTTACATTTAAAAAAAAAAATATTCTTTCTATAATGCATTGTCTACATTAAAAAAAACCCATGTACTTTCCATTGCACATGTCAGGTACAGACCTGAGTCTCAAGGAGAGTAACATAGAGGCATGGTTTGGGGAGATTGGAGGACACATCTCTGGTTGAATCGAGTTTCAGAAGGATGCAGTCAGCACTTGAGTGAGTAACATGCAGCAGTGGGATTATAATGCCTTGTTACTGACAGCAACATAAACGAACAGTGATTTACCTGCAAATCCAGTCAATTTTAAAGACACCTCCCAACATTTTTGCATTCATTCCTGCAGGCAGCACCCAGTGTATAGGTGATCCTCCGTGATGGGACTCTGAAGACAATCTTGCAAACCCTAAAGGATTTCATATGAATTGTAACAAAGATACAACAGAAAATCTGTGGCACATAAAACTCACTTTCACTTACCTGGATAACAGATCACTTTCCCTTACCTTGGAATTTGCCACTCTCTCTTACAGAAAATATCAAAATAACACTCCTTGCTGATCTAAATGCAGCATTAAGCTTCTTTTCATTCACTGGAAGCGTTGACCATACTCCCTAAAACAGAACAACACCCGTCCCACCACCAAAACATGAGAGTTCATCTCAAGTGATTTAGCTAACAGAAATTATAGTGCAGATGAGGAAAACAAGACCAAAATAGTGTACTGGGATAGAAGATAATGGAAAGAGAAACATATTGCTAAATTCATGTCCTTCAGGAAATATTTTTAGTCTATCTTGTGCTAAAACTTTTAGAACACTGGCTGGCTTTTCAATGTTTTTTGAACTTTTTTTGAAAGATGCTTTGAGACCATCTGTAATTACAACGGAAACATCATAATGATGGACAGATACCTTAAAAATACTAAAGGCAAAGGTTTTCATGTATGTTTTAAGTGACATTGGGAGTTCACGTATTATATAACACACACATATTATGAAAAACCAGCAGCATATATACTTGAAGGTGGGCAGATAGACTTCAGTACAGTATTGCAGATTTATTGAGGGCAGTTTTCAGACTTTAGAACTGTTTCAGTGAAAGGCCAGAAACATGAAAGATAACAGAGTAACACTTTAATCTGACAATACAACTCAAACCACTTGGTTCAGCCTTCCACATCTACAACTATTAGCTACCACCTCTTCCACCAACCATTATGTAGCCACGCACGATAAAACCCAATCTGTTTTAAGGTACCAGCTGAGCTGAGATACAGAATATCAGTTTGGATCTAAGATCTACCAAAGAAAATGTTCCTCCCCTTACTGTTTTTCAGTGAAGGTGTGTATACAAGTCCTGCTCTGAGCTCAGATCAGTGTCTGTTTGACTGGCAATTTGTTAGTCACCAGATAACTATTTGGCTTTTTTACTAGCTTTCAATCAGATTACATGGCTTTAGGCTGCTTCTAAAGCCCTACTGTGAACTGGAACAACTTATTATATTGGCACCACAAAAAGCAAGTTTCACAAAAATGCAGTGGCATAGCACTGATGCTTATACACTGAGACAAAAGCATCGCCTCCAAGAACTTTAGGAACAAGGATACTACTGCAGCTCTGAGCATGGATGAGGCACAAAAAGGATATACCCCTTTACAGAGCTAAAACAAAAACCAGTCACAATGATGTTCACTGCAGAGATGAGACACAAAGGTGGGGGCAGGGGTACGAGCCAAATCTGTCCAGGAATTTTGAGATTTGTTTAATCATTTTAATGCCACCTTATTTTAGAAAATCTTCATTAATAGAATAGCCTACTCTGTGTATATTGTGTAACAGCAAATAAGGTATCTTCTCTATAAGTTGTTCCACGCCAATACAAAACCACCAGAGTGGCCTAGTGCAACAGACACCTAGTGCAACTCCTCAACAGCTGAAGTCTAGTGCTCTGGAATTCCTCCCAAAGAATTCACGCAAGCACTGCCAGGCATACATTTCCACAGTAAGGCTTCAGATCCCTGAATCAACTGAGAAAAATTACTTTTACAGCATTAGACAAAAGACAAAACAACCTTCTGAACTTCTTCACAGTACAGCGATACAAAGAGAGGTGTTGATGAAGGGGAGAAAATACCATCCCAGCATTCCCGATGGAGGTTGGCTAAAGACCTTATCAAAGAGACCCTGAGGCCTTTTTTTAACTCTCCTCTTACCAAGATAAATGACTGACAGTCTAGAAACTTTTCTAGGTTACAGTGGAAGCAGAAGAAACCAGGGGTAAGTAGCTTTTATCTCTGCACCTACTGAGATCTGATGCAGAAAATAACCCATCTCTCTACATGCTCTTCTATCCTAAGATAGTTATCTTTGAAAACAAAGTTTTTGAAGAAAATTCAACATACCTTTGCTTTAGCAAGCGATACATTTTCATGGTTATTACTTTTGATGAGAAAGAATCTTGCATCTTGGAGAATGTATTTAAGTTTACTTGTTTGGTCTGAAAAAAACAGAGTATTAATTTAAATAAGCTGATGTGTAAATACTTAGTTACCAAGCATGTTGCTTTGAGTGTAGATAGCTGTTTGCTTCCTTCAAAATATCCCACCCAATTCCTACCTATATATTATCACAGCCACCCAACTTGAAGGCTAAGCTGTAGAGCACAAAATGCCAGGGGAAACAAAAACAAAAATAAAACTTAAGATAGCCAGGTAAAGAAAAAAATAAAATCAGCATGATTCAGTGATGTTCCGATATACAGGACTTATTTCCTTGCTTAAGAGTCTTTGAATAAATACTGGGTAACGCACACAACAAGCACAAGTTGTCCAATAGAGAATGCTGAAATGTTCCTCTTTTCAAATTTAAGCACTCTCTTTTCTAATTTGCTGCCTCTGCAAGGAGCAAAGCGACTGAATTTTTTGCATATCACTCTCAACACATGCAAAAGTAGCTCAAGGTTCACTTATCATGCTCAGAACAATTACGTGCTCAAACTGATTTATATCGGAACATCACTACTTACAGGTAATTCAATCAACAGAGACAATGGCTTGCTATGGGGCATGCATTAAAAATTCAAATTTAAATGATACCTTTTTGGACAGCACGAACGGAAGATGATAATTTCTCATGCTTCTTTTCTGAACCTGTGTTTAGCCAAAGTACATTTGTTCAGATTGAGCCTTAATAGAGATAATATACAATTTCTACAGCCTTGTCACATACAATTTTCATTCATGACAAATTATGCTTTCTGGCGCGCACCCACACACACAAAAAATACTATTCAATGTGCACGAGTGTTTTGTTTTGGGTTTTTTTTTTTTTTTTGGTTTTGTTTTTGGGTTGTTTGGTTTGGGATTGGTTTTTAATAGTATTTGAACAATTTCCTACTCAGAAAACTAGTCACTGAATCATCATCTTCCAAGTTTAAAATAAAAAAAAGTGAAAATTCCACTTAAGCAACAGAATAGCATTAAAGTAACAAGAAAGCCTACTCCCCCCAAAAGGTATCCACACACAACATGCCAGAAGTCAATACCAAATTATACAAAGCTACATACCCCATAAATCTCTACAGCCAGTTACATTTATTTTAGATTACACCTTAAGATTTGATGCAAGTCACGATGACAAGCAATAAAAGGAAAGAATACCTGCGTACGATTCTGATGCAGAACTTCCACTTCTGTCAAAAACAATGGGAGAGATACCTCTAGCTCTCTTCCTCTCCTTCTTTTTCTCATCTAAAAAGAAACCATAACAAATAAAAGCAATATTTTAAACACGAAGTGTCAGGCAAAATTGAGATTAAAAAGTACTGAGACAGGAAAACAACATCAGTAAAAGTGAAGTTAGCGTTTGGCTTGCACATTAAAATTGTGGCTGTTGCTGCAAAACTACCATGCACAAAAGAAGCAAATGCTAATTACTCAAGCTTTTCATTCACAAAAGGAAGATGATCGCCACAAAACTAGTAATTCTATGCAATGTTTAGAGACAGAACTTATCTTCCTGGTGTTTTAGTAAGGGTGGGTTAGCTCTTCTCTCCAGCCTTCACCCAAATGTGCAACATCAAGCACAAACTGTGTTGCAATAGTGATATGGGCTCATTTGCTCAGAGCCCAACAAAACAGCAAGAGATAGGAAAACAAAACACTGTGGCACACAGGCAATTATTTCCACTCTAAAAATGTGTTATGTTATACCACAGGGCTTTTTAGAACAGTTATTACAGCTTCACTTGTCTTTAGGTTACACCTTGCTGTTCTCTAATTCCAAACAGCAGAGCTGAGCTAAAAAAGGCAGCATGTTAAGGAGGATGACCACCTATGGAGACTTCAGATAAGGAAGATACACAATAGGAATCTTAACAGGATTGCAAGTTGCTTTCCTAGAAAAAACAAACAACGAACAGCCAAACCCAAAAGTATTTACGTCATTAGCACTTCATATTTGTAAGTTAGGACCAGTCATAATATAAAACTGTGAAGCATTTGTTTCTAGTTTCTGCTTAAAACATTTACCTCCTTCTAAATTCGCCCTAATAGCTAATATTTTTAACTTAGGTTTACATTTTCTAAGCTAAAGGCAGTCACTATTTAAGACTGAACTATACTTCCCCGGGGGAGGTAGTGCTTTTATTATACCAGTCTGCCTGGTCACTCATTTAGATGAATACTGAACAGCTTAACAACAACTTAAAATGAATTGTGTGGGAAGCTAAGCCATTAGGTACTCAAGAAAACACTAATTTTAATGTTTCAAAGCATTGAACAGCAAGGTCAAATCATTCAAGAACACTATGAATCCTCAATATGGTAATCCAGATATTCAAAAGTTAGGGTGTAAGAAAATACCATTTTCTAGTCCACTTTTTCCTTGCCTATGGTATTTCATAATTAACATCTTACTGACTTATGCTATGACAGCTTACTTTTAATATAGTCAGGAAGTGGTTATTTTTAAAAGCAGCCAAACTTTCAATGGCAAGGTATTTCAGACTAGCATGCATGTTGCTGCCTACCTGATGCATCTGAACCAGACCCAGATCTGACTGACCCATCTGTGAAAGAGGCAGATTCAGAATCAGAATCGCTGGCTTCACTCCGTGTGTCATAGTCATTTCCTTCCTTCTGATCTCTCTCATCCTGTTCATACTCTTCTTCATCTTCCTCTCCATCTTCTTCCACTTCTTCATCTTCCTCCCCTTCATCATCTTCCTCCTCTTCCATTCCTTCCTCCTCATTCTCGGTGTTGCCTTGTTCAGAGGAACCACTACTGCCAGTCTCGTGATCTGAACAATATTCCTCAGAGTTCACCTCTTCTTTAGAAGAATGGCTAGATCTGCTTGGTCTTCTATCCACATCATGCCTGATTCTCTGATGTTTAAAGAAAAAGTGAATCAGCAGTCATATAACATTGTCAGGATGCACACACAGTCCTAAGAGAACGTGCCTTATAAAAGTCTCACAAAACTGCTTCATTTATAAGGCAGCAAGAATATTTAATACCTCTGAACCATCTGGTGTAGAAGACTTTGCCCTTCTGTCAATATCCCTCTTCCTCATGCAGGTTTTTTCTGGTTGTCCTTTATAAGGTTCCCTGGAACTGCTTGTCATGCGCATTTTTCGATCAGCATCTGGGCGCTTGTTTCTATCAGACCTCTGATACTCCTCATTCTTGTATTCTGATACTGGTTTTCCTTTGGTACTCACTATTCTCTTGTTATTGCTAACTGATGAACTAGGAGGCTTTGGCATCATCTGCCTCGATGAATGTACAGAAGGTTTTTGCCTCTTGCTTTCAGCATTTTCCATCCTGTCAGTTTTTCTTTTTGATCCTTAAATAGAAAGAAATATCAAGTTCAGTGTTATTTCCTGTATCAAAACAAAAACTGTACAGAGGCTCCTACTTCCTCTGTTTAGCTAATTCCCCTGCTGCAGTCACAGGAAGCATCTCCCAGTTGTAGGCTTTGCAGCAACACTCAAAACTGCTTCTTATGAACAGCTCATCTTCCAAAACATGTATTTTCTTTATAAGAGCAATCCTTTAGGCTCTGGTAGGTGTTTTCCAAATTTTATATATGAGAATTCTAAATTAAATGCTTATGGAATTGGCCTAAAGCCAAATCAACAACCGAGGTGGAACCAGATTTTGAGTCCCCCTTGCTCCACTTCCATCTCACTTCATCAAACCAAAAAAGACAGTCCTTTTCTAACAGCAAATGAATTCAAAACAAGCCAGACTCAGCAACTGCTTCTGAGACAAAAGGAAACAGAGTTGACTGTTTGTCTGGAAGGTCAGATGAAAAAGCTCATGTCCTGGAAATAAAGACTTTTAAAAAACTCTCACTCCTTAAATCAGGTTACAAAATCTGCTACTCCAAAGACTTTAACTATAGTGAGACAGACATTTTTTACCATTTACATTCCTGCAGGACATTCACTACCCAAGTCACCTACCCTTTTTCTCACTTTTATCTTGCTCACTATCAGGGTTATACAACTCATCATCTTGGTCAGGAGCATCAGTCAAAATGTCATCCAGAACATTCAGTTCACCATCTGAAAAATACACAAAAAAATGTCAAAACCGACTATAAAAAGTCTGGACATGTGTCAGAGACTGAAACGGTTAATGATTTATGCATTCTAGGAGACTTTTGCAGGCTTTTGACCTCTGATGGGCAGTTGGGCCCATCCCTCCCTCCAGTGCTGAAGGTGTCAAGCCCTGAAAAGGCAGAAAGAGCCGAGTTTATACCTCTGATGGCCCATCAAAGCCCATCCCCCCCTCTGCTAATCTAAAAAGGCGGGAACCAGGCCAGACACAGAAACTCTGCACAGGCCCAGGGAGAGGTTGGAGGCTCGAGGCATGGCCTGTGACACTGGCCATGGGTATAATAACTCATAACTTCTTGGAGTGTGGGGGCTTCCCTCCTTCACCCCCAGCACATCAAGGCCACCACTTCAACTGACAGACATGGAAGCGGCAACTACCAAGTGTCATTGATGGACCCCGTGGGCGGTGACTTTATACGTTTTTTGCACTCTCATCTTTTCTTTTTCCTTACTCTCATCCTGTCTTTCTCTCCCCTACCCATTTTCTCCCCCCCCAAAGGTTATCTCTATGTCACATCGTTATATGACAACACCCAAAATGCTAGCATACCTGCTGATACAAAATTGTTAAAATAAACCTTACTGATATATGTTTTCAGACACCGATTATTCAGTGTCATTTCACTCTAATCCACCCCAAAGGAATTATTGATAAGAACCTGGGTTACTCCCCTCCCCTTTTTCTGGGGCGGGTCGTAACCACATGTAAAGAACGAGTATTTAGAAACCCAAACATTTCCTTTAGGGTTACAGATCTGCCACAAAACAAAAATTAACGTCTTCTTGATTTATTTCCACAGGTTCAGTTGGAAAGAGCAAGCAAAGCAAATAAAAGAATTAAAACACAACACGGGATGCATTTAGACCTGTGAATAAGATCCAAGTTGGCTCCTCATGTCACACAAGCTTTGCAGGAAAGCTGACCTACAAATGAAAGCTTAACATAAAGTCCTGCACAAAATTTGAGAAAAAGGGAAACTGGGAGATAGTCTGAGTGCCACTAGTAAAGAGGAGGGACCCTTATCTCTTCAAAATCCTGAAACCTGCACCTTAAATTATTTCCCTTCCTGATCTACTATTTTTGTTGTCATTGCCGTGTTAGGAGGGTGGGATTCGTGGTTCACTTACAAATAGAAAAAAAAGCACAAAAGGGTAACTTAACAACAAGAATATAAGTTAGGTCACCCCACCAAAGAAGGAGAAAGCCGTACTTATTTGCTACATCATTAACTCTTGAGCCGTTCTGAAAAAAAAAAAAAACAACCCACAACTAATTCACCTTGATCAAAAGAGCAAATGTTTAAGAAAATCCATGCTAAAAGCAGTAAATGACTACACTTGGTGACACAACTTTTAAATCTGTCACTGTTTCCAACTGATTCACTTTGCCTGAAACCAAAGGGGATACATGGTGATTCTAGCAGAAGGACTCACCAGCTTTAAGGTAGCAGATCTATGTTTCAAGCACTTTAAAAAACAGGAGTGAACTAAGCCTAAGCACATGAAGGGAAAAACAATAAAAAAGGTATTAATTTTGGAACCTCCTGTTTCTTCTCCTAAACTCCAAAATTCTTAGTTCTTTTCACTTTATGATCGATTCTATTTTCTGTGCTCATGAAAAAGAAAGCAAATTCCAAGGATTCAGCTAGTTGACAGTATCTGTAGAAGATGCAGGTAAGGACTCCTGTACTGGATGAAACTGGGGCAATGCAGAAGTCCTCCACAGTCTGGCAACTTGTCTATCACAAAATCTTAAGCCAAGACACAAAAGAAGTTTTACAGCTTGATATTAAAAAAAAATACACAATCCACATAATTAAAAGTTAGTATTATAATTGTCTCTCTACCATATACTACCAAACCTGAAGTCAGCATGTGTGCTAACTTTCCTGCTGGCACTTCTCCACATTTGCAGTGGTAGGGGAATGCGAAGTGATCCCTGAGCTGCCCAACTGGTGTAGCTAATGCAAAGGAAGCTGTGCAGAGAGAGGTGGATCAAACCTTTCCTGGCAATTTATAGGTGGCTGGCATTCAAATGCAACACAAACTTGAATCGTAATTCTCTTGGGAACAGCCCTTTATGTTTGTAGATACCTATATATCCACAGCAAATAATCTCGCTGTTACTGATAAATATATGAGAGTCAGATTTATGGGTGTGCAACTGCTAAACACAGGCTGCAATTTCCTGGCTTGCATTCTGCTTCCCCACAGAAGACTTGGCAAGTCCAGAGCACAAGATTTTTTTGCTGGATACTAATGAAAAAGAGGTGCACTAGGATTAAAATATTAAACATATCATCCATCTCAGATCACACATATTGAACATCAGGTTTATTTCCCTCTTGGTGAGACAGCACCATACTTGAGTAAATGACATTTAACCTACCTACTGCAGTAGCATTCAGAGATGGTAAAAGACTCCTGTATCAGTTCATTCAGAAATAAATCAGAAGGAAAATTTAACAGAAAATGCAAGTCTGGCACACACACTCTGATAAACCCCTTCCACGTTTGATGGGCCTCATTTGTAGTTGAAACCTTAAACAAGTATGCAACAGACAGGAGCAGGATAAGTTTCCCCCATCCCCTTCTGTAGATATATCGACCTGTTTTATTTAAAAACACATTTCTAGATTTATTTAGCAGCCTGGTTCTTGTCTCTCACTTGCATCGGACATACTGCTCAACTGACTTCCACAAAATGATTCCTGCCACTGCTAGTGCTCAACCTGATGAACTAAATTATCTCAGAGAAGTATCAGGAAAAATACAGAAGGAGAAAAACGGTAGAGGACAGATTTTTTTACAGTTCATCACCACTGAAGGGAAAAGGACCAACTGAGTCCTTTTCATTACAGATACTCCCAACAGGGCTCTCCTGCAACTTATCTTTTTTTTGCATTCCTCCATGAACAAATGTAACTCACCCAAAAAAGCAGTAAAGTAATCTGGGAGGCCACTTCTTCCCTACTGGCCGCTAGTGTTAGATCTATTCACTAGAAGGTCCAAGCAAAAATCTGATTTGGCACACAGAGAAGATATGACCAGATGATTTCAAACTAAATGGGTCTGCAAGCTTTATTTCTACTTTTTTAAAGCAGTGAAATAGCATTTCTCTTCCAAAAGGAGCACTAACAGCCGAAATTTCCGATGTAAACAAATGTGCATCAACACCTGCTATTCAGTCAAAAAAATTCTTTTCACAGGACAAATAATTAAAAGCAAATTAAAGCACAAAACAAAAATATCTCATCTGCTACTCATGACTTGACCACTGTCAGTGACTAAAAAAAAACTAACAGAAAAATATTCAAGCCCAAGTGGATAAATAATTATATGAACAGAAATTTAGAGATGACAATAGCAAACATTTCAAATTCACTGCTCATCCACGGTGGCAGATCAGATCTGTTTCAACACAACCTGACTGTATCCTAATTTACCAAATTTACAATAATACTGCATTAAGGATCAAGCACCAGCAATAACTTTATTTATCAGTTCTAACACAATCTATAGGGAATTTTCCATGTGATATAGTTTCACAATAAATATTAGAGACAGCAAACTTTCACCACTCTGACAAAGACGTTTAATGGACACATGTCCTGTAAAAGGCTTTACATGAAACCTATTCCCCACAGAAATCCAAACCAACATAAAGCAAACCACAACACCATAGTGATACTTTACCTTTTTTATTACTCTGCCACTATCTGCACTAACGACCAAATGGCAATCCTCTACATCTAAACTTTCGTTTTGCTTGTTAAATGGATTATTTTGAGAGGTGTGACTGATATAATCTCTCAGATAACACGCGGATCACTTCAGCTTCCCTGCATAGCGGCAGTCGGTTATAAGAGCTGTGATTATACTATTCCAGAGCAATTATTCCATCTTAATTAAATAATCCAGATTATTATTCCAGAGTAACGGCTCTGGAAACGTCAGATTCCTCTAAGTCAAATATATTTACCCACAGTGCCCAGAAAGCAGAGCTGACTGCAAAAAGCCAAACCACAATTCTGACAAATGCCAAAATAATATTCCAACGCCAGCTTCTGTTTAGTAAAGTAACTACATCCCTCCACAGAAAATCCTGCAAAAGGCAAGCAAACAAAAAAAAGGCCTAGCGATCCAAGCAGAAATAAATAATAATAAAAACAAAAATAGCAGATACTTTCTGCGAGAAGACATCAAGGAGTAAGTCACTGCCGATAATGTAAAACTTAGGGCCCACGAACTTATCCCCGCTCCCGCTGCTCGAGTCACCTTGCCCCGAGCCCGCTGCCGCCGGGACGCCCCGTTACCCCGGGGCCCCGCCACCTCCAGCACCCCAGGGCAGCACAGGAAGCGCTGCCCTGTGAAAATCGCCCTTGAAGACTCACTCCCGACCCCGTCGCCCCTCCGGGAGGAGACGGATGTCTCCCGGCGTGAAGGCCCAGAGCCAGCACCCAAACTGGCCCCGGGGAGGAGAGAAGGCTCGGGCGGGGGGGAGAACCTCCCTCTCCTGCCCGAGCCTTCCCTCCTCCCCGGGGCCTAGCGATTGCCCCCACTCCTACCACCTCATACCTTTCTCCTCCCGGCTATCCGTCGCCATCCCGCCGCCGCGGCGAGCTCCTAAGATGGAGGCTCCCTCTTCCTGCACGTAGCGCTTCCCTCTTCCCACAGGGCGCCGCTTTGTTTACGCTCCGCGCGTCACAGCGGAGGGGCGGGCGCTGAGGGCGCGCCCGCCATTTTAGTCCCTGGCGTTGCCCCTGAGCTGTTTTTTTTCCCCTGATTGGGGGAAAAAGAGGTGTAGGGAAGGGAAGGGGTTTCTGCCCTCTCAAAAAAAGAAAGAAAGAAAAAAATAATTCTCGTCCCTGTACAGCTATGTGTAGTGTGCACAGAATGGCTCAGGCTGGAAGGGACCACAGTGGGTCACCTGGTACAAGCTCCATGCCCAAGCACGGTCATCCCAGGGCACATGGCACAGGGTTGTGTCCAGGCTGTTCTGTCGAGTGTTGGAGCCTTTCCTGAAAGCCTTAGTGGGGCAAAGTGGCCGTGGCTTCCCCTCGTGTTAGGTGTCACTGTTCTCTGGGTTTCTGTTGTCTTTTAGCTTTTTTTTTTCCCTCTTTCTCCTGGTGGAAAATCCAGAGGAGGGCCACCAAGTTGATCAGAGGGATGGAATATCTTTCCCATGAGGAAAGACAGAGAGAATTGAGATTGTTCAGTCTGGAAAAGGGAAGGCTTCAGGGTGACTGAATTGTGGCCTTACATACCTGAAGGGAGCCAACAGGAAGGACAGAGAGAGGCTTCTCACAAGGGCATGTAGTGATAAGACAAAGGGGAAAGTCTTCAAAAGACTCAAGAGAGTAGATTTAGAACACATATTAGGAAAGAATTCTTCACTTTGAAGGTGCTGAGGCACTGGAACAGGTTGCCCAGAGAAGTTGTGGATGCCCCATCCCTGGAAGTGTTCAAGGCCAGGTTGGATGGGGCTCTGAGCAACCCGGTCTAGGGCAAGGTGCTCCTGCCCAAGGCAGTGGGGTTGGAACTAGATGATGTTTAAGGTACCTTACAACCCAAACCATTCTGTGATTCTATGAAATATGAAACAAGTGTGTGTCATCCATCCAAATGATCTTTTACTAAATGTGGGGTTAGGGTGTCATCCCTTCCTACCATAACCTCGGTGAAAACTTTACCACCTCCTCTTAGTTACCCTTTCAGGCAGCTTATGAAGAAGCCTGGCCACTTAGGTGGCATTCAGTAGTTTATTGGCACTTACAGGTCAACCAGAGGATCAGGCCCACAGCACGGATTTAGAAAAGGTAGGTCCTGCATGACCAACCTTATCTCCTTCTATGACAAGGTGTCCTGCCTAGTGGATGAGGGAAAGTGGATGTGTCTACATGGACTTCAGTAAAGCCTTTGATATTGTGTCCCACAGCACTCTCCTGGAGAAGCTGGCAGTCCATGGCTCACCCAAAATAAGAGGCTTGCTGGAGACCTTACTACTGTCTACAATTACCTGAAAGGAGGTTGTAGCAAGGTGGGGGTTGACCTCTTCTCTCAGGCAACCAGCAACAGGACGAGACAATGGCCTCAAGCTGTACCAGGGGAGATTCGGTTTGGACATCAATAAATTTTTTTCATGGAAAGATTGGTTAAGCATTGGAACAGGCTGCCCAGGGATATGGTGGAGCCACCATTCCTGGAAGCATTCAAGAAACAACTGAACTTAGTGAAACGATCTAGTTGGCATGGTGATGTTCAGTCAAAGGTTCACTTCGGCGTGTATGCCTGTGCTCCTGGAGTGGATAGGTTGGTAAAAATGTCTGGTCAGCACTGCAGCTGTTGGCTAGCTTAAGGAAGCATTTTCCTTGCCAGTGATGAGGGCTGGAACACAAAAGGCACTCTAGTTGTTAATGTCTATCTCACATCAAAGCTGTGCAAGCGAAGTCTGAAGAGGATGAAAGCATGCCCTGAAGAACTGAAATATTTTTGCAGGGAGATGATAAAAGATGCGGTGAGGTGAACATTATGAGGTGATTGTGAAATTTACAGAAATAAATGAATTCTTCAATTTTGTATCGGCTTCTTGACCTGATTAAACGTGATTATTGCTGCAGTGCTATAACTGAACTGATTCAACATTTTTTCCATGAGCCTTTATCCAGTCTCTGCAGTATTGTTTAGTCAAATATGTGTGACTTGACAGTAGTAGTTTTACTTAACCTCTTGATTCTGTAGTCAAAGACTGAAGCAATTGTGTCTCTGTTCCAATGACGTCGACCGTCACTTGGGTAAGCTGCTTGTAGAATGACCTTTCAGCAACTGGTATGCACACATCAAGTGTATTTGACGTCCATCATTTATGAACAACATCTGAAGTTTTAAATTGTACTAAAAATTACTGTGTAGTATTAACTTTACTGCATGTTTTGTTACCTATATAAAAAAAAAATAAAAAAAAGGTCTATTTGCGTGTAATGCACTAGATGGTGCTGTTAGCACGAGTTAAATAAAGAGCTGCTGTTTGCGCCAGTTTTTATGTTTCTTTTTCAATCTGCAGGTGCAGTAAGACAACTTTGGAAAGGCTGTCCTTTGAAGCCAATCATGGAACTTTTTCGTGGGTTTAATGCCTTTCACGTGACACAAAGTTTGAATATTGGTAGCATGAGTCTAGTGCCTTTGCTGTAGTATGATGTGGGTGTGGGTGTGTGTCTCTGGGGGGTGTGTGTGGTCTGCACCTGAGCATAGCTGCTGATGCTTTCCTAAGGGTATAGTGGCTCTAGATAGACCAGACCGTCTCCAGAGGTCCCTTTCAGCCTTAACCATTCATATCTTTTGTTATTGATGGGCTCTTGTTCAAAATTTGCAGGGTAAGAAAGACTTCTTACTGCAGCAAAGCAGCTGGTAGCTGTAGCTTCCCAGGTGGATTACATTATAGCAAATCCCAATGGAAAGGAGGGGGAAGAAATGGTGCCAAGCTTGACAGTGTTTCCTTTTAGATCTTGCTGTGCCAGAGATTTGAGAGATACGGTTATTTAAAGGTACAGCTAATTGCTTTGCCCAAACCTGTTTTAAAGGAGTGTTGAAGAATTCCCTTGGTGTCAGCCAAATGCCTTTCAGAACCAGGTTACTACAGCTGCTTGGAAGTTCTCCCTTTAAAATGTTTTTTATAACATCTTAATATTAGTCGATTTGTCCTTGGTTTTTTGTGCAAGTAACTGCTGATGGACAGTCTCTGAAGACTGCATATTGGAGATGGGCCACTGCTGAGAAATGGCTATGGTGGCTGAGATTAATTGTATTCTGCAATTGAGACAGATTTGGGCTTGCTTTTATGTCCAGTCATTCTGCTGCCTCTCAAGATACTGAGTGGGGATGGTTGCTGACTGCTCGAGAGGTGTATTTTTAAAAATTATTTTTTTGTAGACCTGTTGCAGTCTGTATAACTTGGAACTGTGGAGAACCAAGATGAGGTGGGACTATCACTTTTGTAAAGTAGGTTAATGTGTCTAAGAATAAAATGCAAAGTCCACTGATTTTGAATTTGTCTTCCAGGTTGGAGGATAAGACTTGTTACTGCTCCTGCTCTTCTCAAAAAACAGACTTCTATGATGCAAGTCAGCATGGAGAGCAGGGAGCCATCTGTATAGCTGCATCCTGATATTTAAGTCTCTGCTGATACACCCATATATTTGTGATATACACCCATATATTTGTGATACACCCATATGTGTGATTCCCATACAGTCTGATACCATTCATGAGCACTAACCCTTGTCATCTACCTACAACCTTGAAATAGTAAGGTGCAGATTATAACAAAAGTTTCCTCTGCTTTGCTCTAATTTGCTTATGCATAAAAACCTTTCAAAAGCCACCCTATGATGCCTGAAAGTCTTTTGGCTATGTCAGCCCATGGAAGATGTTTACAATTAAAAAACCTTTCTTGATTTTTCAAGAAAGCTTCAGACAGTGATGGCAAACACTACTTGGCGTAGACATCCATGAAGTATTATTTGTATTTGATTTAATTTCTGATTTACACTTGAGGTAAGCTGCAGGAGGTGCTAGTGCAGAAGTGTAGCTTCTGTGTGGTTCTTGTTCCTGTACCTCGGTGTGCTGGCATGCTTCCTGTTTACAAGGCAATAGCTGTATTCTGGATTGACTGTGTGTCAGGGCCAGGTACTTCAGGCCAGGGAGTTTATTGGTTCATGGAGTTACTGCTGTGTAAACAGGAAACTCCCAATAAGTATTACTCAAAAATTATTTTTAATTAGTAAGTTAATAAGATGGAGGGGGACAGGGAAGGGAAACTTAAATTCTTGGAAGCCAAGAAGTTTTTATTCCGTCTCCTAAAATATATGGGTTTGGCTGCTTTTTCCCGTTGTTTTTTCTGGTCATGTTTGTTGCCTGTTCTTTTTCCCCCTCAGGCTTCTTCCTCCTCCCCTTCTCCCCTCTCCCCTTAGGTGATGTGATTCTCATGCTGATAGTGTTAAGGGTGATATCTATTTTTTTGCACTGGGTTTCAAGAAGGATGAGATTTTTTCTGAATAAATAGATAAAACCTGATAAATGTTTTGGAAGTGCATCTTGTAAGACAGACTGACCCTGAAGAGTTGAATAGTCACTTCAGTGACAAGCAAGTTAGGACAAGGCTGAATTTGTTGAATGATCCCATTGAATCTGGTTTTGCAGAGAGGGATCTAAAGAATCTGCATTTTGCAATCATCACTGCAATTTTCACTTCTATGAGCACTTCCACTGTAGAGAGCAGAATGTTTTTCCAGTGCTTGCCTTCTCAAATCCGCTAAAGTAGGGTTACGTGATACAGCCAAGGTGGTCAGTGTGTTTCTGCTGCAGGATGTGGTGACCCTCTCTTCTATCTTGCCTGCTCTTTGCTTTCAGTTGTGCTGCCCCCAGTTCTTATAATCATCACTGACCTGATTTAAATTGCTTATCTGAAATAAAAGTTTAATTTTTCTTTAATGGATAACTTTCCAGAACGTGAGTTGAAATAGCTGTTCAAGAAGCATGATGAACACAGAGAAAAGGTGACTGTCCCCTTTTGGTAGCAGAGAGTATTGTTTAGATGTGCTCAGTCCAGCTGCAACCTGGTACAGCTTTGTGGGTTTTCTAGGTCAGTCTCCTACTGAATCAGGAGGTGGCAGCATCTTGCATTTGGTGCACATTTTGATTCCAGACCAACGTGAACTATCTTATTTTCTTTGCTGCAGAAAAAGGGTCTACAGTGGTTATGGCTAAAGGAAGGGAACTGCAGGGTTCATTCAAGATCACTGGCATGAGAGTGCTGCTTGGTATAGCCAGAACTTGTGTTGAGATGGCAGGATTTGTTCAGGGTAATATTTTAAATGGTAAATTTTTACTCCTTGTGTGGTGTCTGTTTTCCTGGGAAACAAGAGAGGGTGTGAGGTTGCAATTAAGGTTATCCCTGACATGTGTTTCTCAGATCTGTTTTTGACATTTGCATTTGCTTGGCCTGAGTTCAGCTGGGCATTTAGAGAACTATGAGTGCTCCTGCCTGAGCCTTACAGTAGCCACAAGGACCTAACCAGATACCTGAAGTTAAGCGTGGCCTTATGGTCCTTGCTGAATTTTTTTACAGTTACTCTTTTTTGCCAGTGAGCCCCATCCTTGGAGCTCAGCTTACATGCTCTGCTGCACTGAAGGGATGAGGTATGTATTTGGTATTCTTCTACTCACTCCGTTCTGCTGTGATTTACAGTTGCTGAAAGTACATCTCTCTTCTTAGCTGTCACCTCATTGGAAGTGTATGAACAATTACTGTGTGGTACAAACTGTCTAGCCCAATTAGACAGGGGTTTAAAGAACAAGCTTGACAAGACTAGGTGTCTACATGGTAGTGTGATAGACCCTATTATTAGCTAGATAGCCCTACCTTAACTTATCCTGAAATAGATGAATAGCACCCTGATGCAAACCAAGGAATTTTTTTGGTCACAAAAATAGTGTCAAGGGCTCTGCACACAGTTAGTATTAACACCCATTGGCAGCAGCACGGTTTAAAGATGTACACGGTGGACAGAGCTTTCAATAACATCATGGAAAGAACACACGTCAGCCTTCCCTGTCTTGTGCCAGCATGTTTTTCCTCTATTCTGTCCTGAGAAAGAAATGTGGAGGATTTTACTTTCTGATAGTACAGTCTTTCAAATAAAAACTGCAAGAGAGGCAGCACCATGTGCTGTTTAAGTACCAGACTGTAAAGGTCACCTTTTCCAGCTCTGCCTGTCGGTACCAAGCACAGAGAGGCTTTACCATGCTGACAGTTCTGAACATCTTCTGCAGAGAGCTGTTCAGGGTTAAAGGTCTAATTAGAAGACTGAATGTAATCATTGGGATAATATGGCTGGGAAGTTATCTTTAGAGAAAGAGGGAAATGTGTGTTTGGTGAGTTTGTAGGGTTTTTTTCTGTTAATAAGTAGTTATTTTTTAGCTTAACCAAAGCAAAACCCAGTTACCCGTCTACCTGTAGCAGAGTTACTGGTATCTAACAAGGTGTGAGCATAAGTGTCTTTCTCAATAGGGGCAGTAGCCTCTTTTCCTACTCTGTTCCCCATTCTCTCTTCAAGTTCTTAAACTTTCAGAGCCTGTTGAGTTTGTTGGGAAACACTGTCTGCATTAATGGTCTGTCTTTGAAAACAAGGTTCAAAGTAAAGTGTAGACTATTAGAAGCAATATCCAAGGGGAATTGAAGGGCAGGAAGTAGCTAAGAAAAATGTAATCCATCTCATAATTGGAGAAATGTTTGTTTGGTATGCATTTCTGGGTTTGGGTAGAGGTTGTGTATATATTTGTCTCTTGACCCCAAAAACCTGAACCAACGTGAATGGGACCAGATGTTATGTTTGTTCTAAAAAAAGGGGAGTGTGTAAATAGACATTAGCACTTGCATAAGGAGTTACTGTCTCATTCTGCACATATAAGCATGTGGATAATGGTCAAGTTGAGACGTACATTTTACTGTGGCAGGAAATACATTTGCTCCCAATATTGTTCCCTCTGTACATCTGCAATCTTTATGGTCAAACTTCTGGTTGTGACTAAACATCTTAATTCAAACTACAAAAGCTGTGTTGATTTAAGAAGTGGCTTACTGTGGTTAATGGCAGATGGCTACAGTGTACATCACCATCGATAGATAAGCTGGTAATAGCCATTTGTGTCTGTGATAGCTTTTGCTTCTGTGATGGCTGTAGTTTTTTCCTATGATTTATACTCATGAAACAGGTTGCCCTGTTCTTCACCTCTCATTCCAGCACCAAAGGAGATGTTAAGGCTGTGACTCTGTGTGTTGTCATTACAGTGCAGGTTTTGGCTTGTCTCTTGCTTTTGTACTCTCATTGTCTTCCAGGTGAATCACTGCTGTTATCTGGTATCACACCCTATTTTTAAGCCACAGTGCTTTTCTGTTTCTAGGGCCGCTGGAATACTCATGTTTCATAGGACTGGAGTTTAGACTTGCTCATTCTGTGTCCTGTTTGAATTATTTTAAGTTTCATAATTTTTTTCTATGTGAGTTTGTTTGTTTATCAAATGATTATCTGTATTGCCCTCATTGGATGCTTAGAATCATGAGTCAGATAGCAAAACTAGGGGTTTTCACAGATAAACATTAGAGCTATAATAGAAACTGGGGCTGAAAGGATATTGCTAGATCTTCTGATTCCTCTTCCACCACAGGCATGATCAACTACAGTTTAAGTGCTCCTGATTGTTTATTTACAGAAGTTTTAGAGTATCTGTAACTGAAGCTTGGGAGAACAGGTTGGACAATTATTAAGAGCTCAGACACCATAAGGGTGGGTATTCTATTGCCTTTGAGTTTTAGAAGTAGTAGGATTCAGACTTCGATGCTTTGCCTCACCATAAATCTTAAATAAATGAAAGTCAATTACCAGGAAGTATCTTCAGTAGATGAGTAGTAAGAGGTGAAATAGTGGGAGGAAATGATTGGGCTCTGAATCAGTGATCAGAATTAGTATTGACAGGACTGCATGAGATCAAGTTTTGATCTCATACAGTAGGTTTCAGTATAGCACTGAAAAAGTTGAAGATCAAAGAATTGTTCATCCTTCTCAGGAAATTGTGCATGAATTGGATTCAAGAAATATTTCTTATTTAAGATGCCACTTCTCAGCCTGTTCATGTGTCCTTCTAGAATTCAAACCAGTAATATTTTAAATTATGCCCTGAAGGGCTTCTGCACATTTGGAGCTTTAAGTTTCCTCAGTTATATGTATGCCTCTCACACTTCCCCCCCAAAAAACCCCCCACCATTTTAAACCAGGATACAATGTGGATGACCCCCTCTCCTTGTACGGAGTGTGTTTGCAGTACGGTGCTTTGGCTGGATAATGTATGTGAGCTAACTCTTAATGACTGAGTCCTGCTGCTGGAAGCTGAGGTGCCACTTGTGTGGCAAGGCTTCCTGTGAGGCTTGCTAAGTCTTGATGAGACAGCGATTGTCAGGGAGACAGCACGTGTGTCAGACGTAGCAGGAGGGACCTTAGGCAACTCCTGTGCCTTCATGGGGTTTGTCCCAGAGAGGAGCTATTGTGGGAGCAGGTAATGAAGTGGAATAGATTTGAGATGAAGGCAGTAGTGGTTCAGTCCAGAAAAACTTAAGAACTTAACTTGATCTTTCAGATATTTTCTGGGAACATCTACTCACTTAATGTCTTCATACAGCTCTGATGCATATGAAATATGGCTTATCCTTTTCTTTGCAACCTTTCTCTCTGTCTGTTATTGGACTAATCTGCTTCTGCAGCTCATTGCAGCTGTACTGAGAACTGTCATTTGTTTGGTCTCCTTTCTGCTCCTCCTCTGCCACCTGGCTTTCTCTGCAAGGCACCAAGTTCTGCTGCAAAGCAAGGCAACTGAGTACAGCTCACCTTCTCTGACCCAGGTGTAGAAATTCTTCCATGCTGAGATGTTTTTTTCAGGCACAGCTTGCTGGGCAATTATTCAGATGAATCATAATACGCAGATCTAATTTAATCTGCAGGGTGGTTTTGAGTTTGTCAGCACCGTTGGGTCACAAGCTCCAGTTGTCTGCTTTTTCTGACATAGGATTTAATATTTCGTATTTAGGACACTTTTGCAGGTCTTGGACTCCTCAGGCATGAACTACGGGACCCAAATGAGCATATTTATGGGGTTTTGTACTTCGAGTTTTGGCTCTTTATTTTTTTTTCCCAAGAAGTACTTTAAATTTTCCTGAAGAAAGTTAACACAAGCCTGAGGATCTTCTGTTCCACATCTCCTAAAGTGAAAGGAGATGCAGAAATATGAAGTCTCACTGCATTGACTTTATTTGCTATATCTGGTTTAGAAACTGTTCAGCCAGCTGGCTTCTGATGTGTTGAAAAAACTGCATATTCTTTTTGTTCTCTGCTCTTGAAATTCCTGGCTATTACAATAAATTTTTAATTCACCTGTAGTTTTTTGTTCCAGAACCCTAAGTTGTCCTAAATTTTCTTTAATCTCACCTGCATGACTCCTGGTTTCCTGGTTTGTTAGGGGTAACTCTCTGTCTTTTTTGATTCTAAGGGGAGTTGACTCTGGCCAGCAACTAACCCCCAATTGATGGCTCAGGCCCACCTGGCAGGATGAGGGAGAGAATCAGAAGAGCAAACGCAAGAAAAACTCTTGGGTCAAGATCAAGACAGTTTCAATGAAGGGAGGGGTGTGTGTGTGTGTGTGTACAACAGCAAGTGATGTAAAGGCAGTAACTTGCCGCCTTCCACAGGCAGTGGAATGCCCAGCCAGTCTGTAAGCAACAATTATTTTGGAAAATACGACCCCAAGACTTTTGGCCAAGCATGATATTATGTGGTGAGGAATATCCCTTTAATCAGTTTGGGTCAGCTATCCTGCCTGTGACCCCTCCCAATCTTTTGCCTACCTTTTAGCCTACTTACTGGCAGGGAGGGGAAAAGTAGATTGGGAAACAGAGAAGGTCTTGTTGCTGTGCAAACACTGCTCAGCAATAGCTAAAATATTTGTGTGTTATCAACACTGTTTTGGTCACAAATCCAAAACACACCACAATATGGGGTGCTGTGAAGAAAATTAACTCCATCCCAACCAGACCAAGTATACCAGACCACATATACACTGCTTTGATAGTAGTTTCTGCAATGAGTTAAACTGTTGTAATTGCCTCCTATTTTATTTTATAACCTACTAACTGCTGCTTTTGAAGTCTTTTAAAATTTGTATCATGTAGCAACATGTTAGTAATTCTTCCGAGTATTGAAGTAGAAATAATAATTACGTGTATATGATAGGTTAATTATCCTAATTACAGCTTCCTTGGGTATTATAGTTGCTTCAAATGTGGATATATTAGATAAGAACTTGACAATCCAAAGAGCAGTAAAAATAACTTTGCTTTGGGAACAAAAATATTTAAGTTATTTATATCCTCTCAGGGTCATTTTGACAATGCTAGTTTACTTCAATTTTAAGGCTTCTATATTTTTTCTTAAAAACAAAACTTAAAATGACCTTTTTTAAAAGCTGTTCTGTAGGGAAAAGCATTAAAATATTTCAGTATGTGAGCTATTCACTTCAACTTGATCAATTCTACTTTATTCTGCTTGTCATGCCTATAATATTGAGATGTGGGCACAGGATATTTTGTTCAACTTCAGCAACTGTCTTCTATGCTTAAGTCTGACAATGTGGCTGCAACACTGAGGAATACAGAAACCTTCAGATTTGGTTCCTGATCATGTTGTCACCTCATCTTGAAAGGCTGGATGACAGCTGTCCCTCTACAGAATAGACACTCCCAAGTTTTGTGGAGCCCTTGGTTCTCAGCTGCCCTTTTTCTGTGGGAGAGTGCATGGGCCCTGTTTTGTGGCTCAGCCACCTTTCAGTGCTTATGGGATTATTTGTGAAAGGTACTTGATTTGGTTCCTGTGTTACCAAGTAGATCACATCACATCCAGGTGCTTTAATTTGATCAGTGAAATAAAAACTCTTAAATGGATGGAGTTGATTGTATACAGAAATACAGGCAGTATCAAGGCAACGCAGACAACGTGAAGTTTGGTTTTCCCAGAGGAAAGAGGGGAACAGTACAGGGTTATGAAACCTAATGCTTAGGACATAATCTCTGCTTGATTGGTAAGTGGCGAAAGGGATGCCAGAGCCTTGGGAGCCTGTCACTGACGGGGAGATGCTATAGAGCTGGGGAGCAGGTGACCACACTCCTTTTGATAGAGCAACTTCTTTGGGGGAGGGATTGTACAGGGTTTGCTGCAATCCAGAAACCCACCAGAGTGACCCGAATGAAACCTGCAAAAGGGAAGAAGTCTCTTAGAAGGGACCTACCTATACATCTGTTTTCTTTCTTGTGTTTTTTGTTTGTTTGTTTTGGTTTGGTTTTTTGTTTGTTTGTTTGTTTTGTTTGTTTTTTATTTTTACATAGGTGCTTTACTTTTCCTGCTTAAAAAGTTAATTTTACTTTCTAATAAAATTTGCCTTTTCAAGTTGAAAAGTCTTCTAAATTTCTGCAGAGCTTGCCACTCCAGCAATGCAGTTAGGGAGGTCATCTTGCCAGGTGAGACGTTACAGATAGCAGCAGACAGCAGGCAGCCTGCTTGGCAGCCCCAGCTGGCCTGGGTTGCACAGGCACTGGCTTCTTGAGAACCTGCTGGCAAGGAATGCAATGGCTTTCCCTTCTGCTATTGAATGGGAGAGTAGGATTTAGTTTTCTTCTGAGTTAAAAACTAGACACTGTTAGTGGATTAACAGGCTAGAGGCTTTCTACTTTATTCTAGGATCAGAGGCTTTAGCCATTAAGCAATACCTCCATACCTGTCTTAGCTCTTGCTGTCTGTCTGAATGGCTAGCACTCTTCACAGAGCCAAAGTCAGCATTTCTGCTGCCTTCTCAAAATACCTGCTGTCTGCAGTGAGGCCAAGGAAGTTTGGTTTGTATGTGTCTATCTGACTGGCTTTTGGTCAGGGGTGTTGGCTTTGTCATTGATCACATCTTTCAGGAGAGTTCTCTTGTGTCTAGAACACCTGAGTTCAAACTCCAGCCTTTCATCAGTACAGGTGTAAATATTACCTCCCTTTTGTGTGGGGATTTGGAACAGCTGAGGGTATATACAGAGGAAGTGTGATGAGTTTTCCCATAAGAAGACAGGCTGCGTGTTTTTTCTTCCCATACCAAATAGGATGGGTATGATACCAGTCTGGTACAGATCCCAAACCAGATCTGCTACTTCACTTGTAGTTCAAAAGAAAAATAGAAATACTAGAAGTGGGTGTACAGTGCCATGATCAGGTCATCTGCCGTGGGAGATACTGTAAGGGTATGCTTGTTGCTTGTTCTTTTCCTTTTCCTCTACAGCTTTGTAACATAGTTATCTAAATGCAAGTTGAGTAAGATCAGAACAGTTGTATCTTACAGTGATCCAGGTTTAATTAACGTGGTAGCTTATCTCTTAGTGGCCAATGTCAGTTGTGCAGGAGATTATGTCCTTGGGAGATCCTTGTTTTATGACCCATTTGCTGATTGCTTTGTAATATGGTAAGTGAGGATTTCTGCAGTGTTGCCACAGCTGGAGACAAATTCCCTCCAGTTACAGGTAACAGTGATGTCAGCCCAGAACTGCCCTCTTATTTAAAGCTGGATAGTCAACTGCTTGCTACTTTTCATAAATATTACAGAGCTGTTTGTCACAATCATATCTTACAGCAAGGTAGTAATTCTATAATGTGTAAAAAACCACTGTAAAATCATTGCTTTTAATTTCCCTAAGTGCCTGTAACATTCGCATTGTTTGATAATTTTATAAGTGCTGGAACTTAAACCTGGTCCTGCAGTTGTTTAAGTTGTGCCTCCTCTCCAGTGTGATATCTCTGCCTGTGTGTCATGCTGTCTTAAGGAGTAAATGCCAGAAAGGAGGTACTTCCATTTTTCTTGAGAAAGGGTGAAGCTTGTAACAGCTATAGGTGCTTAGAAATGTTGGCAGAGATGTCAGAAAATACAGAATGATTAAAACTATCGCACTGCATCATTCCCTGCTGTTTGAGAGGCGTGTTTGGTTGCTTGCCACCTTGCTAGGTGGATTGCTGAAGTTTTTAGGCCTCGGATTTTTCATCTCATTCCCTCTTGAGGTTTAGCTAAGAACCTGACAGAAATTTTGATGCCTGTCCCACTCTGCTCTTGTGTTTATTGTTATGTGCTGGTGGTCTCTGATTTGCCAGCTACCTTAGATGTGGGGAAGCAGCATCTTGAGAACCAGCTCAAGTTTTAATGTGCTAACTCTCCTTCCTAGCTGCTCTCACAAGTCTGAATCTTCAGGATAGGAAGCTTCTGTTCTCCCTTTCCTCCTGCTCCACTTCCTAGGAGTTTTTTTTTTTTGTATGTCTGGGTGAATATTACCTGACCTTAGTAAGTGGTAGTAGAAAAATGAATAAAATCAAATTGTGCTCTGCTGACATTTACTTTGGGGAGAACATGGGAGATAATCTATTTCTAAATAAGGTTCCAGAGTACAAACTTCCCCAGGCTGGTGTGAAGAATCTCCTTAACTTTTTATTTCAAATGCATCTTCAATTGCTACTCCTTTAATAGTCCAATAGTCTGTTGATCCTACTGACTTTCTACATAACATCCTGAAAGAGGAGTTATTATCCAGTTTATGTGTTGACCAAACTCATCATTGAATCTTTACCTGAGCCTTCATTATGTTGGCATTTTACAAACCAGAGTTTGTTATTTTTGCCATCTGCATTTGGAGATATCACCAGCTTTTTGAAGCACATCTTCTTAATAATCTCCCTTCCTCTGCTCTGTGTGGTCTCTTTTTTCCCCTTATGTATAAAGCCTTTTATGTGACCAGAGAATAAACTTGGTCCAGACTTCCAGCATGGTGACCTTAAATGACCTTCATATTTCTTATAAGTTTTTAACCCATTCAGTTGTCGAGACCCGATGGGAGACACTAAGAATAGGTCCAACACACCCACGCTGCTGTCACTTGGAGGACCGGATGTGTGGCAGACATCCTGCAGGTAGCATTAAATTGGATAAACTGCATTCTGGAAGATGTCTGACCAGCTAAGATCAGTAGAGGCTGCCAGAGCTGCCTAAGAGGCAATAAGAGGGAATAAATTGAGTAATTAACCAGCAGTGGTGCTACCTATCTGCTTCTTTTCTTATTTGGGTTGATTCACTACGGCATATGTTAACATGGTTTGGTATAGGTACCTATAGAAAATTCTGCACACACATGGGTACATACTCAGTCTATACAGTGACTGTCTCATGCTTGGAAAAGTCGTCACAGGGGTGGAATTGCCTCCAGCACTGTGTTTTTTTCCTGTTTCCTCTTTTGTCAGGAAGAATCAAAGGTTGATATAAGCTTTCAGTCAGTTTTGTAGCGTCCTTGCTGTGGAAAACTACTGCAGAAGATGTCTATGGACAACCTTGGTTGCTTCATAAGGGTGTGGAAGGAATGACTGGTGGTAGCCCATGTGCAAGAGGCAGGGCTCCTGGAGGAAAGAGGAAGAACGTGGCTGGTGTGGTGCTAGAGAATTTGAACAAGGAAACTGGCTTATATATATTGTGCTGGGAAGGGAAAAGTTAATATATTCATTTAGGTAGAAATGAGACCTAGAATTTATCTAAACTGGTTTTTTTTCCTCATGTGAAAGCATTTCTACTTTATGCATAAGATGCTCAGACCAAGGAGGAAGAATAGTTCTTTCTACTACAAGCTATGGCTGAGCAACAGTGTGAGCTGTGTCAGTAGCAAATGTGGTCTTTCTTAATCCTTTGCAGAGCTGTTGTGGGGGTTCAGGGTTTAAATACCCAGCTAGAGTGACTGAATACTGGTAAGCACGGGTGGAAGCCATAAAACCTAAGTGAAGTTTGCCTGTCTTCTCATGCCAGACCTCACCTTTCTGGCTTCTTGGGGATGCTGGTTTTGCGCTTGCTCTTGCTGAGTTTCCCTCTCCTATCTCCTGTCTTGTAGAGCTGGGAAGTAATTAGCTAATGCTTGGCACATACTCAGTAGTGACAGTCCTGGATAATGTTTGTAAGGTGTAACAAGAAGGGGCTGAGTTGAAACTGTCCCTGTTAAATTGTGGGTACTGTGGGCAGCGATACTGGAGCACATTAGTGGAGCACTAAGTAGATGTATCTCCAAATCAACACCTTAAAAACCTTAGTTTATTGATGTGGTATATCTGAATATGAATTGCCTACCTATCTGCAGTATAAAACTGTACGTTCCAGACAGATAATCTCTGAGTTTCAGGTGTTCAATACCAGTACACAGGGGTCCCAGGAAGAATATGGCAATCAGAAGCACTTCGAGTCAGAGACCAGTTCAGCCATTGGGGTTATATGATCTAGCAACAGTAAGCACTGGTGTTTTCCCAGCTGGAGCCCAGTGGCGTCTTGTTCATGATGGATTTTCGTTGTTTGGCTTCTCTTTATTGAACGAGAATGAAGAACTGAAGAGAAATAAACCACCTTTGGTTATTAAATATGTATAGATATATATCGTGCATTAGTAACATGCCATTGCAAGCAGCAAACTGAATCCTTTTTGCCTTTCTGAATAGAAATTTTAGATGGTCAGAATCTAGGTCCTACTGAAGTATCTCTGAAAAAAAGCATGTTTTGATACTCTAGTCTCAGCAGATTTCTCTTAACCCCTGTCTTTGATATTTGTTCAGACAGTAGCAGCTAGTCCTCTCCATCTTGGAGGTGTAACTGAATGTAGCTCATAAACAAGCTGTCACTTTAAAACCTGCAGTCTACAGAGGAAGGTAGTGCAGTTGTCACCAGAAGTGGAGGTAGGGAGAAGTCAAGGAAGACTGATTTTCAAGACAGAAAGGTGGAGACCTTCATCTGAAATATAAAACAGTGCAGCATACGGTATTCCAGTCATGGATAATGTTTAGAACGAAGCAGGTTGCTTTACTTAACAGTTAGGAATGTCTAATGAAGTCCTAGTAGCCTAAATGATACAAATGAGTCTTCACTCCTCACACAATTAAGTCTTCCATGTTACTGGCAAACATTACACATGGAGTAGAGTAACACGAGCTTAGATTTTCTCAAACCGATTATATTCAGATTTTTGTCTGGCTTTGGTAAAGTGTATGAAAGAATTTTGCCTGTTAGGTTTTTATCTTGCATCTTGTGGCTAGTGACAGACTTCCTCTCGCTGTTACAACAGCATCTCCACCTCCTTCCATCATTAATTAAGAGAAGTTACATATAAATTAACTAAACTAGTCCTGGGGCTATTTCTGAGAATGACCACAATGATACAGGACGTGCAGGGGAGACGAAGGGAAAAAAAGATTTATGGTTAACAGGTTTCTCACATTCTCTTCCAATAATTTTTTTAATATATTTTCCTTCAGGTTGAGGGAAGGAGTTCATAGTTATCTACTAATAATGCTGCAAAGGTGCCGCACCCTAGTGTTACAGGAAGGATGGTTGGGGACGCCGGAAAAAGAAGTGACTTCTGGATTGCTTTTGTTCAATATGGTACAGCTCAGCTGAGTCATGTTGACTGCATGGTTGTTTCTGTCCCATCACAGCACAAAGCAAGATTATATTAGCTTAACATGTTGTTATAAATCAGATAGAAGTAAGTTCAGGTTACCCTGCAGTTTAGAGACTACAGTTTAGCAGGTCGCTAGCTAATGTATGGTGACTCAACTGATAGCAGGCATCTCTCCTCAGCTGCAGGTCCTTTACAGGACCACCTCACAACACCTGTGTCTTGTGATCCTAACTGCCAGCATAGGGGGTTAAAGACAGGTGGCTTTGGAAGGCAAACTTGTGTGTTCAAACATAGGACTCTCAAAGGTGCTAGGCTAGAGCTTGCTGTTTCTTTCAAAAATCCTTGGAGCTACTTGTGTAGAAATGTCTGCTTAATTGCCTACCAGCTGAAAGCTTTTGTTTTTGGTGCAAATTTAAGTCTGAATGACTTTGACAGTGTCTCCTACAGGTTGTTCTCAATGTAAGGATCCTGGATTATTTATGGTGTAAACAGCACTTTCCTACCTGGTCATGTCTGGGAATTAATTTTCCTCCATCAGTGCTGAACTTGCAGGGAGAATATCTGAAGTGCATTGTGCTGCCAGTGTAATGGAAATTTCTGTCCCTGCATTAGAAAGAACAGTGTCGCCTTGGGTTTGATTCAGTTGTCATCATATTGGCTTCTAACACTATCTGAGACACCTTGGGGCATCTGCAATGTCCTCTTGGGTCTGCCACATAGGATTTGGTCAGACTCTCACCCTTCCTGAGCAGTGGCTGGAGCCTGTGTGTGATGCAAACACCAGTGCAGGCATAGAGCTGTCTGCTCTTGGCTCCTTTGGTCTTGAAGAAAGACGCAGAAGAGCCAGTCCAGCAGCACTTGACTACTAGGCTAAGGGGGTAGGGGATTTGATACTTGTGAATGTCAGCTACTGGTAGTTTCACCACAAGTGTGTCAATGTTTGAAGCACAGCTAGTAGTAAGAGAGCTCCTCCCCTCCCTCTGCAGCTGGAGATGTTGGAAATTTCAGTTTTCCTTTTCAAATGGATTAGCACTCATTCTGGTTTTGCTGGTGGCAGAGACAACTTCAGTTAAGACATCTTTGAGAAGTCGCAATTTTTTTGTTGAAGTCTTTTCTTTCTCAAAAACCCAGGTCTTGCTGACTCGTGGGAATGTCATGTATGGCTGAACATCTTGAATACATAGTCATTATCTCCAGCATAAGATTTAGGGTTGCCAAGCACCTTCTAAGGGCTCAGCCTGAGGAAATTCTGGAGTATTTGAACTAAAACACTGTTTACAATGGATGAGCACTAGTCTGTGCAAAGTCAACTGCTAAACTCTATAGAGTCACCCCCATCATTGCAAAGGATTAGCTTTGTGGACTACATTAGTGTGAGCAAGTATTACTGCCTTCCTCACTTAAAAATCATGCAAAATTCCAGGCTTTTGCATTCTGCTAGTGCTAACAGCTCTGTTAGATGTGTTTTGGATCAAGCACAGAGGGCATTTACATGGCTTCAAGCTGTAACAATACTGATTGTCTTTACAGTGTAAAGGGAAAGAGCCAAGTCATATGGTCGTGAATGCTCTTGGCTAGAACGTGCATTGCAACACTTGTTTGTACAAAGCAATTCTTCTAGAATGGGTGCAAGACCAATTTCTGGTTGATATTACGCACTGGTCCTGACAAATCCTTTATATTCACCTTGAGACCCTTGTGTGTGTAAAAACTGAGAGGGCTTCACAGATGTTGCTGTTGATCAGCTGACCAGGAGGCTATGTGCTGGCCTGAGCTCACCTTGCAGCAAAATTGCCTTGTTCTGTGTGCCATCCTACAGGGAAGGCACCCTTTTAGAAAGGCAGTGAACAGAAGAAGGGTAAAAAGTCACCCTTTGTGAATGTTTTCCTCTCCTGAACAGTGCTGTATTTAGTCTAGTAAAGCTCAGGACACTTCTCTCTGTGGCTTAACAATGAAATCTGCTGGGTGAGCTGAGACAGCTTTATATGTACTGATTTATAGGTACTGATCTCTTGCTGCCCTGTGGCTTCATGCTATCAGCTGTGAGGTAAAAGATAGTTTATATAATTAGAAACCATGCAGTCAGTTTTCCTTAAACATCATAAATTCATTTTTGTCCCCTTCCAAATGATTCTTTTCCTCTACTTCCTCCACTCAAGCCCAGAGAATTTGGTGAAAAAAAGACTAGTCAAGGTGGAGCTAATTCCTCAAGGATGAGCTACCACCCAGGAGTACCAGTGAGATACTCTCCTCCCTCTAATTTCCTGCAGCCAGCCAAGTGTTTTGCTCCTGCCATTGAAGACTTTTGTCTTTGAGAATGTTGAATAATGCCATGCAAAACAGCACTTAAATTGTCATAAACAAAATGAATGCATCAGGTGCAATCACAGAATTACAAAATATGTCAAATTGGAAAGGATCCACAAGAATCATCGAGTCCAACCCTTAGCCCTGCAGGAACATCCCCAAGAGTCACATCATGTGCCTGAGAGTATCATCCAGATGCTTCTTGAACTCTGTCAGGCTTGGTGCTATGATCACTTCCCTGGGGAGCCCGTTCCAGTGCCCAATCACATCCTGGGCGAAGAACCTTTTTCTAATATCTAACCTAAACCTCCCCTGACACAACTTCAGGCCATTCAATGTCAAAGTATGGCTATTTTCAGGAAAAATGCATAGCTTGCCATGTAGTTTGGGGCTGCTATTCCACTGCATGGCTTGGTACTTAGAGTACTGCAGATTTTCTAATTCCAGCCAAGACTCAAAATGAAGTAACAGCCCACACAGATTTTGATTGTCTAGTTCTTATCTTCTATGTCTTGTTAAACTAGACTTTGAGCTCTGTCTTCTCTAGTTCTTACCTTCCTCTTGTAAGAATGGCACTCCATTTCTTTCATTCTTTTGATAAACCTTTTCATGTCTGCTCTGGGTATAGTTCATCTGTGGCAGTAAAATTGTACATGATGCTCCAGGGGTAGTCTGTGTTGCAGTGCATAGCATACTACTTCTGTCTCTGAGTAGCTCATCTGCAATACTGATTAGATTTGTTTTCTCTTTTTTGATGGCTGGATCATAATCCTGGCTCCAAGCCATTTCTGGATTGCCTACAGCACGGTCAAGTATTTTCCCCTTTTTCTGTGGGTGATCTTTCAGAATTTGAGTTGTTTAGCCTACAGGTGTTGATCTTGCACTTCATGCTATTGCATACTATTGTATTTACTGCTAGATTTACTTTTGAATTAAATCCTGATTTGTTTCCAAATCCCTAGGATCCACTTCAGCCTCCGTGTACTCTCATATTAGCCTGAGAGCTTTCAGAGCTGAATTTTTTCTACTTTGTCCTTACTTGTAGTAACTATTTTGATGAGATCATGCTGTTAGGTGTATCAGCTCTCTAAGCTCTTTAGGATGCTCTCTTACAAGCAGATGACTGGGGGCTGTGCCTTCAGAAGGGAGTGTGGGTGCAGTGTGTCTCACACTGTGCACACCATCTTTCTCACTGTCAGTGGAGCACAGGGGTCACTGACCACAGCAGCACCAGGCCCTGCAGCAGGCCCTTGACTTTCCACTCAGTCCAGCTCTGCTTCCCTGCCAACTGGGAGCGGGGAGTGACTTCTGCCCATTTGACTCTGAGGTGTTGTCCCTGCATCCCTTGCAAATGTCACCAAGGTCTCTAACATTACCCAGATGGTCTCAGAATTTTCTAACTGACTCGTCCCTGCACAGGCACAACACAGGAGTTGGCTTGCCGCTGCCAAAACTTGTCACCTTGTAGTTGCTGCGTGCTGGAGTGTGCTGGCCTGGCTCCCTGAACACATGGTGCCTAGCAGCGTCTGTGCATAGCAGAGATGATTGAGAGAGATGGAGGCTTCTTCTGTTTAAGTCCAAGAGCCTCATCTCTCCCCATGTAAGGGAGGTACCCAGTCTGTTTGTAGCATGCAGATACAACCTGAGAAACACAGCTGTCACCAGCACTGTTTGATTCCATGTCCACACCCAAATGCTTTGTGAGCCTGACTCCCTGCACCAGCGTTCTCTTTTTTTAGCAACCCAAATCGGGGCCTGGCCCACCCAGTTTCAGCAAGCAGGAAAGATGAAACATCCTGAGAACCCTGCCTGACTGCAGGGAGCTCTTCTGTATGCTCAGCACAAAGATATTGCTGTGTTGTCATTGCAGCCCTATTATAGCTAAGTATTCTGTGTGCGTGTCTCCTGCTTTAGTGTGAATATGTACAAGTACGGGGGGAGGGCAGTCCTCTTATATCCAAAAGAAAAAAAAAAATCAATCCTTAAAAATGTTGTGTTCCAGCTAGTGAAAATCTTGAAGCACAGACTGTCAATGTTTGCAGTGGAAGATTGCTCATTACGGAAAGATTGTGTCCCACCTTGTGCACTATTTGTGGTACTGAGTGTAACAGGGTACTCAAAGCATGGTCTGCACTTTTCTCTGTTTCCTGCAGGTAATGAAGCTCCAGGCTTACTAGACAAGTCATCTGTGATTGCTGCTAGTCTTTGCTGCTGGGACACTTTGAGCACAGGAGGGAATTTGGATCAGTCTGCCAGAATAAGCCCTCTCTGGGCTTATTCTCACCCTCACCCTCCATCTGGGAGGTGCAGATAGTTGTATACAGCCAGGGCAACACTGTTCTTGCTGGTGATGATCTAATGCAGCTCGGCACAGCATGGACAGGAGCAATGAAACGCAACACGGATTGTGTCCCTCGTATGTTGCTGGCTACGCGCATGGTGTCTTTGCTCCGTATTCCTTGAGTCTGGTATCTCTGTATTGTGACCGTGACATGGCCTTCAGTGTGACAAGAAGGTTTCTGAGTCTGTGAGACTGCAGGGTCCACTGGGCTGGTACTGAAGAGCTGTTCCTCTTTGCTACCCTGCAGTTCAAACATTGATATTCTTTTTTATTCCTCAACTTTTCCTTGCTCCTTTCTGGAGGTATGAGAATAATAAAAATTTCCATTTTTTTTCCTCTGCTTAGCTGAGTTTAGTTTCTGGTCATTTGTAGCAGCCTCAGCCTACATGGGCAAGTGCTCCAAAGTTTAATTTCCAGTATTTTTGATTCTCATCTTACTGTTCCTCACCACCACTTTCCCTTTCCTGATTTAGAAACCATAGCTGTGCTTGAGATCATGTGCACTTCTATTTCCTTGAGTCTCCTTCTTCATTACAGACCATTGATAACCTGGAATTATTCTTGTCCTCTCATGGACATGTTGTTAATTTCATCTTTTGCAACAGGAACAAGTTAATTAAATATCTCCTCAGCTTTGTAAAACAATTGTGTTAAACAGAAAACACAAATACCAAATTGCTTTTCTTTTTGGAGTCATCTTTCATTTCCTAGGGATGTATGTAAATCCAAAACCAAATTATAAGGAGGGATATTTTTTCTTAATCTCTCTGCTCCTTTTCCCGTTTCTTACTTTGCCTTTAAAAAGACTTGTAGCTTAGTCTCCAAGCACATGTGTTGTTGCCTGTATCTGAATAGTCACCCCCGAAGTAATGTGAAGAAATCTTCAGCTAGTGGATATTAGCACAGCTCAGTGCTGGGTAACCCAGTGAAGATGATTTGAGTCATCGATAGACCTGCACCAGCCTATCAGTTCCTGTTCTTGCACTAAGTCCTACCCAGGCAATTCATTACAGCAGCAGCCAGTTGTTCTGGCTTCTCTGTGTTTCGAGAAGAACTGCCCAAGGAGAGGTTAAATACTGTGGTGATAGCATGTACTGTGGGCAAGTCTATGTCTCAATAGCATTTATGGAAGAAAATGAGAGCTGTCGTGGCAAACATGATGAGGAGGAGTTACAAGGGTTGCTGAAGCAATTCTGGTGACACATTACTAGAGCAGGATCTTGTTAACGGATTAGTGTTTAAGACAATTCTTCAGCATTCTGCAAGTCAGGGCAGTTCTGGATAATGTACATTTCTCAATTAGGGAAGAGATTGACAAGGTAGCAGGAGGCTCCAAACAAAAAAGTTTCTTCACAGTAATTTAATAAGGAGGAGGGTTTTTTTTAGGATTAGTCCAAGTGAGAGACTGAGTAAATGCTGCTTGACTCAAGCCTTAGATGAAACTATACAATTTGCTCTTAAAGGTGCAGGAAGAAAAACAAGATGGAAAAATAAAAATCGAAGGGTCACAGATATTAAATAATTACTGCTGTATCCACTGGCTTTGGATCCCTCTCCATCTGTTTGCAATAGGCATGAGTTCAATTAAGTTGGTAGCACAGCAATAAAAAAGGACAGCTAAAGTTTGAAGTTTGCTTATGCAGTAAGCTCTGCTGTAAGTAATTTCCAACTTGTACATAAGCTATTTGGACTGGTTGCTGCTGAACAGAATCTTGGATATTCTGTAGCTTGTGCTAATATAGTTCTAGCAAAGCAACCTATCCTGTTAGTGTTTTGTTAGGGGCAAGTCAAAGCAGCGTTCTAAAAGGAGGAAGTTACCAAATGCCTTTTCAAAGCCTGAAACAGCACTTATCTTTGTTTGCTTATGGCATACTTAGTGTATCCTTTATGCAAGTAATGAGAATGAAGTCATAGGATGTGGGATTATTTAGGTGACACTAAAGGTGACACTAAATGTACCAGAGCATTTGTGGACCAGATGGGATGTGAGCACTTTGTAGGGAAACTCCAGTCTCTGTAAGCTATGTAGGAAACTTTGGGGTTTAAGATGAAGCTGTGAACCTGCTCTGGGAGTCAGTCACATGTCTACTCCTTTATGGATTTTCTTCTTTCTCTTTAACAACAGAACCATGGTTAATTGAGTGACACACATGCTTTGCTACCATAGGGTGTTTCTGCTCAGACACTATTAAAAAAATTTTTTAAAAAGTCTAGCTTTTTATTATGTTTTTTCCAGCTTCAGTTCCTGCAGTTACTGTGCCTGAGTTTTACTTTGATAATCATGTTCAGGGGGACCTGACCTCAATAATATTATCTGGTTTGGACATACCAGGTAGATTAAGACTCAGGCTAGAGCAGAGTCCCAGTTTGGATTGAAGGCTTCAAGTTCCAAGTATATTTTGACTTGAATTAAACAGACGATTAATAAAATAAACTTGGCAGTAAATCCTCTGGCAGTCGTAATCAATCTCAGCCCTATGACAGTCTCAGCTACAGCAGCACTACCAAGCGAAAAAGTGAATGTGGATGAGGGTCCTTGCATATTGAAAACTTGTCTCCTGAAGTTTCATAATGA
Source organism: Chiroxiphia lanceolata (assembly GCF_009829145.1). Classification (NCBI taxonomy): domain Eukaryota; kingdom Metazoa; phylum Chordata; class Aves; order Passeriformes; family Pipridae; genus Chiroxiphia; species Chiroxiphia lanceolata. Next base: position 47,506,942 of record NC_045640.1, on the reverse strand, counting down.
AAGATACTCCCTCAATAAAATTGGAAAGGAAAGGTTTAGTAGCTATCGTTTGTGTGTTTATCCTGATAAAGGATGTTTTCTTCTGGGAAAGGACACTCAAACTTAGGGATAAGCCAAGTCATAAGGTGTATTGGGTGTATACTGTGGTTTTTTCCTCATATAAAAGTTCAAATATGCCTTTCCTGAATACTTTAAAAGAATTATTTAAAATATATTTGCACTTAATATTTAAAATATTGTTAAGAGTATTTTATGTGCTACTAAGAAACTTGTGTGCAGCCATGAGGAGAAGCATACCCTATGGAGTTTGGACTTGCATTTGCAACAATGGGTAGCAACAGAGCTGTGTTGCAAACTTTTTTGTGACTTTAATTATACAGGCCTAACCTTTTCCATTCCAATTTGCACAGCCTGTAGGCAGCCTTTCTTTCCCGAATTAGCTGGAGATCACATCTGCGACACAGCTGCAGTGTCCTTCACTGGGGAACTGAACTCTCTTTAACTTGTGGCTACAGAAGCGTGGTGAGGTCCTCACCTCAAGAACTCTACTTGTATTGACTTTTCCTTCAAGGAAGAGCAATTTGTCTGGCAGGGCCCTCTGTAAATGCAAATATTCTCTCAGGAAGTTTCTATTCTAATGTTAATGTAGGATTGTTATGAATAAAGTGGGTTTTGTTTCCTTGGCAGGTGCCTTGGTAACTGGGCAGCTTTGAAGAAGAAAATATGGAGAACATGCTTGGCTCATCAATCACTGATGCACTAATGTCATCCCAGTGTCCATATGTGAGAGAAAAAGTAACTCTCTGCCTTGATTTCAGGTAAGTGCCCACTGTATACCACACCTCACTTGCCAAGTTTTGGGAGAATCTGGGAAAATTACAGTGTCTGAAATTCAATGTCTGAAATTAATTTCAGAAAGGACAGCAGCAAATTTCGGTCAAGTGCAAGGTATGAGATGCTGTTATCTTAGGCTCTTTCAGATCAGAGAAATGCCATCCAGCTTACCAGAGGGGCCACAGCCCCTCTCTGCAGTCTGATGTGTCATCAAATACAGACACTACACAGAGACGGCTTTCTGTAGCCAGAAGTGCTGGCTGCAGCAGAGCACAAGCTTCCTTTGTACCCAAACCTAATGCGCTGTTGAGTGTTGAGAAGCATGGTGCCTATAGTTTATTAGCAATTGGACTAGATGATCCTTGTACTGTTGAACTATTCTGATGAGAGTGTGCCATGGTTCCTTAGCTGACTAAGAGCAAAGACACCGATTCATCCTTCCTGTGGCTACTGACCTAGCTAGGCAGGTCAGACCACATTTTGCTCAGAAGACAGATGGGGAAAACATCGATTCCAAGTTGGCAGTTGTTCTATCACAGGACTAATAGTACTTTATTGTTGTCATGAAGGAATGCCTGGCAGCTGAATGAACTAGATCCTTGTGGAGTAATCAATGGAAGACACCTAGGGAATCTGAGATACAGCAGTCAGATTATAGTGCTTCCTGATAGCTTTTTTTAAAATTTCTGGTGCTTTGAGTCAGGCAGTTCTTGGATCACAAATGTGAAATCATCATACTTAATGTGGCACATACTCTATGTGGCATTTTCTTCCCTGAAAGATTATTCCCTTTGAATGTGTAAAATATTTGACATTTTACATTCCTTGCATGCATCGAGGAGTCATGTACCTGACCTGATATTGTATGACAGTATTTTCTTTTTTTAAATCTACTGCTCTTGTTTGAAGTCACAGAGTTATTGTATGAGAAGAAACAGTGAATAGTGTTTTCCTCTTCACTTTCACTACTCCACATGTTACTTTCTAGACCCCTATCCCTTCCTCTACACCTTTGTCAGGTTGCACAATCCTGGTCTATTTGGGCATCCCATATATAGAATCTGCTTTGTTCATTTGATCAGCTGTAATGGTTCTTTTGGGACCTTTTACTGTTACTCTGTATCAGGGATGGGCAAATGGACTAAAATTTAATGGAATATTCAGGATGCAGGTGTAATGTGGATTAATATCGTGATATAACTTTGTTTCCTTTTGCTTTTCTGTTCTCTTGGTAAATAGTTTGCTCTGAGACCAACATGATGTCTTGAAATAGTCTCTGTCTCCAGAAAACACGTACTTCAAGGTTCTCCTTTTAGGGGATTTTTATAATTTTGTATGATTCCTGTCTTAAAATTCTGTATGATAGTAGTTGATCTTCTGCCTTTGGGTGTCTGTAGAAATGATGAATCTGATGCGGATATAGTTCAGGCAGAAAAATTATAAACCAATTGCTTGTACTGGTCAGGACTGAATCAAGATCTGCTTCCCATTTTGTGGATTTCCTAGCTGCCTGTACCTGAAACAGTTCTTCACAGCATCTAGAAATCCAGTATTATCTGAGTGATTATTGTAAAATGTTTCACATTTTACTTCAGAGTAATTAAAATAATTGGAATAGTAGTTCCCTGGGATTTCCCCATTCCATTGCCTTCCTGCCCCCATGTTTCCTTTATACCTGAAGTGTCCAAGTCCTTGTTTAAGGTAAGCATTCTGGTTTTGTGCCATCAATGTCTTAGAGAATTCTGAGAAACACAGAAAGCACTGTTTTGGCATTCTGCCACTGTATCCTGTTCATATCAGACTTTTTAAACTTCTTTTGTTTATTCTTTTACTTTTGTCAACTTCTATCCCATTCTTTACTTGAGGTTGTAATATCTACCATAGGATTCAGAACAAGGCATTCTGTGTGCATCAATCTGCTTTCTCCTACTTGTCAGTTTGAAATTTCTGTATGGTCTTCCTGATGTGGAGTACAGATCCTGTTTCCCTCTCACTTCTGGTGGAAATCTGGTCATCCTTTAGTGGGCCTAATCTACTCTAGAAGCTCCCCAGTCCCTGGTGAACCTGAGCCTCACTGCCTTACTCCATTGCTTTAGTCATGCATTGAGATTTTGCCTCCTCACCAGCTGGGTTATTGTGGGGGGCCTTGTCTTTTGCATCTTATGTCCTGCTTTCAGAATCTCTTTGCTTTCTTTTATATGGTGCCCAGTTAGACCACAACACCTGGCTTCTTCCCAGCATTTCCCAACTTGTCCAAACTTTTTTTGAAGTTTGGCAGTGTAGCACCAGAGTGTAGCATCAGTACACTTTCTCTGGAATCAGAAACTAAATCTGTTTGGTACCTGGCAACTGAACCACATAAGGCTGTTTCCTGTCCCTTTTTCTCTGCTGCAGGGAAGTCTTGTCAGTCCAAGAAGATACTCAGACACTTTGTGCAGAGACAGGGACCATTGACCAGGAGTATTACATCCTTTATCACTTTAGTGCCTTTCTGTCATGAAACTAGGGCTGGAAGAGCTTTTCAGTGCCCTAAAAAAGCCTTCTCAGTTTTACCCCTTTCCTTAAGCAGCAATGGGGTTTTTGCCTGCCGATGAGGCTGTTCAGGGATTTCCGTGATGTCTCTGTGTTGTGCGTTCTTCCACCTATGGCACAACCAAGTCACAAGAAAGGGCTCTATGTCTGAGGATCATGGGGTGCCTGGAATTAATATGTCTTTGCACCACCTACACACAGGTCAGGTAATCATGTGACACGATACTTTACCCTGGAATTGTCACCCTCTAGCTAGGCTTCTGACTGGATTTCTCTTGCACATTTGGACTGACTCAAGTGTTCCTATATGGGATGGCAGTGCAGCTTCCAGTTAAAGAATTGAGAAGCAATTACATTATATGTGTCATTAACAACCATATTCATCCTGTTTTGTAATAATTAATGCTGAGACATTGACTGAATTTAAATTATGAGAAGCTGAGGCTTATCTTAACCTACGTTTCATTCAAAAGAAGCTAGCCTTCTCTGAAAGTCAGTCTTCCTGTTACTTGGGTATGGACTTAATATAAGGTGAAAGGAAGAGCTCCAGACATGTAAGGTGTATTTGCATCAGCGTGTTACTAAGCTGGTGATCCCTGAGCTGTAGAGGGGTCAAAGGAAGGTCAGTAAGGTGGAGGAAAAGAGTCCCTAGAGGTCAAAAAGTTTATTGCAGCAGAGCAAAGCAAATATGTGCCACACGTGTCTTGTGATGTTCTATCTTGCCTTCTGAAACAAATCTTTGTGTAGGGCTATGTGGTAATATATATCTTCTAGTAAGTTTGGTGGTACTGAGAAAACTTAAAACTGAAAAAAGGATTCCCAAGAAAAGATTGAGAAATGTTACTTTAGGTTAATTTTAGGTTAGAGTTTGTGCTTGTGTTAATTGATTGCCAGCTAACTTGCTGTCACTAGCAGAAGTGGAAGTTCTTATTTAGACAACCTGCAAATATTTATATCAGAAATGTTTATGACACAGAAGAATTTTTCCAGGACAGAAATGTGTGGGTGGCTAGGTGACCACAATTAAGATTAGCACCTAAGGAGTTAAAGAAGAATGAAAAATTTGAATTTAGCTGTTGCTATGAGGGCAATTCTTGTCTAGCTTGAATGACCAATTTCAAGGAAGTTCAGGGGAGTTCAGAGGCACATGCCACTGATTCTCCATCCGTTTATGTCAGGTCTGTATCTGGTCTAGGACTGAACATTGTCTCTTTTGAGCATGAAAATTTTCTGCGTTGGTCCTGCCCATAATTTCTGATTTGTTCTTAATTATACCAAAGAAGGAAATACACTCCGCGTCCTTGCAAAATTTTCATGGCTCTTCTGATTTGGGGTGTTGCAGGGTGTAGCTAATACTCTGAGAAGGCTTCGGGATTCCTGGATGAAGGGTGTGATGAAAGAAGTGTATTGTTATTGTTTTAGGGGAGGAATCATGCTACTGGGTAAGCCTCTGTCACTGAGACTTGCTGGACTTGTTTGTTCTGACTTGCCTATGACTCCTTTCTTTCTTAATTCAGGAGATAAAGCCTCAAGTCTATGCTGAGATGCTGCACAGTGTGTTGTGGCGTTCAGGACAGTGCATCTCCCGGACAGAAGAGCTTCTCGCCAACCTCTCAGTGGTACCCAGAGGTGAGTGCCACAGGCTTCTATCTTGCTTCTTGGTAGTTTGGGCAGTGTGGCTATATCGTGTGTAGATTATAGGGCAGTTTGAGCTTTGACCGAGAGTGTGGGGAGAATGGCACCAGTTCTGAGCTTGCTTCTGATTTGATCTGCCTTTCGTGCATCAGTAATCCTTCTGATATTTCAGCCTTTCTCCTCAACTGAAATGCATTTGTTTTCTGAGAATTCTGCAGCTCCTCTGCAGCATGGTGTGACAAACTGAGGTGGCCTATGTGGAGAGCAGGTGAGAGTCATCTTACTGTGCCCTGACTCTGATCTACTGTCTGTGCTTGTGCAGTTAGAATGTGTTGCAGTCTCAACTGCTGAACTAGAGGATGAGCGGAGTACAGTTGGTAATAGTAGCTTCTTGTGCTCTTGTTTATTTTCATGAACTTAGTGTGCAGCCAGTGAAGTGTTAATCTGTGCAGAATCAGCTTGGAAACACACCAAATCTGGCACCTGACTTTCTCCCACCCTGTCTTGGAATGAAAATCAAACTGAAAACCTACAAAGACTACAACTACTTGTGTGGTGCCTCATTTTTGGAGTAGATTTCAACCAGTCAAAGAAGGACAAAGGGAGGCAGGCAGAGCTACTTTTGAAGGCTGAAAAGCAGAGATCTACTGCCATAATCTGTGACTGCCAAACTAACAGAACAAGATACTTTTCTATGACCAACACAGCTGGAAGTGGAAATTGGAGTGGTAAAGATGATGTAGAAGTTACAGAACCTTATCCTAAACTAACTGTAATCAGTGGCTTGTATTTAATATTTTCTTTACACTGATATGGCCTCTGACATGTTGATGCAGATTGTAAAATCCTTATGCAATGAGTAGCCCTCCTACTTCTATTAAAGCTGATTTCAGAATACGGGAGTCTTTTTCAAGATGTTGGCTGTGGGAGTCAACTATAGAAAGACACAATATTGATCAAGGGTATTTCAGTTGTTGGCATTACAGTTGCATCCCACAGACTGTTGAATGTTACAGGAGCCTAGCTCTATTCCAACAATTAAAGAGCTCCTAGCATCCAAAGAGTTGTATGCAAAATGGATGAGAGAGTAAGGAACAACAAACCTTTTGTGCTGATTGCACAGGTGATCCAATAATCAGGGAAGCCTGTATAAGCACCATTTTTCCATGATGGATATAGTTACTGGTAAGATATCCCAGAGACTGAAATGTTGCCCTTGAATCTTCATGTAAGTAACAAGAACAATATTTGGAACTGTTGTCTTTACCCAGCTGAAATGTGCTCTTGGGAAGCAGCAAGACCTTAGTAAAATTGGAGGGCTAAGGGGAGGAGCTCAATTAGTAAGTGGCAAATACATTACTGATGCTTTATCTGACTGCAGAGTGGTGGCATGCAGCACCTACTGTTTTTGTGGGATGTTCAAGGGTGTGGGGAGATCAAGCTGATTCAGTGTGACGCATAGAAGAACATACATTTAGTTTCTCTCAGCAGATCCCTTCAATGTTTGGAAGTTTTCCATTGTATCAGAATTGTTTTAGGAGAAATTAAACATTGAGTAATTGAGACTGGTAGGTAACTGACCTCATCCAAACAAGGGTCTCACAGTACTTAGGCAGGCACTAGCTTCTTCTGTTTCAGTTCTCAAAGTAGTAGAGGTTGTTATATTCTTTTAAGTGTGTGTGTCCTGAGTATGCCACAAAAGAGCAAAGGAGACGTGTTAGGTTGGTGTGGTTGCTTGTGGTAAAGGTGGGAGTGAAATCAGCCTATCTTGCTTTGTGGCCCTATGCTTTTGCTACAGGGCTCCTGCACTAAGCCAGATGCATTTCAATTGCTGCCATTGCCAACCACCCTGCCAAGGCAGATAGATTTAGGGACCTAGTTCGGATTTTCCAATCTTACCCACCAGGCCAGCAGATTAATCTGTTCAGTTGCCCTATGAAGAGTGTCTAGTAAGAGTCATTGTAGACATGTGCCGGAATCCAACATTGACTGGAAAAACCAGATATGGCCATAAATGCGGAGAGATCCTCCTCAGCAGATGTGCCACCCAACCTCTACCACTGGCTCTTCTGAGAGTGTTGGAATATCAGTTAGCAGGTGTATAATAATAAAAAGTGCAATAATAAATTCATTATAGGAAGGCAGCAGCAGATCACATAGAAGAGGTTTCATGTTTTCGTCTATGAAGAGTGTGGCAATACACTTCAGTAAACAGCTGGTACCAGAAAACATTAATCTAAAGGCAAATCTAGTTTGGAGTGCTATGAGGGCTTATCTTAAGAAGTAAAAAAATATTGAGGGCAGATCTGTAAAACAGAACAGCGTAGCTGTTCCCTGCTTATCCAGCAGCTCAGTGACTAGGGACACATGATAAAGTTATACATCCTTTTCTTGTCTGAGAAGATATTTTCTGATCAGTTTGCTGGTATCTTTTGCTGAGGCTTTTGATAACTCACAGTAACTCAACCAGAAGAGATGGATAAGCTCAATACAGTGAATCAAATCCGTCAGGCAGAGGTGGGAGCTGAACATTCATTAATTGCGTTGTGAATGAATATAGTAACATTTTAGGGAGTTTGGTACATGATGAGAGAGGAAAAACAGTTTGTCACCTGTGTATTGTTCTTGTCTTTTGCTTTTGGGCAAATGTTCCAAATTCAAAGGTAAAGAATTCATTTGGTGCTGATCCGGAATCTAACTTGAAATCCTATGTGTTTTCTAGTTGGTTTCACAAGGAAGACCAGACAATTTCAGCTCTGTCAAATTTCAGTGCAACTCTTCTTCCTAATGTGCCAATATCTACTAATGTAGTTCTTGCTGTATTTCACTTACTAAAGTATCCTGTATTGAGGTTTGATTTAATATATCTCTATCTAAACATAACTTTAGTGTATTTTAAATACTTAATTCTATAAAAACATAGCTATTTTCACAATAATTCTTTTGGATTTTTTTTTTTTTCAGTATAGAATAACTTTTTGATGATCAAACCACAATGTTTGGCTCAGAGCCAAGGTGTGTAAACTAGGAGACTTAATAGTTCGCTTTTCCAGACCCAAATTAAGTGTGATATGAAATGGAGAGGTGCTGCTGCCTCCATGGATTGTCATGGGCCCTTTGGGAATGGCGCATATTTTCAATGAGAACAGGGATTTTTCACCGATAGTATTGCCAAGATAAGCAGTTTCATACTGAAATAAAAGATCTTGGGTTTGAAACTTCTCACGAATTCACTGCAGACTTAGAGCTGCCAGACATAGGCTGTGAGGAGCTGGTTTTCAGAGCAGAGAGGATTTGGCTTTCCAGGTGTCCCAGCGGAATTTGGATGCGGATCTCTTGCTAAGGTTTGCTCCTGCGGTATGAGAGTTATCTCATTCATGCTAGAGGGTGAATGGATTGGTGTTACCTGAATTCCCTTTTCCGCCCCACTAAGAGTTAGTTTGCAGCTTACTGGAGTTAAGCAATAAAAAAAGTCGAAGCCTGTGATATAAGGAAGCAAGACAAGTGGGGTTAATTCTGGAAGGCATCTACACAGACACCTGTGGTATTGGGGGTCTTCTGAGTAAAATGCCTGTCTATTAAGCACTGCCTCTTTGCCACAAGAAGAAAGAAATCATGCATCCATGGTTGAAGGCAATGAAATAATTTCTGCTTCTGATTACATCAGCACTGCAGAGGATCAGTGCTTCTCTGGCCAGTGACTGTTGATGGAGCAGAATTTGCTTGGTTACTAGAGTGCAGAGAAACCATGTCTGATTCCTAAACAGGGGGTCCCACCTGCCACTAAACTATTTAACTATGGAGCTGGATGTCCCAAGCACAGGAATCCCTGTCAGGTGGTGATTCTGGTAGAGCATGACAAGCTTGCCCTCTGTGGCACAATAGCAAAAAGGCTATGGGAGGAAAGACCTAGTTGGAGGTGTAATGTGTATGAATAATGAATGCATTGAGTTGTCATAACCTGAACAAGAACTGGCTTTCACTAACCACCCTAGCCTCTGTCTCAACAGAGCTAGGCCAACCTAGTTGTGAGATAAAATAGACAAAAAAACCCCAAAATATGGGGGCTGCTGAGCTGGGTTCTGCACACAGACAGTACAGTTGAAGGATGCTGACCATTGTACACTGTGGGACTTGGTGAGACTTGGTCCTTCCATTGCAAAAGAAATTTTTTTTCCTGTTCTGTTACTTACCTTAGCAAGATGGAAGTCGAAAACCTCCTGCTGAAGGGAGGAAACCTTTTTGGTCTTAAAAAGATATTTCCACTTTAACTTGTATATCCTATATACAAACATATACCCTACATACATATTATTTACCTGTATGGGGATGTTGGTTGACACCATGGGTGTGTTGGTTGATGAGAAGTTCAACATGAGCAGGCAAGGTACACTTGTAGCCCAGAAAGCCAATCATGTCCTGGACTGCATCAAAAGAAGTGTAACCAACAGGTTCAGGGAGGTGATTCTGCCCCTCTATTTGTTCTTGCAGAGTACTGGAGTACTGCATCCAGTTATGGGGTCCCCAGCATAAGAAGGACATAGACTTGTTGGACTGAGTCCAGAGGAGGGCCATGAAGATGATCAGATGTCTGGAACACCTCTCCTAGGAAGACAGGCTGAGAGAGTTGGGATTGTTCAGCCTGGAGATGAAGGCTCTGGGGAGACCTTATAGCACCTTCCAGTACCTAAAAGAGGCCACAGGAAAGTTGGAGGAACTTTTTACAAGAGCACGTAGGGATAAGATAGAGGGGAATGGCTTTAAACTGACAGAGGGATTTAGATTAGACATTAGGAGGAAATTCTTCACTTTGAAAGTGGTGAGACACTGGAACATGTTGCCCAGAGAATCTGCGGATGCCCTATCCTTGGAAGTGTTCAAAGCCAGGTTGGATGGGGCTTTGAGTAACCAGGTCTAGTGGAAGGTGTCCCTCTCCATGGTAGGGGGGTTGGAACTGGATGATCTTTAGGGTCCCCTCCAACCTAAACCACTCTGTGATTCTGTGATATGAAAGAAGAAATATATAGAAGTGCTTCCTTTAAACTGTTTTCTGAAAAAAATTCAAAGTTAAATCAGTATCAGAAGTGAAGTAGGCTTTTATTCCTCATCTCCCATGTTTTTGTTTCCCCTGGCATTACAGCAGTTCCTGAGGTATCTGTTTCCCCTTGCAAGTCTATATGACCTGTAGAGAACAAGCAGTTCTGAAATGTTGGAGGAGAAGCAGGTCTGTGCTGCCAGTGTTTGTTGCTGTAGCTTGTATTTGCACGAAAAGGAAATAGAGACAGACTGTTGGAAGGACAGTACTGCCTGTGAGAACATGAGTCCCGCAGGCAGTGAGATGCTTGGTTTTCTGAATCTTAAGCTTTTGTAGCTGAGGCATAAAGCCATATCTTGATGAAATCTGTATACATTTCAAGAAACACAGCAGTTACAATACCAGAGTACTGTTGGCTCAATATTTGCAGAGTCAGCCACATGCTGCCAGGGCTGTGCTGTGCTTTCTCTGTGCCAGGAGCAATGAAGGAATGGTGCTCCCATTGCCATTCAGGTGGAAGCACACTGGGGTGAGGACAGTTGCAACACAGGGAATCAGTCTGATTGAGATGGATGGTAGGGGCTCAGGCTGGAAGCAAAAACTCTCCAATGAGGAGAGCAAAATAAGTTGCTAAAGCAGCATCTTTCAAGCATGAGAGGTGGCTAGCTAAGGAGGGGCAGAGGCACGTTGCTGAAGTGGGCTGTTCTGATGAGCCAAGAGGCTTGCCCTTGAGGGTTATAATTCACTGTCCATGAGATATGCTGCAATTCCATAAGCTGGGACTGTGAAAGACTATGAGCTGTGAGATGAGTGTGGGAGTGCTTCATGGGAGGCTGCAGTGTATTAAAGAAACAAGCAGAACAGTCCCACTGGTCTTGGGTTTTTATCTGAATCTCTCCATCAGTTAAACCCTCAGGGTTAATGGATAGTTTATACAGTGAAAGTCTAGATGTTGAGAAGTCTAGGCCTCACTGGAAACAGTTGAGTTCCAGTGTGTGTTATTTATGTGGTTTTATTGCAACTTGGATTTTGCAAAGAAAGTAACCTTGGCCAGCCTGGGATTTCAGGCTCCTATCAACTGCCCTAAAGTCTATTTTGCAGAGCCTTGCCATCAGGGAACTGAGCCACTCTAGTGGGGAGAAAACTTGGGCTGTGCATTGCCAGAATAGAACTTTGCCCTGTAAAGTAGAAACAACAGAAGGAGAGGTACTGGGCTTCTCTGTAGTATGTGACTCTGAAGCAGAAGACTTGTTCCTGGTCACCTGTCCTGTGTATTTTGGTAACACTAAGCTGCTGGTTGTGTCTACCTGCAGTTGTGATGCTGGCTGAAGCTATCCTGTTTAACTTTTTCTTCCCAGTATGCCATCTCTTTCAGCAGGTAAAAATTAGCCTGCTTCCCTTCTTAAGTAATGGACTGGACTGAGATACCTGACAGCACTCTGACTAGCCGAAACCAAGGTTTTATGTGAGGAGATTAAACTTTTAGTTGTTTTCAACTCCCCTGTCACTTGCTGAGCATACCCTGACTGTCTGCAGACCTCTCAGCTGCTTCCTCTGTAGTGCTATCTGGTTTGTTGTTGGTTTTTTTTGTTGCTACTGTCAGTTTTGGGTTTTGTTTTTGTTTGCTTTGCTTGCCATCTCTTGCTTGTGGCTTTACTTGGCTTTCTTGTCATAAGAGCAGAGCGTATAACACCATTCTGCTCTCACACCACTGCACTGTCTTTTCCTCTTTGGGATTTGTGCACCATACCCCTGCCTTCACTGCTCATCTGCTCCCTCAGATCATTTCCTAAGACAGAACCTCTGCTGGTATCCTGCTCTGTTTTTACTGTGACTTTTTCTTTGACACCTTGTAGTCAGAAAACCTGCAAGACTTATTTTCTCTGCCTGCCTTTCTGCCTCTTCCTGCCCCCAGCTTCTCAGATGTTGCTCAGAAATGGCTGTGCCATGGGCCTGAAAAGGGGAAAACAGCATTTAGTATTTCTGTCCACAGAAATACAAGCATGGATCAATGGGTTTAAAACATCGTGGTGACTAGCCAGCTCAGACCTCCTCCCCAGGGCTGGCTGCTGCCATTTGTCACTCCAGACATGTCTGAGAGATTATCTCACGTGTTTTTCTGTTACCTTGTGCTAATGCAGACCATGATGTGGAGACTCCGTGTGTGTCATGACAATTACTACATAGTGTGCTGTGGAATTACTGGGGGTCTTAAATAATTGTGCTTAGGGTTTTGCATCATCCTTCTACAAAGTTACTGAGGATATGTGCAAAAATGCAGTTTTCCTACTGTTCTCTTGCTTAATGCTGCACTGGAGGACATAAATGTAGGAGAAAGGCTTATGTGCTTTTGTCCATGTGTGAGTCAAGTTCTCAACTCCATTACAGATCTGTTGTTGGCTTTCAGCAAATCTCTAAGTCTGGGTCTTGTTGCCATGTCACATTTACACAAGTAGCTCTTTCTCTCACAGACTGCCTGGCAGGAGACATTATGTGGTCTCTTACAATGTATATGTGGCTTCGGTGCAATAAACCCCAAACCCTGTAGGGAATCAGTGAATATTACTACTCATACCAACTAAAAATAACCAAAACTGTATGTTATATGGCATCTCTGGTAGCCTAGAGTATCCTTGGTGGAGAACATATTTCATCAGTCATGAATTATTACATTTATGTTCAGTTTAAGCACCTGTGTGGGCAGTCCCCTACACTTGAAATCTGTATAATATTTCTTGATGGGAAATTGTCTCTACAAGCAATACCTGCAAAACTCTTTCTCAGGGTGTATGTGAGGCAACTGAGGAAAGTTAGAACCCAGGAAATTCTCACTAAATATAAAGAAAAAGTTTTTGCCACGAGCATGGGCAGAGACTGGACCAGGCATCCTGAGAGACTGGGATATCTTTATCATTGGAGATATTAAAACCTTGACTGGACAAGACCTGGAGCAACCTGCTGTAGAGGGACCCAGTATAAACAGGTGGTCCAGGGTCCTTCCCTACCTACCTCATTTTGTGAGATTTTCCAGCTGAGCTAACCTGTGTACTCAGGATGTACTATTGTCTTTGTACTAGAGCTGAATTTCTCCATGTTGTTTTCTTCAATACAGATAGTGATCCAGATGGACAGAGCAACGAGGCGTATAGAGCCATGGAAGATAGCAGTCATTGTTGTGTCAGTGATAGTAGGCTTAGCCCTCATCATTGGCTTGATTACATTTTTTTTGTGTAACGGTAAGTGTACCACTCTTTTTGTTGTCATGAGTCTTCAGGAATCTGTTGTGTTTCACCTGCTACTGTTGTCTTGTCTGATCATTTAAGTATACGATTCACCCCTAGTATAGAACCCCCATGAGGAAACTCTCTAAACCCTATTCAAGATCTGAATTGATTTGAAAACCTGCAAGAATACTTGAAGTACCCTTTACTTGAATCAGGGATTTCAGTTTTAACCCTCTATTTTTTTTCTTGTTTTGCGCTGGTTCCTCCACTGGTATCCATGGTGAACCAAAGGAGAGCAGTCTTCTGTATAAACCAGAGGTGTGTCTGGTACTCAGGCTATGCATATTAAGCTTGGTATTGAACAAGGGTTTTGCTGAAACTTAACCTGGCACCTCCAGATGAGAATATTACAGAAACAGAGAGGGCAGAGCCCCTGGGCTTTTTGGAGCCCAGGAGTCAGTCCTGGTTGCCAAGGGCTCAGTTTCATTAGCAGATCACAGAATTGTTAAGGTTGGAAAAGAACTTTTTGATTACCAAGTCCAACCATCTTGGCTCATGACTTGAAGCCCAGTCATTCCATTCCCAGCCACTTGGCTCATGAATGAAGCCAAGTCATTCCATTCCCAGTCTCTGAGATACAAGTGTGAGTGGTTTTGAAATGCCTTCCTGCTGGAATGGAACTAATCATTCAGCTCACCAGGAGTGAATGAGGTCGTGGTTTGCATTAGGACACTAGAAGAAGCAGTGGCAGAGCTACATCTTAGCTTTGATTTTTGCCAACCCTATGTTTTGGGGTCACTCTACCATTCATTGGAGAACCAGATTTTAAACATAACCCAACTGCTGAATGGATGCAAATAGCTCTGTGTCACCTGCCTTTCAGAGGGGCAGGGACATGCCAGAGTGCAGCCAGGGAGGAGTGAATGTGTCTACTGAGTCAGAAGGGACATATGTGGGCTGGTTTGTCTTATGCTGTGCTCACCTCAGGCCAAAAAGAAGAAGGACCCCAGAGAAATGTTGTAATGGGTGTAATTTACAGCTACTTCGGATGGTTCTCAAAGAAGAAATGAGCCCCTAGCTGGTTCATGGAGCATCAGCATGGTCCAGACCCCCCTTTTCCCAAAGTGCTGCTAAAGCTGTAATCCCACAGCTGATAGGATCACAACCAGAGCCTGGATCCCTTGCTTGTGCCATGTTCTATGAGGTACTGTTCATCTTTGAATTGTACCAAAGGAGATCAGCTACCTTTTTTTTTTTTTCTCCTCTGTAGATCAAGACAGATATTACAATGTGTCTTTCTTAATCACCAATGTCAACTACGACCCTCAGTATGAAAGGCAAACCACAGAAGAGTTCAGGAACCTAAGTGAAGAGATTGAAACCATGGTAAACTAAGATGTTTTTCTGTTCATGCCCGGGCTATGGTGAGGAGTCTTGCAATTGTGTGATTGGAAATAGTCAGAGGTGATTTTACCTCATCCTTACATGTCTGGCCTTACCTGTCTAAACCTTGCTGTAGTGGGTTAAAGATGTGTTGCTGACTGTGTGCAAGCAGATGGTAAGCACAAGTGGTGTCTGTTCCAGCAGCTTTGTGGTGAAACCGGCAACCATAGAGCAGAACAGACAGTGAAATTGGCCAACTCAGCTGTTTATTTTGGATCTGTATCCTCTGATGGAAATTTAATGGTAGCTTTGGTGTAGAGGTGGAGATCTGAAAGCATTTTCTTGTGCTTCAGAGGCTCATGAGACTGTTATATCATGAAAGCATGTACTTATTACAGGTGTATTTTAACACACCCTTTTCTTTTAACAGATGTCTGAAGTATTCAAGAACTCCTTTCTAAGTAAAAGGTACATCAGGTCTCACGTTGTCAGTCTAAGGTAAGTAATG
This sequence comes from Chiroxiphia lanceolata, assembly GCF_009829145.1. Lineage (NCBI taxonomy): Eukaryota > Metazoa > Chordata > Aves > Passeriformes > Pipridae > Chiroxiphia > Chiroxiphia lanceolata. The sequence continues at coordinate 47,491,791 of NC_045640.1, read as the reverse complement.
TGGTGGCCTGGAATAAGCAGGGATGTGTTAAATATATTTTCTTCCTACTACTTGACCATATGGAGCATTTAATATTGTTTATGCTTGGGTTATACTGGCAGGATGAGTAAGCCTTGTCTGGTTGTCACTCTCCTGCAGTGCTCAAAACACTGAGGTCTCAGTTACCTTCAGAGGTCAGCAAGGAAGAGAAATTTGGCCTTACACTTCTTGTGTTCTTCTTGATTCCCTGAACACTAGTTTTTTGTGACTGTGATACAGTAACTGGATTATTGAGTGATCTTTGTCTTCACTACTAGTTAACAGCTCGAGAGATACTGAGTAAGCTCTTTATCACACTTATTGCTTCCCATGGAAGCTTGGGCTGGTGTTTACCACTCTGCATGGTGTACAGTAGGAGATTACTATTCTCCTCCCTCTCTGGAAAGGTCTGAAGGAATAAATGAGTCCACTGTGAGATACATGAATATAGACAAGGGAACATAGGCATAGATACAGTAGACAGAAGGAGGCAAGTGGAACGTACAGGTATAAATGTCCTTGGTGAGAGGTTTTAAGTCTTTCCTCTGCTGTAATTATGCATCACTCTCAGTGGTAAGAGCCATTGCTTCCCTCTCCTTCATGCTGCCTTATTTTGGAGTTGTATTTCTGTAAGGCTCAAATCTGCTGTGGAATATTTTTTCCTATACAGTAAAGAATGCCAAACTTTCCACAAATATCCTTCTTCACAGCACTTCTGGGCTTTCTTGCCTTTACCTGTCTCTAGATGGAATGAGTAGTTTGCTTAAACTGTTCTACATTGTTTTCTGATGCTGGTTCCTTCCAAAAACCTCCCATAGTGTACATCAACTGAAATGGACAAGTGACTTAAATGGAAAGAAATGCCAAAAGACCTTTTTAACTTCTGTAGCTCTAAACTGGATCTTTTGAATGGCTGTCAGGAATGGTATGTTGGATATCTGTTGAAGGGTTTTAACTTGCTGTGTTGTTACCATTACCATTTGTGTCCTAGTGACCAGGATCTGTGTAGAGGCCAAAGGGAGCAATCCCTTCTCTGCTTCTCAGCTCTACTGCTTATAAGTAGTAATCTACTGTTCTAGATGTCTGTGCAAACCAGACCTGTTCTCATATAAACAGGCAGACAGTACAAAGCAGAACCAAGAGCATTAGTGGGCAAAGAGGACAACACCACTCTGTTTGTGTTGGTTTGTAGCCCAGATCCTGGTGGAGTGCTTGCATCTGTTGTTCTGGTATTTAAATTTGCCTCTGCTGACAGAGAAGCAACGACCTGGGGTCATGTCAACCGTGTGTTACGCAGAAGGCTGAAAGCAACCTCAAGGGACTTGGATGTTGACCAGTCTACCATTCGACTCACAGGCAAGTGCCTTAGGCTTGTGTTTTCAGCTAGGAATTGGTTCCTCATACTTTGCTGTTCATAGCATAATGAGTTTCACTTCAGTATGCAAATATGGGCTATTCTTGTTTTCTTTCTTTTGCCTTTTCAAAACTGTATGTTAAGCTGACAGCCTGGGAACTTGGAAGAAGTAGCATGCAAAGCACTAAAACACACAGGCACTGATTTATGGGTGTGAGCTCTCCTCTGTCCATTAGAGGCTTTCTCTGTATGACCTAGTTGTGTTGAATGAGACAGACCCTCTCAATTCATCAAAAAAACAACTTTGTGACCAGGGATTCACAAACTACTTTAAGGCACACATTGAATTCAACAAGAACCTGTATCACCAGGCACTGAAATGCAGAGTCCTCAAGCTATTAAAAAATGCAAAGATGAGATGGTTCCCTTCTCCACCCTCTGCCATTTCCTTTGCTTATTTGACAAATTGCTGTGTTTGTAACAAAACATGAGGTTCCTTGGGCAGTAATCCTCTCCCATGAATCTGTTGCTGGTTACCATCTGAATCTGGCAGGGGGGGTTTTGTAGGAAAGAAATTGAAAATGTTGCAGTTTAGCTCCAGTCAATCTCAGCGCTGAGGATTTATGAAGACTGTTTTGACCACCTTGCAACACTAAAGCTGAAAAGATGCCTGTAAGTGTTAGCTGGTTACTGTGCATGTTATATGTGTAGATGTAACTTGGACCTACTTGCAGTTGTTCGCTGCTTTGGTTAGCCTTGAGCTAAGGCAAGAAAGATGTATCCTGTGGCCTTACACTTTCAGTGACGAACAAAAGCTCCACTGAACTTCTCCAACACAGCACATTACTCCTTTTACCATACTTCACTCCATGCAGCAATGCAACTCATTTAATTTGTGTTTCTAGGTACAGGGAGGAAGTCTGTGTTAAATCACAGAGCATATGAGATATACTCACTGTGGTATTTGCTTTTCATTTCAGAGCTGAATAAGGAAAAGGGAGATAACCTATTAAACAACTGTAAGTACGAATGCTTTATAGTAAAACTTCAGGGACATGGTTCTAGACGTTCTGTGTTTACAAAATCATGATGTTTTTATGAAACAAGTTGAAAAAAGAACTTATTTCATGTACTAGAGCAGAAGAGAGTGCATGAGACATGGAAGACTTGAGCTCATTTTCTTGTAGTCTTGCTGGCTCTGTGCTGTTTGTAGAATAAAGCATTCTGAATTGGTGGTGGGAAGCACTTGCTTTAATGTTGGTTTTGGGAAGTTGGGGATGTAGATAAGCACCTGTTAGCAAGTTTGCACAAGCACTACAGTTGCTCTGGGCCAACAAAAACCATTTTCCCTCCTGCCCCCTTCTCCATGCAGAAACATTTGAGAACATATGTCTGTCAGATTTGAGCTAAAAGGGCAGAGGGTGGGAGAGGGAGAAGAGCCGATCACAGTGAGAGCAAGGCAGTGGCTCAGCCCTGGAGATTGCAGGTTCTCAGTCCTTCTCTTGGTCTGTGCTCCCCCTTGAGGTCTTAAAGCTCCTGTGGAAACAGGGAGACACATAAGTACCCTCCCAAGGGACTGCATCGGTCCCCTGCATGATCTCAAAGACTCTGTATGTTAGTTTTCCATCTTCAAATGGACCCTGAGAATTGGATCTAACTTTTTTCAGGTGGGTAACACAAGATTGTGCAATTGGCACAGTGACTGTAAGTAAATTTTTGGAGGAAGAGGACACTACTTTTTTGTTGCTGCTGTCAAGGCTAATCTGGAGGTGACCTGAAAAAAATCCTTTCTTTCAGTGTCTCAGATACACAGCCCTCAGTTCCCACGGGAGTACATATAGGCTGGTGTGTCTGGAAACTGGCTTAATGAAAAAAAGTACTGACTTTTCTATCAAACTTCCTTGTTTACCCTGCATCCGTCCTGAGTCATTTGTGACCATGACACTTGGTTTCTCTGCTTTAGGTGAAGGTCATCTCTTGACAGACACCCTGCCCTATTACATGTGCGTGTGCAGCCATGAGGGCCTTCAATCAGCTAAAGCAGGGCTGTCTTTTCTTTGGCAGGCTGTGGAATACGGAGAGAGACATTCTCCTTCACAGGAGTGGAGAGAATAATTGGTGGGCAGCGTGCGCAGGATGGAGAATGGCCATGGCAGGCCAGTATTCAGCTCGACGGGACCCATCGCTGCGGTGCATCAATCATCAGCAATACCTGGCTAGTGACTGCAGCCCACTGCTTTAGAGAGTAAGTCATCAGCGCCTTTCTGATTGTAAAGGCCTTAGGACTCTTGGGTGCTCTGACCTTTTGTGCCCCTCTAATACCTGTATCTGCTGAAAGATAATGAAGTTTGACTCTTTCCTTAGGCAAACCTGACCACATTACTTTCCGATGCTTAAACGGAGAGCTAAGCTCCTTTGGGGATCTTGTTTTGTGTGGCTGTGACATAACCTCAAATATCTTACAGAGGAACTGATCCTCGGAGGTGGACTGCCAGCTTTGGGATTCTGCTGAGACCTCCAAAACAGAGAAAACTTGTCCGAAGAATTATTGTTCATGAAAGATACGGTAACGTTATCCTTGATCACGAACATGATGTGGCTGTTGTGGAACTTGCATCTGCTATTGAGTTCACAAGTGATGTGCACAGTGTGTGTCTTCCTGAAGCATCTCACATTTTCCCAGACAACACTTCCTGCTTTGTCACAGGTTGGGGAGCTTTGGAGAATGATGGTGAGTGTCTCTTTCCAACGATATCAAGGATGTATCTTGTAGCCTACAGTTGAATTTAATACTGAAATATGTAGAAAAATGCCTTTGTGCATTATGCTAAAGAGTATCTGGTGATGATGAAAGATAGAGAAGGGTTATGTTTGGGAACAATTGAAGGATTTTGGTGGATGGGGGAACTTTCTTATTTCTGAGACATTGTCTAGGTAGCTCCCTTAATTGCCTGTGATGGCAGAAAAGCTGAAGGAAAATCTGTCTACTCCTAATCTTTGCATGTTTTATGTTACATACTCTGTCTGCAAATTGTTGTGCCATTTCTCCTTCTAGGCTATAGTGTTAATCAGCTTCGACAAGCAGAAGTGAAAATTATAAGTACTGAGATCTGTAATAGTAGACGAGTATACGGTGGAGTGATAACACCTGGAATGTTGTGTGCTGGATACTTGGAGGGGGAGGTGGATGCTTGCCAGGTAAGTTTGTTTAAAGGTAATAATAACAAGAAACTAGGTGGAGTGAAAAGTAATGTTTTCTAGAAATAAAATACACTTTAGGGAGTCTAAAGTTTATGGGTTTCAATATCTTGACAGATGCAAATGAAGAGCTGCATGGCTCATGGGCTGAAGTCTGAACTTCAGTGCTTGGAGTTTATAATGCACTTACGAGAGAACACAGATGTAAGGGAGTGGACTGGGAGAGACTGAATTAGACATAGGCTGTAAGCCTCTGTCTTGCCATTAAACTGTGTGAAACTTGAATTATATCTGAGGTCTAGAGAAAAATACCTGTCAGTTGCAACACAACAATTTAAGACTTGGATTAGTGAGGTGAACACTGTTTGCTTTGTTCTTACCTGTTGCCATTTTTCTCCTTAGGGTGACTCTGGTGGGCCACTGGTACAAGTGAACTCCAGAGGAATCTGGTATCTTGTGGGAATAGTGAGCTGGGGAGATGAATGTGGAAAGCCAAATAAACCAGGAGTGTACACACGAGTGACTTACTATCGAAATTGGATCCGCTCCAAAACGGGCATCTGAAACCTGGAGCAGGTTAAGTTCTGTGGGCTGTGTACAGCTATTCCTCTGACACATTCTACTCTGTGGTCACCGTCTAAAGAGCTGCTGGCTTAGCTTGTGGTCATGTATCCAAGCTTGGAGTAGTCTAGGACTTGAAATTGGTTTGGTCTACAGCCGGACAGGAATGGACTTGATCCATGTGACAGTTGTTTGCTCAGGAAGTAGTCTGTCAGAGGGACAACCACCTTCATCTATATGCAATATACGGACCCTTTTTTCTCCATGGTCAAATGTCTTGGCTCCAGCTCTGATACCCAGGCAAAGTGTTTGAGCCCAAACAATCATCTACCAGCATCCAAGACAAGTTATAACCGAAACGTGACCCACCCATTTGCTGTGTGCTCACAAGGCCCTATCTATCCATAGACAAACTACAATTCAGCTCTTGACTCCAAGGCTGCTGTGCTTCTGAATTCTTGAGCTTTTTCCTGCATCATTCCAGGGAGTGTACTATAATGAAGAATGGAAGATAGCTTAGAGAAGTCCTGGTTCCTAACATCAAGTTGGACTCTTACTTAAGTGAATAGAGAATTTTTCCTTGCTGTGTTTTCCTGAAAATGAATTTGTGGAAAACACCAGCTTGTGTCCACCTTCTTTGATCAAGTGTATGCGTGCCCACTCATCGCTTCATATAAGCAGCCCCTACGACAGTATTTGCCATGAGAGTGGCTGCTGCACTTAAGACCGAAAACTACTTTATGTTCATACCACTCTGTTGTCGTATTAGAGTATTTGGCTGAATTAATTTCCATTTTTAACTATCCAGATTGTATTTTTCTGAATAAAAGTCCTTTGCTTTTTGTGCAGGATGGACGATTGTAACAATATTGGTATGACCATTGTCAAAAAAACCCGTCTCAAACTGCTTATTTTTGTGAATGCTATTCTTAAGTCTTTATTATTGAATATGTGCATCTTCAGCTGTATCCTGTAAAAAAAAAAAGGGTTTTTATTACAGTGGAAATACTCATCTCCTTCAGAGCAGGGCAGAACTCCTGACTGACTCACTAATTTTATGTAAAGATCTCTCTCTTCTGATGGAAAGTAGGAATTGCCTGTGTTGAATTGTAAGACTGTAGCTAACTCTTTTGATCTCAACCACACAAACCTCATATTCTCTCTGACTTGATGTTTTCAGGAGCCCATGTTTCTGTCTGCCAGGTAGGCCTCAAACACTTTCTACAACTCAGCAGCAGAACACACCTATTGCTAGTGAAGATGCTTCTCTTGGTGAGTCTGCAGGTTCTCCAACACTTTATGTGCTGTGGACTTAATTGCTAGATAATGAACCATTCAACTGCTCTCTTCTCCCTCTGTGATCAGAAGAGAAAGAACTCGGCAGAGGAGATACTGGCCCCACTGCCAATACTTGGAGCTAGTCCAGCGCACTAAGAAGAGTCTTACACAAGAAAAGGCTAGCGACAGGCTTTTGGCGTGCTCTTATTTAAAAAGAATGGGGGAAAGGCCCCCAGTGGTTACAGTCTTAGGATCAAAGTGTTGTCCAAGTTGAGCACAAGTCAGTTGACATAGTCAATGGCAGTTCAGGGACCCCCTCTGACCGTGTAGCTCACTGCAAATGCTGCCAAAGAGAGCAGCAATCAATCCAGTTAACAGAACTATTTTGATTACACATCCTGTGATCTGTTTGCCAGTACGTAGATCCATACTCTTCTAGACACCCACTGGAGGTACTGAAATATTTGGATCCCCAGAGAAGGTCTGCAGCTGTTGTATGTTCTATAGTTGTGTATACCTGGCATTTAATTTTGTTTTTTGCAGGGAACTTTTCTCGTGGAATGTTGTGAGCTTCAGAAACAAAACTAGGTGGCTTAATTTCTACATAGGGAATAAAAACTGTCAGACTGGTTCCATAGGTCCGAACCCAGCAAATTTAATTTTAGTCCCTTCAGCATAACATGACTTTTAAGTATACTGCTTGTAAAGGAAGCTCAAAATCAATGTATGACAAGTATATATGAATTTTTTTTCCTTGGCAGTAGCAATTTTCTTACCAGGATGATGAATGAAATTTGGTCTTTATGGAGAAAAGCATCATTACAAGATACCATGGATTTCCAGTTTTCAAAGTACTCTAGGCTTGGGTTTTCAAAGTGCATAACGGTTTCCCCATCCTGCTGGATTTCACTGTAACTTGAACACTTAGGATATTTAGTCTTTAAAATACCAACTTTCTGACTGGTTCCCCAAAACAGGTAAGTAGATGGCAAAAAAATTAATTTTGCATCTGCAAACTTTCCAGTTGTGCTTCTTCTGGGTACAATATCTGAAAGCCTTACACATTTGCACTGTATCAAGCGCTGCAGTAAATCTCATTCTCCAAAGAGGTGCGCACAAGGCTGAAAAAGCGAACTTGTCATTTGCTTAAGGAGCTGCAGGTTCTGAGCATCTACTCGGAGAGATAGAGTACCTGATCCACCTTAATGCCAAGTGCCAGCACAGTACAGCCAGAAGGATGGGGGTGAAGAGGACCTGGTATCTACATGGTGTATGTTTTGGGAGCCTTTATTTTGGACTGCCTTGTGGAGTTTTTCCTTGTAGCAGCTGGAAAATTCCGATCCAGTTTCCTCTGGAAGCTATGTAGTTGTAGTTTACATGCTCTGAGTCCTCTTGGTGATGCAAAGCAGTGTAAATGGTGACTATCAAGAAGAGCACTTAAAAGAACATCCCTCATCCACTCGGAATGTTGGTGTGGATGGATGTGATGGGTCTGAATCCCTTACTTGTGGCAAAAATATGCTGATTTCATCCTTGTCTGGCTTTTCCTGAGGGAAATTATGGAAACCTGAAGCCAAAACTTCTTATCTGGTTTAGGTGGTCTAGCAGATTTGTATACCTTTTAAGCTGCATTCTCACCTATTTGTGAGGAATGAACATTTTCACTCAAGGCAGAATGGGATGTATCTAACTATACAATCATGCATGACGCACAGGAATGTAATTTATATGTAAATTTAATAAAACCTGTTAAATTTACCTTCTGTTTTCATGTACTTGCTAATTTCCTGCACCACAGCAAGCTACTGTAAGTTGGAGACTCCTCTGTTTTAGAATGTGTTACTATGATCCTATACCATGGATTTATGTGCTGACTTTTATGTAGTCTTAATCATCTGACTTTATTGACTTGTTTGAAGAGTGTAATGGGGAGAAGAACATAACTATTAGAAGAGCAAAACGTCATCCAGACTTGGACAGAATTTACCCACTTGGCCAGAGGTTGTCCAAATTGATGTGAAGGTAAATAGGTCCCATGTTATCCACTAGAGGGTGAATCGTATTGTACAAGAGCCTTAAGCTCTAGGCTGCTGGTGGTGCTCCCTCAGTTAAGCAGAGAGGAGCAGGAGGACAAGGCACTGTGTCCTGCTGCCTTGGAAGATGCAGAGATGCCATATAATATTCTTGCAAAGTCTGGGGGGGCTACAGCCTTTCAGTTTTAAGCATAGGCATCTGCAACACTGCGTGAGTTTCAGCCTTTTCTCCCATCAGAAAGCTGGCATCAGATGCTCTCCTTTAAGTGCGTTAAGTACAGTGGGCTGTGGCTGTGAGAGCAAGGGACTGAGCAGGTTTCATCTGCTTACCTGCAATACCAAAGCCAGAGCTTTGTCCTGTGGAAAAGTAGACTGGAAAGGTAAATTGTGAGGTATTGTTGGTATCATGGGTCTGTTTTCTGAGCTCACCAACCTTCTTGAAAACAAGATAGCAAAGAGCAGCAGTAATTTTGAGAATTTGATAGGATGGAAGGTTTGCAGTGGCATGCGGCTGTTTCTTGCTTTGATCTCCCATTTTGAGAATTCCTGATGATTCTTGTGGATTGAAGACACTGATCAGATTTCTTCTTGTTCCTTTCCTGTCAGGTTGGGAATCTTGGTACAAACTGTACCATACCCTGAGCTAGAGGAGACAACCCAAAGAACCCAAAGAAGACGACACCAGGTCATCTTCATGCTTGACCCTTAGATGCCATACCCAGTGCTGTTATCCCAAACTTGCCTGGCCCTGTAGGGCTTGGAATGGAAAACAATCCATTCTGTGCCACCTAGGTAGAAAACAGGTTACCAGAGAGTCTCACAGGGAGGCAGCAAACCAAGCGGGACCCTCATTTGGTACTGTGCAGTCCTGCCTGATGCATGCTGCATTTTTCAGTGACTAATCTCCCAAACTGTGTCTGAAAGGACAGCCAGAGTCAAAACAGCTGCAGGATGGAGGTCTTGAACATGATTTTCCTATGTCTAATTTAGTCTATGAAGTCTTGAAGGCTAATGCAGTGTATGATAAATCATGAGACCACTGGATCACAGTGGGATTTTGTATGCTGCTGCAGAGTAAACTAGAACAGGTAATAGCTCTAGCAGAAACTGTCTCAAAGAGCCAGACTCCACTTGGCTTCCACCAGGCAACTTAGCTGCTAACAAATAATATGAAATCAAATCCAAGCTACCTATCTTCTGCAAATGTAGAGATGTAAGAAAAGCCTTGTTTTGTGTATGCTACTTTCCACAGAGATCTGTCTAAGTGCTCCCAGTCAGTCCCTCTAGCACTTCAGATGTGTGAGACAATGCTGCTCTTCTTTTGTTTAATTTGATCTGTGCCTGTAAAGGATTTATTTTTATTTTCATGGGCCTTGTTCTTTGTAGCCTAGTCTAAGCACCTCAGACACTCTCTCTTTGGAGATGCTGTGTGCCTTCACAGGGAGCAGAGGATTCGTGCAGTGGACGTAGAGACTGGTTAGTTACCCTGATGGAAGAAAATAAAAGCTGTCCTGTTTCACTGTACCAAACAGCAGCTCTGGCTGGGCAGCTCCAGGGGACAGGCACACGTGTGCCACCTTTTTGCCTCAAATGGGGTGACAGGCTATGAATTCTTTTTTAATGATCTGGTAGTGGGGGACTTCTACTGTCTAAGGGTGTTGCTGGTATTTTGGGCTGGCATCCCTGGCTGCAACTCAGATGGGTGTAGCAGTTTCTGTTACAAGGGCCTGGAAAGAGGAACTATTTGGAAAGCAACCAGGACAGGATCTAGCATACTTCAGAGCTTGAGGCCACTTCTATAGCATCTGAGAGCCTCCAGGTGTTCAGTATCTCAAAGCTGATGGGCACGTAATAAAATCTGACCCCAAGTGACTTTTCAAGGCTCAAGATAAGGACTTGGCTTCTCTCCCAGCCCTTACATTGGCTCTGGAGAATCATTCTATCCTTTTAGTGGATATTCTGGTTTTGTTTTTCTACTTATCAGTTATTAACTGCCGTCAGTTATTAAGAGGCTCGCCAGGCATTTCATGTAGTAAAGGAAAACATGCGATAATAAACTGGTGAACTTTTTCTGTCAAAACAGTAAAGTTGTGCAGCATTTCCACAGCTGAAGTTAAAAAGTATGAAGAAATGTAGCTCATTCAGGTCTTCCCCTGAATTTTGAAGGCCAAATGCAAGACATGTTTGTGTTTTTCAAGAGAGGGAGGCCTGAAGCCATAACTGAGCTGTCAAGGTGTGCTGATGGAAAAATGAGTGGACCAGGGAAGGATTTCATTGCAGTGTACCAGTTTCGTCTTATCAGATGCTCACAGAATCACAAAGTAATTTAGATTGGAAGGGATGTACAGAGGTCACCTTGTCAAAACCCCTGCTCAGAGCAGCTCTAATTATTTCAGGTTGTTTAAGGCCATGCTGTTTAACAGCACTTCTGTCAGTTCTGTAAAATATCATCGGCAAAACCAATCACTTCTCAGTGTAAAAGTAACGACTGACTGTTGTCTTTGGTCTAAAATTTGTGGCCTGGGTTGAGTAACTGGTAGACAATTACGTAAAACATCTTTGCTTGTAAATTCCGAAGATGTTATTGCTACAGGGCTGGCCAATGGTCTTTTCTAAAGGTATTCTTTGTCTTTACAGCCTGTGAGCCTGTGTAAGTATGCAAAGATAAACCAAGGAAGTCTATTATTACCATTCTTGGGCAAGCAGTCTGTCTGACCGGCTGGGCTGACTTTGCAGGGTTAAACTGAGAGAATGGTCATTACATCTTTTTACACTTTCATTCACAAAATCCTGTGCACCCACATTCTCAGATTTCCACCCTACACTTTGATAGCTAGTTTCCGTCCTGGTTCCCTAGTATTAACCAAAAAGATTAGTAATTACCTAGCTTACTGAATAACACCCTAATACCCCACACTTTGCAACTTGATAATTTATTGTTAGGAAAATTATTCCTTAATCATTGTCTTTTCTTGGCCTGTCTGTACCATTGTTCCTGGGGGACATGTATGTGTAAATTGATTTTGCATTCTGATGCAAAACACTGACCCAGGCAAGTGTATTTCCTTGTTTCACACTGTTTGACAGGACAGCTCATCTTACTGGTTAATTAATTTGAAAACAAAAGCAACCTACTTAAAGTTTTATTAGGCAGATTGCAAAAAATTCTTGATTGTAAGAAAATGGAATAATTTCTTTGTAATACCTTAGTTATTCATATCCTGGAATAGTAACAGGAAGGTCTGTCCTAGTGTGATCTGAAAGTTACCAGAAGTTCATTCAGTTCATTCTGTTATCCAACACCTTTCTTCTAGCACTTCTTCCTGAGACCCTTTGCAATTCTAATGAATGCTTTTCATTCTTGTTCAGGGCTCAAGATTTCAAGTAACTGTTGTCTCAAAATCTAGATGTTTGGTAAAATCTACTTCTCCTGTAATATATTTTTTGGGTGACCCAGGTGGTTAGAGTTGGCCATTGAACTGCACACACCAGGAACAATTCTCTGCATCTCACAGAGTAAATGCTTCAAGGGTCATCTTTTTCCAGTGTTTCCCAGTGTAAAAAAGAAAAAAACTGAAGATTTCTAAGGTATTTTCTTGACTCCTGCACTGAAGTGGTTTGTAATCAATTTCCAACACTCCATCAAGTGCTGGAGTTCCTTTGGGGGTGTGTGTGTTTCTGAGTGGAGAAGAGAATCCTTTGTGCACAATCTTTTTTGAGTTTTACTAATTTTGAAAAAGAAAATAACTGGGCGGGGTGTAGGCCCAGGGAGAATATTAGTACTTGACAGGTACGTGTGTATTCGGTCAGTAAAGCCCCAGGTGAGGTAGGTAACTGCAACAATGCCCTTTCTACAGGGAGTGAGGAGAAGCCAAAAAATTCAATTAATTTGATCAAAGCAAAGCAAGAAATCAAGATTAGAGGAATAGCAGATGCTGTACAGCAGTGATCAGCTTTTCTCATTGTCCTCAAAATTGTCTGCCCAAGTGTTTATAAAATGGCATTGAAATGCCTGTGAATGGGCATCTTTGGGGAAAGATGGAAAAGGACTTGGTATGATCAGGTAAAATTTTCCTTTCTTTTTTTTTTTTTTTTTTTTTTTTTATTCCCTCCCTTTATATGAGCTTGTTTCTGGAAGATAGTAAGTGTTCCCATAAAAATGATTGAAACCTTGAGACTTCTTTGGAAAACCAAATGCTTCAAACTTTTGGGCACAAATGCAAGTGCATCAAAAACCAGAAACCAGAGATTTGGTTTCTGGTAATTTTACTTTCTGGTTTGGGATTTTAGATGCAAGTGCGGGTTTTCTCACTAGTGAATCTCTACTTTTTCCCTTTTCAGCTGGCTCTGAAGAAACACATTTGTGCTTGGAGAAGGGAATTCCAAGGAGATTGGTGGCCCTTTTCACAGAGTAAGCATTTTCCACAGGCGGGGTTATGCCAACCATTAAATGACTAACATGTAATTAGGAGGCTGGATACTTATAGTTGTCTTGTCCCTGATGCCAAGGGAGTCCAGAACAGCTGTGGATGAGTGAGCACCAAGGTAGATGAGGCTTGGCTGACCAAGCCATTTACATCGATATTTGTTTTTGTGTTGGCTATCTCAGAAGAGAAGTGACTTAGCATTGTGGTCAGTGTGGTGCCTCTCCCCTGTGGGTTTTACAGCGAGTGTATGGTAGAAGGTGCTGCTGCTCAGGAGACAGAAAGTTGGACAGAAAGGGAGTGCTGGAAAAGGGAGATCTCGCGCACTTCCTGTTCCACTGTAGTGAAGAACAAGTCTTCTTGCTTGGGCCGGTTTATCTGCTCACTCCATCTCTGCCTGCCTGGGGAGCTCTTTGATGCGGAGCTGATCTGAAGGTTGCAGTCTCCTTATCAACTCCATGCTTACCTCTGTTTGTTTTTATTCTGAAGTTCGTTCCCTCATTTTGCAATAACCCACAGGGTGCTGGGTGTTGCGCCAGCTGTGCCTCAATGAAGGATCTTCATTCAACACCTTTCCCTTCCCGTCACACCAGTCAACGCGACTCCTGCATTTTCCAGCACCATTCGCTGCGCAGACCAGACTTTAGCAAAGTCTTCGTTGGCGGTCAGAAAGGCTACCAGACCTACCGGGACCTACCATGGGACCTTCAAAAGTAGGTGGCATGTTTTAGCTCAGCTAGTCTAACTTGAAGGTGTAATGGTGGTAAAGGATACTGTCTATGGGAAAGCTTTAGGATAGATATACAGAAAAGAAATCTGTTTGTTCTCTTGCCTGATTTTGGAGCTCATTGCTCTGTCGCTGCCTCTTTCTTCCTCTTAGACCTAGGGTACATCAGGTATCTGTCTTAAATGTTCAGCCTGAGAAGGGTCATTAGAGGGAAAACTAAACAGTAAACTGCAGGCTGAATGGGAGGTTTTGGAGATTGTGGACTGGATAAAAAGAGTAACATGTGGCTGGAGTGAGAAATGCCAAGGGAAATCCTTCTCTACCATGGCCAGGAGCACAACCATTTGCTGTCTGTTTAGAAAGATGATGTGATGGCTCAGGTTGACATTCACCTTTCCTCCCTGTGACCATCTCATCCTGCCTCCAGCAGGCTTTTATTGCAGCAGTGCAGAATCCAGGAAACTCTTTTGTGTCAAAATCAAATGCAGTAACATGATTTTTGGAAACTATGGGTTTTGATCAGGTCTAGTTGCAATAACATTTCCCCCCAAATCCTGCAAAAAATTCCCGTCAATTCTGTGATGGCAGCACAACCACATGAGGGGAACACTATAGGCGTTCATCATTCTGGTTTTGACCCTTGTATTTTATAAGGAAGAAGCCTTATTTCCCAGGAGTAATGAAAGTATTTTGTGCAATCAGAGATGCTGGACATCCTTAGTTTTGTTTTACTGTAAAAATAATTAAGGCAGTGCTGAAAAGTTCAGAGTATTTTTACAAAAATAAGTCTTCCAGCTGCAACACTCTACTATGCTCTGTTGGGTCAGAGCAGAGATTGTGTCACAAGTGTACAGCAAACCTCTTGGAATTTATTTCTGTTCAACACACTGGGTTCTGGATTCACATGGCAGTGGGGGATACTCAGTCTCCCATGAGTTTTTTTCTTGTTGTTGCCTCAGAAGTTGATGAAGCTTAGAAGTTTGACCTCAGAAACAAAATCCCAAAGAATCTGAAATATTTTTTTAACATCCTATTTATTTGGCTGGATGGCTGAATTTTTGTGTGGATTGTTAAAGATTAAAATATTACTCTCCTCTCTGGCATTGCTTTGGGCAAACGGCTGCGGATGATTGCAAGGTACTACTTATTTTTTCCATCCTCAGTATTTTTAAAAATTGGGTTTTCTAAATAATTTCTGGGCATGCTGAAATAGAAACATTGTTTCTGGATGGACAAAAATTATTATTGATGCACACTTTGGTGTTTTTTCTCATTTTGTGGGAACAATATAATTTTAGTCAATACAATGTCATCTTTGCCAAGAGAAGATGGATTTCAACTTTTTGTTCTGTGTTCCCTAGTGGTACCCTGCTCAATACCCCAAGATCCCCTGCCCTGTTTAATATCCACAAATTAAAAGTTATGCCACTCTTACTGCCAGGTGACGAAGAAATCCCCATCAGTTGTGAATACCAGTTTGTGTGTGTTAAATGAAAAGGGAAAACTAAGTGAGAGTTCTCTACCTAACAGAATTGAAAAGCCATGTTGTTTTCTAGTTAGAGGTAAACCTAGTTGCCAGGTCTTGTTGATGTATACAGTGGTGTAAATAATTTTAATAACAGTGTGCTAGAGGGTAGTTAAACAACATCTGAGTACAGTTTCTTTACCTCCTACTTAGGAAAGAATTTAATTGTTTAAATGGCTGTTTAAATTATTATAAAATCTAAAGTACATTAATGAAAAATCTGTGTTGGATAGTTAAATATTTTCATGTTTGGGAAGGGGTGGAAACTGCCTGGTCTTAATCAAAGCTCCTTTGTAGTCTGTTAGATGCCCAGAGTTCTTTGCTATGCAGGGATGTGGATCTGAGCGTGGAGCTGTAAGCCTTGCTGTTTGAGCTCATCGTCCTCTGCCTTAGTCCCATATAAGAGGGGTGTTTCAGTATTAGATTTATCCAGTTCCAAGATGCCTCTTTTCAGAACATTTCAAGCTAAGTTGGAATGTGTGCTCCCTAAAATCCTTCCGGAAGCAAAGCCGCTAAGGAAAACCGGGCGGAGTAGACAGCCTTACTGGTCTTGTCCCTCTGTTGTGCTGTGTCCTGCAGTCTGGAACGCAAGTGCAATGTCCTATCTGTAACTTCCTTGTGAAGATCTTGTGCCCTGGCAGGGCGAGGTACAGAGTAGCTGGCGCTGTATATGGTAGTCTAAAAGTGAATATGCATGTGGAAATGCAGTGCCACTCGCACCAATTTGTCATGCAGTAGGTGGGCAATATGAATGCAAATTACAGACTGTTGAGGTGTAGCAGGAAATAGATACCAGCCCTGGTGCAAGAACACTCATGTGCCATTGACATTAATGGGAGTTAACTTTGATTATTGTAGGAGGCAGATGTGGTTCCTGCCTGGTGCCAAACAAAAACCTATTCTGTCAGTTTGTCCCAGAGTACATCCTGAGTTTAGGAAACCCTAGTGAAATACTTTTGATTCTGGTACACTCCACACCTGATTTGACTCATAGAGAATTGCTTCCATTTGTGTTTTGTTGCCACATGCGCTCAGTTTCTGGCCATTTTAGACAAGAAAACTAGAATAAGACAAGATATTCTCCTGAGCCTTAAAATCTAGTCATGTTCATTCACTGAGCAAGCCCCAGTGCAGGATGCCCTTTTCTGGCACCTGCTATTCATCTTAGATGATGTTTCAGAAGTGTTTCATTTATTGATTTTTTTTCACAGGCGGTTTTATGATTGAGCATTTTGGGTCAGCATAAGATTTTAAAATCAAGGCATTCTTCTTCCACCATATACTCCTTCCGTGTTTGTGTTTCTGATTACATGCAGATCTTCATTTTAAATGAAGCCAAACTAACACAAAGCTTGGGATGGCTTAGTTTGACATGCTTCTGATATAAGACAATCTGAAGGCTTCATGTGGTCTGTGGACAGACTTGGTCATGACAGGGGGACAGATTTTACACAGAACTGAACATGGAAATTTTCCAATTTCTCTGCTGCTGGACAATTGCCTGGGGTTTCAGTATCAGCTGAACCAATTGTCTAAGGATCTTTCTCTAATTTCAACAGCATTTTTCTCATGAAGAAATTTGTGGAAATATGTTGCTAGATTACAGCATCTCACTGTTTATCTACCCAGCCTAGTAATTGTTTATTATATATCCTGGTTTAACTCCAACCAGAAATTAAGTACCATGCAGCCACTCCCCCCCCTCCCCCCCACTAGCCCCCATCCCAGTGGGATGGGGAGGAGATTCAGGGAAAAAACAGCACTGAGCATGATGCTCTGTGGTGTGGAATATTCCTTTGGCCAGTTCAGGTCAACTGTCCCGGCCATGCTCCCTCTCAGTTCCTTTTGCCCCTGCTCACTGCCAGAGCATGGGAAACTGAAAAGTCCTTGACTTACAATAAGCACTACTGAGCAACAACTAAATCATCAGTGTGTTATCAACATTATTCTCACATTAAACCTAAAACACAGCACTGCACCAGCTACCATGAAGAAAATTAGCTGTATCCCAGTTGAAATTAGGACATAAAGTATAAAATACAGAAAAATGTATTATTGTCTAGAAATGTAAGCTTCTAAACTACAGGGGAACTTGGATACTTTGGGTCATATTCTGAGTAGACATAGGCTGTCACAGCTGCACACAAACTGTGTGCTGCTGCACACAAGCTGGTCTGTTGTATCAGACTTGCAGAACTCCTTCATAGTGATGTTCAGTATAGTTTTCATATACCAGTAAACATATTTAAGTAAACAAATTAAAACACATTACTATCCTATTATTTGTGTATTCCATATATTACAATTATTGCTAAGGCTGATAGTGGTTTTTATAAATGTTTTTTTCCTCAAAACACCTTAAGAGAGAGGTGCTACACGTATTCTAAAACAGTGGAGAAAATTTGTCAATCTAAGTATGCCTCTCTTACACGACTAAAAACAAAGGACATATAATAGCCCACAAGATATCATCTCTAGGTGACTGTTTTGGGCTTGGCTTTTCAGTTGTCTGTCCTGTCAGCACCTTTCTTGAGCAGACACTGTCAGTGCATGTATGCCAAAGCAGAGCCTGTGCTGTCTTTCCTGGTTCATGCTGACTTAGCTAGACATGGTCTCTGATATGAAGCTCACTGCAGGTAATGGAGGGGTTCCACAGGTGTCCAAGTGTGCTTTCAGCCCCAGTGAGGAAGACTTTTGAGATTTTTCCTCTGAAGCAGACATTTTGACTCATTGAAGGCAGTTGTAATTCTGCTTCTTTGCAAGAAGTGAATATAAATTCCAATAGATAAAAGACACTAATTTCTTTTGTAAACAAACAGTTTCAGGCTGGAGTGAGGCAAGTGCATGCATGATTTATTTAATGAAGTGTTTATATATTTGTTTACTGAATAGTACTCTTAATTTTTAATTTTTCTTTGAGACTGATTTTTTCTCCTTATACTCCTCTGTTATGAAATGTTGACAGACATTATTAACTGTGTCCTTCTTATGTCTGTCTTGTAAAACGCATAACAGGAGGGATCTCTCTGGCTCTGTGTTTGTTGGTGTGAGCTCCTTGTTGAGGAGAATGTTCTTCTCTGTGTGTGATGGGAAGGAACACAAGTACGGAATGCAGGGCTCCAGATTACCTACTACTGTTCAGGAAAGGTCTCAGTGGGTATTTCTAGGAAAATGAGTCAGTTGGAAAACCAAGACAGTGTTTGGAGTTATTAGAAAACAAAGAGAGGACAAACAAGTAAAATTGTCATGGCAATGTGAGCAATTTTATATCATTTTTTGTTGTTTCTCTCTGTCGGCAAATATTTCACTCCTCTTTCTCATAGGACAAATCTTAATCTGGGACTTAGCAGTCTTCTGCCAAGAGATGAAACCCAGTCTGTGATTGCAATATGTTTAAGATTACTGCATGGGCATGGTTGTCTGGGAAAGAGCAGAGTTTCTGGGGAAGAGGGAAGAGGGAAGGACCACTTAAGCTGTAGGTAGAAAAGCCCTGTCAGAAAGCCCTCTGAAGTCAGTGGAAGGCTTTCAGCTTCAGGTATTTGGTTCAGGTTTAAAATTTTCATTTTCATTTCTGCTCTGGAGGACTTCAGTGATCTCCCCAAATGGTGTGTTTTTAATCCTACTGTGCATTTCTAGGCTACGCTCCCTGTTCCCTCTCTTGGAGGCAGACAGTTCCAAAGGAGTTAAAAAGGATTGTTAGACTCTTGATCTGAGAAAATAAATTCCTACTGTTGAACTTTATCAGCTCTCTGCAGAGTATTCAAGCCCTGACACGTCATCACATGGATTGAAGCTGTTTCAGTTCTGGCATGGTTGCTTCTCTTGTGTATATTGAACCCCTGTAAGTACTGTTCAGTTTTACTCAGTGGGACATGTTGTCAGATACAATAATTAATATTTGAGGAATGAACCTCAGGAGATACAGCAAAGCAACAATAAAGCTCAAAGTTAATGGGAATGGAAAAGTATCAGTTCAATGATCTTTACGGGTTTGTCTCATGGATATCTTTGAAAACCTGGATTTGAAATCCTCCTGGTCTGCAGAATGTCTATTCAAATGGGGAAGCATCCAGATGGTACAGTCTAATCAAGGATATTTTGCTCAAAAATACCTTTTGTTTCTAAAACCAATTTTTGTTTTCAAAAGAAATTAAGAGTGGAGAATAAGATTTAACAGGTGTTTCATGCTTATGTGTAAAAGGAAGGGGGAAAGTTTATTCAGACAAAACAAAAAGAAAAAAGACATCCAAGGCCCCAACAGTAATGCCCCCTCTCCATTAAGTGACTTTCTAACATGTATTTATCAAACAGCTTCTTGTTTGAGGAAATTCAGTTTAGAAGCTGGTGCTGAGACCCCTCTGCATCTCTTTGAAATGATGCTCTCAAACAGGTTTCATGAATTAAATGAAAGTCACGTGTGAGTAGAATTACACACGTGAGTAACTGTTACGGGCTGGGGTTTCTCTTTGACAAATGATAACACGGAACTTGAAAGAAGAACTAAAGAAGAAGAGTTATAAAAAAATGTTACACTATGTAAAAAAGAATGCTGAAAAAGTTTCAAATTTATAGTGCTCTATTTAACTGTGTCCCAGTCATGTTACTTTGGTCTGAAACCGCTGTTTTGCTGATATGATAGGCAGTAATTTCTTCAGGCTCACCTACTGCGGTGTAGAGGTGGCATTCAGCCTTTCAAATGG
Source organism: Chiroxiphia lanceolata (assembly GCF_009829145.1). Lineage (NCBI taxonomy): Eukaryota > Metazoa > Chordata > Aves > Passeriformes > Pipridae > Chiroxiphia > Chiroxiphia lanceolata. The sequence goes on along the minus strand of NC_045640.1, from coordinate 47,471,973 downwards.
GCTTCTCCAACCCAGCATTTTGGTTTGGGGCTATGCCAGGATCATTATAGCTGAAAGACCTTCTGAATGTTTTCCTTCTGTGCAGCTTAATCAAGACAACTGCCTTTTAAATGACAGTATCTACAAGAATACAAGAGTAGGTTGTCTTAAGTTAAATGCAATTCTTTTGGTTGTTTTGTTGGCTTTTCCTGTAACTTTGTTTCACTTCAAACATAGTAGACACATTTGCAAAGCATATAAGCCATGCAAAAGGCTATTAGCTGTAGTAGTGGGGAAAAAACCCCAACAAACCGTAAAACAACAAACGCACACGAAAAATTAAAGTTGAATTCACCACTGACTTCATGGTTTCACCTAAAAGCTACTACTTAGAAATATTCTTATTAATAAGTCCTGACTACTTATACTTGCTTATTTTTAATTTCTCCAGTTAAAGTTTTAAGGCAACTTCCATACAGTAGTTTGAGAAATAATTTTGGAACTGCTCTTCTCTGGACTCTTAACAAAACTATTTAATTTGCTTTTTTTTTTTTAATGGATTCACAGATGCATTTTGAATCAAACTCGATGAGAGGTTACTAGGTGTTTCACAGGGTAGCAGGAGGGAAGGAAACACTAGATAGGAGAAGCAGGACAAGTCTCAACAGATCTGAGTGACAAATTATTATTCTCATTCTCATTCAATCAAATATCATGATATTTGGCCTAAGTCAGTTGTTTTCCAGGCCACAGTAATAAGGCTGTAATTGTAAGGCATTGCAATAGAATTAGAATGAAATATCAGGACCTGCTTTGGTATTTATGTGCCGTGCACACTGTGCTTGCTGTCTTTTTCCTGCACTGCAAATAATTGCAGTGATTGCTTGCAATTATTTCAACTTATTTTAATGCATTTAAACTTATGGTTCATGAGATGTATGTTCTGGGAGTGAGCTATGTGTACTTTGTATGTGGGAACTCACTGAGGTGTCTTGCAGCCTCAGAAGAGGATCCCTGCAGCCTGCTTTCCTGTGGTAGGCTATACCTTAACCTGAAGGTGGGTATGTCTGCATAAGTGAGGTATCTGACTCTACAATTAAGAACTCTTTGTCAAAAATTCTTGCTTCCTCTTCCGTGTTTTTTGCAATAAAGTAGAAAAATGGCTTTAAGGATCTTCAGGTGTCTTTGAGTTTATAGACAAAGGCAGAATTTGCTGTAACCAACTTTTTTCGGGTAGTTTTTGTTTAACTATAGTACTGACTGTCCATTGACTTTCCTTGAGTTAATTTGGATTAGCACCTGTAATTAAGAGCACAGCAGAGAGAAGTGTCTGGTGAGGTTTCCTACCTGTATCTGCTCGCATGTCCCTGCCCTTCCCTGTCATTCTATCACTTCAGCAAATACTGCTTGAAGCAGTGCTTTCTTCTTGCTTTTAGATTCAATCTAAGCAAAACAGGAAGCAAAGGCTGGCCCTCTGAAATCTCCTTTTCTTTTTTGTCCAGCTCTGCTTTGAAGGCTGAAATGGGTTGAGCAGCTTGTATAATGTATAGATATGTACTTAACAAATCAGAGGATGCTTTTTACCAATTGCTGTATGAAAGTTCACCTAGCTGAAAATTAAGTTTTATTCTTGCAGATATATAGTCGGGAGTCACATAAGAATCTTAGCAGGGCTCCTATTTAATTTGGCCCTAATAATAAAAAAACCAAACCCTCAAACCTGTCTGTGTTCTTTGACTTCTAGCACATCCCAACATCTATTTCAAAATAGTCTTGAGTCATGGTTTCATTTTCAAGGGTGTTGAAGGGTGAGAAGTCAATTAATATTGCTAGGAAGAATCATGTGGACTCATCAAGGGAGAAAACTTTACCTTCTTTTTTCTTTTTTTTGGGGGGGTGTGTGTTGTTAAATAGAAAAGAATATCTTATTAATCTTCTCCCTTTGTTTTTCCTAATTTTCCCCAGAATTCATCAGTCAGCTATTAAAATAAGACATCTTGAGCCCCGGAAAATTGCTCTAATTGTTATTGGAACAGCAGTGGCAGCAGCTATCACCATTGGTCTCCTAGTTTATTTTCTGGCATATGGTAAGTTTTACATAATATATCACTGTTCCTATGCTCAGTGCATTTCCTTTGTGCCTGTTGTGCTGGGAGTTTTCACCAGTCTGTTTAAAGCTCACTTGGGGAAAAACCACTGTTTTCTCCAGACCTCTCTTTCCTTCCTCATTTAGCATCTTTGCAGATCTCTTAGGAACATTTCCTGCTGTGCAGGGTGGTTTAGGGCTGTGGTTTCTGTCAGCTTTCACTTGCTTTCACTTGTTTCACATTTTTCTCATGATCTGCTTCTGTGATTTAAGTCAATACATAAGTCTTGTGGTCTCCCTTACATGAGTGACAAACAGAGCCTTCTGCATGTCTGTCTGTGGTGTTTCACTGTTCCCTGTTCCCGATCACTAGCAGCTGCCTGCCAGGGCTTGGTGTTGAGTTGGCAGGCCAGGAAGAAAGGTAACTGAGCAGGAAGATGAAGCTTGTGATCCCGTGTGAGCCCTAAAGTGCTGCCGGTTGGCCACAAGTGTAACTGTTGGGGAAACTGGGCTTTGATCACCTAACTCAATTGAGTGCTTGCTCCTGGGCTCCTAGCTTTTGGAAGCTGTATTTGAATGGGTTGGATATACATTCCAAGGCTCATCCACTTCCTAGATGTCTGGATATCAGTCAGCCCCAGGTGTTTTTCTAAAATTCATTCATCTTGGTGCTTCGAGTACTGCCTATTCCTCTTCTTTCCCTTACAGATCAGAAGCTGTTCTATTACAGTGCCAATGTAAAACTCACCAACATCCGGTACAATAATGAATTTTCCAGACAGTCCTCAGGAAGGTTTAGAGACCTGAGCGAGAGGGTTGAGAGACTGGTAAGTTTGGACCGTTGTGCCTTTCCGTGAAGGACTGTATGATAGTACAACAGTCATTAATGTGAACAGCACATTCTTGACCACAGGTGTCTGGTGTACCCTCAACCCCCATGGTAAGCAGAATGGATAGCATGAGAGTTGTGATCACAGCTGGCAGACCAGGCACTTCCCCCTCTGTGTGTTCTAGTGTGTCACCTCTCTCTATCCCTGCAGTGGTGAAGTAGATATTGACAGTCATATCGTCTTCCTACTATATCACTGATCAGTTGTGTGTGCTCTCTTTCGCTGCCCTGAGCCTGGCTTTGTGATTTATGTCCCATTGTCTCTAAGGACAGCATTCTTTTACACCCTCTCCTTTACAGGGTGGGGAACTATACCTGTTGGGCTGTGACTGTATGTTGAGAAAACAACACACAAGCCCTTTTCCTGCGCCTTCGGTATGTTTTGTTGGGAAACCCTCCCACAAATAGCAGAGGCTGCTGAGTGGCTCTCAGTCATAGAGTAGCTATGGAAATAAATAGACACATTGCAATTTCCTTTCTTGTTTTCTCTTTGAGACACTACCCCACAAATGCTAATTACAGAGTTCATCTCTATACAACAATGAGCACGTGATTGTGCTTCTATCTTTTTGTGTTTCACTCATCAGAATCCGATGCATATCTCTTACCTCCCGTTTGGCAACCATGCACAGGTGGCCAGTTCATAGGACAATCGATGCTTTGCTCCCCACTATCATTTAATTTAGGGCCATATCACTTGTCCACAACAAACTGTGAGCTGTGGTGTTCATTGCTCTGCAAAAGTAAGGTGCTGTGTAGGGATCTGGCAGTGCTATCATCTCTTCACAGATCCACTGTTGAGGGCCTCAGAGATCTTAGTTATCCTCTTATCTGTATGCGTTTGTTTTCTTTCTGCCCTCTTTGCCCACTGGGGACCATACCATATTTCCTAAAATGAGCTTCTGGTGCATATCTGCATGTATAGAGTCTTACACAAGCTGTGTTCACCTAGCTGCTACTGCTTTACAACTATTACCTAATAATTGTAGGTTTTTAACCTTGTGATATAGGACCTTCCTAACCACTAGACCACTGCGCAGGCTCGAAGGGTAAAGACCCTTCCCAAATCTTCGTTCGCGAAGACTGGCCATACATAGGACCTTGGAGAGGGAATGTTCCCCTTGACAAGGAAGACATTGTGCCTTGCTGAGGTGGAAGGAAGGCAAGGACTGGGAAGAAGTCTGAGGAATAATGCTTCATCGAGTACAGTGTATCCCTTTCTCCCATTCCATTCCCTCATCATTTTTTAAAACATGTGGCTACTTTGGCAAAGATACACTTATTTTAGCTAAAAGGTTTTTTCAGACAGTCCCCAATGCAGTCAGATTTCCTCTGAACATGGCTATCAATTTAGATGCTTGAATGGAAGCCAATGCTTTAGAAACCCCGTCTGCTCTCTGGGTGTTGAGCAGTTCTGATGGCAGTAACAGTAAATAACAATGCTGGTTGAACAGTGAGAACCATTATTTCAGAGTATGTTAATTGTACCTGATAAGTAACACCATAACAAACATACAAAGAACTGTGTTGCCTTTCCTTCGTTCCTGTGATTTTCTTAAGAGTTGTCTTTAATTCAGCCATTAAATTCTACCTTCCTCTTTTAAATTTTATGAATTCTTTGCTCTAATTTTAGATCAGCTTATATAAATGGTCCCTGGCATAATCTTTGACTTTTTGTGGTTTTAGCTCCAGATGTTCCATCTAACAAGGATTTGTGAGATTGACAATTGTCCATAAACTTATTGAAAGCAACTCCGTACAGTAAAGAAACAATATGTTCCTTGTAAGTCTGATTTTATAACAGAAAAACTCACCTTGTGGTGATTAAAATCAAAGCAATCTTTCCAGACACGCACATATCCTCTTGATTTCTTTTCTCAGAACATCTGCATTTTTATTTTGCAGATTTTCACACCATCTCTTTAATAGAGGAGAATTGAGTTCTTTATCACATTTTCTGATTTGTCTGGATTTACTGAAATCCTTTGCAGACCTTCCGTGGTTGGGGTCAGGATATGGGTGACCAAGCCTTCCCATTGTCATAGTATTAAGGATACCTTAAGCTCATGTTGTGAAACAGTGAGTCAATGAAGATAAATGCAATGTCTTTCTCAACACTTGGTGCAAAGTGAACAGAAGTGAATCATCTCTGATAATCAGAAGCATTCAAATTGAGTTAGTGCAACTCCCTGACAAGTGCTGCCTTCTCTGATCCCTTCCCTGATGCAGCCTCCTTCATTTTTCTTCAGAACAACCCTGAAAAGAGCTCTTTTCAGAGTTGATGTTTCACCAGGAAAAATGTGTTTGCTTCCATAGGGAAGTCTACAATGCCTTCCTTGGGATTGGCAGGAAAGGTCTTGGTGTTTGCTTTGGTTTCCAGATTTGAATAGTAACACCCATTGTGTGAACAACATTCCTGACTCTTATCTCATTGAAGGTGGGAGGGAATGCAGCCAGATCATGCCAGAGAGCTGATGAAGCTGGTGCACCAGTCAACATCTCAGGGCTGACTGGAAAGTCTGGAAAATGTCTTCTAGGGTGGAGCTGGGGGGACTGAGGAACAGATGATGAAAGGTCTTTGCTCCTTGAGTGGCTTCCTGCAAGTGGCTGTGAGAGTTCCCTTTGTTCCCTCCTGAAAAAGCAGACCAGACTGAATGCCACTGGGGAAAGAGATATTCCAGCTCAGCAGAGCCTCCTTGTTTTTCTAATTGGACAAGTCCTTCTTCCCTTGCCAAGCTAAAGTGCACTGTGCCAGACTGTCCCCTCTTACACTGGGTAAAAAAGACACAGCCACAGCCTTATGTTCTTTTGCCAAGGAGCTGCTATTTTATATGGGCTCACTTATTGTGTGGCTGATCTGCACAACTTTCACCCACTAGTTTTCTCCACCTCCTGCATCAGACTTGAATTTTTTTCTTTTACCACAAAATCTATTAATTCTTTTGGATTTTCCAAGAATGCCCTGGACACCCTAACTACTCTCTTGTGAAGAACATCCTGTGGGGAGATTTTCAAGGCCCTGCGTCAAGCTTTACTTCTTCAGCCTCTCTGGTATGCCAAAGACTGGAGAGAGTTGAGACAGCCAGATAGACCTGGGTGACTGGGATGATCCCAATTGCCTACTCTGGGCAGCTGCAGTAACTGCCCTATGTGCAGGAAGAAGGGTGAAGGGGCATTGTGTCCAGTGTGGAAAGTCATCTTTGATCCCGAGAGAAGATGTGCATTCAGGAGAGCTTGAAATGAGTACAACATCAAGCCCATCTCAATGGGCATTGTCTCAGCTGAAGGCTGGTAAGTTTCTAGCTGTGAGAGAGAGGTGGATACCAAGCAATCACAGCATGTGACCCCGTTAGTGCATTTCTGGTTGCTCAATAGAATCAGACACCAGGCTTTACCCTGCCCACCAGTGATTTGTAAATGCACTTGTTGGGTCTCTTTTGCCACTACAATAACTTTCTGATACTTTCTCCTGGAAGCTGTGGGCTTTCTCCTCTTCGATGACAGTTTATACAACCCTTCTCCTTTCCCAGGCACTGAGTATTTCCCTATCTCCTTCTCTGCCCAGAGCTGTTCCCAGCCCTGCTGTCAGGCTGCTTCTCCCTGCCTATTCTACGTGTCTGTCAAATCTTGTGTTAGACACTTTACCCTTCCCAGCTTTTGGGATTGTGCCCTGTCTGTTATCCCCTATTGCTCCTGCTCCCATGTGATGGTAAGCCAGGCTGGAGCTGGGTGGGTGAATGTTCCTCAGGTATGAGTGCAGCGTGGCTCCCTCCTTGGCTAGTTGGGTGGTTGGGGGAGAGGTGAGGTGTTTGTTTTCCCTCCTTGAGTGCCTTGAGCCATTAAATGGACGGGCATGGATTTCCCCTGTTGTCTCATAATCCACAAGGCACCTGGGCTATCCTTCCCTTCAGCCATCTGAAAACAACACAGAACTAACTGGCTGGATCTGGGTAGAGTGTTTGAAGATTATATTAAAATGATACCTGGATATTTCCCCTGGGAAAATACTGCCTATCCAAATATTTCTATTGAATTAATAGAAATTCATCAAGTAATTCTCACCTCAGGACTCAGTATTGCGTGTCAGGACACTTCTTCTAGAAACAGACATCTTGCTTCGCTGACATCAACTGACAAGAGAATCTTCTGCGTCTTTAAGTACAGATGTTTGGGGAAAGTTTTTAATGAATACAGCTCTTGAAGTTTCTCCTGTCTGATAGAGCTGAATTAGTGTGGGTTTAATTCAGAAATAATGTCTCTACTGAGTATTGCAGAGACACGTGTGATACCACAGGAAAATGCTGCAGAACAGTCCTGATGACTCTGCCTGTTCTCGGTCAGTTGAATGGCTCACTGCCAAGTCCCTGTACTGGGGAGGAGGAAGGCAGTTTTCTCCCTTGGCAGATGATGATTTTAGAGGTTACTAACACTTCTCTCACTATAGATGGGTTGGAGAAGAAACAGAGGAGCAGGCAGGTGCCATGCACCTCCCTCCCCACACTCCTCTCCAGTTCTTTGTGCTGCAATGTGGATGAGGATCCCAAGAACTGCCAGATGCAGCATTTGGTACTCAGTTCTCTGCAGCTCTGCACTGTCCCTGCTGCTTTGTGGTTCACAAAGAGGGGTTGTCAGCTGAATCCAATGCCTCTGTTTAGCTGCCCTCTGGCTACCATCTCAAAAGACACCAGTGGGGAGCAATGGGAGCTCACTTTGCCTTCTGCATCTTCAGTAGCGCAGATTCTCATCTGATTCAGCACAATTCAATTATGACCAAGAAACAGTTTGCTAGGCCCTGGGCACTGATATCTCCTCTGTGTAGACAGGGAACTGAGTTGGAGAGACAATTGAAAGGCCAAATCCATAAAGCCACTTCAACATCTGGGAAGAGATCCTCAGAGGTAAAAAAGAATTTTTCAAGTGCCTATGGGTAATCAGGAAAGGACCTGCTTAGTTTCTTTGGCACACTTGGATTTTATTTACTCTCATCACAGTACTTAAGTTGCTTTGTGTTTGTTCTCTCTGAACCCCCATATAGACATCTATGCTTCCATGGAAAGTATAGCTTTAACACCTGATAATCTTGTGTGGTGGAAGAGTTAGCCTTCAACCGGATGCATGTAAAAGAAAGACTCTGCTTTATAACCAGGGATAAGCTTGCAGTCATCCCAATATCGGGAAATATCTTGTATCATGTGAGTTGTGAACAACTTACATCTGCAGGGCTAGAGGGTCAGTCAAAGTCCTGACTAGGGTTTCCATCACAGCTGAACTTAGGAGTTCAAGACTCAAGGGAGTCTAACATGACTCTCATTTTCACAGTAAATGGAAAAGTGCAAGTATCTACAAGTATCATGTAACTTCATCTGCTGTGTGTGCTATTCCCCCCAAAACCACTTATTTTCCCCTCTCAGCCCCTGAAACAAAAGAAAATTTAATATAAATTGGCCAGATCACAGAAATTATGGTATCTGCAGCAGCCAGGTCTTTCCAAGGACTTTTCTGTCTTGCGGCACTCAGACCAAGCTGAGTAAGAATGTTCCTGGTTGTAATAAATTTCAAAAGAAATTTGGCAGTGTTTTCAGATAAGGATCCCAAAATCTAAAACCTAAGCCCTTATTTAAACCCAAGCATTCTTAGGCTCTGTATGTGCTCCCTCAAGTGCTTACTTAGTATTGATATGAGGTGTAAAGAACTGCACTTTTATTGAAAGGTTTTCTTGTACATCACTAAAGGCAATTTTATTTACAAGTGCATCTATAATACAAAAGCCAGAATAATGAAGCTTTTTAAATGAAGTTTTTTAGAGACTTTTTTATAATAGTCTCCCTTTTTTCTTATTCTGACAAACAATATTGTAAAATGGGAAAAAAATCTTTTATCTGTGTAAAAAAAAAATATATTTAAGGAACATTTTGAGAGAAAATATACCAAAATAAATGTAAGGCATTTGACAACTTCTGCTTTATAAACTTAATTTTAAGGCAATGGTTCTTATAAATAGGAAGCCTCGTCCTTGGACTAGCATGGCACAATCAGGGTGCCCTCTATGGGTGACTGGAGCTAGAAACAATACAGAAAGGACATGGTAATTCAGCCAACTGGGAAAAAATGGCAATGGATCAGTGGCCAAGATGACAAACTGATGACTTGTTTATTTAGGTCTGGAATTAGAGGTTGACGGCACACTTGACTGTCAGTGTGCATATATACAGGTGTGGCCTTAAAGAGATAGGTGAAGTGCTGCACACTGAGAGAGGAAATAACTCACAGAAACTCACTTGTGATGCTTTTTTCAGAAATTCCTATTGAAATTAAAAGAAGAAAAAGACCTCTGGCACAGGTATTGATTTAATAACAGAGATGTTTTCTTGCTTTAAATTTAATTTCCAGTTTTTCCTGTATCCATGGGTCACAGTAGCACAGGAAGGAAAAAAAAAATATTGAGGAAAATATGAAGCGTTTTCAAATGCTGGTGTGAGTTGATGCAGCGTAGTGCATGAAGCTGTGGCTTAGTGTTTTTCATCACTTGTAATATCTCAAAATGTTGGTGTGCTCCACCTAAATTGCATGAATTTACAGGATGAATGGTTAATTATCAAAAATGTTACTAATATCCAACTTTTTCTCCCACTTAAATTCAGCAATCCTTTAACTTATTTGATTCTTTGACTTATTAATGAAATATAATTTTCTCAAATAATAGGCATGCTAACTGATTTTTCTTTTTTTCATATTTTTTTCTTGGTCCATCAAAGCAGAAGTTCTAATAAGCACACACAAATCCAGGAAAATCATAAAACAACCCACTGCCAATAAATAAGTAATTCTAATTCAGTTCCAGTGTGTGTTGTAAAAATCTAAAAAATGTGCACAAGGAAAATGGATGTGAACCTGAGCTGGAAAAGGAATTCAAAATTATGTAAAGGGCAGCTATCAGTAGTGTGTATGATTAAGGGTAGAACCTTATCTTAATTATATATCCACAATCCAGAATTACTGCATTGTTTGCAGGTAATTATACCAATGAAGTGATTGAAGATGTGAACTGCTGATCAAAATCTGGCTGGTCAAGAGAATGGCTGCTTAGAACCTGATGTTTTCAAAAGTGAGAATCCAAATTCAATACTGAAGTTGTGTGGTTGATGGTATCTGGGCACTTGCAAGCTGAATATACCACCATGATCTTCCTTAGATTTCATGAAACTATTCTTTTCCTAAGAGGCATTCGCTCTTGTATTTCAGCTCCTTACCTCTAAGTATTGCTTAAAAAACCCAATGGGCACAAAGTCATTTTCCTGGGAAAAGTGTACTCTTTGGAGGGTGTAGGGGGGAACTAAACGCAAAGCCCTTCTCTGGATATCGGCACAGGTGGTTTTCTCTCCAAATTCGATTTTCTCTCCAAAAGTTGGAAAAAATCTCCTCTCTAAGTGGAGAAAATTTCAATAGCAGTGTGAAAGTTTTAGGAAGCTAATTATGGATAATTGAAAGCAGGGAGTAGGATTGGGAATACTTAGGTGACCATAATTCCAGCTGTCACTAATACACATGGCTATAATGAAACAGTCATGTCATTACATGCCTTTGAAATTGGTTGCACTAGGCATGAGCATGGTACTTTAAATCCTGACATTAATGCCATGTATTAGTCCTCTTAATTTCTTTTATCTGAAAGACCAATCTTTTTAGGCACTAGTGTACAAGGACAATTATTCCTCTTTTGCAGCTGACACCTCCAGGAACCATCCAGCTGAATACCTTATTTTAGTGCATTCAGGCAGTGCATCCTCAGCTCAGGAGCTCAATCCTCAGCTTCAGGAGCCTGGTCAGCTTAAACCCCGTGAAGAGTTTGTGATACCATTTGCAGATATTTGGGGTCACACAGCTCTTGCCTGCTGTGACACATGCTGTCTTTGTGAATGTGTGGTTTCTGATAGGAAAGTTTCTGATCTTCTGGTTTGATGGAGGCACATGGACTATTACACTCACTCTCCTTCAGGTCCATTTTCTTCACCTTGGGCGAGGACTGTGGCTGTAGGGCTGTTGTGTAGTAATTGATATGTCTGCTTCCAAGGAGAGTGTGATGTCCATATCCTGGTTTGGGACACTGCCAGGGTCTTTTTTTTTTTTTTTGCTCTCCCTGTCATTATTTCTTCTCATGTCCTCCCTCAACCCCTTAGTTGAAATCAGGGCAGGAAAAATGTCAGGTTCTCAAGGGAGCTCCTATCTGGATTTACATTATGAGCAGCTCTGGGGGGTCTCAACAGGTTGCACTGTAATCTGGGGAAAGTCACTGAAGCAAGTGGCATGTTCCAATTAATATTTACAGTCAAAGAGCTTTAAAAATCACTAATAATAGGCTTTACATCCTAAGTAGCTAGTGAAGTAAGAGGAAGAATGTAGTATGAGGATAGCTGTTGAAGGACTGAACTGGCAGCAGGCAAAAATGCAATACTGTTGAGCAACAAGATGATTTGTGCTCCCAAACCTACTGAATGCTTTTGAACATCCCATGCAAGTAATTCAGTGGGTTCAGCAAATACTTAAGAGGAAAGTTCTATCAAACTAGATTTAAGAAAACGTTTTGATAAATCCTATTACCCTGAGTGCAGTGACAGAACAGTGTGTGGTGGGAGAATGCAAGGGCCTGACACTGCTCACCTTCCTGGGTCCCTTCCAGACCCAGCTACACATCTGGGCAAGTCTCAGAGGGTTAGGCTTGGTGCAACACAAGAAAAAGTGCATAATGATGAGATCTGGAGTTATCCAAAATAGGAGAGGAAAAGAAGGCTTGTTCATCAACGTATAAAGCAACTTCTGGCTGCAAGGAAAAAGGAAGAATTTCTGTGGCTAGGTTTGTACACGTGGGATATTTTTGCCCTTACTGCATCTTTGGTACTAGCCACTATTAGTTACTGTATTGGATGGTCCAGCATTCAGGAATGAAGTATAGTTTGTCTTAGAAAATCATAGTGCACAGAGAGAAGTTTAGTAAAAAGGATAAAGGACAGGAAATTAAACTGAGGAAATACCAGACATCATTAAGCTAAACTAGCCAGCAAACATTAGCTTAAGGAAAATCTTGTTTGGGCAAATGCTAAAATAAAAGCTGTCAGGAAAATACTGCTCACTTGAAAGGAACAGGACTTGGCACTTGGTTAAGAATGCTCATAGACCTTGCCTGCAGCAGCAGCAGAAGCTGTCACCATTGAGCTGCTGCTAGACAAGGACCAGGAAAACAAATGAGATGCACTTAATCAGTGGTGAATTTAAGGGATCTGGTCACGATAGTGTCACTTTTGAGTGTTGTAATCAAATCAAAATCTTTAAAATGAGTGTACATGCTTCTCTCAAGCAGGGTCAGGTCCCACCTAGTTACTGGACAAAGTTCTAGTTGCTTTTGCTTCCAGGATTGTGACTCAAGCTGAAAAGAAAGCTATAAGCAGGCTGGAGAGAAATGTTTATCAGAAGATGAACAGTAAAACCTGATACAGAACATTAATCTTTGAAAGTTGCTATCTGAAGTCACACTCCTACATCTTTTCCTCTTGTATAAACTCTGTATGAATATAAAGATTACTGTTAATAATTCAGTTACCAAAATCATTGTTGAAGGAAAGAAGAAATTTGGGTCATTTTTGTCAAAAAATTCATCAGCAGATGAGAGACAGGGGCCACAGTGCAGAAGTTTGGGTAGACTTTCTTTCCTGATAAGATACAGCAGATCACAAAAGTGAAAAACACTAGGTCACGTTTGAAGGTGGTAAAGGCTCTGAAAGGCTCACTGAAAACAAAACCACTGTCCAGTGACTTCTTTATCTGTTGGTGATGTAATACTAGGGTAACTCTTAAGGATGGGAAAGCTAGTGACAAGTGGGAAGTGTGTCTACTTTCTCAATCAGATATGAAACAGAAATGGAAGTAATACAAATCTAGTAATTTTGGTATCATTTTAAATTGTTTGCTTCCTGTTCACTCCATAGAACTAACTACCATACTCCAAAGAACTAACTACCATCCATTTTGGATTCAATTTTCTGAAAACAGTGTCTGTTGCAGATAGTTCAGTTGCATTTGGACTTCCTAGATTCTTTTTGTAAAAAAGCACTGTGTGGAGTTGTGTTTTGTCAGATGTCACTGGAAGTCTTTGTCTCCTGCAACATGAGGTGTTCCTGATCAGACTGTCTGGAACATCTTGGAAGTGGTCCAGGCTGAGGAGAAAAGGAGAAAGCTGGACATGCTGGGAGTACAAAAAACACAGTCACGTGAGCTGCTTAGGCTGAAACAAAGATACATAAGAGAATGGGTGACAGAAATAAGGATCCCTGTACCTGCTGTAGAAATGCAGATGGAAAGTTTAGGAAAAACACTTGCCATCTGAGACAGTACAGGTACCTTGAAAACACAGCTGTCGAGAGGAGATAAAGGATTTGGGAATGTCATACTGACTTAACCCTCCCTTGCAAGAGATTGTGAATTCTTGCCCTCTTCAGTCCCAAGCTGAAAGTCACTCTGCTTTTGCTTTACTTGTTAGCAATGTAGAAGCCTGAGGTGTACCTCAGCCCAGCTCAGGGCTCTCTTTGATTGCAAAGCACTCTGCAAAGAAGTCGCTGTCCCAGAGATCTCAAAAGTTCTCGGAGGCAGTGCAGTCAAAGATAGCACATGCCACTGCGTGCCGCGAAGCTGGCAGTGCTGCTTAGCTACATGCTTCTACTTACACAATCATCAGTGAAGCAGTTAACACTGACAGAAACGATAAGCAAATATTATAATTAAAAACACCAAAGCAAAACAAACCCCCTTTTGCCTAATGGCAAATACTTCCAATAACCAAGGGGGATAGTGGTGGAACAGGCTGCAGAGTTACAGGAAATAAAACACTTTATTTCTAACTGTATGCCTCTTAAAGTGCAGTGGTAGCAGCTGGCAATCTGCAAAGCAACAGGAGAAAGCATTTTGCATATATACAGTAGTTTGTTGTAGGTGATGTATTTTTCCATAGAATTTTGTCTGTTCCAAATGCCAAAGTAATTGCAGATAATTGCCAGTAACAGCAAGATAAAACATCAGCTCAGTGTATGACAATTAAGAAAGTTTTTTTTTTCCTTATTAATGTATACTTAAAATAACATTAAAAAATAAAACGTGCAATTTTCAATTTGAAATTATTCTGCTTTGATATATCACTGTGTAATGACATGAGGCTTCATCTTACGACAACCAAGGCTGGAAAAGAGGTGTTTTGTGTTCCTTGGGATGAATCAACCCCAGATTTCGTGCTTACATGCTTGTTTCCATATCTGAAAGATTTCAACGTACTAGAAGTTTGAGAACCATTATTTTTCAATTTCCTTTGGAAGACAGAACATCTTGAGACTTGGCTAAATCAGACTGCCTTTATGGACTAAAAACTACAAAAAAGACTACTTGCATGACGTTGTAAAGCATTTCTATGTAGTTTTTCCTGTAATGCATTTGATGTTTACAGGATATGTTCAATTTACTGTGTCTTGATGATAGGAGTTGCTGCAAAACTCAATAGTGACTTTGCTATTTCTCAATCCTTCAGTGATTCTGAGCCATTCCTGGCAGAATTACATGCCATGTGATATCACACTGTGCTGTCTCAGTCTGATCACGCAATCTCGAGATGACATTCAGCCTAAAGCAGGATGTGGTTAAGCAGGCACCAATAGAGATGTCATTTGGAGATTGATTCCTTACAAGTCCTAGATTTCCAGTTTCTGATGAGAGTTGCTTGACAATTCCTCTAGCATGTGGAAAATCACAAGGGTGATAGGGGGACATAATTCGAGATCACTGGCAGCTTTGCTATAGATTTCTATAGAACCAAGGATAAATGTTGTATCAGAAAGGACCCCTACAAGAGAGGCTCTGCAGAGCACAGCATACTCTATCCTTTCTGTGGGACATCTTTGGAGGCTGTGCTTTGGGAGACTGCAGCAGTGCGTCCCAAGGATATTTATATATTTCTCATTATGCCTGGGATTGGATGAGGCAGCACTGTAGTGGCACACTGATGTAGTCATAGGACATTTAGAAAAATCAGCTTGCTTTTTATAATGTGCCTTAGGTCAAATGGGAGATGGTTAGGAAAGGTCTGTAACAAATGTTATCTAGAGGCTGGGCTGGATTACTGTGAGTTTGTAACTGAATACTGTTTTCTGAATGCTCCTTCCAGTAATATGTCTGTTTCCCTCCTTTTTTTGTTATCTTATATTTTTCTTTTTTCAACAGATCGACAAGACATTTTACAATTCCATTTTAAGGAAAAAATACATCCGTTCACGCTTAATCAGAGTGAGGTATGTGAGATAATAATAAATGCAAGCAGCTGAGATAAAATGAAATTTACAACAAGCCCAGCTAGACCTGATTCAGTAAAGTGTATTGTATGTAACACCAGAGCATAATTCCTAATTGACTATAATCTTGTTTTGAACCATGCCGTCCTTTTGGATCTTGATGCAGAAGAAAAACTTCAGTCAATCCAAATTCTATACAAGTTTGTATTCAGACCTTGAGCAAGCTTTAGCTAATAAAGCAAACATAACTAAAGTTATCTAAAAATAAAAAGCGTTTACAAAACTATTTCCTTCACTGTAATGCAGATGCCACTTCTTGTATTGCTGTTTTCCTGGGCATGCCAAGTAAAATTGGGCTGTGCTGATTCAGAAGGTCCTACTTATTATTGTGGCTTTAAGAATGGGCATAAGTAGGTGCCTGGGGAATAGCAGCAGCACAACAGACGTGTTGATTGCAACAACTGCTCCTTGGTATGCTGCCTGCTTTCACATATTTACCACTTTGGATTTCTTGAAGTGGTTGTGGTTTGTTTAGCAGCCCTTGGTGTAGTTATTTTCCAAGGACTTGTCCACTGTCTCCTGGACTCTTTAAATCCATGCACCTCAGTCCTTTAGTAAGGACTTGTGAATCATTCAATGATTCTTTAGATCATTCAGTGGTCCTTAGTTCTTGTACTGGAAGAGGTGATGAAAAGTTGATCACTACCCCTCCTCTCCATGCAGTCAGTGATACTGGACACTCCCATCATATCCCTTCTCTCTCTTGTATCCCATAAGATCCACTCTTTTTTTCAGTTGGAAGTCCGATCCTATTTTGCCATTCTTTGCAGGAACTGCCTGCTCTGTATCTCTTTCGGTTCTCCTGTTCCTGCTTTTTGAGATGAAGGGGTCAGACCCGTGGTTGGGATTATCACTGAGCAATGTGGCGCTTTTTTCCCTCTTTTATTCTCTGTTTAACTGCCAAAAGCCTAATGTTTAATTTGATTTTTTTACCACTGTTGAATGCTGAAAATGACCTTTTTATATAACTGTCTATTGCAATACTAAGGTATTATATAACTGTCTAGTGCAATACTCGGGAGAGTGACAGTGCCCATCGCATTGTATGTAAAACTTGAATGTCTTCACTATCGCATGCTAAAGCTGCAAGACTAAAATCTAATAAGATCTAAAGATCTAATTCTTGTGAAAGTATATCTCCTTGCTCTTACATGGTTTGTGGAAAAGTATATCTCCTTGCTCTTACACGGTTTGTGACATCCTGCCTCTTCCTCTACCTTAGTTTAATCCCCAGTTACACGTAAGTCATTATTTGAATGTAGCTTTAGGGGTATTTTTTGATACTAGAGTGTTGCAAGTGTAGACAGGGTGATTTAAGGATCTGAGAGGCCAATTTGTAGGGACAAGTAATATTTTTCATTACTTCTTGTTCCCAAGGACAGACTGAGGTACTTGCTGTGATGTTTCCTGGGTTGGATGCAAGACTTGAATGTGCCAAAGCTTGTTTGCTTTTTCACATATACAAGCTTTATGCCTCTTCTAGGGCTCAGACTGCAAGGTGTTTTGAACAGGGTCATTGGTGTGAGTTTACTTGGAAAGTACTGTGCATATTTTTTGTCTCTGTATAAATAATGCATTAGTAATAATGACTACTGCTCACTGAGAAAGACAATACTAATTTGACTAGGTGTCTTTGGCTCTGGATCTTTGCTATATAACAAGTGATTCAAGGTGGGCTGTACTTACCTGAGGGTTTCGAGAGGCGTGGTGTGCTTGCAAGAGTTGATACGGTAATTCCAGTGTGGCATAGCACAGGAAGAGGAGTGGGGGGAGAGGTGAGGGAACACCTCAGAAATGCAGAGCAACACCCACAGTTGGATCAGATAATATCAGGAAAATAAATGGAGTGGTAATCATGCTGAAGTTGGCACAAATGGAAAAAACAGTCTGTTGGAAAGTTCGTGTGACTACTCAGTCTCAATTATGAGATCCTTGAGGCAAGGAGTGTGTCTTTCTGGTCAGCTACAAAACACTTGGCATGCTTTGGTGTGCTCATTAACACATGGCCTTTTACTTCCCTTCACTGGCAATATTGAGAATGTCTGTTTCATATTGGTACGAGTTCGTTTCAAAGATCATAGCCTGATCATATGACTTGTATATAAGCTACCTGTCTTCTACTTTTTTTTCTTTATATAATTATGAATTTCCAAGACAGTGAGATATAAGTGGGACATCTTCTCTTTTGCTTTCCTGTCTAATGACAGAGCAACCTGCTTGTAGCTTTCCTCCTGTATGAAGTAACTGTGATTTCACCTGCTGTGGCTTGTGTTATTGCTTCTTGGCTCAGGTGGGAGGAGGCACAGAAGAGAAGTTTCTCAGTGCAAGCTCTTATCTTCTCTGTGTAATGACCAGGGATAAGCCATCTGCAACCACAGAGCAAGATTTACTATGCCAGATTAGACACTTTGGTGTTTGTAGTCTAGCACTCCGTCTCTTGCAGTATCTGATGCTCTAAGGAAAAAGAAATACTACTACCAGGTTAATTCAACCTGGTAAAGATTTTCCTCCCTTTTCTTTCCTGTTATCTTACATGGAAACTGTGAAATTGTGTGTCTCAGTGTGGGTGCCATTTGTACTTTTCAGTGAGGTGTTAAAGGCCCCTTCTGTGATCCATTTCTTTGAGTGTAATAAGTAAATTGTGGGTATGCTGCCGAGTTTCATTTATTGTTGCACAACACGAGATTGTTAGGAACATAGAGGTTGCAGTAGTGGAAGTAGGTTGTGTGGTCTTTCCCCTTTGCTCAAGTACCTTTTTGATGATGACTGGAAATTTTTATTCTGTGTATATACAGGACATTGGAAAAGTCGGTTTAGATACCATTAATCTGATGTTTCTGAAGTGCTGTGTATCCAGCTGTTCATTGCAATCAAATTGGTTCATTCCTTCCTGCTCATGTCCCAAGCATGTAGTCAGCGACTGCTTTTTAGACTCCATTATAAAATGGGTCTGGCCATTTGTTCACAGAAAGTATCATGCCGCCTTCTAGCCTATGATATGTTTGACTGTTCAGCATTTGCTTGGATTTCTTTTGGAAATTCCTTCTCTCAAAAATGTACAAACATTTGAAAACTTATCTAATCCTTTATGTTACATTGCCATTGCTACAGGAGCTAAGACAAAAGCTAAGAAATGCAGAAATGGGCTGAAGGTAACCAGACTCTTTCATTGGTTTGTAGCCCAGATGCTGACGGTGTGATGGCAGAGGCTTTGCTCACATTCTGGTTCTCCGCCACGGATTCTAGAGAAGTCTTGAGACAAAGAGTTCAAAGGATCTTACGGAGGGGACTGAAAAAATACACAGGGCCTCTGAGAATAAATGTCAGATCTTCTACCATCTCAAGTAAGTATATTACATCTCTCTTAAAGGTAGTTCTTGTCATTTTCTAATCGGTAGGACTTGATTTTTCTCCTTTTGATGATAGCTGTTACTGAGTCTGAATAACAGTCTTTCCTGCTAATTAAGTTAGAATAAAATCAGCAGCAATCTATAACCCCTGTCTCCAAGTCTTTCAAAAATGTCTTAAATATGGATAAATGGGAGCAGTTTTGTGACTTTGCAGTACAACCTCAGCTCTCCTCCAAACTGCAGTACCAACTTTATGCTACTATCATGGTAGTGAGTAGGAGCCTTACCACAGTGCTTCAGCACACAGCAACATAGCCACGCTCTCTATGTCTTTGCTTCTCTGAGGAGCCTGAAAATGCAGGAAGTATAGTGGAGAAACAGCCAATGCAATGAAAATATAATATTTGGTGGGATGATCAAAATCCTTGCAAGTTCCCCAGGGTAAAGGGAAAGAAAGGGAAAACATTCTCATCTACGTGACTTCTCGGTTGAGGATTCTATCCCCTTCTTTGCAAAGCAGACCTGCATCTGCAGGATACGAAAATTAACTGCACTATCTTCTCCACTTCAGTTCTGCTACAGAATTTTTGTGCAGGTGTAGACTCTTGTTTCTGTCTTGGTTTCAGTTATATGTAGTCAGCAATTTTTCTGGGTGTCAGACTTTTCAAGAATGAGTTGCTGGTTGACAGAAAGAGTCAGATACTTGTTCCATTTTTTTTTGCAGACCTGCTTACTCCAAAGCACAAGGGTGACAGTATAGTATGTAGGTTGGTACTTGCTGCTTGCTTTTCCACACCAGACTACTTAACTCAGCACAGATATGCAGAGGCTAGACAGCTGTATTTAGAGAACAACCTGGGCCAGATTCCATGCTGGATGGATCCAGACTTCCTCCCACTCAGAAATAAGCAGGAGCAACTTCTTGTTCTGCCTCTCGGTGCTTGAACTGGGCACATTGCAATGGGGTAATGCAACGAAACTCAAATATGAGTTGTTACACACCTGTCGTTTCTTGATGGCCAACCAGTCTTCCTCATTGGAATGGCTTAGGATAATAGGTGACATCCCTCCGGGCAAAGAATCACCATTTCCCTGCAGTGTTTTTTAAATGCCAGTAGTTCCTGTTCAAGAAAGTGCACAGGTAATTTCTCCCAGGTAGAAATACTGCATGGGCATCAGAAAGATTCAAAGAGTTTTGGGGGTTTTTAGACAGCCAGGTCATGGGTTATTGAATTTTGAATCTTCAGTTTAATTTGGTGCCTAACATAAAGGATAAAATTGTAAGGAGTACAAAAACGCTTGTTAAAAAAAGACTGTGATCTTATTGAGCTATCTGATTAGCTGCTTTTATTCAGTCTGGTAAATGTGGGAAGTGACTCAAAACTGTTTTAGTTGACCTCAAACTGCACCAGGGCTGTTACAGTAATTAGTAGATAGTGAAAACATTTTCTGATATAATTGAATCACAAAGTTTTCATTAAATATTTAGTCTCAGTAAAAGATGGTATCTCTGTGTTACTTTATCAAAGCTGTGTGATAAACTTTGTGTTGCTTTTCTTATCTTTCCCAGCCTAACAATAAAGCACTGACTACATAGGTCAGCTACTCACCACATTGTGCAACTGTTACGGGTGACACAAAGGAACATAAACAATACTTTGACATTTCTAAGAGACAACAATAAAAGGTTGTCCAAAAATATTTTTGATCTTTCTTTGCTAACATGATTTCAGCAGTGCTACGAGACTTTGGCAAGCTACTATTAGTGTTGCCTTTTCAGAAAATCAAGTTGACTCAAGTGAAGAGTATAGAATGGAGCACTCCCGTGGTTTTAGAGAACATGCACGTCTCAATTTATAACACTGGTCTTATTCCTCACACCAGGGAGAAGTGACAATTTTAAACAGGTCCTAGAAGTCCAGAGAAGAACAGGTTTTGCACTTCCTACCTTTTTCTTCCCTCCTGAAATATCCTGTCCACTATTAGTATTTAAACCAAGGAAACCTAAGAAACCCTAGATTTTTTCCATGCTCTGCAGGCACCTTTCTAAGTCTTGCTTCATTGCACCTTTTTGCCAACTGTAGCCCTTGTTTATCTTGAGGCAATCCCAGAACATTTTCATAATGACTTGTAAAAAATCATTAACCTTGTAAAAAATCATTAAATAATCACCTTATCAAAAGGTTCTGATTTAGGGGCCATGATATAGCTCAGTTTAACTAAGCATGGCTAAGTAGGTAAACAAATGCAGGTCAGGCACTTATTTATATTGCA
Organism: Chiroxiphia lanceolata; assembly: GCF_009829145.1. Taxonomy (NCBI): domain Eukaryota; kingdom Metazoa; phylum Chordata; class Aves; order Passeriformes; family Pipridae; genus Chiroxiphia; species Chiroxiphia lanceolata. The sequence goes on along the minus strand of NC_045640.1, from coordinate 47,451,012 downwards.
TGCTAGGGGGAGTCTGATTAAGGGAACCTCCTTAAGTCTTCCTCCCCCAAAATAATCACCTTGTTCAACAGCATGTCTCAACCTGTGCTTCAGCCAAAAGTATTTGCTTCAGAATCAGCTCCAACAAATTCCTCCAAATTGGGTGCAACACCTGGGACCTTCAGCTGCAGTTCAGTGCACCACTACAACATTAAGTAGTCTGTCAGCTCAGGGGCACAACTTGCTTTGCCTCTGCATTTCTGAGGATTGGGAATAAAGAGGTGAAAAAAATCTAAACTGTCAATGTTTTATGAGTTAATTTTTCTTCAAAAAGAGAGCTCGATCATACATATGTGAAAAAATAGCAAATGTGCAAAACTTAAAGGAAAACAACGTAATATTGTCTCTGGTTTGTCTCTCACTAAACAGTAGATTTTCTTTACATAGGGCTGCAAAAATATGTTTCTGTCAGGGTATCTTCAGATGTATTCCTACTGAAGCTCCTGTTTTCTTATTTAGCTAGACATCATAGTCCCTTGGTCAAGGACAGTGTATGTCCAGACGTTCCTTCTGGCTTTGATAGAAAATAGGAACTGATAGAATTCTCTGCACTTGTGTACAAACCCCATAGAAGCCCAAATATTTTTCAGTGAAGAATCAATCAAACTAAGTCCTATCTTCTCTGAACAGCAGTACAAGGGCCATCAAAGTGAGATATCAAAGTGTCAGATGACTTGGAAACACCCATGTTAGGACTTGTTCTTCCACTGGCACTGCAAGGTGTTGCAGTTTGTGCTCTGTATAGTTCTGGCATCAAAGAGGTCTCCTACAAGGCTGATGTATTTTCCCCAGGGTTTCTTGGTTGGAGGTGGAGTCACCTGACAGCCTGGATCCCTAGGAAACATAGTGTAGAGCAGCTTGCCAGACTATTTCCCTTTGTCAAGTAGGTTGGAAGTATCCCAAAATGTATTTTTGGGAACGTACTTCTGATGTCAGAAAGCAGCTGGTTGCAAGATCACTGGTACTGTCGAAAGTGAGTAGGAAGCATTCCCACCTGTTGCACAGCCAAGGATTTTGACCATGAACAATGAGTCATGAATTGGTTTTGATCAACAAGTCAACTGTTATTGTTTCTATTTATCTGGAATCTGGGGCTTGCTAAGGCTCCTAACAACTGCAAAGTACAGAACCTGGCAGACAGATTCTTACTTCTTTATGGAGTCTTCTGTGGGAGACATGCAGATGAGTGTCTGACAGGGTTGATGAGGAATGTGTCACATCAAATAATGTATATAGCAGTCTAGATTTTTGCATTTTACCAGCCACAACAACACCTTGGGGGAGTGGAACTGGACATGCATCTGTATGTTGAGAAGCAGTGGAGATCTGATATTCTTCCACTTTGATGCCTTTAGTTTGGCACAAGGTGGTACATTTCAGTAAGAGTCCAGAGAGGATGATTGAAATGGGAGGGACTGAAACGTATTTTAAAATGAATATTTTGCAAGGACATTCTTGTGATAAAGGAATTAAGCAGAAGCCTGACTTCTCAGATGACCCAGACAGTTTAATTTAATTGATTTTCCCACTCAAATCTTGGTTTTCCCTTTCTTTGCTGTGCCTGCAGAGGTTGCAAGTGATTTGGGCTGCCCTTAATTTAGTGAGACCTTGACTGCATCTGGGACATGAATGTAGGTCAGGAAGAAAAAAAATGCTAAAAACCATATCAGTTTGGATTCATGCCACACAAGTGGTACATAGCAGACCCCTTCTTGGGCTGCAGGACAACTGGATGGAGTTGTAAGTATGCTGTGAGGTTGGACCTCTGTCTGCCACATGGACAGAACTGAGATGTGGTTGATGGGAGATGGTGGGGGAGTCATATATGTGAGGACAGGTCCCAGGTCCAGTGAACATTAGTAGGGAGGGAACGGCTGGGTGACAGGGACAATTAGAGGCACAAAGCATTTGTCTTGTCTCTACCAGGTTACTCTACCTTGCTGAAGGAATGAGAATTGCATCACCTGTATCTAAGCAATGTTTTGCTATTTCTACCAGGGTGCCTAAATCTGGGGAGGTAATTTCTCTTGAGAGAGCAGTGAGAGTATTGGAAGGTTAGTGGGGAGACATTTTAGGATGTGTGTGCTACATAACCACACAAGAGCATGACCTTCCTGCTGATCCCAAAGCTCGTGTTTTGCCATCTTTCAGGAAATTCCTGCAGTTCCTTTTGGGTACAGTTTCTGGAACACAACTGAATTTGCTCTTCCCTGGTCTCACTCCCATTTCCCCCCAGTACTTCAGATCTTCGTAGTCTTTAATGTAATTAAAGAGCATTAGAGTAGAGCTATTGTCCTCACCTCTGTCTACGCAGGACAGATGTGCTCTGTGACATTCCTCTCAGCTGCCCAGGTTGGTGACCTACTGAAACTTGCCAGGGATCCTCTTTTTGCCTGTATGTACTGTTGTTAACCTACATAACACTGAACGAGGTGAGCCTCCTGTTTCTGATGCACCTGAGAATTTTGTAATTCCTTTCAAGGTAGTCGTTATTAAAATGTGGCAAAGGACAGCAGGAAAAATGCTTCCTCTGCTCCCTGGTGCATTTCATAAAGCTGTGCTTCAAATGTATGTCCAAGAATGTGTCATGACTATTGAAGCACATACTTTTTCTTATTTATGTTTACAACCCTCTCCTCCCTCTCCTTTTAAGATACTCTCTACCTTGTCTTCTCTGAGTGAAAACACAGTTTAGACAAGCAAGCTGTGGGAACTTGATGTAACAGAGAATGAAACATGCAGTTTGACTTTGAGACTAGAAGTTATGTTTTCACATACAGAAAATCATGTGTGGAACCCCTTATAGAAAATCAAGTTTCTTTTGGGAATCAATATCTGTGAAAAATTACGTAATTGGGTAAAACTATCAGATTTTTAAAACAAATTTATCACCTTTAATTTTGTAGCCATCTCTGGCCCTCTCTACACTGAAAATTCATAATATCCTCTTATAATATATATGCTTGCCTTGCTTGCACTATGCAACATAATGTCTGATTCTCTTATGTCACAGGGTTCTGCCTGTTATTTTCTTTTTAATATAAACAATGAACTCTGTGGCTAAAATGAAATGAGGCAGTAGACAAAAGACTGATTCTTTGATATCAGTGACACTGATATTATTTAGAGACATGGAAAAGTGAGCACATTTTTCCATATGAATCTCTGAATCCTTCAGAGATAAAATGTCACATTCACTCTGCAGGTAGTTATGAACATGCAAACATTTAGATGGCTGCCAAATAGATCCACGGACTTTGGGCCTTAACTGATTATTGCATACAAACAGTTACCAAAACAAAGATGCTTTCCTGTTCTTGCTTACTCCTCTTTTCCTTCCATATTTGCTCAAGCACATATATTGAGGAGTAAAAGAGTTATTTACTGATAATTTATTAACCTTAAATAGTAACTGCAAGTCACTGTTCTCACTAGTCAGAATTTAAAAACTTAAATGTGTTGAAACATGTTTTAGACTTATTCTGTTTACTAAATTTGCAAAATAACTGTAATAGCAAAATTGCTTCTCCAGTTGGAGAACAGAGCCCTCTTCTGAAAGATGTAATCCCTAAATTGTATTTCAGTAGATTGCTGTGATTTTAATTTAAACATTAGTTTTCTCTTTTATGTTAAGCAAGTTTGAATTCAATAGCAAGTTCCATTTTACTGGTAGGCAATGCATGTTCAAGTGGAACTTGTTCTTGTTTATAGTAAAAGCCTGAAAGCTGTTTTCCTAAACGTGGCATAAACAACTACTTTTGCAGCCATATGTGGTTGGGATAAGAAATGACACTTTAATTGTTACTAATTGATGCTTTTTCTTGGTAGTGCAAACAACTAGGGCAACTAGTAAATGAGCAGGGCCATGAAATTGTCTCTCGAGCCTTACAAGGGATTGCTTCAAGGCAAAGCTTGCAACATGCTGGCTGGCACAGTGCGAACAGCTGTGCTCTTGACCAGGCCAAAATGTGAAGCCAGTAACAAATGCAGGCAAGCCTCTAGCAAGGTTAGCCAGTAAGCAACCTGATTTTCAGCTGTATTGTGCTTCCTGCTTTTGATGGGATCTACTGTGGGCTTGGCTTATATGAAAATAGTGTCAGTTAATTCAGGTTTCCAAACACAGGTGTGTGCTCTGGGTTTGGCACCTTGGTGTTTCCATCCTGGGTATTGTACCCTTAATTTCATCTGTCCTGATCTGCATGACAGGTTTGCAGGTCTGCTGCCGGACAGACTTGCTTTCACCTCTTAAAAACTCCCTTTATTTTGAGGCTTTTTCCATTGCTGTGGTGTTTTCATCAGTACTTGTGTTTCAGCTCCCAGTGTGGGATAAAGTGTGAGGGCACTTTATACGGCAAATCTTTAAATCAATGCAATGCCCCTCCCCTAGTGAATACAGCACTGAATTTTCTGATAGGTGTCACTGGCCTTTTTTGTTCGGCAGTGGGTGGATAGGGCAGTACATCAGCTGCACAGTAGGGATTTATTATAAAATATGCTGAAATTCAAAGGTGAACAGACTTCCAGACTTCCATATGTGTGTAAGGCATGTTTCTCCAATTACACAGAATTCAGTTCAACTGGAAGCAATGGGTAAAATTTTGCCCATGTGTGGTTTGTACTTTTTTCCAGGTGCCTCATAAAAAAGGCAAACAGAGATATAGGCAGGTGTCTTGCAGAACACCTGTGTGACTCACAGCAAAACTCGATGCAGTGAGAACATGCCAATTGAATTGCTTCCGGCACTGCACTTGAACAAGCTGGTTGCTCCTTTTGTCTTCTCGATGAGCTTTGCAACATAATGTGTTAATAATTGACTGAAGGCTTTATAATTAGGCATTATGAGGTAAATGTCTCTCCACCCAGAGAAAAGCTAAAAAAACATTGTTATCAATATTGCACTTACTGGCAAAAGGTCCTCTTTCATTTTGAATTACTTTTGTTGATTTCTTAACAGTTTCCATCTAGAATGTATTAGTGATTCAAATGATGAACTAGTTCTGAAGGTTGTATGAATTTCTAGGAAAACACTGGATGCTCATCATAGTTGAAATTAAAAAGTAGAGACAGATTTTTCAAAGCACTTCTTGCCAATATGAACCTACAGGTGAAGTAGCCAAATCCTTTGCATAGCTCAGCAAACAGTAGTATTTATACCGCTGCTGAATCCTTCTGCTGACCTAGCTTTTACTCTCTGGTATCATTACATTTTGATGTAAGGGATCTTGGAGACAGCAAGCCATATTATCCATGGAAATTCAAAGAATACAACTAGCATTCCTGAGATGCAAAAGTACTTGCCCTTTTAGTCTTTTCCTCTTTCCTTCATATGAGTTGTGAAAGTACAAGTGAGAATTTTTACTTTTACTTAAAAGGGGACCTTGCAAGTAGTTGCTTGCCCACTAGTAAAACTTAGTTATCTTTATTATGTGAACTGTTCCTGTCCATAGTGAATAAGACTGTGTTGCTATATAGATGTCCAATTTTACCTCATCTCCTATCCTTACAAAGTAAAGCAGTGGTTGCATGCACATATGGCAGCCCTAGCACTGCCTTTGCTCTGTAACATTCCTTGCAGTCAAGCTGTGCATGTACCGGAGTTCTGTTTGTTTTCTTTTCCTATAATAATCTGCTTAAGGTTACATTAAGAAATGAATGAGTACACGTCTAGTACTGGTGGATTGCAAACAGGCAATTCACTCTGCATACCTGAAGGAGTGTCAAGCCCGCAAGCAAAACACACGTGATACAAACCCAACAGGCGACAACTACGAGCCAGAGCCCTTTGCATTCAAAAGAGACTCCTCCTGACTTGGTGTGGGTTTGGATCAAAACTAGGATATTATTCTGTATAGCAGCAAAGAGATATGAAGTTAGTGGTGAAGGACAGGGATCTGCTGAGAAAGGATGTCCAGCCGCAAAATATTAACTTGTTGAAGCTGTACAAGAATCTATATAATTTAAACAAAATTATAATCTATGTAATTTAAAAAATGTATTGAAACTGTGGGGGGTTTAAATAGTTTTTATTATTTTTAATATATATGGTATATAGTAATACAGTATTATTTTTAAAATAGTTTCAATGCTGGAAACTACAATGGTAGCTGTAATAAAAACCAGCATTCTGGAAGGAGGGGGATAGTTTTAGACTTTGAGCCAATGCTTGTTATTGTCAGCATGAGCAGACTGTATTATCAATAAACATACAGCTTGCATGTTAAAGAAGGGACTGTATTTCCAGAACCTGCAGTGCCATGTAATAAATTGCTATTAACTATCTATTTTAGTATTAATAGTGTACCAATAAGACAGGAGAAAGGAGAGTGAGCCATTGCAATTGTAAGCTCGCATTGCTGCAGTGAGGGTCACAGAGTGAGAGTACCAGACCTCCTCTGGCCCTCACACTGGTGTAAAACACAGCCAGTTGATTTTTTTACAAAAAAATGGAGCTTTAACACTTTCCACTGCAAAAGTTTCTCACCAAGAAAATTGTGGATCTTGAGTAATACAGGACTTGTTTTGTCTCTACTCCCCTCCAGAAACACCAGGGTCCAGCAGGATGGGCAGGATGAGTGCTTGTTGCTCAGAGGATACTGGCCAGAGAAAAAGCAGCAGCACTGCAGGGAGTGCAACAGCTAGCATAAGAGTGTGATCATATATGAGCTTCACTGGTTTCTCTAGCAGCCCCTTCAGCCATGCCTCCTGTGGTGCCCTATATTCAAATAGCTGCCAGATGGGACAACCATGCAGACGGGAAACTTTGTCTGTGCTATCCTGGCCTTACCCTGACTGTTTGTTTGTTTCAGATGTGGAGCCAAAAAGAGCAGAAGCCCTCTTCAATGACAGTAAGTAAGGTTTTTTAAGCATCAGAAATGTCCCGTTTTTAAAATTGGCATTAAGAGTCTCCGAGCACTTTTCCTGGCCCTTAAAAGCTTTTTCTTATCCCCCTGTCTAATGAATGTGACTTTGTAGTACACATAGATGAACTATGTGTTTAGAAAAACTGCTCAGTTTATAAGGAAGCCTGTTTTATTAGTGTCTTCTGGGATACTTAGGAAGACTGGTTTGAAAATAGTGGTGATGAGGTAAAAACCCCTTACAGAAAAAGTCCACACCTACTGCAGAGTTCCCTGGTCAGTTTTTTTTTTTTTTTGCAGTGAGATGTTCCTTCTGTTAAAAATATCAGCAATTCTGTGAGGAAAGAACAATGAGAAAAGAACAAGTGCTGAGGGCTCTATGGAAATTCCCAGGGTTGAGCTCTAGAGGAGACACACAGGTCCTGTTGCATAAGTGCCTGTGGCATGGTTCTGCCTCCAGTAGCACTGGTCTGGAAGGTATAAGGTACCACCTTAAATGTAAACCCTTCCGTAAAGGATCGTAGGACCTAGCTACCGAGGACTGAGCACTGTAATGTCCACGACACTTGCTTATCTACTAGCCTGATCCAGTTGCTGCTGGTAACAGTGAGAGCTTCTATGATGTGTTTGCTTAATTGTGCACTTGGATATGCAGAGACTAAGCCATGTTTCCATATGAAAATGAAGACATTTCAGACGACTCCTAGGTATACACAGTAAAACTGAATGAGCAAGGAGGACTTCCAATAAATAAAGTCAGTATTTTGGGCTAGGTGGCTGCTTTAATGTCAGGCACAACAGTCCTGTCAGTTAACTTTTCCAATGTCTAGCTGAAATTGGGACCTGGATGAAAACTAGTGGGTCTTGGTCCAGGTGAGATGGATTTAATGCTGTTTTGATAGGAAGTCTGTTCATTGAGGAAGTTTCTAAAGCTACATGGGAGCTTCAGCTGCTCCTGAATATCCTGAGTTTAGTTGCTGAATCTATGGATATTTCCATTTCTCTCTGCGTTTGGATGATAATACTCTTCTGTGTCATGGATGCACACCATGTTGAAGGTGTCTATGCCTTTGTCACCTCTGATTGGAGTAGTGTGACGCTGTTTGCTGGAAGTGCCTCTCCAGGTCCACTTGCAGACTTCAGTGATCAGTTACCTGTTTCTAGGTGACATCTTGCTGATATAATTTGTGTGCATGCGTGGTAAAAACCCATGGCTTGGATCATTCCTGTCTTATATTTTCCTTTTTTTATGTTTTATTCTAATGACAAATTACCTGGGGCATTAAAGTTGGCAATCCCTATATTCGGGAATTGTCTTTGATGTGTAATGAAGGTTTTGATTCCTGAATTGGGCTGCTCATGCAGCTAAGCCTGAATCTTTGACCGTCGTGGCTTTCAATAATAGTCAGTTGTTCATTCAGGCTTCTAACAGAATGGGTTGTGCATGAGGAGCTCTGATTTGTGGGTTGGTGGATGGTATGTTTTCTTGTTGATGTCAATACTGTTAGAGAACCTAGATGGTATGTAACTTTACATATGTTTTCCACAGACATCAGCAGGAATATTTACTAAACAGCAGAACAGCTAATATACTTTTTTTCCTTTTTGACAGTCTGTGGGTTACGGCAGAATAGATCGGTCAAGTCAATGGCAAAATCGTCATCGTTGCGAATAGTTGGCGGATTGTCTTCTGCAGAGACTGGGGACTGGCCATGGCAAGCTAGTTTGCAGTACAACAACATCCATCGCTGTGGTGCAACACTCATCAGCAACACGTGGCTTGTATCTGCAGCTCACTGCTTTAGAGAGTAAGTTCCCATCTTAGAATCTGCAGCGGAATGTGCCCCTTGTGTATCACGTTATGTGGCTTTCCAGACTTGCACCACACCCCTGACTCTTTCCCAAGGGAACAATTTTGAAGGAGAAAAGTCAGGATTAAGCAGACCTATCACTTGAATGTTACAATGAGAAATTAAAGACTGACCCTTTGGAGCAGAACTGCCAATTGTATGGGTGGAAATCAATAGTCACTTGGTGTATTGAGCAAAGAAGAGCAGAAAAGGTAATGTGACTGAAATGGTGGAGTATTGTTTCCCGTTGCCCGACATATTTCTTAAAGGTGCTCCTTCGTGTTACATGAGGTTTCTGCCACTGCAAGCTACTACCAGTAGTTATCATCCCATCTTCCTACCCCTCCATTCAGCCATGCAAGCCCAGCATTTCTTTGTTTAAAGTATGGCAATTGTGAAGCCACGGGGCATTGTAAGATGGAACAGCTGAGGGAACAGATTATCAACGTGCAAAAACAGTAAGAGAGGAAGAGTTTTGTAGCAGAAGAGCTTTTTGATTTGATGAACACCCTGTGGCCACACAATGGTTAGATCAGGGACAAGGAGCAGGAGAGGAGTACAAGACTGTGGTTGGGGAGGGAACACAGGACTGCCCTCTTCTACCAGCAGCCCGCAGTTCCGTGGGAGACACTGTTATGGAAAGTGATGGAAGCCATCAGAATCTAGTAGGGAACCAGCTTGAAGGAGCTTTACAATAAAGGTGCCCAACAAACTTAAAGTCCTAAACACATATATTTACAGCAAAATACTTACAGCACTCTTACTTTTTGCAGCATGACTCACCCTCAGAAGTGGACTGCTACTTTTGGAGCCCTTTTGAAGCCACCAAGCTTGAAGCGATCAGTCAAGACTATTATTATTCATGAAAAGTACCTCTACCCAGAACACGACTATGACATTGCACTTGTGCAGCTCTCTAAACGAGTCGAGTTTACAAGTAGCATACACCGTGTCTGTCTGCCTGAGCCATCTCAGACTTTTCCATACAATATCTATGCTGTCATAACAGGCTGGGGAGCACTTACCAATGACGGTGAGTCCCGAGTCTGCCAGGTGACCTGCATGGTATGTAACCAGTGGCTCTGATCTGCTTCTTATTTTGATATAACTTCTGTAGCCATATGCTATATGGCAACAAGCCTAATGCTTTGTCTATAAGCAATAGGTTTGTTTAATATAAGCACCACTTCCTTGTTCTAAAGCTAGAGTGGACAAAGGTAGAGCTACAATCCACTGAGGTAGAAAACAGGAAGAAGGCTGTTCTGTTTTCCCAGCCTTTCCATTTCATATTGTAAATTCATAAGACATGTAGTCCATCCATGCATGTATTTATATAGAACCTAAAAAATTATTTTCCCAGCACTAGTTGGAAGTTACAGATAACTCTGTGGGCTTTCAGGTAAATGTGCAGATTGAGCTGCAACTTACCCAAGCTCACGCCCTTACCAGGCCACACTAAGAATAGATTTAGCAATGGAAAAAAGATGTCTTCACTTCGTATCATCTGCCCAAATTGCTAGGTAATTTGTGTTCTGTGGTACCATACGGAATGTGTAAAAAATATATGTCTTTACACTTAAAGCACTATGTACCATGCAATCATTACTTCTGTCTTAATGATACGGTTCCCAAGTGATCCTATGTACATTTTCCTTAAGGGCCTAACCTAGACAGATTAACAAGCAAAACCTCCACGGTAAACCAAGCCAGGCTGGTCCTCCATCAGAGAATATTAAACACTCTTCCTGTACCTTAACTACTGCAAAGTAATTCTGTTGATAAATATCCAAACTGTATTTTCTCTTAGGTCCAGCTCCAAATGCTCTTCAAGAAGCAACAGTGAAACTTATTGACTCAAACACTTGCAACAGGAAAGAAGTGTATGATGGGGACATAACACCCAGGATGTTGTGTGCAGGATACTTGGAAGGAGGAGTAGATGCTTGTCAGGTAATTGTAGCTGAAAATTAAAATGGAAAACTATTTCAATCCTGGCTGCAGTATCTGGTTGACCAAATCTTAATTGACTGAAATTAAATTCTGAACTGGAATTAAATTCTCACTGAAATTAAATTCTGGACTGGATCATATCATAATAGATCTGTTACGAAGTGATCTTTGGTAACGCACTTGACTCAGTGCAAGGAAAACTGTCTGAAACAAAGATAATTATAAGGAAGCTAGGTGTAAGAGAATGGGAAGGAAATGTGTAGTGCAGGTTTGCAAATGTTGCAAGGAAATGCTTATGTTCAAAGAAAAATATTTCCACAATGATCACTTTTAAAAACATAATTTCTATATATGTTATTTTCAAAGATTGTCTCTTAAGTGCTGGTTCAAAACAGGCCCTTTCCTGAGTCCCAGTCCTACAGACCTTTGCCCAAAGAAAAGCTCCCTGTAGCATAAGTCTGAGAAGCTCATTGCTCTGTTCCTATCTGGCTCAGCATTGAAGACACCAATGCAGAAGGGTGCACCTACTGTTCATGTCAGCAAATCATTTTAGTGGGAGTTGGGGATTTGGTCTGTTGTATGAGGATTGGCTTGCAGCCTGTAAGGTTTCTAGTTTATCTATTATTACCATGTCACATTATTAACAGTATCTGAATTCAGCCTTTGAAAGAGGTTAACATCTTAAGGAGACCAAGCTCCTGATGAAAGCTCCAAGCAAAAAGGAGATCCAAGCTCCTTTTTGAAATGTTATTGCTGCATGTGACTAAAACAATTTAAGAATAGCAGTTACTGTTAAAAAAAAAAAAAGTTCCTGCTGGCTTAAATTGCTGTCTATATTTGTGTTTCCCTACTTTGTATGAGGAAGAAGAAAAGGCAGGTGCGAAGCAGTGTTTCACAAAACAGAAAAGAAGCCTTTTTGGTATTTTTTACTGTAAAACTATGGAGACAGAGGTCAGGAGGTCCCACGGTAAATAGGAAAATGCCACAGACTTCTGATTCAAGTTTCAGAAACAGCCTTGCTCCTGCACAAATGGCAGCTCTTGAAATACTGCTTGCTTACTTCTCTTATTGGATAGGCCCTTCTGTCTATGGAGAGAATTATGTTTTCTCATCTGATTAATTAAATATTTTTCCCCCTCCTCTTTCTCTAGGGGGACTCTGGGGGACCACTGGTTACTCCAGACTCTAGACTGATGTGGTACCTCGTGGGAATAGTGAGCTGGGGAGATGAATGTGCCAAACCAAATAAACCTGGAGTTTACACACGGGTGACTTATTTCCGTGACTGGATTACCTCAAAAACGGGCATCTAATTCAAAAGTAAAAAATAGATTTAACTACACAGACTACGTGTAACTCATATTTATCTGTAATTCTTAAAAGTTTTTTTTTAGTATATATATTCCTATATTGTTTTGGTTGAAGCAACCTTAGCCCACAGCAAGCCCTATCTTTGCTGTCAGAGATCCTATCCCCTTCTGAATTCATGTTAAACATATGAGATTGTCTGCCTCATCTTTGAGCCGTGAAACATTCTCACTTACCAGAAATTATGAACTGACATCATTAAACTAACTTTTAAGCGATACCAATTTACCTGCTTTATAAATGCAAACATTTTCCAGGGGAAAAAAAAAAAGAAATTTTTCTTCAGCCATGGCCGAAGTCTGCAGCTGAACCTTCTTCCTCCAGTGAAGCAAATGCTGTCACAGCTCTGCTTTTAGCAAAGTGAACCCTTGATTATTAGTCTTGTTAGAGACTATCATCTGCACCAAGTCCAGCTGAGACCCCGGATGCTCACCCTGCTTGGTGGCCTTGGTAACTAACAGTGGATCAGCAGGACTGAGGGTATGTCCTAGCTAAGGAAAAGTAGGATTTCTGTGCTTGCAGTAGGTAGGAAGGGAAAAGAGAAGATCTTGATATTCTTATTTCACAGCACATATTTAACAGGAAATTTTTATGTGGATTCTGTAAAGTTCAAGTTCCTTGAAGGTATTATGGTGGAAGTACTTCATCACAATGCTGTGCTGCTACCTCTGTACCTGTTGTCTTCTAGATCTACCCTGTTCAACACCCAATTTGCTTAAGATGCAGAAACATAAGCTCTACCCAAATTGGTAAAAAGTGTGTCCTCATGACCAATCTCCCGGGAAAGAAATAAGGCATTTAAATTTGCGTAAATGGAGAAATAAATATTCACCACAAACTGGAAACTACCTTTTTTATTCAAGAAACAGCATGCTTTTCCAAGGGCATGCCAGCCAGTGGAAACCATCTCACTGCAATGAAAGCAGTCTTGCTTCACTGATGGATTCAGCTCTGCCATGAATGAATATGATCTTGAATATGAATACATCTTATGAGGATGAAGAGTAATTTCATATGAAATAACAGTCCTGATAAGAACTTCAGAGTAAACACAATCCTTATACACCAAGCACTTTTCCTACCTCTGTGCATGACCTCTCATGGATTGCTGGTGGAAGAGGATCCTCTAAAGCCCAGGTCTTCAATATGAGGATCCAAAATGTCACTCCAGTACTGTCATCTGCAGTCTTTGAATGGCCACTGGACTGCTTAGGCTGTGAATGCAGGACTCACAAGAGTCTGTATGAGACATGAATGAAACTGCAAGTCCCACAGCTGCACCTACTACAGCTGAAAATTTCACTGAATCATCCTGCCTCCCCTGCTGTTCAGGACTGGATATCTCCTCATTCTTCCTACTGTGCAAGCTCTCCAATAATCAGCATCCTTGGGAATGAGATGTTTGGTATTTCTTGAAAACTCACACCCTGAATTAAAGTCTACATATGGATGGAAAAGCCTATGTTTAAGCCTTGGTGGTGGAGGAAGAGGTTGTCTTATTGCTGAGCTCCTTCCAGTCTTTCTGTATATCTTTTAAATTTTGGTAAAAGACAAGATGCCTTATCTCAGAAAGAAATCTACTGAAAGTTTTAGATTGGTTTTGCTTTTGAAACAGTAGTACCTTTATTCTGATTTTCCATGTCATTATAAAATGAAAAGGATCTTGGAACAGTTAGGGGGATAGTTAGATGCAGCAGATCCATTTCCTTAAGTTATTGATGAAGTTTGCAATTTATGCACTTTTGAGTTGCTGCTATTTTTCAACTAAGAATTTACTCTAGGCCGGGTTCAGTTACAAAATAGAAACTTCATTGAGTTTTGAATTAGGTCACCTGAAAACACTGTTTTCTTCTAGTGTTCAAGTCCCTTTTTTTGAAAGCATCCTTTGGAAAGAAAATTACGTCTAGTTTTTTGTGCCTCTTATTGCTTTGAAAGTGAAAATCATGACAAGTGCCCTTCCTTACAATAAACTCATGAATTGAGGTAGAAGGTATACAGTTCACTTTCATTGATAGCTGGGGCTCTGTTTTGCACTTAAATCTATATTTTTGCATAGCAAATGAAGGGGCAACAATAAGGAGGTGAGGTCCAGACTAGACACAGCCCCGAGAAACTGGTTCCTACCTCACACTGCAAGTGATGTGTATATGCAATACCTTTAAAATGAGAAAGGCAGCCTTTATTTCAGATTTTCTCGCAAGAGGCTAAACAGCCAAGAGGTGTGTGGGAGAATGTCTACCTTACTCAGGGCCCTGAGCCAGCCAGATGCACTTTTCATAAACTTTTAGCAAACTGTCTGGCCTAGGTTTGTCTTATACTCCGTGTCAGTGTTTTATTTATGATGACTCTGTTTGTTTTCCGCCCTACAATAAAACAAAGAGAATATTGTGTGATTAAAGAAAAGATTTTTCTTATTGTCAATGTTTAGATTTATCAAGGATTTAGACAATACAGAAGCAATGTTTCATAACATTAAATGTATTTAAAAACAGCTGATCCTTTTCTGTCCTTTTGTTTTTGCTTAATAATAATCAAGCTAAATTTGAATATGACACAAAATAGACTAATCTTCCTTATTTTATATAAAATTATTCTAGAACTGCAGCTCTCTGTTTGTTTCCTGTACTAGGAGTGGTTTTGTTTTTAACAGTGGTTGGAGCTTCGCAGATGTTTCAGCAAAGACAAGGTGGGATATTTGCTTCTCTAAAATACTCAGAGGTGAATTTCAGTTAAGATAGCACTACGCAAATTTGAGAATGGATCTGAAGCTTCATCCAAGAATTCACCAGCTTGCTTCAACCCCTTACCTCTGTGATATTGCATTCCTGGGAACTCGTTGTGGGGAGCTCTATGCAGCTGGTACCAATTCTCTTGAGATTTCCCAGGTAGATTTAAAGCACCAAAAAATGTGTTCCAAGCTTCTGCTTATTCAAATTGAGTTGTTTGAGGCTTACACAATGCCAATTTTCAGCTTGGAGCAGAAGTAGGAAAGAAAGAAGAGTCTGATTGCACAAGGCCTAGTCATGTGATCAGGTCTAGTTAAATGACATCAATTTGCCATTGGGATGCCTTATGTAAGTAAAGCTTGTAGAGACTTCAATTCTGTATCTGCTGTTCCTGTTAACAAATTAGAAGAGTTGAGAGCCAAAAGCCATTATTTAACCCAATGAATGTTTATCTGGCAACTTTCAGCCTGTGTTAGAGATGCACAGGCATGGAAAAGCTGGCTCTTGCTTTTGGAAATACATTCAAGCACATCTCAGTGTGAAATCAGCTTATGTAATTGGTGCCTTTGTTTATCTGGATTTATCAACATTATTAACACGGTTTCTAGGAAGGTGTCACTTGCTAGAGCAGCTTTAAGTGGAAAGATCCTTTGGCCCACCCCACTGGGAAGCTGGAGTCCTTTTAAATATGCCATCAAAACACTCCTACACTGCATGTTGTGCCAAAAAGAGGAGACAAAGCCTTGCCAGGCAGCACCTTGCTCCTTCAAGAGCTGATGGCAAGCCATAGCCTATGGCAGGATGTTTGGAAACCCATTGAAGGATGTTGATTTAGATTTATGGTAATTTCTGAACCGGCCTATGTGCTAAACTGAAATATGTTTGCCTTAATATTTTCAAATAACACATTTTTAGGTAAAAAAATTACAAGAGTTTTGTTTTCTAATTTGCTTACTAACTATATTGATCAGGGAAACTAATGCATCTCCCCCCCCCCGCCAAATCCCCACGTTGGGGTCCACATGAAGAACGTGACATCTCACATGGAAGTCAAGAAATTAAAAGACTAAAAAAAAAATCAGTGTCTTGGATTTTCCCACCAGATGGAAAGGAGATTTACAGCTATTTCAGCTTCAGCTCCTTTTGAAAATACTGACTCTAAAGATGTATTCAATACCTGCAGGCAGAATGAATCTACAGTGGATTTACAGTGATGAACATAAACTGAAGTCACAGAGATCTGGGACACGAGTATGCTTGAGTCTGGAGGTGGTGGTTTGCTCCTGGCCACAGCCACATTCTGCTCATTGCTTCAGTAAGTCAGTAAACTGAGAGCACTGTTTCCTACCTTTTGCCAGTATCAAAAGCTATAGTTGATTTTAATATAATACAAACATAGAGCAGAGATTCCCTTTAAAATTAATTTATTTAGTGAGATTTACTGATATTTTAATGCTATATATATTTTTTTAAAAAGAAGGCTAAGCGGAAAAAGAAAAGTCAAAGGGCTCCAGATGTTTCCAATTTTGCAGTCCTGTTTTGATTTGGTATCATCAACCTAGAGGGTTCCTGAGTACACCATCTAATTGATGCATTTGGAAATGAGTTTCTTTGGCTTCTGGGGTAAGCAGAATCTGTCCACTTTTATTTGGCAATTTATCTTAGAATGCCCATATTCATGGTTAGTCTTTGCTTTGTTACTGTTAAACAGTTAGGCAAGAATTAACTGGATGTTGTTTCTCCACTTAGGCAAAAGGCTTGTCAGTATTTGCTATGACTATGCAAAATCTGTTTCACGTCAGATGACTATCTGGAAATGGACTGTTATCTTAAAAACCGTAATGACCTCGACAGAAAGATGGTAGGTAGAAGATTTTTTTATTATTTTTTTTCAGAACACATTTGATGGGTAAGATCATGAAAATAAGAACGGTTAGTTTAACCCTAAAAGAAAAAAATTAACAGGTTCATTTTTAGGAAAGAAAACAAAAAAATTAAAGGCAAAAAATCACTGACAGTACTAAAAATTAGCCAAGTGACAAAAACCCACGAAGCTGACAATTTTTTTGCTGTCTTTAAACTCTCCTTCATTTTCCACCCCAAACCCATGGGCACAGAGACTCCTGGTAATTCTGTTCATTAGATACATGCACTCTTTGAAATTACTATATTGAAATAATGAAATTAATTCTTGTATTTTCGATTTTTTATATATTATGTGAAAAAGCTACAAAGCAAATATCAGCCTTAGTATCAATTCCTTTACTGGTAAGGATTACATTCGACATCCTGAACGGCTTTCTCCCTTTATCCCGTCTCTCAGACCGGCATTTCAGACTTCTAGTGGCCTCTAGTGGTTCTTTGAAATTTGCCCACATCTTCTCCAATTATTTCTGCTTGCCAAAAAAGCAGTGTAGTAGACAAGTATTTGCGTAGCCCAAATTTGTACGAGCACTGTGTTGTCTAGATGCTCTTAGTCTTTCTTACCAATTGAGTACAAAGGCTGTGTGTGTTGTTGGACTGAGGTGTAAATCTTGAGGGTTGCTAGAATTCTATTAGAGAGAGGTAAATGCCAGAATAATGCACTGGATACTCACAAAGAGAAGAAAACTGGGGTCTTCTTGCCTTTAGAAGTTCCCTAAAACCCTAGATACAGATAAAGAAAAAAGATAAAGAAAAAGCTTGTGGGGTTTTTTTTGTTTGATTTTTTTTTTGTGTGTGTATGTCTGTGTTTGTTTGTTTTTTTAAGTTGTGTACTGTAGGATCCAGGTAGTTGGTTGGTTTGGTTGTGGTTTGGTTTTTTTTCCTGAAGTTATAAATATTTTAAAATACAAGGTGACTATTCTGTATACCCTGCATGAAAGGACACTTTTCAGTGCATGAATCCTTATTCTAGATAAGATGTGCTAATGGTATCAAGAACGATTTAAATTCCTCTCACCTATCCCAATGATCAGGGGTGATAGAAGGGAAGTCAGGGTTTAAGGTGAAAGGAATTAAACTGCAAGATGGGAAGGTGGGCAGTGCTGTGATCTTAATAAGAGTTTGAGACAGAAAATATTAACAGGAGATGATGTTGGATTTATAGGAGTGGTGTTGAGTTTGTGGTGGTAGCAGCACGGTGACTGTGGCAGCTTGCTCCCTCCTGGCTGATTGCCACCAAAAATCCGAGAGAAAATGTTTCCACAAGCCTACACACCATATTGGCACGGGATGTACTTTGGGTTTGACTACTCTTTGCCAAACCTCCTCTTTGGCTTTGGATACTCCCTAGAAATTCCCAGTTTGGCTCCCGATCCCCTTTGAATGAAACTTTGCCCATTTTTGTGTTAGGTGACACCATGCTGGTGCTCTCCTGCAAGATGCTGAAGGGGGTACCTCAAGAGCAGGGCCCAGAAGCGCTCTTCGTGGTATGAAGCGGTCACGCTTGCACCAAAACGGGATTTATTTATTTATTTTTTTTAATTTACTTTTAGCAACACGATGCCTTACTTCTTGGGCAGAAAACAGCGTTTTTTTAATAGATTCTGCGCCTCCACTTAGGCGCTTCCTAAGCTGCCTCTCACTGCCGCCATGTCTCGCCGGACACGCCTCCACGGAGCGGGCGGGGCGGCCGCGGCCCGGCCCCTCATGTCGGCGCAGGCGGGGAAGCGCCGCGGCACCGGCGCCGCCGCTTCCCACCCCTTTCCTGCCTCTTCCCCCGCCGCCGCCGGCCGCGCTCGGGCCTGGATCTCCGCGCTCGGCCGCCGCGGGGTGAGGGCGAGCGGCGCCGGGGCCGCGGCCGTGGCGCGTCCGGGGTGGTCCGGCGGGGCGGGTGGCGGTGCCCAGCCCCGCAGGAGCGCCCCGAGAGCCGGGGCGTCGATTGGGGGCTGCAGCCGCTAGGCTCTGCTGGGACCCGGGTCGGGTTGGTTTCGGCATAGCCGGTGGACTCTGTCTGCGTTTCCCGCTGCAGATCCGAGGTGTCAGTGTGCCCCCATTGGCCCGGCTGGGCAGTTGCTGTGGGTCTGAGCGTCCTCTCTTACATTCTCTCTCTCTCTTCTCCGCCGACTGAACAGGGAGCCTGCATCGGCTGGGATCGACCGCTGGAAACCCTGGATAGGTGGGATGAGTCCAGGCCTCCCTGCCATCCCAGCGTGCTGAACAACAAGTAGTTACCACTGCTTCGACCTGCACTGATTGGAGGTAAGGAGCACTGTGAAACCAGCACACCACTACAGCTCCTGTGCCTTCGCTGCTCTTCAGAGCATCTTAGCCCTTCTTGGTAACATGTAGCTTCTCAGTTTGTCCCTGGGTTATGTGACACAAGCAGCTGAGGCTTAAAAAAATTAATTACGCAGTTAAATACAAACTTGGCATTAAAACTGATAGCGTTGGCTTTTAACAGGAAATAGACAAGTGTATAAAGGTCGAACCTCTGGTAAGAATTAGGACATAATGTTAGAATGGCTTTTTTACATGCATTTATTTGAAACAGATTCAATGCTGGTTAAACTAGAATGAGAAATACAACTGGGATGCTGAGAGTTTTTGTTCAGGGGTGGATCACCTTCCCCACTCTAGTACCACACTCATTTTATGTTGGATAGTCCCAGAGTGTCAATACTGTTTGTGGAGCGGGATTGTGGAGGAGCAGAACAGCTCTAGGACTGTTTTTCCGCTCTGTTACAAAATGATGCTGGCTTGCTTTGGGGGGAATTTCCAGTCTTGTGTCCCAGGCAGTGACTGAAATGAAGGCTTTTTTTTAAGTGGGGACTGAAGCCTGTGCCTGTAAGATGGGTGTGTTGTGCTCTGGCTTGAGATCTAGGTCCTAGGATGGTCTAGTAACAGGGGCATTGCTTGTCTTCAGCCCTTGTGTAGGGGCACGAGAGCTGCTCTGAGTGGCTAGTGGTGTAGATTGTGATGGAGGTGCCTCATGTCGATTGTCCTGTGTGCCAGCTTACATGCAGGAGTTACTGTCCACTCTGTGGAAGATCTTAGCTTATGAGCTTTGTGGCCTGTGTCCAATGTAACTGTCTTGCTGTGCTACTTTAGTGCTTTTCAGGAGATAAGGTTGTCAGTTGCATCTGGTTTCCAAGGCAGTTTGTAGGGAATTGAAATAAGCTGTGTGACCTGGAACCTCAGTTGTGTCCGAGGGTACACATCGGATCTGTTTTGCTCATCCTGCATTTGATGTCAGTCACCTACCGGGTTCAGGAAGCACCAATTCCCAGCCTGCATAACTAAGAAACAAGCTGCCCAGGGTAGTTTATTCCTAATCCTGGTGCTTAGTTATCACCAATTTAGCAAGGAAAAAGTCCTTGCTAGTGGCTGAAGGCCTCAATAGCACAAATTATGTTTTTTTCTTAAAATGCTATTGAATTATTTAACTGTGTGTCTTAGTTAAATGTTGCATTAATTCAGATCTTTGGGTGTTGATTTCTTCTGTTAGCTAAAACAGTAACTTGTTTCATAAGGATTTTCAATTAGCATGGAAATAATTCAGCATAAATACCTATTTCTTGTAATTCAGGAATCTCCTATCTTCAGAAAAGCCCACTGATCAGGTAGATGCATGTTAATCAGCTTGAAGCTGTTAATATAAAATGAAGTTGCACTTTCAGTAAATCTAACTGTAGCAAATACAAGAAATAAGTCTTGCATTTCCTCAGTGGTGAAATTAATGTATCTATTTGTATTTTGAAAGCATTTATCAAAGATTTAGGGTGCTTGTCTTCTGACTCCTGTGTGTTTTTGTCACCTAGGTGCTGTGGTGTTCTACAGGCTTCCTAATGTTCAAAATCATTCCTATGTAACATCACTTACGTGCTTTTCAGTTCTTTTAGTGAAGAACTGAGTGGGGAGGGGAGGGGGTGCCAACTGTGAAATTGCATCCAATGTAACCAGTTGATTTCTTTTTGTAACCCTTCCAGTGTAAACGAGTCACATTGCATCATGGCAGCAGACTCTATGGAAATTGATGATGCTTTGTACAGGTAAGAATATCCAGTTTTTAAGCATTCCTCCTGACTTTTCAGGAACACTCACGTTTGCATGAAGTAACATTGAAGACAAGGCTTGAAAACACTCTCTACTGCCAGTTAGTTAAAGGTGTGGATACTTGTGCTTCTGTGTCCCACCTTTTCTAATGCAAAAACCCCAAAATGTTCAACCAGTGAAACAGAACCCACCTCTTACTAAGTAAGTGGTGAGAACTGGTTGAATTGAATATGCAATCTACCTTTCTTAAAATTGTTCCTTTATTGGGCTCATAACAGGTGTTTTCTGACCATTATTAGTATTTGACTAGTAAAAAGCATAGGTAAATATTATGGAGTTGTACAGAGTTTCAGTAGTAGCAATGATATTTACTTTTTGGAAAACAGGAATAATACTTCTCCTATTTATAATATGGATTTCTTTCTGCCCGTAGCTTGTTTCTTCTTTGACAAAGTATATATTCCTCTCTTTCTTGTTCTCCATCTTCTTTCACTACCTTTTTTTTGCCTTTTCTGCATTATGTAGTTTATCTCCTTCATAATTTCATTAATTCCTCAGTTTTTACCATGCTTCTTGGTCCTCATAAACATCATCAGTATCTGTCTTATCCTCTGGACTTCAGAGTATTGGATTTTTTGTTGAACTTTTTTGTAGATTTTTTTAAATTATTTATTTTGTTATTAGTTTTATTTTAATTTGTTAACTGGGAGTGTCTTGAGATACTTGGCATGGCAATAGTTTGGAGAATCTCTGCTGGAACAAATGGCATCCCTGGAAGTGTGGTGGGATGAAAAGCTTCTTTGTATATTAAAAGAAAAAAATTAAAAAATACTTGTATGCTGAAAAAATTAAGCTTCTCTTTAATTTAGTGCAGTGATTCTGGTGGTGTATCACTACACTT
Organism: Chiroxiphia lanceolata; assembly: GCF_009829145.1. Lineage (NCBI taxonomy): Eukaryota > Metazoa > Chordata > Aves > Passeriformes > Pipridae > Chiroxiphia > Chiroxiphia lanceolata. The sequence goes on along the minus strand of NC_045640.1, from coordinate 47,429,345 downwards.
TTTGGCAGTAGTCTCATGGAAGTCATGCTTTTCCTTGGTGAAAAAGGTGGTGTTTTGAATGGTTTAATTGTATAGTTGGAAGCTAGGAGTCTTTCAGAGTTCAGCTGTGGCACTCTCTAGTTTGAAGTTTTCTGATAACAAATTCTTTTGCTTACTTGCTTGTGTCTTCAATACTTAATTGCACAAAACTATTATCCTGAAGAAGTTTCGCATTGATTTAAAATGAAAAGTTATTTATATTCTCTAAAGCCTGGCACTGACAAACTCTGTACTAAATGCATTTCACTACATGGATTGTGAGTGCAAGTATTGTTTGATCTGCATTTATTTCCTGAAGCACTGTAGAGTTCAGATACACATTTTATGTCCTCAGTTGTGCGTTGGATGGAGGGTTGGTAAAGAGAACTGTGTGTGTGTCACTAATGATGCACACTCACCTGCAGAACTTGCTATTGCAGATTAGAGACTTGTTAGGATAATAGAATAACTGAAAACATTTGAACTTTTTTTTTTTTATTATTAGGATTTCTCAACTTGCTTTAATATGCTCCTAACTTTGTTTTATTGTGTTTTGATCTGAATTTATCTTTGCTGTAGTCGTCAGAGGTATGTTCTTGGAGACACAGCAATGCAGAAGATGGCTCAGTCCCATGTATTCCTGAGTGGTATAGGTGGTCTTGGTGTGGAGATTGGTAAGTTAGATAGCATTTATTTAAGAAGACACAAGTGTACATAAATAGACTATCACAGAATAGTTGTAAACTTAATTTTAAATATAATAAACATGTCTGAAGTATCTGTGTGAATTTATATGTGCATGATGCATATGGCTAACATAGCAGATGCAGGAAAGATCCTGGACTTAAGTTATCATTTTACTAGAACAACATTTCAAATTTTACTTTAAAATGTGCTTCCACGGGCCAGATTGCTTTACCCAAAACCTTGTGTCTTGGGTGAAGGTTTATGGTGGATAATCCAAGTTATTCCTTTAGGCATAAGTACCAATGAATGTAATACAGAACAGCTGTAGCCCAAATTATCCTCGGGTAGGAAATGGGAGGGTGGGAGGTAGGAGAACAGTTTGGTGAAAAATACTATCCTGGTGCAAGAAACTCCTTAACAATTTCCCTTACCTCTTTATGAACAAGACGTGTCTTGGCTGGTTTGTACCTGGGGTGTTACCTCTTCAGTTGACTGTAATGGTTCTCTGCACCAGATGCCAGAACAGTCATGGGATTTTGCAGTTTATTGGCATTAATATCTGTGTAATCACACATTTGTGGAATGAACAGCTGACAAATGACAAATGTAGAGAGCTTTTTTAACCTTACACATATTATTTTGCTTTCAGTGGTGCTGTAGAACGCTTGAGCCAAATATAAAAGAGAAAAAAAAGTTAAGCTATGAAGTTCTTAACAATGATGTAATGTTATTGTCCACCTGCATAACTATCCAGTTACAGATTTGCAAGAAACCTGCAACAGTCCCTAACTCTGTTTTTGTTTTGTTTCAGCCAAAAATATCATTCTGGCTGGGGTAAAGGTATGTAAAATGGTTCTGTTGTTGGATCTTCTTGGGTGAGCATGAGAAAAAGGCACAACACTAGCTAGTTAATCTTAGGTTTCTGAATCTGTTCTTCAGTAGAAGGATTGCAAAACATTTGAGAACCTGGGAGTGGAAACTTTCAATAATCTGGATGTTCTAGTGATGTGGTCAGATTCTCACGTTAATGTCCCCTGCATTCCGAAATAACTCCTAGAATATTTTATCCAGCTGCTGATCAGATATTGAATACTTTTGTACAAAGTGGCTTCTCCTAAATAGTGTGATATTAACTCAAAAGTCAAGCTATTCAAAATACGTTATCCTATTTTGTCATCCATCAGAATCCTTTTGTGTAGTTGTTAGAATGGTTGAGTGTTTTAATCTATCTGCTCATGTGCTGCTGGGATTAATTTTATTAGAGAAGCCTTTTAAAATTCTTTCTTCCAATAGAAAAAAAGCTTATGAGTCTGTTAATTTACAGATCACAATTGCCTCTGTATCACAGTCTGGCAAAAATCATCTTTGATATTTAAATGCTGTCATCACAGCAAACTGTGAGGGAAATGCTTAATGAAGTGCATATTGGATATATGTTTCTGTCTCTCAAACAGTAAGAGTTTTCTTGGGAAAGAGGTTGAAAGAGCTTGTTTGTATACATGCTACAACTAAATCTTCTGTACTGCTGGTCCTCCAGCATTTTATGTGGGGCTTAATCCATCTTTTTGGGTGCTGTGACCACGTACACTTCTTCCAGTAAATGCTTTTTGCTGAACTTTCTTAGGCTCTTACAGTTCATGACACCAAGCACTGCACTAAATGGGATTTGGGGATCAACTTCTTCATCCATGAAGATGATGTTACCAATCAAAGGAACAGGTTGGTGAAGTCTTTGGAGTGAGGGAGGACTGAACTTGACTAAGAGTAACAGTTTCATCAATGTCAAAAGTAACATTTCATAATCCAAGAGCTACTAATACATATCAAATACCTTTTAAACCCTTAGCCTGGAGTCGCTGGCTTCAAGTACAGTGCCCAGGTAGATATTAGAGGAAGTCTAGATTGGGACTGAGGTTCTGAGTCACACATCTCACTTCTTGTTATTGTGAGCTTGTAATGTGAATTTAATGGTGGGGGCCACTGTACGTTTCTTCCTTGGGCTTTCTCAGACACCCGTACAAGACTATACAACAGTCCTGACATCAGACCATCAGTGAGTCCTGCTGTATATTGAGCAGAGCTGTTTTTCTCATACCTGCTAGGAATTTGAGTGTGAATGAGTTGATGGCTGTTGCCAGGGAACTTCATGAGGGACTCTGGTAGGGCATGCATGAAATGAAATTCTGTATTGAAAATATATTTTTAGTTATATAAAAAATTTGAAAATTGCTGTTCTTTCAGGGCTGAGGCCACACTTCATCATATTGCAGAACTCAATCCATATGTCCATGTAGCAGCATCAACTGTGCCACTAGATGAAACCACAGATCTGTCTTTTCTGAAGCAGTACCAGGTATGTCACTCTTAAAGCAGTTGTATGTGTATTTGGCTCAGAGCAAGCGACTTGGGGGTTTTTTTATGGAAGTAAATAAAATGAGAAACTTTAAAGTACATACTGAGGGGATTATAAAGAAAGAAGTAGGTCTTGTATTTATACCAGTGAAAGTGTTGTGCTTGTTTTTTTCCAAGGCTGAAGCAGCGGTTTTGTGTTCCTAGCACTTTCTTATGACACTTATTATTGAATTTACTATGACAATAAATAGTAAGTGGGGTTGTCATACAATTTTTTTTGTTTGAAGTTGAAACTGTGACCTTCTTTTGCAGCTGCATAGCACAGGTGCTCTACATATGTTCTGTGTGCTGTATTCCAGGCAGCAGAAACTCAGGCTGTACAATAGGAAAGATCATTTATGTATGTATGTATCTAATGAAATGCAAGCACCTCTGTGGTGGAGTGAGGATGTTTGCAGTTGGTCAGTCACTTATCTCCTGCCTGTGTGCAGGAGAACAGTGGGGAGCCTTTGCAGTGTGGCTGGCATTTATACACAAGCACACCAAGTTTCTGAATGTCCCAGCTACAATAAGCCGTGTATAACTGGGACCCAGTACTATTCTAGATGTTAAAAGAATGCTTGCAGAAATTGTATGTCTGCAATTTTATGAGCACCAGTACTTGAAGTTTATGTAGACTTCTTGGTGTGCACTGATGAGTATCATTTGTGTCTGTTTTGTTAGCTTTAATCTTAAAATTAAGATCTGCATTTTCGCTGAGATTATCCGTAATTGTTTTGGTAAATGTTCTAATTAAGTTTTGAGTTTCACAGCTGCAGTAAAAAAAAAAAAAAAAGAGAATTTGCTGTTCCTGCTCTTACTGATTTTGTTTTCAGAACTTGTGAAGCAGTAAGCAGTGTGTTCAAATGAGAGAACTTCCTCAGGACTGCTGTCTCTGCTATGTGTGGGGGATAGGAGTTAGGACACCTGAGTAACTTACTCTTAGTACTGCTTTTTCCATAGCCTGAAGATATTGATTGCTTTCAGTGTCGTAGAAGTATTTCTGTTCTTGTTCACAGTGTGTCATATTGACTGAAGTAAGTCTGTTGCTGCAGAAGAAGATTAATGACTTCTGTCATGCTCAGCAGCCACCTATTAAGGTAATAGAAAAAATGAAGGATGTGAATAATCTGTACAGTGAGCATTCTGAACCTCCAGCATGTTCTTTCTGGTTATGAGGTTTATATTCTATGCAGATGGCATGTTGATGGAGCAGTAGAAGTTTTGGAAATATGATGCTGCTACTCTGTACATGTATCTGGTATTATCTGGATACCACTACAGATAACCATAGCTTGGTTCTTAATTGAAAAAAAATATAGTGTTAAAGAAATAGTTTTCACTGTTAACTCACAGTTGTTCTGAAAGACTGTGCTGAGACTGAAGAATGTGCTGAGATTGAATGTAACAGTAGTAGAAATGGCAGTATTTCACTGTATTGGTGTGATTCCTGTTTTTTGTGTGTGGGTTCAGAAATGCTTGTGCAAGTTCAAAGTCTGTTGTGAATGCTGTGCTATGTGGTCAGTGGCCTGAGTACACATGACAGGTTTCCACCATAGAAGTTAAACCTTCATCAGGATTCAGTGTGAGCCATCATTCCTTTGGCTTGTGCTATTCTAGGGATACTAACGATTTTTACTTTCTCTTGAAGTTTATCAGTGCAGATGTATATGGAGTATGTTCACGTTTGTTTTGTGACTTTGGTGATGAATTTGAAGTGCTGGATACAACAGGAGAAGAGCCAAAGGAGATCTTCATTTCAAATATAACACAGGTAAGGGAAGAAAGTCATTGTGCTGCTTTACTTTTCTTTGGCTACTTGAAAAAGCAGTTTAAAATTGGCAGTATATCAGAGGCAAACAAAGTTACTTCATTCTTGTGTCTCAATCAAAACCAACCATGTTAACATTGTAGAGCATACTGATGCCTCCTGGTTGTTACTGCCAATGTAACATCACAGTATTGAATCCTTTATTTTTTAATTGGAGAGAGAGAAAGAGAAAGAAATGAGATGTAGAGAGAAGAGGACATAATTTAGGTAGGATTAGGATAAATCTTCTAAGGAAGCCCTGAAATAGGCATGAAAAGAGCTCTTTTTATAAGAAACTGTGGCACATACAATCTTTTGTGATCTGCTGAGGCTGTGTATCCTGTATGCTGATGTCCAGCTTTGTAAGCTTCCTAACTTTCAAGAATGAGTTTGGGGTGTCCTTTTTAAGGAGATCAGACAGAAAGGAAGCATGGAGTAATAAGGACCATTCACAAGACTTTATTTCTTAGTGCCTGTGAAAATTTCTCCATACATGTAGTGTACTTTTGGTTTGGAAAACAGATATAAATTTGCTGCTATTTCAGAACAGAACAATGAATTTGGTATGAAATAACAAATGGAGTTTGCAAACGTGCTGAGACCTGTAAACAGTGAAAATTAGAAAGTTTGTGTTATAGAAACACTTAAATTGAAAGTAGTAGGACTGGAAATGTTGTCATAGGTAACTCTCTTACTATGACAGAAATGAGATGTAAAAAGTATTAGTCTGCAGTTTCAGTAGTCAAAAAGCTATGTGCCTACAATAAAACATGACCCCTTTGCACAAGATGCTTTCCTCCTTGTTAACTTTGCCATTTTTTTATTTCAGTCAAATCCTGGTATTGTCACTTGCCTTGAAAATCATCCACACAGACTTGAAACAGGACAGTTCTTAACCTTTCGGGAAGTTAATGGAATGTCATGCTTAAATGGATCTACACACCAAATAACAGGTAAACTTGCTGACTCATTTGGTAGGTATTTATTTTTTGGCCTGGTTTAGCTCGCTGTAGTGTTAATTACTGTAGCCAGAGGAGTGCTGGATTATGCAAACCTCCAGTGAGCTTGCATTAAAAAAATTGCATTTTGGTACAAAGCTCTTTCTAGTGTTATCTTGACTCCATTTCCATTTAGTAAAGTCTTTCCAAACGCTCAGGAGTTAACTCTTGCCACTTAAGGAGCCAGTGGAAATGCTTAGCCAGTGGAATCTAGTTGGCAGCTTCTGAGCTTTCGTCATTAGTTGGCTGATGAAACTGGTTTGGTTTTTGGAGGGTCCTATAATGCCTGTGTTTCTGTCATGGTTTTGGGTGCCACTTTGTGTGTCACTGTTTGCCTTGTAGGTTTTTTTGGGTGACAGTTTAAGTGTACAGCGATGCATTGACATGGCTCTCGTTCTAAGCATGCTTTTGAAATTATTTTCATTATTTGTGTCTACTCTGCTTTGTTCTGCTTGTAGTGGGCATGTCTCAAGGCATACTACTTGGTTCCTTTTGGATGGTGGGGAATTTTGCAGTTTCCAGATCCCAATGCCTGTTTGTTCAGAGGAGAAGAGAGAGCAAGTGGGTGGGGGTTGGTTGGTTGTTTTTAACTATTTTGTGGTCTGAGTCAAAAAACAATACCCTTGGAACATGCGATTGAATCTGTTTTCTCTGGACCCATGTGTTTTTGCTAGTGCTGATGCTGTGGCCAGTTTCTTCTTCTTAATCATGACCTAGCTTTTGTTTTAAGTTTTGTTAATGTTAATGGATTAACATTTTTTGTGTCTTTTTGTCTGAACCATGCTTCACATGTATGAGGGGGAAGATGTGACAAAATGGTCCAGCTGCCCTGCCCTTTTTGATTTCCTGTTTTTCTCATCACAGGGCTAAAATCCTACTCTGAGCAGTATTCTGGACACTGCTGTGCACAGTCTAAATAAAACTGAGTGTGATTTCATTTTTGTTACAGAGCTGTGGTCATCAGAATTCTTTTTAAATCTGCTGCCACTTAAAAAAAGCTCATTTCATAACAGATCATGTGAAACTAATACTTTAACCCAGAAACTGGCAGAGGGACAATCCTGTTATGAGGATCAGCTGTGTTTTATGCTTTCAAAGCAAGGTTGCACACTACAAAATTACAGCACAAAAAGCAGTGACAAAACCCCACGTTGTTGTATACAGAATTGTAGCATCCAATGACACTTTGAATTATCAGACACTATTTATGCTCTTGTCTTTTCAGTGGTGTCACCTTATTCCTTCAGCATTGGTGATACATCAGAAATGGAGCCTTACTTACACGGAGGCATAGCTGTGCAAGTGAAGACTCCCAAGATGTTTTACTTTGTAAGTGTGTGCTTGACATAGCTGAGTTCTCGAGCGTTAATGGTCTGAGCACTGGAAGCAGAGTTCAGCAGATACATGATTTTGTTATCAGTTATTTGGGTTTACTTAATTTTATTGGATGAGAATAGTGATACTGATTTATTAAACGACAGAGAATAGGAAATACTTCAAAGTTACCTACCATTGTAGAGAAAAAAAATAATTATGGGCAGCCTAGCCCTGTACTGCTGGGATAGGCTTCAGAAAGGTCTACAAATATGTGGTTTATTGGTAGCCTTCTGAGAAGAGACAACTGGGTGAATTTGTGTAAGAGGGCTTGCAATACACATGCTGACTTTATGGGCCTGCAGAATGTAGATCTTGACTGCCCTCAAACATTCTTCTGAAAAGCTGTGAGTGAGGACCAACTGCTTCTGATGTGAGAATGCACAGCACTGTATCTTGTCTCTGTGAAGCCGTAGCTTCCTGTTCCTCTGGAGTGGGGAAGTTCTGCAAGCAAACAGCCAGTTGCCAGTAAAATTCCTGGTAACTAATCTCAGAGCAGTTTCCTACAATCATAGAATATCCTTTGCTGGAAAGGATCCACAAGGATAATGGAATCCCATCTCGTGGCTTTGTACAGGACAACCCCAAAAATTGCACCCATTTAAAGATGAGTCTTGCCACTAGGATGTAAAACCTGTCTCTGACCTTTTTTGATAGACAGAACTTGCAGTAGATGATTATTTTAAGCATCTTTTGTGGATTAATAATAGAGAGTAATAGCAATGCTAGTAAGAAAAGATTTGTTTCTTAGTCTCTACAGAAAGAGTATTGTTTTGTCAGGTAGCAGTGACTGTTGCGTTCTTAAGTAGTGTGTTGTTGTCATGAATTCTTGTTTTCCAGGAACGGTTGGAGAAGCAGATAACAAATCCGTTATGCCTTGTTGCAGATTTTAGCAAGCCTGAGGTAATCAGAATGTGGGGATATGGGCATAAGTGCTTTAATATTTAAACTACATGTTGTCATCTTTAGCTTTATGTTTAGAATAATATAATTTCCTAACTATTTTGTATCAATTAAATACCATTTTAAAGTGTGAAGTAGGAGTGAGGTATCAGTTTGTGTAGTCACACAGAATTTACATTATGATTTAGATCACCATAGAGGCTTGTTATCCATGATTTGCAACAAGTATGTTGTAAATGCACAGCTCAGCCACCTTTGCTGTTTAAAATCTCAGGTTTCGATAAGTCTTTAATTCAGGAGAGTGGAAATTTTGCAAGCGACAATTTTTTTCCTATATTTAATAATATTAGTTGATAAAAATCACACTGATATCAAAGCTGGGATAATCATAAAAAGGCGATCACAGGTGGGTTGGAAACTGGAATTAATAGTGTAAGGATACTTTTTTTTATTTCTTTGAAAAAAATGATTCAGAGATCTTTTTAAAATCTGTGAGAGGACACTAGCAGTATTTGCCTCTATTGCGTTTTTAGATAAGTATTGTGGACATGGAAGGCATGTAAGTCTCTGGCTTATTAAAATTTTAAACTAAACAATGTTGATGTAATGATTTTTTTGTTTGTATGATAATATAGGGTGTGACTTACCTGTTAAGATTTTCTACTTTTCACTTTTAATGCTGGGCCTTGTTATTGACACTTGACAAAATGCAGTGCATTATAATGTCTACTTTAAAGAAGATTACTTCATTTTCCAATTTCAGCACTAAATTCTTTTGGGGACTCTTCAGTTGGACTTAGTTGAAATGGCTGCTGAATGTGCTTGAAGGGCATTACATTAACACTGAGTAATACTTGTAAAAACATTAGTATGAGATATTTCAAATTCACTTTTTAATGCTATTTAAAAACTTTTTTTGAGCATTGTGGTTAAGAGACAAGGAAGTGAAATAGTAACAGAAGAGTTCAAATAGTTGCTTTTGTTTCTTTAATTTTTCTCTAGTTTGTAACTCATCAACAGTTATTGTTGTCTTAACAGACTCCTTTGCAGATCCATGTTGCCATGCTTGCCTTGAACCACTTCCAGGAGAACTTTGGTCGCGGACCGAACATTGGGTAAAGCAGCAGTTTTGTCTTTGCTAAGCCTTGAATCAGACAGCTCTCTCCTCTTACTGTAGTTACTGGTTTGATGTGCAGCAGGGTACCTTGTCTGTCTGGTACTTAATAGACCATATAGAAATGAAAAGTTGAAATCTAGATGAAAAATGTTACCTATTGCATGCATCTGGGTGTGTGACAGGGCCTTCCCAATGTAGCAATGACACTTTCTGGTCCCAGGTAGACAGAAACGGCTTATACAGGAAGGCCTTCTCTGTTCTTGTTTTTTCACATTGTGTGATTAATATGGAAGAGTTGTTTCAGTGATCCCAAATTATCTTGTAGTTTATGGGTTTAAAAAAAAAAGAAGAGCTGAAGGGTTTGGTTTTCATTTTCAGTATTTTTTTATTCAGCTGTAGTTCTTGATTTGCATAATTTTGAGCTAAATGAGACAAAACTGCTTACAAAGTGTAAATCTTAAAACTCTACTTGCTTATGGGCTTTTACCTGAGACTCTTGTTCCTGAGCTAACCCTAACGTTTAGAAGTACATCTTTAATGCTTACCGTTAAAGACAGTGTAAATTTCCAGACTCTTCCTACTGTATCCGTTGCTTTTTTCTTCCATTGATCATGTTTCTAGAAGGACTCATCATTGTTGTTTCTACCCTGATGTCTAGATGCCTTCAGGATGCTGAGGAAATGCTGAAAATAGCCATGTCTATAAGTGAAACACTGGAAAATAAAGTGAGTAAGGAATCATTGTCGTTATGAGTAATTTTTTAATGTGCTTGTTTAGTTGCCTAAAGGTCATGCTTTGGTCCTTGTTCTAGTCTCTGGATCCATCTTTAGATGGATCAGCTGGCTTTCTGAAGGCCATGCAAGGGAACAGAATGGTGTTTCAGCATGGGTTCAACTGAATGTTCACCTGACATGAAGGCTGAATCCTGTGGCTATGCGAATCCAGTTTTTAAACAAATGCATATGACAAATGCAGGATATATGGTGGATCTGTCTTGGCTGGAAATGTTTTTGCTAGTCAGAGTGAAATAATTTGTCTTTTACTGAAGAATAATAATCTGTGAATCTGTCAAGAACTGACTTTGCTCATTGAGGGGATAAATTTGTTACCATGTCTTACTTTTCAGCCTCAGGTAAATGGTGATGTGGTAAAATGGCTGTCCCGGACTGCTCAGGGATTTCTGCCTCCTCTGGCTGCAGCAGTGGGTGGTGTTGCTAGCCAGGAAGTCTTGAAAGCAGTAACGGGAAAATTTTCTCCATTGCAGCAGTGGGTAAGACTGTCTTTGTTTTTGGATGTTTATTTTGACATGTTATGCATGTTAGTTGTGTGTAAGTGCTGTATGATCAAAATAACCTGAACAATTTTTATAACATGGAAATAAAAAAAAAAAGACTAAATTTAGTAAAAACCACAATGTTTTTATGTGTACAATAAAAGTACAGCCAGTTTTATTAAAATTTTTTGCACCTGGAGTTCACACAGGACATTTTTTCACACGAGCAAAGAGAGCATTGGCTTATTAGTTCATGGCTGCAAAGGTGTGATATAGGGCAGATGCCAGCTTAAGCTGCTATACATAAGAGCAGTACTTTCAGACTCTGAGGATAAATATCAGAGTACAGTTAGATTAAAAAACATCACAGTCTTCACTGTTACCTTTGGAGGGGTAACATGCCTGTCCTTGCAGCTCACCTATTTGAGTGAGCTTTTTTCCCCTCTGTGTCCAGTTGCTTTTTCCTGCTTTTTTCCTGAAGTAAACTGTAGGGTACCAAATGCTGTATAGTCTTCCACTGACAGTAAAAACTTAGTGCTTCTAATTTTCTAGACTCTGTTGTTCATAGAAAATAGTTAGTTTTTAAAATTAAAATAACATTACTATTTTTCACAGGTTTTTATTTTTTTTTCTTTTTTTTGCAGCTGTACATAGATGTGTTAGACATTGTAACACCTCTAGAGAAGGTGGGCTCTGAAGAATTTGTCCCACGGTAAATACAACTACAATCTACTGGCTTATGTACACATCTGAGTCTCAAGCAGGCACGGAAGATGTCTTTTAAACTTAATTCAGTGCTATTTGCAGCACTGAATGGGTTTGGAGTTAAGAATGTGTGTCCTATTTGAGCATGGGAGGAACAGGAATGATAGCTTCCATCTGACTTCTTTAGTAACGTCAAAGTGCAGTTTGGCATCAATGGTATTACCATGATAAATGGCAACTTGGTATTCTCCTGTTTTTATCTCCTGTGCCTTCATAGGGGAGATAGGTATGATGCCTTGAGGGCCTGTATTGGAGACTCTCTGTGCCAGAAGCTTCATGATTTGAATGTTTTCTTGGTGAGTATGACTGACACACTTTTTGCAAGTGCCTTGTTGATACAACTAATGTCCACTGTCTTCAAAATAATGAAGGCAGTTCTGATGTGTGCCATTGCGGAACAAATGGTCCAAAATTTTAATGGGGCTTCTCTATTATACTTGTTTTCATGGTTTTCCCTTATGTGTCTGACTTAAATTGTGATTTTCTTTAGGTTGGCTGTGGAGCGATAGGCTGTGAAATGCTAAAAAACTTTGCACTTCTTGGTGTTGGTACTGGGCAAGACAAAGGATTGGTAAGTCACCTGTTAACCTCGCTTCTCTTATTAAAAAGTAATGTGATAAGGAATAATTAAATAAATTACTAAAAGTGTTAAAAGTCTGAGTCTTATTTCAGGTTGATCTCTGTGCAGAGGGTACAAATGGCCTCGGCATACAGTGGAAGAAGTGTGCAATTAGAAACAGAACACATAAAATACAGTCTTGCTGTATTTTGGTTTTTAAACAAAATTTGGTCAGTCTGGATAGGCAGAGCTTTTAGCCAGAGCTGATGCCAACAGCAGTGCTTTGTTTTGAAAAGTGTCTGTAGAGATTGCATCAGTATCATTGCTCAGTGCTACACTTAAGTTGTAACTTCAGCTGTTGCTTTTGCCCCTTCTGACTTAGGTTACAATTACAGATCCAGACCTGATAGAGAAATCCAACCTGAACAGGCAGTTTCTTTTTCGACCTCATCACATACAGGTAGGCTTTCTTATTCAGTAAATTCTCTGGATTATTGTTGTGTTTCTCTGTCCTGTGTCTCCACAGCGAGCTGAATTGTGAGTGTCTGTACTTCTGTCTAGAAAAGACTTAAAGGCTGTAATGAAATCCAAGCTTTTAAAAAACTGCAATGGCATCCCACTTATCACTGGTATCAGTTGAGCAAAATTGGATCGTCTAACCTTAATGTGTACTGGTGTTTTTGACTAATGAAGTCCCTCAGACCTGACAATCAGGAGTGCTGTGTTGCATAAGAAGTTGCCACGGGTTAGTATGTCAGAAATACTTTACCATAACATTGAAATTCAGGGAAAATAAAACAACCGAAAACAGACAGTGCTGGCAGAAGTGTTCTCAATAGACCTCAGTAGTGCTACTGCTGATGGAACTTCACCAAAGTTGCTATCTTCTGATTTCATTCAGTCTCCATTAAGATGATAAATATCTTTGAAAAAAAAAGTACATTCAGTAAGTGGATGACACAGCTGTTAATTCCTTAGAAGCAGAGAGAACATCCTTGAACTTGCAAACACAGCACAAAATAAAAAAGGTGGCTCAGATCTTGACAGCAATGTGGAAAAAAGGTTTCCCCTGCCCAAAACCCAGCAGCTGAATTTTCTGCCTCCTGTTTATGTGTAGCAAATCTGGGAACAGATTACACTTTGGATAGATAGATAAATGGAATGTGAATCCTTCAAGCTTTCAGAAGCCACACTGTCTTGAGTGCTGATCCCTAGATAACTGAATGTAGTATGGCTAGAAGTGTCAGGTAGGTTAAGAACTCTCTTTCAGTTTAGTTTCTGAAATTGGCTTTGTATGGAATACCTTGCAGTACTGTGATTATTCATAGCTGTTTGATGTCTGTGCTGCAGAGACATGGTCACAGTTACTAATGGGTTTATCCTCTGACAGTCATGAACTGCTCCTTTCTTAGGGCATTTTGAGAGCATGAGAGGCAACATGTGGCATCAGTTTTAGTTACTCAATAAACTTCTGCACCATTCAAGCACTTTCACCATGTGGTCTCTGACACACTACTTTAAATAAAATTAAAAATAAAAAACTCCTATATTAGTAAGATATATATCAGTGAGGGAGGTACATGATTAAAAAATTTCCCGTATTCTATGTTTTGCATACTAACATTTCTGTCAGTGAATTGTTGTTTGATCAGCAAATGAAGTCGATATTTCTGTGTCTCAGATGTTCTTTATCTCAGTATTGTTCTTTATCTCAGTCTCAGTGTCATAGTTATGTATATCTATGTATTCATACTTTCAGAAACCTAAGAGCTATACTGCAGCAGAAGCAACTCTGAACATCAATCCTTCCGTAAAGATTGACTCAGATATTAATAAAGTTTGTCCAGCCACTGAGAACACGTACAGCGATGAATTCTATACCAAGCAAGATGTGATTGTAACTGCTTTGGACAATGTTGAAGCAAGGAGATACATTGATAGGTAGGGTGTGGAAAGGAAGCAAGGGCTGCTTTTCATGCTCTGTATGAGCTCTGCTTTTCTGTTCTTACTCTTCCTGACTTGGAACTGCTTATAAGATCTGATAGCAAATTGCTCCGATTTACCTTGTTCCTTTATAGGCTGGGGGGAGGAAGAGGTTTATACTCAAGGTGGAAACCAGCTCTGCTGTTGTGCAACTGCTACTGTTCACATAGTAGAAAGCCTTGGAGTGAGTTCTTGAAACTGAACAGCTGTTAAGTTCTGATGAGTGGGAGAATACTGTGGTGGTCTGAAGGCTGAATTATTTATGCATAAAAATATGTATTTAAATATAAAAATAGAGATGTTTACATTGAAAAATAATTTCTAATGCTCGTAATCCACATAGGCTAAAGTTTATGGGATCCTGATCTAACTTGAATAGCTCTTCTTATTTAATTTCTTTGTGAGTTTGGTGTAAGCTTTCCACTCTTCTGAAAGTGCCTAGAGACAACTGGTTACAATCCAGTAACGTCTGCAATACAAGAGTGTAGTGATTACACTGTGTGCTGATAGTCTGTGTCTTTCCATGTCAGTCGTTGTGTAGCAAACCTGCGTCCTCTTATAGACTCTGGAACTATGGGAACAAAAGGACACACAGAAGTTATTGTGCCCCATCTGACAGAGTCCTATAATAGTCACGTAAGTGTTTTAAGACCATCGCGCACCTTCTGTACTAGTCCCATAATGCTCTCTGATTCTTTAATCATTTATGTGTCTGTTTAAAATAAGTGGCCTATTTGAGCTGCTGAAGAGCAGTATTATTAGGAAAGAAATTACTTCTTGATTTCTGAAGAAAAGGAAATAAAATTTGAGCAGTTCTTTACAAGCATACGGAACAGTTCTGTTTGAACGGGGCAGGGGAAAATGAACCTTCAAACTCTTGCGATATTCCTCTGTTTAAGTTCTTATGAAACAGGATTTTGAGCATCCCAACAGTCTTGCTAGTGTCCATAAAGGAGTGTTTCTGGCCTTGTATGAAAGGGTGTGTTTCATGCTGAGAGTGTATGTGAATGTGGACTGCACATCTTGGAAAAGCTGACTGGCAGTCTCACCCATTGTTTGTGTTTCAGAGTTCAGTTTTGCTTTCCAGGGTTGAGTTTGGACTATTCTTCATACAGAGGAAGTGATAATATTAGTGTCCATAAAGTAAATTTCTAAGCATAAATAAGCCATTTTGTATATTACAACAGTGGAGTTTTAAACCTATAGTCTAGAAGTTTTTGTTGCTATTATTAGCAATAAACTTTAATAAGTTTGCATTTACATGCAACTTTCCTTAATTACAGCGGGATCCACCGGAAGAAGAAATACCTTTTTGCACCTTGAAGTCTTTCCCAGCTGCCATTGAGCATACAATACAGTGGGCAAGAGATAAGGTAATGGATAAGCTTACTGGGATTCAGCATAACTAAATGTGTATTTGGAAAGGTGGGCGATCTGATATACTTCTTGCAAAATACCATATCTCTTCTTTTTATTTTATAGTTTGAAAGTTCGTTTTCTCACAAGCCTTCTTTGTTTAACAAATTCTGGCAAACCTATCCATCAGCAGAAGAAGTTTTACAGGTAAGGGAATGTTGCCAGGGTAAAATACAGGGTTTAAACTACTGCTTTGTGGATTTTGTTCCTATTTAAATTCTGTGAGATTTGGGTTAGTTTCTGACTTTTTCCAGAAAACCTAAAGACTTATTTGGCCAAGTCGTTAGCTGATCATCAGATGAACAGTATTTCTGGTGTGTTTCATAATTAAAAGTTTCTCTAGCTCACATCCTCTCAGAAAGACTGAGGCACTGCTAGCGTATGATTAGTATATGTCACACTGATGTATAATTATCTAGAAAAAATAAAAGGAACACTGAGTTTGAAGTGAATTCAACTATGTAATAAATTAGATTCAAATGTTTACTATCTTTTCTTGTGACTGTGGTCCATAGGGCTGGATGGAAGTAAATCAAGTAGACCACAGCACCTGGGGAAAAAAACCCAGGGAAGAGGATCACACAAGGGATAATATTTCACAAATTGACCCTCTGTTTCCTTTCGCCTATGGATTACTAAAAACATATTTACTGTTTGACTGGATTTGAAGGAATCTTGTCTGTTTTAACACTTTCATGTTTCTTTATCTAGAGAATAAAATCAGGAGAGAGCTTAGAAGGCTGTTTTCATGTTATTAAAACGCTCAGTAGAAGACCCCGAAGTTGGACTCAATGTGTAGAACTAGCAAGAGTAAAATTTGAGAAGTATTTTAGCCATAAGGTAGGTAAGACCTGTAAATGAGGTGGCACTGGACTGACGAGGACTTTAGAAAACTTGGTAGCTCTAATAACTAGGTGTCCAAATCTATGCACTCACTTCCATTTCTTCATAAATAATGAGATGTACTTGAAAGGTAAAAATGCTGCATCCCTTTCTACTGTAGCACTTCTAGGTCTGGTTTATTAACTCACTCTAGTAGCTCTGTTCAGTAGTCTTCAAGCAGTTTTCTTGGCAATTTTCCAGCTTACTAGGTACTGTGTTTTCCAAAATAGTGAGATTATCAGATGTCTTTCACTAAAGAACGACAGATTTTTGTTTCCTGCACTAAACTTTTGTTACTGAACTCAGCTTCATAACTCTGATTTTCTCAAAGGTTGTCTGAAATAAGAGCCAGTCATTCTGAGAATCTGGTCCACAGTGTTGCTTAAAGTATGTAATTGTGTGTAATTTTGTAGGAAAGATGTGATCATGCTGTTGCTTATTGATAAGCATACCTGTGCCTGTGGAAGCCCTGGTGGTAATTGTCACATTGACAAAATGTTGCATTCCCAATTGCGAATTTGTATGCAATAATCTTAAAGTGACAATAGGGTGGGGGGAATGTTTTGCTTCTTGGATTAAGGGTCTTTTTTGGACTTTGTACAGATGAGGTGACATTGTCATCATTGTCTGTGAATGAATGGGCAAGTCACTGTCCAGTAGTACTTGTCTTTAAGCTGTCCGTCTTGACACAGTCATCTTTAGATTTTCTTAACTCTTTGAATTACTTCAGCTGTGATTTGGAGTGAATCGAGATTTCATGTCATTACTAAAAAGAAGGTTTGATTTAGTGTGGTCACGTCGATCTGTATATGACAAATTACTAAAGCTACTCTGACTTTTCCTCTAGGCTCTTCAGCTCCTTCATTCCTTTCCCCTTGATACACGATTAAAAGATGGAAGTAAGTACAAATGCCCCTTTGTGCCTGTTGTGAATTCATGGCATACATCATGTATTGCTGTTCCTGGTTACTTAGGGTTTCATCTTAAGTCTCTCTTCTTGACAGGTTTGTTTTGGCAATCACCAAAGAGGCCACCTTTCCCAGTGAAGTTTGATTTTAATGATCCTTTGTAAGTATAGTACTGCCACAGATGCTTTCTAGATGTTTTATAGCTTCTATAAAACTCAATCTACAGCAGAAAGTGTAAGGCAGTGCCTTTATAGTGCTAGAAGTTGGACTGGTATCGATGGGTGTTAGTGCACAGTCTTACAAATCTGTGGCAAATTTGGTGAGTTGTCTCATGCTTTCACTACAGGTAATTTAGTTTTCACTGGAGGGTGCTGCGGGAAGGTGTGACATCTAAGGTGAAATAGCTTAGAACAACCCATTTCATGTCTTCTGTGACTACAGAATTTTACTGAGTTGTTGCTGTCATACCTCCCTGCCTCTGTTGTCCCACATCAAGAAATGCAAGACATGCTAAATTAAATTGTCTGCCTAGTATGACCTAGTGGAGGGATCCCTTCTTCCTAACAACGTGGGTCTGATCTAGGTGGCTTGGGTATTACAGATAATTTAAAAAATTGATGTGGTTGAAGGACTGAAAAGCATGCATCTGCTGCATATGTACACCTGCTTTGAGAAACTGTCTGGATTGCCTTTTTTAGTTTGAGTGAAAACTGAGATCATGGCAAATATCAAATTATTTCTGAGGTGAAGTCTTTTATTATCATATTGATGTCATGTGAGCAGTTGTTTTCTTGACTGCAAAGGTTAAATATGGTTTTCATTAAGTAACTCTTTACTGATCAAAGTTTGCTTAGTTTTGGGGACAACTTCTGAGTCAGTCAAAACATGCCATCTGTTTTGTACTGTCTGCTCTGAAAGATGGGAATTCCGTTTCTCCATGTGTTCAAGATTTCTTTGAATATGATTGCAAACTTCTGAGCAACTGAAGTAAAAAAAAAAAAAACCCACCAAAAATCTTTCTCTTTTCTTTAGGCACTATGGTTTCATTGTGAGTGCAGCAAAGCTCTTCGCAACAGTGTACTGTGTTCCTTTCACTGAAAAGGTAATCCATGTACTGTAACAGTGTTCCCAGCGCATAACTTGGTTGTATGTATTCGGCTTTGACCTGGTGTCTGGTTGCCAGTTCTTTCCAAAAATTGATTAAAGTGATTCTTAAAGTAATCTATCCTTCAGCACTGGCTGTTCAGCAACTGCTTACACTTCTTCGTCTATATTCAAATCCCTAATCTGGAGAAGAAATGCGCGGCGTATTTGATATTTTCAGTAAGCACTGAACTTGGGAATTATTATTTTGATGCACCTGTCTCCTGTGTAATATAGCTACTGAACTGAAAAAAGATCTCTATAAGGCATTTTTTCAATTAAGTGTCTTAGCTGTGCTCTGGGGTTTTTATTTTCTACTACTCACAGCCTCTGTGTTGCTTATACTTTGTTTTTCTTGTTACCCTTTTTCTTTTCTAATTGGAACTTCCTGTAAGTCACGTTTACACTTCTATTGAGTTTTCAAGTGCTAGGCACTTCCCACCAGTTGACTGGCTGTAGTAACTGAAATGTCACTTGGTGTTTTAATGGTGATGTTTGACTGAAACATCATTGAATATTTGTGAGATTTTTTGGGTTTGGTGTTCTTTGAAATGCTACTGGATATACAGTCTTGTTGCGTTGATGTGAATTTAAATTGTTTTTCTTCAAAACCTAACAGGATTTGTCAGAGGAAACTATTTTGACTATTATTTCAGCTGTGAAAGTACCAGAGTTTAGACCTTCAAACAAAGTAAGTGTGATATTTAGTTTAAAGAAAAAAATAAAATGTTCCACAAACAGTGTCCCTCATCTTCAACTACTTCTTGCATCAATGCTAATGAGAAATAAACACAAATTATAATGTGTTTTGGGGAAATACAACTGTGGCATACAGGACTGCTTTGACTTGGTATAGCTATGGTATCTATGTACCAGATGCTAAATGGAAAATGATGGAGGGAGGTTGCCTTTTTGAAATGATTTTTTATACTATTGTTTTCCATGCATGAGTGTGATTGTAACTTTGCAAGGTTTTTTAAGTTTACATGCGTCTATACTATTTTAATAAAAGTAGTAAAATTTTACTCATAAGCAACTTTAAAACAATCCAAGACTAGTGTCAAATTGTCATTTCTTTCTAGCTAATGTAAAGGAAGTGTCATTACTTTCATGTTTATTTTTGGAGTGTTAATTTCAGAGTAGCTTAAGCATTATTGTGCAGTGCCTAACATTTGTCACTATTTAAAATTATCAAGTATTCCAGGGTGTTTTCATATTTTTTTGCACAGTGTTAACACTTGTCTTATGAATGCTTGCCTTATGACGCCAAACTGGTATTGTGACTTGGAATCACAGATGATTGAAGTTGGAAGGGATCTGTGGAGACTATCTGGTTCAATCCCTTTGCATCAGGCAGGGGTGGCTAGAGCAGGTCATCAAGGAGTGTATCCTGTTGGGTTTTGAATATCTCTGAGAATAGACTCCACACCCTCTCTGCTGCCTCTGCCAGTGTTCAACCACCCTCACAGTTTTGCTTGGGGTGGTTTTTTGTTTGTTTGTTTTTTTTTTCTTTATAGTATTTTTATATTTTTCTTAAGGAATTTTGTTTGCTTCAATTTATGCCCATACCCCCTTGTGCTGTCATTGGGCACCAGTGAAAAGAGTTTATCTGTGCTCTCTGTACTTTCCCCTCATCAGATATTTATGCACATTGATAAGATCCCACTGACCCTTCTCTTTTCCATGCTGAACCATCCCAGCTCTCACAGCTTCATGTGAGAGATGCTCTGGTCTTTTAATGATCTTTGTGGCCCTTGGCTGGACTTGCTCCAGTAAATCTACGTCTCTCTTGAAGTGGGGAGGAAAGACTGCAGGGAAGACAGAAAATTTAGTACACTTAACACTCGTGCTGTCTGAAGTTCATGTATTTTATTACTCAAGCACTGCACACACTTGCAGGTTGTACAGACTGATGAAACCGCAAGAAAACCAGATCATATTCCTGTCAGCAGTGAGGATGAAAGAAATGCTATTTTCCAGCTGGAGAAGTCTATACTATCCAATGAAGCTCTGGAAGGTGAGTAGTGCAAACTTCTGAAACCTCATAGCTCAGTAATGTCTTGCATTTGCACTGCCAGTAGCGGCATTCAGGTCTTTAATTCTACAAGAAGCAGAGCTGGTGTCTAAAGTGTTCTGAAGTGCTATGCAGATATCCATCCTGTTGCTTGGCATTACTTTATGCTTCTGTATTTCTGAGATGCCTGCAAGTCTTGGGGCTCTCTGTTACGCTTGTATGTAATTACAACACTGATGACAGCAAGCAGGCAGTGGCAGTGAATTGAACTCTGAAGGAGGGAAAGGGTGCTGGCTAGATCCCAGATGGACTGAAAGCAATTCTGGTATGAAAAGGCTGAGAGTTACTACTTAGAGGAATCAATCTGAAATTATCCTTAATTGTGAAGTCTGTTGGAGTCTTCCTCAGCATCTTCTAGATATGTTAAAATGAGAGTGCTCAGATCCCGCTTTTGTGCCTGGCCACATGAAGAGGTCATCGGGCAAAAACTACATGCCAGCTTTTTTAGCCCATGAACACAGAGGTGAAAGATTAGCTTGTCTCTAACACATCCCTTGGAGTGTCAACCCAAAACTCTGGACTCCCATGCTACTGAGTCCATAGTGAAAGGGTTGCAGATAAACAAAGCTTATAGAGGGAGCTTATAGGATGGAGGCGTAGTGAGGTGGGGCGTATAAGAAACATCCATAGGACTGTCCGAAATTTATTCCTGGTGTTGCAAGGAAAATAAAATTATGGAGCTCTGTTGATATTTCTGTCATTACACTCTTTTAACAAGTGGTATTGATAGGGGCATTTCTACTTCTAGTATAGGAAAACAAGTAAGGAACCAAGCTCCAGGATGTGAGATTTTTGGTTTGTTAAGATTCTGGTTCCTGTAAGCTATGTTTAGGACATTTTCAGTTTTCTAATAATAATTTTTTTCTTTTTTTTAATGAGCAGCTGACTTGCAAATGAAGCCCATATCCTTTGAAAAAGATGATGATAGTAATGGGCATGTAGATTTCATAACAGCCGCATCAAACTTGCGAGCCAAGATGTACAACATTGAAGCAGCAGATCGGTTCAAAACAAAGCGCATTGCAGGAAAGATTATTCCTGCCATTGCAACAGCTACTGCTGCAGTATCAGGGCTGGTGAGTATGCTTTTTAAATGCATATTTATTTCTCTTACTCTTTCTTGCCTGAAACCACTGTTGTGTGGGTATCAGTTAGTGCTACCCTGACAGAGCCTCATTTAAAGAAATGGATTTACTTCTCATGTACCAATACAAAAGGTGTTTGGTTCTGGATGTGGTTGTTGTGGAAAACATTCAGTGCAGGTGTGCAGCTGCAGTGCCAGCTGAAGCTGGAGCTCAGGGTGGTGAGAGCCCTAGGCAAGAGATTGTGAACTTTACACAAGGGGCATGGGGACCTGTGGCTCCAGCCAGGTGAAAGAACACTCAGAGACACAGCAGGAGCTTTGAGGACTCATTTGGAAGACCCCAGACTGTTGAGCACACAGACTGTGAGGGTACAAAAGCCCAGGTAGTCCTTTGTTTGGGGTCCCTCTCCAGAGGCAGCAGCTCGTGCTGTTACTCTGTTGTTGTACTATGGTAAAATTACTTAAAGGAACCAGAGGTCTGAGACTCTTCTGTGGAAAACCCAGGGTTGAGCCATTGAAGACTATGAGAGTGGGAGAGGTAGTGAGTGAAGCAGGGCACCTGCAGGTAGTGAAGCTACCTGCTGTGAAGGGGCTTTGGCCCCAGCACTTAAAGTCTCTGTTAACATGATTACCAGAGTGGCTCCTGGATGGTCAGACAGGGAAGTTTCCTTAACATGCTAAGCCTTTGATGCTTTTCTATTTGATTTGCTGGACACAAAGAAATCAGCCTTTTGGTTTGTTTTCTACCATTAATAAGAACTTCCATCAGAGTGCCACTGCCAAGAGTGGAGAGGATCTGTTCTGTAGTAGTTCACATTTGTGCATCTCAACAGAACTTCATGCTTTGTGGAGGTTTCTTGAATTAAACAGTTTTTGAAAGAGTCCTACATTAGGAACACTGTTTTAAGTATTTCTCTTGGCAACAACAGAATTTATTTCTGTGGCATAGTGGGTTGCATTTCCAGATGTTATTTATTCTGCCGATTGTACAAAGGCCAATCTCATTAACAACTTTCTCTGTAGTTGCTGGCCTTATAACTACACTAGTACTGATTACACAGTACCTAAAACCTAATAAGTAAATTCTCATTTACTGCAGGTTGCACTGGAACTCATCAAAGTTGTGGGTGGCTACCCAGCTGATGCATACAAGAACTGTTTTCTGAACCTAGCCATTCCCATAATGGTCTTTACAGAAACTGCTGAAGTAAGAAGAACGGAAATCAGGTAGGAAGGACAATGGCAGAAGGGCGAGGGTGGTATTTTGAAACCTGCTAATTGATGCTGAAACTTGCTGAGTCATTAAAACCAATGTGAAGTTTGAATAGTTATTAAATCCAGATAACCAGATTAAGGCCTTACGTGCTCACAGAGCAAAGCTATGATGGAACCACAGTTCATGGCCATACTCAATTAAACATCATAGATGTTAAAAGTTTTTTTTGTTGTTGTTGTTGTTTAAACTTGTAAAATGATGAATCACTTCATGCTTGCTATCACACTCTGTTATCCATTTACTATATACTGCTAAAAGTGTAAGTGATCCTCTTAGTACTGCATTGCTCAAGAACTTTGGAAAATACAGCACATACTCATCCATCCTAATTTAAAATATAGTGGGTTTAAGGGCTTAGTTTTGTTTCCAGTGGAAGCTGTTACTCGTGGGGCTTTAAAAATCTAGACAAGTTAGACATGTGGCATTGTTCTTAGGAAACATCCTGGACACACTTTTGCATCTCGTTCAATACAAGAGCTATTTTTCAGTAGGTCTGAAAGCTCATTAACTTCATTGCCAGATACCATGTTTACTTGGAGCTCTTACTGTGTCTTGTGCTTAGTAAGGTAAGAAGGCTGGAGAAACTGCAGCAAAGAGGGAGGAGATTTTTGCTTAAGATAAAACAGCACCTCCTAAAAGACACGGCGGTTCTTCAAGACACATTTAAAGGAAGTGGCTGAGTTCACATTCTAAAGTAACAACCAACCTTTCATTTTTTAAAACAGAAATGGGATTTCATTTACCATCTGGGACAGGTGGACAATTCATGGGAAAGAGGATTTTACTCTGTTGGACTTCATAAATGCTGTCAGAGTAAGTTATCTACTGTACTGGGTTAGTACAAGACAAGAGAAAAGGGATTTCTTGTTTTGGGTTATTGGTTTGGTTTTTGGTTTCTTTTCTTTCATGAAGTTATTGTTCAAATTAGAATAGTTTTAGTAATAATTAATGTCAATGGGAATGTATCTTAAGTAAACACATCCAAGCCTATTTTCAAATTCTTTGTTAATTCATTTGGTTCAATGTATCTTAATAAAACTTCTGTCAGAGTCCACGCATTAGCAAGTTTTCTGGTTGGGATTCTATGGATTTGAATAGTTAGCTGTAGTATTAGCAGCAGTAGTATCTGCTGGTTTGGGCAGCTGTTCTAGTCCTTTAATAAGCTTTAATTTGTGAATTCCAGGAGAAATATGCAATTGAACCAACTATGGTTGTACAGGGAGTCAAAATGCTCTATGTTCCTGTGATGCCAGGCCACATTAAAAGATTAAAGTTCACGTGAGTATAACTGGAAAACGAGTTGAGTGGTGCAAGTGCACATACAAATTACACTCATTGGTTGTATCATAAGGATGTGTGTCTAACAGCAGTGTTTTCCCTCGAAGTGGTAGCTAGTCGTTAATATTTTGGAAAGAAAAAAGATAATTTCTTTCATTTGGAAAACAAAAAGAAAATAAAAAAAGAGAAAGTGAATTAACTTCTATGATGAGGGCAGGAGACTTCCAAAATGCTGCTCTAACTGATGAATACCAGAATGAGAAAGCTGAAGAAGTCTGACAATAAGTTGTTTGGTTTTTTTTTGGGGGGGGGGGAAAGAATGTACTGTGGTTCAAGTGGAACAATTTAGAACCTTTTGAAACTAGCTTAAAGCTAATGCTGATGCATTGATCAGTACCTGTTTTGAAGGTCTGCCACTTGGTAATATCAGGCAAAGTAGTATGAGCAAGCTACTTCAAACTTCCTGGGAGAGAAGAGCCTTTAAGCTGGTTCTGCCTTCAGAGTGCCTGGCATACTAAGATGAGAATTTACAGCCTCTTAAAAAGAAGTTGTTTATATGCCTTCTCTTACAGCTGTATAAATAATTTTGAATGAGTGAGGTATGTAATGAATGAAGTCAAAGGTATGGTGTGAAGCTGCCTTCTTGTGAATATTAGGATTTCTTACTACTCTGAGACTTGCTTCAAGCTTTCCATGTAGTAGCAGCAACTTGGGGTTCTGTTACAAATAGTCCCAAAAGATATTTGCACAGCAAACTCTGATCTGTCCTGTGTGTTTGTTTTTCCTTAAGTTGCTTAAAATCATGCTGTAATATGACAAGCATTACCAGACTCTTTCTTCGTTTCAGAATTGCAGCATTAACTGGTGGCATACTCCTTAAAAGCAAGTTTTAGAAACGTAGTTATTTGCCTTGCTCTGTAGCTTGGGACTTCCTCATGCAACTAAATATTATCTCAGTATCTCTGCTGAGAAGAGGCTAATGCTTTGTGTTCTTGCAAGGAAACAAGTGCTTTGGGGAAAGCAGCTTTTTGGCCTGCATACTAAAGTATACCCAGAAGGGAAATCCTTCTCTAAGTGATCTGTGAGGAATAGAAATGATTGACTGTATTCCCTCAGCCTCTTAGCATTTGAGCTGGCCTCATGAACAAGTGCTCCAGGTTAGCAAGAAAATAATCTTGAGCCATCTACAGATATGTGATGAAAGTGAGGTTGGCTGACCTGCTTCAGTATTCCAGTGTTCAACTTCCAAGCATTGGCTGTAGCTTTTGAGACTGCAGAGAGCAAAGGAGGGAAATTGCGCTAATACGTGACATCCTTACGTAGTTCAAACTCACTTTGTGGTCATGAAGGAAGAAGTCCCAGATCTTGGCTGTTTTTTCCCCCTCATTGCTATTCACCTTTGAAATTCAAGGACTTAGTGCCATAACCCCAGTAGAATTACTTTCCATCAGAACTTTTTACCTGGTGTCTGCACTGGAGTAGTTCTTCCTAATATACTAAAATGGGCCTTTATTGGTAGACAGAGAACTTATTCCTCCTCATTGACTGAAATCCTACACAGAAATCTAACTTTGCCTTGTGCCTCTCTGGGATGCCAAAGAAGAATTACATCTGTGAGGAATCCCATCCAAAACTGGCCATATGTTCTTCTCTTTTGTACTGATCACTTGTTGGTGAACGATGCAGTAGCTCTCTAATGGGCTACGTCTATCAAGAAAATGGAACACGATTTGCTGGATCTTGGGTGGAGAAACAGCTTTTGTGTCAAAATTTAAAGGTGGCTTAATTGCTTAATTCTTCATTTTAATTTGGCCTGTAGTATGTTAGACCAGTATATACTGCTGGCAGTGGAATTCATCCTAGTCTGATCCTGAATTCCCACTGCCAATCCTCCCGGTATTTTAACAAACTCTTGCTTTATTTCTCTATAGGATGCAAAAACTTGTGAAACCATCACCTGATAAGAAGTATGTGGATTTGACAGTATCATTTGCTCCAGAGACTGATGGAGAAGAAGACTTGCCAGGGCCCCCTGTGAGATACTACTTCGTTCAGGAAGACAATTGATGGCAGAGGCACAGAAGTCACTCATGGACCATTTGTTCTCAAAGGAGTGTGCTAATTTTCAGCTATTAAAGATGGTACTATGTATTTCTTTTTGGTGAAGCCTTAATTAAATGGTGAAAATCAGTGGCTTTGCACTGAAGACAAACTGGATTTATGTCTCTTCTGCTCCTGCTTTCTTCAAACCTGTTCGCTCAAAGGAGGATTGGTCACGCTGTGAGATGGAATGTCCAGTACAGTCCTTACCTTAAAGACAAGATTTGTATTGATTTGTGGGGAGCTGAAGAAAGCAAGAAGAATGGTGAACCTAACAAGTGTGCAAATTAGGCACTGCTTAGAGAAGAGTGCAAAAAACAGGGAAACCATCATTTTATGCTCCTGGTGTTCTAAGAACATCTTAAATCCATTTCGTATGTTACTTAATTCTTAAACAAGAATTTCATTCTTGCCATCTACACGTGAGATTTAATCCATTCAAAAGGCTTAGCCTCCCACTTAAGAGCAGACAAACTGCTTTATTGTGTCGTTGGTTAGTGGTGCTGTGGCCAGAGCAGCTATCTTATGTCAGTCTCAACATGGAAACCCAGGAAACAGGTGTAAATTGTCAAAACTCCGCTGAAGTCCAGAGAGCTGTAATTGTTGATTATCTGCACTGAGACTGTTCTTTCCAGAATACTGCAGTATGGGGGAAGTGAAAACCTATCGGAGAGCTGAATTAGCACTTTCAACAATAAAACTTTGTCTTCAAGAAAGAGAAAATGTGATTGAGCCTTTCTGCCCTCACCAAATTAAAATCACTATAGCACATGGTGACTCTAAAGGGAGGAAAAGGCAAATGTCTCTGGATGTTTGTCATACCAAACTCCTTTTGGTAACCATTTCCTTATAGTGAGTGGTTCTGCTGTACACATGTCCATAGTCCAAGTCTGACTTGCACTGAACACAGGTTTTTATCATCATCAGTTTCTCAGATGTTGAAGTGTAAAGATCTTGTTTATTTGGAAGTCATTAGGGACTAGATTTGTTGCGGTGAGGCAGAGGTGTGGTACAGAAATGTCATCACTTAACTATCATTTAAACACCAGATACTTGAGCTGGTAGTTCTTTATTTCTCACCACCATGGTAGAATGAGGCAAGGGTAGAATACAAATCTATAAACTGGAACTTGTACATCAAGATGTATGGAACTGAATACCTGGAATCAATATAATTGTTTCAATATTTTGGATTCAGTCTTGCGTGTGTGATGTCTTCTGGACGGTGTATATAATTTTACAGTCAGTCCACTTTATAGATATAATTTTCTAGATTAATAATACTGCTTTTTAAACTACCTAACTTCATTTTTTTATGAACTTCTTTTAGAGAAACTTTTTGAAACAGGAGAAAAGGTGGCTAGATTGAGTGCAGACGAAACACAAGCAGACAGCAAGTTTCCCCTTCTAAATAACAACTAAAATGTGTTTCACTGTGGCAGTATTAGAATCTGAACTCTTACCTGAAGTCACTATTTAGTGCTAAGGATCACTTAAAGGTTTAGATCAAGTTGAAAGCACCATCACCTCTCACACTTGGAGACTGAGAAACAAATGAAACTTTAAGTATACTCTGGTATGTTAGTGTGGTGTCCACATCATGCTTATGCTTTTGAAATAAGCAGCACATAAAAATAGTAAAGTCTCAGTACATTTTTAGAATGCCATATGACTGTCTTCAGGGTTTAAAGTAAACTTTCAGATATAATTAATAGAGTGGCTTTTATTAATGACAATGCATACAGCTTTGAGACCCTTGTCAAAAAGTGCAGGTCAAGGCTGGCTGGGATCACAGCCAAAATTTACAGACATGGCTGTATCTCTGTGCTGCTCTTATTGTGTGTATCTGTTGGATGAGTGTCTGTTCTATGAATGGGTTCTCCTCAGTTAAAAAGCTGCTTATGGAAAAATTGACAATGCACAATGGCTCTAGATAGTTATTAGCAGACCTTTAAAATTTTTGGATATAAGTTATCTAAGTAAAATCTTAAAACTAATAACTTCAAGAGGACTTTGTATAGGAGAACTGTGCATGTCAAGTGGCTCATTTAAACTTTTTATGTTTTAAACCTTTTTGAACTGCTGATACAGAGAGTGAATGTATTTATATTTAAGGTTTTGCAGTGGAGTGGGCTGATTCTGTGTGAATTTGTATTTGATACAGCCCGTTTCTGAATCTGTTCCTGCTTTTTATCAAAAGTCTCAGCAGATGCTCAGCATGATGACACAAAGGGTTCAATCAAACTGGGAAAGTGAATTTTGGGGTGCTGGTCTTCCAGATCTTCAGCATTGTCACTACCAGTGCTACCAAGCTAGAGGCTTGTAGCACTATCTGGAATCTGAGAACTGCTTTTTCTCTTTGGTGTGTTTTTGTTTTGCTTTTTTTTTTTTGTCTTTGTTTGTTTGTGAGGTTTTTTGTGGTTTTGTTTTGGGTTTTTTTCATTGTAATGAAAGACTGTGTTTGTCTAGGACCATTTGATGCTCTATTCCTGTGGAGCTAGCTTTCTTCCCGCAACACTGAAGAACTGTCTTTCCACTAGAACACTTTGAATAGCTTTCTTTCATAATGTTATTCTTTGAAGGAACAGTTGATTTTCAGGGGTGAAGCTTTATATCAGCATTGAAGATCTTTCTTGCTCAAATGCTTTCTTGAAGAGTTTGCTCATATTTACACTAGCTTTCCCGGAATTTCTAGCATCCTTAATATAGATGCAGGAATGTTTGTGCATGCAAAGCATGAGGCACTTAGCACCCCTCTCAGCTGTTCTCTGGGGTTAGTCAAGGTGTTTCTTTAATGTTAGGAGTAGTGAGGATTCTTTGTGAAGATCTTGCTACTGTTACCAAGACTGATTTGGTGCATCTGATGGATTTACCTATATCATGAGTAAAAAGTAGATGTTTCCATCTTATTTTCCCACTCTTTTCCTATATAGGATAAATAAGTGAATATTTACTAAAAAACCACAAAAAACCAAACCAAAAAGCTATTCAAGAATAGTGACTACATAGAAAGAACAACTCTGGCACCATTTGGATCTTTGTGAATGCAGAAACCCTGTCACCCTCATCATGGCATCTAACGTCCTGAAATAATGTGGGTTTGAGGTAGGCAAAGAGTTTGTATATCTGTCTGAGTTATCAAACATGAGTAAAGGTTGTTAATTTTTCCTTGTGTCTTTGAAACAGTGTGGCTGTAGGCCAGTTGTTTGAAGAAAGGAAGCTGACATTAGCTTGAAAGGTTTATCAATCCCAGTAAATTATCTCCTGTTGTGCAATTACAGAAAGCATATGTGCAGCACAGTGCATCAATCTAAACCTTTCTCCAGAGATTGATAAATTTTGACCAGAGAGCTTTTGAGCATTTATTTTAATTTAAATGTATCTTTTGTGTGGTTGTTGAAGTAGCTAATGTGGGTGTTTATCCATAGTGCAGAAAGCTTATTGAGACTCAAGCTTAAAAGTGTCGTGAGTTACAGCATTAATACCAGCAAAACTGTCTTGCTAGTAAGTCAATAATTTTGCATGGCAAAAGTGAGATCCAGCAAAGTATTTAAGTTCCTACTTCTCCCAGCAACACGCAGGTTTCAATTTCACAGTGAGGAAAAGCTGCAACTCTAACCTGATGTACATGGAGCAGCACCGGGTTCACAAAGTGACCTTAAGTATTTCATGAAAAGAAAGCACAAACTTCTCAGGTTATGTTGTACTTTCATAAAAACAGTGGGCCTTCCCCATAGTGGTCAGAAAGAACAGGGATGGTGTACCAGTCACAAGTGTGCAGTAAAAACCCTCACTTAAAACTATATTTTTGGGCAGCGTTTCGCGGCCACTGTAAGGCACTGCGCCCTCACGTTATCAAGCACTTGTTTTTTGCTCAGTGTTAAGTTCTTCACTAACGTTTTAAAGAAAAAACTGCAGCGCCCCGTAGTGACAGTGGCCATTTGGAAACCCGAGAATTTGAACTGGCGTTTCCGAGGAGAGGACAGAGAAACGGGACCCATCGCCGCGCAGGTCTCATCAAGGAAGGGAAAGTAAGACAGTAGCCCAGGGCGGAGACAGCCCCCGCTCCTGCGCAGGCGCCACAAGCGCGCGCCAAAAAGCAGCGTCTCCGGCTGGCGCGCGGCGGCCGCCGACCAATGAGGCGGAGGCGGGGGGGCGTGGCCGGGGCGTCGCTGTCCCCGCCGGCCGTGGGCGCGCGCGCGGCGGGAAAGGCGCCCGGGTTCGAAAGCGGCGCGCGGGGTGCGCGCGAGCCCCGGCCCGGGATGGCGGAGGCCTTGGTGAGAGAATGCGGGGACGGCGGGGGTGTGTCTGTCTGTCGGTCTGTCCGCCTGCCTGTCGGTCTGTCTGTGCGCTGTGTTGTGGGCTTGCAGCCCGTCCCTTCCGGAGAGCCAGAGGTGCGGCCCCCGGCGCGTTCCCGGAGGAGGGGCGGGGTCGTTCTTCCGCCCCACCCTGGGGTCTTCCACTTCTCCCTGAGGAGCGGGGGGCCGGGGTTGGCGCACCGTGTCCTCCGGGTTCGCGTCTGGGCCCCTTGCATAGACACTTGTGCTCCGAGGGCTAGTCTGTCGGGAGCCCCGTTTCCCTCAGGCTGCCTCTGGAGAGCCGCCTTCCATGGGCGAGCGAGCGCGTACAGAGCCGGACACTTGTCCAGGCACGCCACAGTCGTGCTCATCTTGAGTTTTAAAACTCTTCATGTGTAGGGCGATGCGAGCACACTTATAAATGAACGGTTCAAAGCACTTTTAGGTCCGTTGCAGGAGATTTTCAGTCTCTTTAGTGCGAAAGGCTGCGTGCCAGTGGATTGTGCTACACTCTGCTGCAAGGGGAAGAGATTTAAGGCCGAGTGTCAGATTGACTGGAGTGTGGTTCTGCACAGTTTCTGAAGGGGTGGCTTTTGGTCAATTGTTTCTCCGTGTGACCTAGAGTTTCCTTCTGCCACTTAAGGCTGATATTGAAAGTTTCCAGTGCAATCAATCCATGTGTGGTGTTGGTTATTTTTGTTACCAGAAGTAATATCCAAAGAGGAATCATAAAGGGCAAAGTACTGTCAGTATAGCAAACTTCAGAAAAACGAGCTGAATTCCGTTGTGTTAGGACTAGATAATCTCCAAGCTGCACATACTTTTTAAATTTACACAAATGAATAAGAGGTCGTAGTTGTTTTTCAGCTAAACATTTACATTTTTTTAGATGTTTTCCTATCACGTCTGTGAAAAACTGCACTCTGCTTAGTGCTTGAATTTTTCTAGACCTTTCTTCCCATTTGTATCCTCGATGTTCTTTACCTGTTTCCAGGTCAGCAGCTTTATTTCATTTGTTGGTGTAGAAGGTAACACTGATAATATGTTGCCGTTTGAAGTATTACTGCTCCAGTTGTAGTAGTAGATGACTGGAGTCATGTTTTCTATTTGAATGACTTTGATTATATTCGGGTTTCAAGTGTGTGAGGTGGCACTGGGACTTAACTGAGGCTGTAGTTTTACCATGGCACAGCGATGTGATCTCACTGCCTGTCAGTGTGGTCGTGCCTGTGGCAAACAGGTAAGAACCATCACGTGAGCAGTTAACACACAGCAGCAGATGTTTGGTTATGTCCTGGCTTGCTTTGTAGTAGATCATTCCTCTTCCTTACTTTAAAGATAAGCCATTACACTTGAGTAAATGATAGCCAAATCCTTACATTCTCTGTGATTTCTGTCACGTAAGTCTCCTGTAAGACTCTCTGACTTCAAATGCAACAGATGGTTCTTGTGGAAAGCTGAATTTCTGGCAGTTGTTTACAGGGGTTGTAGCTGCTGTGGCATTTTAAGGAAAACAGGGCTGCAGTAACTCCCACTTTCCCACTAGTTTACGATGGCTGGAGAATGCTTGATATTTGCTTACTTGTTTTCCTGTCAAGTGTCATTATGCCTAGTAAGAACTTATTCTTATTTCTTCACAGAATCATTTAAAAAAAGACTACAGAGCAAGATTCTGCCATGGAGGAGGGTAATTTGCATTTAAAGTTTTATTCTTAGATTCTGGAAAACTTATGTGGATTTTTATCTGAGAGCATAATGTCAAAACTGTATGGTGTATCCTATTAAACTGATCATACAATGTTTCCCAGATTTCTTGTATTTCTTAGTGGTGAGAGGAGCAAACAGTGCTGGGGGACAAAGCCCCAAGGTTTTCCTTTGTTTCCTTTGCTGAGGCAGCAAACTGTGGTGTTGCTATACCTAAGGTGCTCCTAACTAGGCTGCCTGAGTATGGAAGGAGTAGTCTGTGCAGACATTTTGCCTTTTGAGAAGTAGAGAAATGAAGCCCACACAGAGTTCCAGCGTATTTGGACCTTGCTGGTAAATGCTGGAGATGAGTTGGAGTATTTGTAGTGCTGTAGCATTCGTTAAAGGCATGTCAGAACCCTGTCAGGTTCTTGTTACTGGAATCCATTTTTAGACTTGCATTTCACGAGCTTACCAAATCTACCAAATCAGCTGGTTTTAAAGGTGTATAATGATCATTATGGGAGTAATACTCCATGTCTTTTCTAGTATTATTTTGGTTTTGATCAACATTGTCTGCTAGTGAATCACTCACTTCTGCCCAAAAAATATTTATTTCAAGAGAGACTTTCTTCATTCCAAAGCTCTTTTGCCTCAGGGAAGTAGTTGTGTGTTTTCTTTTATGTAGAGAGAATTCTTCATTCTCATCATAATCTGTGGCAGTGAGGCTTTTTTCTCTGGAATTCTTATTTTGACAAGTTTCTTTGCAGATATCTATGTGTGGAAATGATAGGTAAAAGTATATTGAAGCTGAGACTAGAGGAAATAATAATTTAAAATATTGAGAAGTAAGAACTTTGCTGCTTTAATATTGCTGGGATAAGAACATTTGATATTTTTGATTTAAAATATTTTTTTTCCTCTTCTTTCTAGAAGTAAGATTGATGTACAGCCAGGCCAAAACGTGCTGAAACTCATACAGGATTGTTTTGAAAGTAAGCTCTTATTTGGTGTTTTACTCAGTTTGCTGGTGAAAGAAG
Source organism: Chiroxiphia lanceolata (assembly GCF_009829145.1). Classification (NCBI taxonomy): domain Eukaryota; kingdom Metazoa; phylum Chordata; class Aves; order Passeriformes; family Pipridae; genus Chiroxiphia; species Chiroxiphia lanceolata. Next base: position 47,396,285 of record NC_045640.1, on the reverse strand, counting down.
AAATAATTTCTTCTTTATATTATATTTAGTGGTAAGTAAATAGAAATAAAAATTAGAGATAAAATGGATAAAAATAAAGTTTTTCTCAGGGTCTTGAAAAGCACCCCCTTCCCAGCTGCTTAAAACTGTGTCTTAGCTGTCTTATAAAGATAATCTTTCCTGAGTAGCTGATTCCTTTCTTGTTTGTATTTACGTGACATTAGCAGCTGTAGCAACTCGTTAAAATAAATGAGACCTGGACAATTCCAAGATCCCCATACTTACAGTGTTTTCTCCATAGGTTGCAGCAGTGATCTTACAATAAACTCTCCAAATGCAACCCTTTACTCAGCTCCTGTTGTCAAAAATAGGAAGAGGACTTCAATGCAGAGCCAAAGTGTGAGTTAGTTATGGCAATGTCACAGTATAGCTTTGGGTACAGTTTCACTGGGGTACAAATTTAGTTCTGTAGGATTTAGTTCTGTAGGAGCATTGAAGAAGCTCCATATGCCACTTGTAACAGTATATAGGCTACAATTTAACCATCTGTAATAGTTGTTGTAATTTTTTTTTTCTTAGTTTGTTGTGCTCTAACAGTAAATATTCTGTAATTAGATTTATTTAATAGCTTATTTTCCAGATTTTTTTCTAGTAAAAGCTTTTTCAGCTCTTTGTCCAGGACACTTAAATTTTTTATGGTCTCGGGTTGGAGCACGGTGCCTTATTGCTGCTGGTGGGTATGGCTGTCTTGGACTCCATTGGAGTTGGTTTTGGCCACTTTGCTAGATATATGGACACAGTTCTTAGCTAAATGGTGAACAGTAGAGTTGAAAGGTGATGCTTGTACAAAAACTCATTAACTCCTGATAGTTATCTGTACAATAACTTTATATATATGTATCTTTCTTGAAGAGTGGAAACAAGTTGAAGGCCTTGTTAGTGTGCTGGGAAAATGATGCCAATAATCTAGTTAGTATATTTAATTTTAATGGTTTGATTCTATTTTTTTAAAATTGGATATTCCATTAATGGCAGGGTTGAGAACAGGCATCCTTTATAATGGTGTTTGTTTACTTTAGTTTGGTGTTAGAATACCATATAATGTCAAATAATTTCTTGCAAAACCTCAGCCTGTCTTAAGAAAGGTGAATTAAATTGTTTAAAATAATTCATTCTAATGAAAAGAATAGCTTGCCTGGAGGCTAGCAGGATGCCTGTTTAAAGCTTCATATAGATTTTTGCTGTGCACACTGTTTTTCCTGTTATTTGAAATTTATAGTTACTTCTAGAAAGTCTTACTTGATAGAAAGTTGAAGTGTTTAGTTAAAATAGAACTGTGATTCACATGAGTGTGATTTAAGGGAAGGAAAGAATATAATTTCTGTAGAAATTTGTATTCCTGTCAAAATACTGTTGCTTTATCAAATATTTTACTTTGTCTCATTATTCATTACCAACTATGACAGCCAAAGGCAGGATCAACCAACTCTGTGAAAAGAGCCTGTTATTCCCCAGAATCCTCACCTACATCACTGCTAAAACCAGTCAGCAGCAGAGGTTGGTCCCACTATTACTGAATTAAGGGGTTTTCGGGGTTTTTTGGTAAGGTTTTGAGTAGAGGAATTAAACCTGTTCTATATATATGGCAGGACAGTCATGTGAATCACCCTTGAAGCCTGCAATACATGATTATGTAGATGTTTCTAAAAAACCAGAGTCTCCTGTGTCCGAAAGCAAAAAAAATACATTAGAAGATGTTGAAGCACTGTGCCGAAGTCCTGCCAAGTTTTTGGACCCTGAGGATGATCACAGGTCTGTTGGATCACCTTTTCCTGTGGAGAAAGGGAAAAGTTCTCCTGTACTTAAGTAAGTAGAGCTGAACATGGCTGTGGTGTTACATCCCCTGTGTGCCCTCCACCTTAGGGTAAATCAACACAGTGGTTTCCATCGTTTATAAGTTTAGATTGTGAACTCATAAAAAATAATTCCAAGCTTTTTAGAAAATTTCCATATCTGTTTTTAGGAAGGACAGAATTATTTTTTATTAAATATTCTGGTGATAAGTGCAGCACCCAAGTGTAGGAAGCCTGTCAGAATAGACTTGAACTCTTTGCAGAAAAGTTCACCAAAGTATCAGCTTCTTAAGTCATCCAGACTTTTCAGTGAATCCTGTTGACAGTATTGACCTTAGAAGTTAACAAGAATTTGTTAAAGTAGAAATGAGCAGTCATCATTCCTCTCACTCTGAATAGACAAGTTTTTTATACGAAATAGAAAAACTTAAACTGTGATCTCTATCTCCCCACTGGAAAATTTGAAGCCCAACTGCAATATTGGCCAGTGGTCCTTACCACAGTTCTGCTTTCCTGGAGGGCTGAACCTGTACAGTAGATCATAGAGATGGACTGACACTGATCCCATTGATTCCCATTGATGGAGTGAGATTGGGAAGACAGTGTACCTACAGTCTAGGAAACCTGACAATTTCTGAAGCACATTAGGACAAATTAGGAATTTGTCTTACTGAGCAGCCTTTACTTTGATCAAGCGTCACCATAAGACTCTGTATTGCTGTGGACACATGCTGCTGTGCTGGGAAGTACTACAGCTAGGCTGTGTTTCAGCAAATTACCAAGGGGAAACTCACTCATAAGAAGTGAGACCCTGTCAGAAGGAGCATCTGTTCTTCCTCACAATACTTTATTGTGCACTCACAAGATTTATAGCAATATATCTGAATGCTGTTTTTCATACACAGATTATGTCTTGATGGCTGGAATACACCTGCTGCAGCAAAGAGCTGTGGAGAAGTTGAAAATTTGGAAGGACCTCAGACTGGGAGAGATGAGCAGGTTGTTCTTGTGCAAGGGACAGACCCCGTTGCTACATCTTCTGTGCAGAAAGAGAAGACTTTCTCTTCAGCTCTCTTAGCAGCTGTAGCAACAGGAACACTTCGACAGAGGTTTGTTTTGAGGCTTAATATGGAACATAATTTGCTATTAAAATAACTCTGGTCTGAATATCAGAATAACATCCTTTTATCTATAAACAAAGTCTGGGAGCATATTTTGTGATAGTTGAACATTACTTAAAAATGCCACTTGAGAAAGGGTTTGAATGGTTGTTTCAAAATTTTATGTAGGATTTAACAGTGCTCTTGGTTTTGTCTGCCAGTAAAATGGTGTGTTGAATAATGTCTGTTGAATAGTGTTTCAGACAGAGCCTGAGATGTTTTGATAGGTAGCCTAGAGGATTCAGGAAAACCTTATTTGATTTTGAAGTTTACAGTGAGCAAGCAGTCTTTTTTCAGAGCTAGTCTGGATCTGACTGGTTACATAGGAAATTGACTGTCCAGCATCTGTCCAGTTGACTGTCCAGCATCAGCAAGAAGAAGCAGGCCTTGTGCTCTTTTTGGAAACTTAAAGAGCAATGAATTAATGCATTCTGAAGAATGTTCTACACTGTGTTTAGGTGTTCTGGAATCACCACTAGATCTTAAAGATTGAAAGTCAGTTTACCCCACCGCCCAAAATGATTTGTCATTGTCGCTGCTTTCTGTAGATATTCAGCCTCGATATCACCTCCATCACCTCCTCCTGTGAAAGATCAAGATATAGAAATCGAAAATGAATGTGAATTTTTAATTGATGACTCAGGTGGTGCATCGTTTACTTCTTGGATTTCGATACCCAGTAAGAACAGAAAATCAAAAAAAGATGGCTCTGCAACTCCTGTTTCTAAATCTCAACCCTCTGAACAGAACAGGACACAGAGTAAGAAAGGCAAGAACAGGAAAACACAGGTTGAAGCACTTACTAAACAGAAACTGAATAATCTGGATGTCGGAGCCTTTGACATCAAAAGAACGTCAAAATCGGATCCAATCTCTAAGAGTGAAGGAAATGTCCTTAAATCTCAAAGCCAAAAGAGTACTCATACAGGTAAGTTCTTTAACAGCTCCTTAAACTTTTCCTTCCAGGTCATATTACTGGATTATTTTGTGGTGGTTTATTAGGAAATTATAATAAAGTAGATGAGAGACATTAATGGATTCCTTTTTGATGTTTCAGTTCCACAGTTAGATTTGGATGTGTATGAGGCAGTGAGACAGAGTGTCTTCACTTTTCCCATCCTCTTTGCCCTTCCTATTAGGATGTTAAAAATTAATTTAGTGGTGTCATCTTTCCTTATGAGCTGGTGTAGAAGGTAGGGTACCCACATGGTAGGGTACGTAGGGTAGAAGGTAGGTAGGAAGGAGGTTAAGATGCATGCTTCAGACTGAAGGGGATTGGGTTTTAGGAATTATTTGTGAAAAGGTTTGTAGCAGGAAACACTGAAAACTCAATAGCAAGCTAAATGTAGCATTTCTGCTCCCTTTTTTTCTGTTAGGAAATACTGGAAGTACACTAAAAAGGTTTTTATACACTATAGTTTAGAGAAGGCCTTCTTTTAGCCTTCAGGGACAAACCTGATTTAGTGATACCTTTTGTTTGTTTGTTTTCCCATTTTGATTTTTTGGTTTATTTTTAGGCATTCAGATGTCAACATGTATCTGTTTAATGTAAAAAGGTATTAATGGCCAAATGTTTTGTGTATTGATAGGAAAGACTAAAAAGGACGCACTTAGGCAAGACTCTCCAAACCAGAAAAAGAACACATCCTGGAAACCAGAAGCTGAAGAACTGATATTGTCATGGTCTGGATTGGAAACAGAAACATCTGATGCAGAAAAATGTAAAACAAGGGTGCTACCAAGTGAAGATTTGCCTATACCCTCATCTGGGCATCAGCAAGAACAGACTGTGTCTCCAAAAAAGTCTCTCAAGTCTTCCAAGAATCTGCAGTCAGCTTCAAAAGCTTCTCAGCATTTAGATAAGAGGAAACAAACTGCTAAGCGGAAACTTCCTAAGGTTAAAGTAGCTAAGAAAGTGGCATTAAGTCCAAGGAAGGAGCTTAAAAAATCTGTCCAGAAAAGTAGTAATAAAAAGCCTCAGTTGCAAAGAGAGAAGAGTTCTGACAGTGAACCTAGTGAAGAAGAGCATGAAAGAGAGCCTGTAGATTTGAAAGATGTGTGTACCACACCCTTGCATCAGAAATTGGGGACTCCCGTGATTCAGAAATTGGCTGTGTCTGAAAAGCCTAGAAATGTGTTGCACACATTAGAGTCACCTGGTGGTGCAAATAACCAAACTGCTGTGAAAGCACTACAGCATCCCATGGACAGTGTGAAGAATTCTGAAAAGAAGCAGTTGCCAGCCAAGTATTTAGGGAAGATGCCCGGAAAGATTCCTTGCAGAACCAATAAAGCTATTTACTCAAACCCGAAGGACACTGAGTCTCAAACAGATTCTGACAACTCTTCTGTACAGAACATGGCAAGGAAAAAACAGAAGTTATCAGATGTAAAAATAAAAAATAACAAAAGAAAACGTAAAAGGCAACATGGACCACAGTAAGCTTTTTATGTGATTCCTTACAAGCGTGGTATAACTTGGTAGATAATTAAACACACCTTGTTAACTTTTAACTACGAGATAGTTTGAGGTTGGTCAAATAGTTACTAGAGAAACCAAGTGGTGTAGTCAACATCCTGTTCTCAAATGTGGGTGCCAAATCTGGTGTCTTTTACATGAGGAAGTTTGTGCTGGTTAAACTGTTCTCATGAGACTTGTGTTGTAGATCCAGTTTAATACAGTCCTACCACCACAGAGTAACTTCACTGTCAGGTTTGTTGTATTTTTAAATGAAATTTGGAAAATACAGCACTTAATTCTTCAGCTATTGTATATATTTTTGTGGATGTAACTTTCTAGTTATAGGCAATCTTAAGACGGAAGTTTAAGGAGTCTAAAACCAGTTTTTAATAGTTTTTCTTTGCATTGTTTTTAATTTTTTTTTAATTTTTTTTTATGGTTTTGTTCAGGATATAAAATTATTGACCTACAGGTTCCTTTCATTAAATAAAATTGACTCAACACTAAAATGTACTAAGAATAATTTTTTCTCTTCTAGATATTCCTTTGTGGCTGAGAAGGCTGTGAACTATGAAAGGTAATTTCTTGAGTTGTCTGAAAACCTTGAATTTAATCTCACTTCTGCCCCACTGAGACAGAAGAGTTTGGTACTACTACCCCATTCCGTGCTCTACTAATGAAGCACCTAGTAGAAAAAAATTGTAATTCACACTTGAGGATTTTAAATACTGCATTAATACAGTTAATAAACTAGTAAAATTTTTCTTCCTGTCACAAATAAGGGGTCATAGTAGGTTTCTTGCCTTAGGGCATTTTTTTCCTTTGAGGCTTGCTTCCACATTAGTGTGTGATTTTGGAACAGAAATACCAGTGCTCCTAGAACTAATAGCAGCTGTACTAATAAAGTTGCCGTTAAGTGGGGTATAGAGCTGTATCTATGATCCAAACTTGTTGCATGTAGATAGGCATGTATCTTCCCCTTCATGGGGTGGGAACTTAATGACAAAGCAAACAGGAGTGACAGTCTGTGAATTTATTGAATTCTTAAGCAGTCATTCTGCAGAAAAAATTGGGATTTTTAATTATAAGGGAGACTACTGCAGACTTTCTTGGACGAATTTGTAGTGTAGGTTTGCTAATTTAGATAATTTAAATGCATCTTTTGGAGTTTAGGTGGATAACAGGTGAACTTGATTGGCACAGTAAAAGCAGTGAAGCACAGCCACAGATGGAGGAAGAAGGAAGGTGAAGGGTACTGATGCTAAGGCTGTAAGAGAGGTCCTGTTAGAAGTGATTTGATTGCTAAAGAATCTCTGGTGGAGTCACACATATAAATTGTCATGTTGTGGGGGAGATTTCATGACAGAATACTCATTACAAAGACAAACTATTTTACTGACCATTCCTTATAGTATGCAAAACATTTCTTTAAAGCAGTTCCATAGTCATGGTATATGGAAAATTGTTTGAAAGGTAATGTACAGAAGAAAGTATCTTTATTCTGGAAGGGAGAAAAAAAGAAGTTTAAGAAACCTGTTTAGAGAGGAGGTGTGAACACTAATTTTCTACCTGGTGACTGAGTAGAGGAGCAGTTGATGAATTTCAGACCTATGATTTCTAACTAGCAGTCATTTGCTTTAGTGTCTAATCACTGTAGACAGATGTTTAAAAGAAAAATAAACCCCAGACCACATGATTTGAAAAAACCTTAAATTTTATATATATGGTAGTGCTGTAATGTTCCTTTGATATTTAACGTCTTTCAGCAGGTTTATTTTTATTCTTTTGCAGTGGGCCTGTTCTAGAACATTGTGATAAATTTGATTCCAGCACTAAGTCTTGTGAACAGTATGATACATCATCAGGTAATGTTTAAAGTTGATATTTTCTTGCATTTTATGTATAAGCTTCTTATAAACTGTAACTGATGGTTCAGTAATTTCTGTTATATTCAACTTGTCCAAAACAAATGCGGATTTTATTTGCTGTGGTTACATTTCTGTCCAAGTAGGTGGTACACTATGCCAGCTTTGTTGTGTTAGCTTTGGAAGAACAAGCCCTCCAGGGTTTGGCATCAAGCCTACTGGGATAAAGTTATCGCTCCAGAATATTTTGAACACATTTTTCAGGCTCCGTTTCAGTTTGATGTGTGATGGTACTAAATGCAATCACTTCAGGCCACCCTGGACCAAACTGTACAGCCTGATGGCCTGTTCACCCAAGAATATTCTGGTTTGGGGTGTTTTGTTTGGTTGGTTTGGTTTGTGGTGTCTGGGTTTTTTTTAAAGTTTTATTTGTTTGATTTGGATTTTAAGTTTCACAACATGAGTTGCACATGTTGTCATAATGAACATGATCCCTGGAGATAAAAAGTCATTTTGTTAGTGTTTTAGAGCCAAAAGTGAATATGCGAATGTTACTAGTTCATGCAGTGCTTTCTTCAGAGACCTAATTTTGTGTGTGTTCTTGTAAGAAGTTTATTCTAAAGCTAGGTTTGAGTGATATAAAGCTGAATGACCTTACACTTTGTCATAATTTGCCAAAGTGTGTTTTATCAGGAGGGATAGGTCTGAGGAATATTTACTTGAATATATAGTTTTCATGTAATTTTCAAGCTTACTGATTGCATATACTGCTTATCTACATTGGGTTTCATACATGTTTATAGCAAAATGTGTTAAGAGGGAACACTATCGTTGGGACTTGTATTACCCTTGGTTGCTTTTATTTTAGTGGGTATATTGAATAAAAGTCAGGAATAGTAAATGCCTATGGTGGTGGTTTTTTGAATGTGTTTACAGAGACTTTTGATGACTTGAATTACAAAGTAAGAGATCCGTTGTCAGACAACATAGCAAGGCATAAAATAGGTAAGATTATTTAAAATATCATAATATAAGTGTGTAAATACAAATGTATTTCCAACTTGATGTAAACTTTGCTGAAGGAGACTGGCATGCAGCTGCACACTGAGCTACCTGCACTGAATGTATTCCTAAACAACTGAGTCAAGACAAACCCACAGTTCAGTGAGAACAGTACAAGTTTGTATTAGTTTTATGCAGTATGACTGACGGTGCAAATAACCTGCCTTCTGTGGTGGTCTGAGTCTGGATAGGATGGAACAATGTGTGTGCAGTCGATTGCAGTCCCAAACTTGTCTGTTTTATATTGGGGTTTTTTTTATGGCCTTCATTATTATTTTATGCACAACACTTTAGTTGTCTACCTTCAAAAACTATTTCATCAAGTTTTTTATATTTACCATTTTTAACATTTAAATATCTTGACTAATTTGCTCTTAGCTCTTAAGGGGCTTTTATTCTTCCTTACAAATACTAAAATATATCTTACTGTATTCATATATGGCAGCTTAGACAACTTGAAAGTTGAGACTATGTAATAAGTACATCTGAAGATAAATATATGAGAAATCTTGGAAATACGTGGAGTTTCTGTTGGCAGAAGTGCCATTCTTCTGGACCTCAGAAATGGGACTTGTGAATCTGGAAGAGGAGGAGCTGCATATGCAGTCTCTTACTCTCCCCTTGCCATAACTAAGGCAGTGCCTTTTCACTGTTGCTAATGAAATCCCTGAGATTTAGGCAGGTCCTTAGTCTTTGTCGAGAGCTTTGTCTTCACAGTTGTAGCATGTTTTCTGTCCTTGTGCTTGAGCTCCTAAGGTCCGTGTCTCAGTGATTCACTAAGATACATAGAACTAAGTATAATGTAAAGTCAGTGTGGTGATTGTTTAAGAAAAAGGAGAGTGAAATAGTGATGTATGCAAAAGAGGGCTTTTGTCAATATTTGGATCCCGTTTTCCTGTCACGATAGCAATGTGATATAAATATCAGCTGGGAAGTGCTGAACCCCCCCTTGTGATACAGCAAAACAGGAAAGGATACTTAATATTTTCCATCTCTGAATTTTCCTTTCATGTTTAATATGAATTATGTCATCCTTCAAATTAGTAATGCCTTCCAACACACCTAACGTTCGTCGAACGAAAAGGATACGGCTGAGACCTCTGGAATATTGGAGAGGCGAGCGCATAGACTATACTATGAACTCTTCAGGTATTAGTTCCAAAATACCTATTTGCTTCCTTCTGATGGGGCAGTAAAGAAAAATCTGTGGGTTGATCTTGTACCATGAGGACTTTGAGATGCTTACTGTTGGGTATTTTTTTTTTTTAAAGATTATTTATGGTCACTAGCTATTTAGTCACCTTTCCATGTAGTCCTTTTCATTCCTGATATTCCCTTGTCAGCTGAAAATAGCATCAGGAGAGTATGTTAAGTTACTTTGCCTTCACTGTTTAGAGAATAACAGAACAGTTTCTCTGTACTAGTAGGTTTATTACATCAGAGATTGTGTATGATACTGGAAAAAGAGACAATCTGCTGGATCATTCATTGGAGCATTTCTCTTTGTGTGAGGATTGTTTTCCAGAGCAGATACTATAGTATTTTATCCAGTTTCAGTGTTAAATTCCCTAGGTGAACAAATATATCTTGTTCTCTTGGATTTTTTTCTGACCAATGCAGCCTAATATTTTGTCTTTTCTTAATTAATTAATTTGCTTGAGAATAATATTTCTTTGTGTTCCTAAAATTGATATTTTTTCTTAAAAAATTGCTTTCATATCATGGCTTTCTGAAATGCTCTGTGACTGAAATTTGATAAATATTATTTTCAAAATATCTCAAGTTGCCTTGCACTCCAAAGTACTTAATAATGAAAAGCTTTTTGGTTTGTTCTGGCTTTCTAAAGTATATTCTCTGTTAAAATGCTTGTTGGTTGTGTTTTAAGGTTACTGTGAGTTAGTGAACTTTGTTCAACTTCCTTTTGTTTCAGGAGGGCTTGTGATTAGTGGATTAGTGCATCCAGAAACACAATCTCGCAGTAAGAATAGACAGAGGAAGGATCGTCACAAGCAGAAAGCCAACAAAACAAGTATGAACACAGACTTTTTTCCTTTTGATACTTAAAAACAAAGTTATCTGTAATCAAATACTCTATTGCTGTAAGATATTCCTCCTGTAACACTTGATTCTCTCTGTGGGTGAAAATGATTTTATAACAAAATCTATTAACGTGATGTGGAAAAACCTGTTCTTACTTTATCTGTAGCAATGCTGTATATTCTTGTTGTAAAAATGTTAACTTTGCAGAAGAAAGGAAGAAATACAGAACATACCCAGAAGTAGTGTTGTGCCTTTAAAGCAGGGGTAGAAAAAAAAATAAACTGTACTTCTGTTTGTGTTTAGATCATGATGCTAATGTGCGCAGTTAAGGTATAAAAACTTGTGGTCGTTTTACTGATACCTGTAATATCACATCTAAAAAAGCAGTATATGGTGTTAGTAGAATCTCACGCTTTTGTAGGTTAAATACAAAACCACAACGTGGTAGGTGAAGAGGGAGCTTTAAGAACAGTGCATAAAATGGTTCAAAGTGGGCAATAAATCTGTGTTTAAACAAACAGTAAGAGGAAACTTAGCTAGAGCCTCTGTGGCCAGAAGATAATAAATATTTAGGTAGTGTTCAGAAAAGAGAGTCAAAATTCAAATGCCAAATTATTTTTGCTGTGCAATCTGGAAGATGTTTCAATGTTGAAGAGCCTTTCTTTGTGGGGACTGTCTAGAACTCTTGTTTGAAACTGAAACATTTCTCTGTGAAGGTATAGAACTAATAAAACAAATACTAACAAGAATGGATAATGCCATATGGTCCTAACACAGTTCTAAAACAAATCAGGGCTGAAATAATAATCAGAGAAATAAGGAAGAAAATGGTCACTGTTGGTAAAAATATCTGATTTTCTGGAGTGTTTCATGTGAATTTTATCCCTTAACTCAAGAAGAAAGTGGTAGGACTAGAGAAGGTTCAGGGAAAGCTCATCAAAAACATGAAAGGACTTCTGTGCAGAAGCAACTACATAGCGAAGACTCCTCAGCCCTCAGGAGATTTCTGTGGCGGCCTGAGAAAGACCTATAAAATCACAAGTGGTGTGGAGAAGGGAAATAGGAATAAATTGTTTTATTGGCTTTTTTTTATATGTTTGTTTTTAAACCAAGAACTAGAAGATGTGGCAGGAAGATATGGAGAGCTGAGTTCTTTAGCAGAATAAGGTGGCCATTCTCACTATGTGCTTCCTGCCCCATAATACTGTGGATAAAAATATTTGTGTAGATTCAAGACGAGATCTAGATACATTAACAGGAGACTTAACAGCTCTAAATATGTATGAGCTCCAGGTTAGAGGTGGGAACTGTTCCATGGTAGTGCCATTGCTCTGTTACGGCATTTTTGGGGATGGAAGGAGTACCTGCTTTTGGCCACTGATGGGAGACAGGATCCTGGTCTAGATCAATCAAGTACAGTTTACATCGTAATATAAATAATTTGCAGTGCATGTGAACCTGAGCTGGTAGTGACTGTTTATGTTGTATCTTACAAGAGCTGTTGGTTGCTTTGGGTGCATTTGAACTGTCTTCCAGAAGTGATCGATTTCCTCCCTAACAGACATCCATCCTCAGAGATCCTTTGCTCACATCCTTCAGTTTTAGTGATGCATATAGGGACTGTCAGCTGAGTAAAATTTCTAGCACGAATTCTCAAATCTTATTGATACAATAAAAATTCTGTTGTTATAGCTATAGAGTTACACCTGATACTGCTTCTCTTTATACAGAGATGGTTATGTTGGAACAGAGCTGTTCAAACACAGCAACTTTCTTCCTACCTCTGACTGTCTTGGTGTAAGGGTATTTAAGCAGCCATGAGTGCCTACAAAGTGCAACAGCTTGCCTTTAACATGCTGCTTCTGGTTGCTTTTAAAGAAATTTCCTGTGCACTGTAGAGCTAAAAATGTCTGCTTATGAGAATTCTGCAAGAGAGCTTTGGGATATTCTGTTGTGAACATATTCCAGTATCTATTTTCTGTTTGAAAAGTGTAGAGTTATTATCAATTCTTAGGATATTTCCTGCTCTGGAAAAATCCTTTTTATTATATCCTTTTTATTATAGAAATAGTTCTCAGATTTACAACATACAGTGAGATTCCTGTAATGGTATTTCTTGAGAAAAGGAAAATTGGACATGTGCTTAGTCTTTAGAATGCTTTATCTCTTAAGTCTCCTTTATCAGCAATAGGTAAAAGCAAAAAAAACTGGTCTTCATACTTCATCCTGTATTTCATATCCTCTCAGCATCTGTTGCTAGAAAAGCACTTCTCTGAAAATACAGATACTTTTGAATAAATACTGTTGTTAATAGCACAGGATAAATAGTTGGCATTCCCCTGGGAAATTTCTTAGGATTTAGAGAACCTTCATCTATTACACAGAGAAATTATTTCAATGAAAATTACATTTTCAAGGAATTGTTACGGATGGTTTCCTTTTATTTAAATGAAGTGTATTCAGTCTGTTTAATTCACTTATTAAAACAAGTTTAAGTACTTAACATGTGACATTAGAACTGTGGAAAAGTTGTAGTTAAATAAGTTTTTAAAATGCATAGTGATAATTTTTCTGGTTTTGTTTTGGTTTCTTTGTTTCCTCAGATAGAAGAGAGATACCTGCAAGTTTGGATCACAACCTAGCCGATACTTCTAAGCCAACCATTGTACTGGACCCGGAAACAAATGAGGAGGTAGTTCTAGGTGAGTTGAAGGATGTGCCCAAGGGACTTTGTGAATTATATAAGCTGTGTTTAGACTGATAAGAAAAAAAATTGTTCATGCCACATTGAGCATAAAAAGGTGAACTATTGAAATATTCATTGCTCTTCTGGAGAAAGTTCTGAGGAAAACAAAAAGTGTCTTGATTTTTTCAGCTAAATATTGAGTATAGCTTTTGAAGGTGTTGCACTGAAACAATATGTAATGCATTGAGCAAGTAGCAAGACTAATTATATGATAGCATTAATGCTAATCTCCTGGACTTTTTTGTAGAATGTGTTAACACTGAAAGCAGTCACGCTTGCTCCTTCAAAGACGAAGCGGTAGAAATATACAAAAATCTGAATACATCTGTTTTTGCAACTGGTAAATTGATTTTGAAACCACTTAAGGAAAAGGGACACCAGTTTGTCCACATGGATACAATAGTAAGTGTGCTTTTTTCTTATTTTTATAAAACTGACTGTGTAAACAGGAGATCTTAGTGTGGTTGGAAGTAACGTATGAAGCTGACGGGTTTTTCAGGAGTTTTCCCTCCCTTAATGCGCATAAATGTTAATGAATCATTTGCTAGAGATACTTTACATGCACATTGCCCTCTGTGTCATACTAAATCTGTATGTCTATGTGCACTTACTGTCTAGATCTTGCAGGCAAGACAGAAGTATCAAATAAATAAGATGACCCCATCCCCCTTTTGAGTTGTGCGTCTTATTTTTCAGCAGTGTGGGGGGAAAAAAAGGGATTGCAGTTCTGTCAGCTTATTTTGTTTTTTATCTTTGTAACAACATGTGTGCAAATGTTTTCTGGGATAACTTTCTTAAATGTTTGCAAAGGAAGCATTGCTAATCTTAGAATCCTTTGGCTTTCATTAAGGCTTTCCATATTATCCGTGGCAAAATTATTGTTACGTTACATAAGACATCATATTATCTGACTACAGGAGACTCCTTCTATGTTCCTCCAGGTGAGTACATGTGTCTAAAACCAATTTGTTGGAGGTGGTTGAAACTGAATTAGCGTGCTAGGAATCAAAACCAAACTTAATGACTGAAAGAGAGACAGAATAGAAAGTGGGAAGGTATAGGGTTGTGGAGAACGGAATGTGACACAACGCTGGACATGGGTCGATTGTCTAATTGTTGAATGCAGTGACTCACATACTGCTTGTTCGTGTGAGTTGGCCTCAGAGTTTTGATGACGCTACCAAGTTCTAAGAGTAAATTTCTCTTGGTATTCTGGTTCTGTCACTTGCTTTAATGTTGGGGAAACATCACAGACAGCTTAATGTAGTGGTAGCTAATATAATTGTTTTGGTCATCATCTGCTTGCTGTTTTCTTCTATGTAAAATTATGAAAATCCATTTGGGTCAGTTCTCCATATTTTGTACTTTGTACTTGATATATGGAAGGTGCAGAATATCTTGTTGAATGGGTCGTAACTTTGTATGAGTTGTTGAGCATTTAAAGACCTGATTTTGTCCTTCTAATGTAAAAGTAACATGAATTCCAAATGGGAAGCTGTCCGTCAGTGATTTAAGATTCTAATCAGAAGATTTTGTAGTACTTGTAAAGCAGACTGTTCATGAAGGTGTAGAAAGCTTTTGTATAGCTTTCTTGTGAAGGGGCTGTCTTAGAAAATGACAAGTTAGCCCTTTTTTTCTGTTAACTTTTCAGCACGATGTCCTGGTTGAGCAATCATTGTTCAATTAATGCTCGATGCTTTAAAGCTTTTTTTTTTTTGTGTGTTTATTCTTAAAAGTTTAGGGCATCTGCAGAGGCATTTTTTTGCTTTTTGGGAAATTGGATTATATAAAATGCTGGAAGTTTCATAGGACCATAAGGATATATAGTTCATCTCCCATTCCTTCCTGCTTCTTCCTGGCTGGTCTTAGTATGGCTGGATGGGCAATGCAGTGTTTGTGGCAGGTGATCTCTGTAAGTCATTGTGTGGCTCTATATGAATGTTAGGATGTTGCTCATTCACAAAACCTATTAGATGATTCTATTTTGTGGTCATGTTAATGAGCAAATCTCAAGTGAAGATCTGCAGGTAAGTTTTCATTTTATTGATAGTTTATTATGCAGATTTTATTGATCGTTTCTGTAGGAATAAATTAAACTCAGTCACCTTAAAGTTTTATTGTGAGTTCTGAGAGCTGAGACCTCAGGCCTGTTACATTCTTTTCAGTAAAAATTTTCTAAGCAAAGATGCACTTTATTCTTACCACAGGTTAAAATAGGTGACACTGGCTGTATTCCCTGTCATTTCTTTGAAATGCAATGACCTGTCTGTAATAGTGGCATCCTAGATTAGGAGCTAATTTTTCTTCTGCTAAAATATATGAAATAAAAATACACTTGGCTGAAGATAGGACAGAACTTGAAAAATTGCTAGTGGCTCCTAAAGAAAACTTACTCTTTTTATTTGTAGGAAATGGCTATAACATACGTAATCTTCTGAACGAAGAAAGTATTCTTCTCTTCACGCAACTCAAAGTCAGGTGAAGAACCTTCTGCAGAGAAGTTTGCTGAAACACTTGTCAAGCTTTTGTATGTTCTGGAGTTCTTTTTACATACAAAAAATGTTTGAGTGTGCCCACCTTAACATTACAGATTAAAACAGAGCAGGTGAAGTCAACATAAGAGTTGGGAACAAAACCAAAAGAACCTTAGTAGTTTGCTTTCAAACTAAAATGAGATACTGAAGGGCCTCACTTTGCATCAATTACTGTTCTTGTGCCATCCAGTGACAGAAAGATACAAGTATAAAATCTGTGGGTATATTTATTGTTCCAAATTGTATCAATATGCTTAATCTCCCTAAAGATGCTTAGCACTTGAAAAAATGTTGACATCTTCAGCTAACATCTGATAGATAGTCTTAACTGCGTGGTACAAACTGCTTAGAATAATCTCTATTTAAATGATGAACCTGCTGTTTGCATTCCAGTAATTGTTGTCTGGGAGATGGGCTGCTGAAATGTTTGTGTGCTGGGGTCCAGCCGCCTTCTAAATATGCTAATGACAGGCATTTGTTCCTTGTCTGGCAGCTGTATGATTAGTGCCTCTGGTTCCAATAGTAAAGCAGGAGCTTTTAAGTAGGAGCTTATCAGTTGTGTCTTTTGTATGGAAGCTGTGGCCTGATTAGCTCTGAACATTGTTGATAGCTTTATTTTGTGTAACAGTGATAGGTCATTGCCAAATGTATTACTTTAATAGCTCCTTTTGATTTCCTTGCTGTGTTCGGGGTAGTAATAAGGACCTTTGGGAAAGCTGTAATTATACTGTATACTCCAGAAGCCAAGTCTAGACAGCAGATGGTATACATAGCATTTGTCTTCCAAGCTCTTCAAGGTTCCTTCTGACTGAAGATAAACTACAGCTATTCTGATAGGGTCGTTTCTCTCTCTGGTCACTGCTATCCTCAAAGAGAAGGAGATAAGGAAAATTGAATTGGAATAGAGAACTTTTAAGGACTTGAGGATTGAGTATTGACCTCATAAACGATTTTGGCCATGATCTTTATGCTAAATCTAGAGTATACATTAAAGTAGGAAAAATGAATTGGCTTTCAGCTGCCAGCTAACTTTGTGTGTCTGTGAAAGAGCTTGGACACCAAGACTGCCATGCTTCTGTGAAAGATCCTTTAGACTGGGGAGCCTGAGATAATACTTTTTGTGATTCTCTTTCAAGTAGTAGTTCCTATAGCTAGTGCATACTGACAGTGGAAATACTTGGTAGGGGTTATGTGATATCTTTGCATTCGTGGCTGGGTCACATGTAACTGGGAAGATGAAATAGGAACATGCCTTTTGCCATTTAGTTCTGCCTCTGTCTTGATACGAACTATTTGTGTCAGAGTTCAGACTACACAGAAGGAACTTTTTTCCCAGCTTCAACTTTTGTAAGCAGTTTGAGTTAAAATAAAAAAAAAAAGTCAGTTACTAAATATGAGTTTGATGTTGACAGCTTTTTTGAATTTTGCACTTGAAATGGTCTCTTTGAGATCAGAAAGATTCAAATACTGTCCTTTCTGTGATGGAGCCATACCAGCTACCAGATGGGCATATATGCTGTCTCCACTGCTTTAAGGGATCCCACCCACTAAAATGTTTAGTTTTTAAGTCTTTCAACTCCTCAGACCTGCAGAGGTCTGGAACTTTGCCGCTTGGAAAATGAGTAGAGGGCCAGCATGAAACCCAAGTCTCTGCTTCTAACCCAAGCACGTGTCCCCGTAGTCAGGCCATGGATGTGATGGTCTCTGATCCCAGCAGCTCATTGTTTCCAGTTGAAAGTCAGAACAAGAAAACTTTGCAGTTGTGTTAAAGGCCAGGGAATTTAGAATGAAAATACTCTGCAAATTTTCTTCAGTGTTACCTGTCTGCAGATTGAGCAGCAGATGGATACTTTGTTAAGGGTTTAGTGAAAGTGTATGGACTAGGGAGCTCATGGCCCTAAAGGAAAGCATGGATGATGTTGTGACAGAACTCAGCAGACTGTTGCTTGCCAGTGATGTGTTTTCATTTCGTGGACTCAGATGAGAAGTGATACATTATCCTTCTCATATCAGGTAGTGATGTGTCTTCCCCCACTGCACTGTACTGGCACTCTGCAGCAAGGTTTTGAGTTGATTTTCTTTTGGGTCAAGAGTAAGTGGTGAGAAATATGTCCTTCAGGATGCTTCCTTAGGCAGAAGTAACGTGCAGATCTTTTCCTGACACAGGCTGGAAAGTGCAGGTGTTCAAATGCAGGTTTGAGGTCAGCATGCCTGTTTGTGTTTTCCTGATTCTAAGTCTAGGAGTGTCAACAGAATAGGGTGGATTTGGTAAAGTATATCGTTTTTTAGTCTGTGTGGGTTTGTTGCTTTCTGGCTAGTTGGTTTCTTGGGAGAGGTGTCCTGTGTGATTCCAAGAGAACATTTTGTAGTTGGATCACATCTCAAAATGTTTGTGTTTTACTTCTTTTTTTAAGAAGCAATACCAGTTGTGCCAAGGGATGTTCTCTGGAATATTGCTGTAGCTTAGCAACACTTCTACTGTTTGTCAGTAGATGGGGCTTCAAGCACAGTTGTTTGTCCTTTGCTGGCCTCTGTGTTCCATCAGGGTCTGATTTTTGAAAGAGAGGAAGAAGTGTGTTACAGGTGGAGATAAATTCAGTTGAATTCTGTTGCAAGGAGATGTAAATCAGTTGCCATTAACAGTAGGACTTGGTACTAAATGTTGCTAGGTTCATTCTGTTAGCATGGGTGTTGTACTAGTTGCAGCCACTTTCTCAAAATTGTTTTTTAAATCATTAATGCACTGCAGGAGTTGTTGAGTTGAGCTAGGTTGTTTGCTGTTGGCCTGGATTACATTTTAATTTTTTTTCTTCAACTGGACACTTGTTTGAAATTTGCTTCTGTGTCATTAGCCTGAATGTAGTGTGGAGAGGTGCAAGAGGATCTTCAGAGTTCCAGGACTTCTATGGCTGCTGAGCTCTGCAGCGTGTCAGTAAGTAATCAGTTGCTAGTCAGAAGCAGCAGCTGATGTTTCACCTCTGCCTGGTCTTGTTTTGGCTCCATTTTTGTGTACATCAGGCCAAATTGGATACTGCAAATAAAAAAGCCTTTTCCAAAATGTGAGAAGTTCGCATTCTTCTTCCTGCTTATGTGTGATTCTTTTCACAAGTATATTTTCTACTCTGCTGAGTAATCTCACCTGGTTTAGCCAGGTTTTTGTTGAGCTAGGTTGACATTGGTTAGCCAGTGTTACCTGTGGTGGAATGAAGTTGGGAGCATTGCTGTGTAGGAGACATGGCCTTTTCTGTTGACTGTGAGATATACATACTGTTCCTGGAGGATACATAGTGATATCCTGGAGGATATCCCTGTCTTAGTATATTAATTCATTACTTTCTGTCAACAGTAATTGAGAGAGCTGGAAACAAAAGCCAAGTCACATATTTCAGCTTCGTGTTAGTAGGTACATGTGTTCTGTAGTAGGTACTGTGGTAACATCCAGAGACTTGTTTTAAGATGATTAACTGAGAAGTCCCACCACAATAAAACATCAGAGTTTTGAAGGCTTTGGCTCCCTTTTAAAAAATTACAGGTTAGTAGGTTCTTTTGCAGATCTGTCTTTTTGTAGTTCTGTTTGGTTAGAAAGCTGTTCCTGTTTTACTAAACAAAGCTTTTTGCATCTTAAAGCAGCAGAAGAATGATTGCAGAACTGTCAGATATGTATGCACATCCATGTTTGTACAACTCTGTAAACATAAAATAGGAGATTGTGAGCTGAGTAATTACAGAAAAAAAATAAACAGGACCAATAAAACAAACTGTTGAGGCACATATACAGCTTCTTCTGTTTTTCAAGTGCACAGCTAAATTGATTATCTGCAGATGATTTTAAATTAACATTTGGAGAATACAATAAACCTAAAGAGCTATTTCCTCATTTCATAACAGCTGAAAAGGCATTTCAGCGCGAAGGAATATTTCTTACATTTTTACTGATGTATAGACTCTGCACGATGTCTTTTGTAATACAGGATTTACTTTAAGTGGTGATTGATTGCAGATAATACATCTAACTGAAAAGCGTGGACCATGCCTCTTTAATGGTATTGACAGCTGTTGTAATTGAATATCTTAATCTTTCCAAGCTGGTACGTTTCCTTTACAGAATATCCTGTCACTTCGTGGATGTTCACAAATGCAGTCAGAAGAGATCTCAAAGCCAAACTTTTCTCAGATTGCATGGACAAGCTTCATTTAGGATTTGACAACCAAAGTGATTCCTATGGGTCAATTCTACAATGAAAGCAGTGGATGATCATCAGTCAAAACAGTCAGCTGCAGATTATTAGGGAAGGAATACATTAAAGGGTGTGCCTCCGGAGCTGCCCTGTGTCCTGAAGCCCACCCACAAAGCTTCTGTTCTGATTTGCTTCAGTTAAACTTCTGTGCCCAAGTAAAGGTGCACACAAAGGTTGTAAAACCACATGTACTTTGCACTTCTTCTGCAGTTGTCCCTTGTATGGAGCACAAGAGGAACAATGATTGAAACAAGGAGCTGGAAGAAGCAAAGTGTTTACTTTGTCAGTCTGACTGTTCAGTTGAGATACAAGTCTGAAAGTATTCACAGGAAAAAATATTAATGTCCAGAATAAGACTTTTAACTTCTCTTTGCACCTTGATAGCTAAGGACTTTTAAATTTGAAAACTGAAGAATTCCAGTACTCTTGACTAGTATTTAGGAAGTTGCTAAGTGGATGCAGTAGCTGTTAACACATGTTATTTCATTTATCTTATTAAATTTTTTCATTGTCCTGGTGTTTAAAGTTGCCTTTTCCTGAGTTTTCAGTAACAGTAACTGAAATGAGAACTGATCAAGATGGCAGATGCATGATAATGCTGTGTGGGTATCAACTGGAATCAACATACCATAAAGAAGAAGAGGAAAGGAGTGATATCAGAGGTGTAAACATAATGAAGAGCTGTATTAGTGTCCAAAGGTCTTGCAGACTAGGTTATGCAAAGGGTTTTCAATGAAACTCAATAACTTTGGAAAGAGATGGCTATAGGTAAGGGTTTCTGGTGTTGGTGCCATGAGGACACAGCTGTCTGTACTGGTAACCTACCCTCTTGGTTTGCGATTCTAATAGTGATATGATTAGTGTGGTTTAAGATCATTATGTCATCTTCTCTAAAATGACAGCATCCAGCTAATGAACATGATGTACAATCCACTGAAAAAGATGCCTGAATTTACTGAAGTTTATCCTTTCTTTACATTAGCAACATTTTTGTGTTGTAGTACAGTGGGAGTAATTCCAAGAAATGAAAGTTAATTATGAAAAAGTTTTTTTCAAACACAATCTGAACTTGGAATTTTATTGCTGACGAAGACAGAGCTCCCCTGGGATGCAGTAGCCTATACACTGAAGAAACTGAGTAGTTCTCCTATATTTCAGTTAGTGCCAAGTCAGCTCAGAGGCTAATTAATCAAAACAAATTTACAATTAAGCCCAGGAAGGAAGACTAATTAAGTAGACAGTTAAGAAAAGTGCTGAAGAAGGGAGCAACCTTAAGGGGAAAGTATGAGACTCCCAGTACTGGCCCATGAAGGACAATTAAGTGATAATTGCAGAGAAATTTTTGCATCCAGCAAATGCTGTCTGCCTTTTATTATGGCTGATTTTTCTTATTAGTAGAAGGAGACATTTGCCTGATGAGCAACTAAGCTTTACTGTGGACTCTTAAGGTAACTCAGAGGTAAAGTAGAGAGGTCGCTGCAGGAACAAATTAGAACACTGCTCCCATACTTGAACAGTATTTTAGGTAATGAAAAACCCCCGCTGTGTTTTAAAGATAAACTTACTTCAAATGTTTTCTTTATTTGCCTTTTCATTTTGTGGCATAATGAGTCCACGTTAACATTGTGGATAACTTTTCAAACACAATTTTCAAAAAAATTACATTGAGTGAACTATCAGAATTTAGAATACCTTCATTTTGTTCGTTTGCTCACCCCACTGAAGTTCACAGAAATCATTACTTTGTCAATTACTTTTTTCTGTTGCGTACATCCCTTGTATTGAGTTTGCATGGCCAGGTAGTTTGGAGGCGGGTGGAGGTGCTACTGGGGAGCTTCTGTGAGAAACTGCCAGAAACTTCCTTCATGTCCAACAGAGACAATGCCAACTGTCCCCAGTGTGGACCTGCCACTGGCCAAGGCCCAGGCAGTCAGAGAGGGTGGTAGCGCCTCTGTGATATCATTTAAGAAGGAAAAAAAGCTACTGTGCAGAAGTAATTATGGGCAGAGAAGAGAGGAGTGAGAATATGTGAGAGAAACAGCCCTGCAGACACCCAGGTCAGTGCAGAAGGAGAGGGAGGAGGTGCTCTCGGCGCTGGAGCTTGAGATTCCCCTGTATCCTGTGACTGTAACTGAGTGAGTGATCTCTCCCTGTCCTCATCTCAACCCAGGAGACTTTTGTTATGTTTTCTCCCCCCCCCCATCCATCTGAGCAGCTTTGGTGGGCACCTGGCATCCAGCCAGGGTCAACCTACCACAGTCCTGCACCCGATGCTGCATGACATACCTGCAGTTTTTGATTGGAAAAAGGAGGAGGGACCTGTAACAGGAGAACTGCTTTTACTGAAAATAGTTTAGATTCTCTTCTGAAGGACTGCTTAAGCTTGCAAAGCTAATCTGTGGTGAGATGCTGAGGGCTGCAAATGAGGTACATGCCCCAGACCTCCTGTGTCCCTCCTTGATCATTTCCATTGAACTGTGATGCTAATGTAGTACAACACTTCTCTTAATTAATTTGACTTAGCATGGGCTAAAAATTTGCTTAAATGTCCACCCTTTTTTTTTTGGGCACTTATCTGGAACTTGAATTATTTCAGAAATTACAATGAAGGGTTGTATCCTCAAATATTAATAAAAATGTTGATAGTAATTTCCTTTTCTTCATGAAATTCCATGTGTACATGCTGCCGCTGTGATGCACTGTATCCTTCTATAAAAGTTGGCAGTTGTGTACTTGAAGTATCTGCCCAAGGTGTATTTTTGTCTCCTTTTTTCTTCTTCCTTCTCCTTGAAACAGGCTGTGGAATGAGGCATTCACCTGCCACTGTTTCAGCTCAGCTGCTGTATCAAGTTTCAATCTGCTCCTTCATTTTTTGTCTTGCTGCCTAAACTAATTTCTTGCCCTATTTGGACGCATTTCCCTTACCAAAGGTTTCTTTTTTGTCTTTTTGCTGCTTGCAGGGATTGAATAAATTTTTTAACTCAGTTCCAGGTATTTGAATTATTTCAGAGGTGTTCTTGTACCTGAAGGTTCCTTTGCTACCTCTCCTACAAGTTTTGTACAGGGCCTGGCAAAGCTCCCAGTTTTCACTCTTAGAGAAGTGATGCAAAGCTTTCTTTGGCCTCCATTCTTTGTAAGGCTTTTGTGTAGTTTTAATCCCAAGAAGGTCATCTTAGGATGTCACTGGCAAGGTGTTTGCTGTTGTCATCATCTGCTGTTTTCCTGGCTGCAGAAACAGAACTGAGACTGCTTCAGGCCTGCATGGTTGCCCTTGAATCTCATCCATCTGTTCAGACTGACTCTGTAGTGCTGAAAGAATCCATCCCAGCACTGCTCCCCGTGGCCAGACTTGTCCCAGAACCTCGTAACAGTGTGCTTTTTGCTCCTCTTGTAGCACTAATTCAGCATGCTGGTGACTTCCTTTGCCTTGGCACAATCTTGCCATGGCTCTGCCATCACTTAGGCACCATGCCATACCCTGATTTTGTATTGGCAGGCTAGTCCAGGCATTCACCTGCTCTTACATCTTCATTCCTCTTGCCAGTGGGAATGCCATTTGGTACCAGCTGGTTTTGGCACAGAGGTCTAGCGTGGCAGCACATGCCCACTGCTGCAGATGTGGGTGTGGATGTAAGTGCCCTCTCACACCCTGTTGCTGCTTGACTATTCTGGTAAATGCCAGGACAAAGTAATCTTCCTGGGCTTTGATGTTTGTGCGGTGTCTAAGAGGGAGTCTAGACTGAATGAGCTGTAAAGCTTGGGTGGTCCCTCAGGATCAGCTTCATACACTTCTCTTGGAGATGGAGCTGAGACCTGCCAAGCTCATTTGATATATCCTTCCATGTGGAACTGCTCTGTCTACATAGTTCAGAACCTTTTATCTCTGTTCTGTCCTACTCAGTGCCATGGGTGGAAGTGTGTATTTCTAAAGCATGTTAGAGTATTTGTGTACACACTTGGCATCCTCATTGTTGTGGTAGCTGTGGAGAGGTCAAAAGGTACAGAAGGGATCAGGAGACAGAAGCTCATATGTGGTGAAAGAGAGCTTACCTGTATCCAGTGCAACTGGATACAGGTGGTCCTGCTTGAGCAAAGTGTTGGACCAAATGCCTTCCAGAGGTTCTCTCCAATCTCAGCCATCCTGTGAAGTCGGAGACTCCCATGCTGTGGAAGCCGCTCTTCTAGAAGTATAGTTCATGCTTGTGTTGGGAAGACCCTGATGCTGTACATCCCAACTGGAAAGCAGCCTTTTCCATGTCACACAGCAGGCCATCCATGTGGCAACTGGAGTGTGGGGTGTGCCAGAGCGCTTGGCTGCTGGTGAATGGCCACTGCTATCCGTTTCTTCACAGTAAAGGACAAAACATACATGCTGAGTTGTGCTGCAGCTGTCAGCTTTGACTTCCCCTTTCTGGTCTTTGCCCTGAGGAGTCCCTCTAAGGCAGACACATACCTGGGTTTGATGAGAAGGCCACTGCTCAGTTTGGGTGAATTAGCTAACAATCTTCTGCACGTAACATTGTACAAAAACGTATTTTGACAGTGTTATTTCCACTTAAAATTCTTAACAGCAGTCTTTATTCTGTGCAGGCTTTAAACCAGCTTGAAATTTGGCATCTTGTGCAGTCCAGGCTATCAAGTGGCTGCTTTTCCCATATAACTCTACATGTGGAGTAGCAGTCCTCAGCTGTGACTTGGTGTGGTGAGTTGCATCAGACGTTATTCTCTGAGCAACTGTTTTAATTCTTGGATATTTTCCCTACTGTAGGCAGTTTTGCACGACCTTTGGGGCTGTGGACCAGAGATTGGGGACCGTTTGTGTAAACTTGAGTTTAAATGAATTAAAATACACACAGGATTTCTATAAAAATAACATGAAACTCACATGCTGAATACTGAGGCCTCTAAGTCCTTCACAGAATACAGCTTTTCAAATTAGAAATAGCATAAGAAAATACATGCAGAGCAACTATCAGTGCCACAACCAGGTGTGATTTTGACAGCTTCAAATTTTGCACAGATGAACACATTTGTCAGAGACCACTGTTA
The DNA here is from genome assembly GCF_009829145.1 of Chiroxiphia lanceolata. Lineage (NCBI taxonomy): Eukaryota > Metazoa > Chordata > Aves > Passeriformes > Pipridae > Chiroxiphia > Chiroxiphia lanceolata. The sequence goes on along the minus strand of NC_045640.1, from coordinate 47,371,298 downwards.
GTTAAATTAAATTAGGTTAATGTGCTCTTTTGAGCATAATTGAAATTATACTAATATTTTTATTGATTTGGCACCGGAGTAGGTGAATGCTCTGATGTCCTTGCTGCTGTGAGTACAATTTGCTGTTGTTCCACTTTATTGTCTGGTAATTCCCCAATATTGTGGCACAGATAGGCCTATTTTAAACTGTGTTAATTTGAACGAATTTCTGTTCTTTTTGTAATTTAGACCAAAAGCAAGAAATACATTGTTGGATACCTCTTCCTCATAACCTTACCTGCAAATTGAAGATCATCTAATGCAAAGGAATTCTAAAGAACACTGAAGGTTTTCATCTGACACTCCAGTTTTAGGGGCAGGTTGTTTCATTGATCTTAAAGATCTTTCTTCTGTGTAAATAATAAATACATAGCTTGTTGCAAATTATTTTTTCCTTTGTATCAATAAATATTAAGTAATGCAAATCAGTTTTGATCTCTTTGATTTTAAATAACTTTAGAATTGATTTTCTAGCTTTCCATGTGGTTTTGAAAATGCAGGTAGTTATATGAGTTTGGCTTGTAAATATTTATAGATAATGTAAGTTATCTTGAGTGGCTTCAAAGATGCCACCAACTGAAATTTTTCAGCTGTTTCTTTGGAGTTGTTTAAACTTTCAAAAGGGATTGGAAAGTAAAATAGTTTCCATTGGAAAGAATCATAGAATCATTAAGATTGGAAAAGACCTTTAAGGCCATCGAGTCCAACGATTAACCCAGCACTACCAAATCCATCTCTAAACATGTCCCTAAGTGCCACATCTACACGTCTTTTAGATACCTCCAGGGAAGATAATTCCACCACTTTCCTGACCAGTCTGTTCCAATGTCTGACCACCCTTTCAGTGAAGAAATATTTCCTAATATCCAATCTAAACCTCTCCTGGTGTAACTTGAGCCTGTTTGCTCTTGTCCTGTCACATGTTGCTTGGGAGAAGAGTCCAAGCACGACTTGGCTGCAGCCTCCTTTCTGGTAGTTGAAGAGAGTGAGGTGGTCTCCCCAGAGCCCTTGACCTTGTTGAACCTCTGATACCAGTGCAGATGAGATGTGAAAAAACGATATTCCTAGTTGATGGGGGCTTTGGTTGCAGTTTGAATCCCTGGTGTTCCTGCCAAACTTATACAGAAGTGCAGAATTCTTTTGGTTTCAGGTAAATCTAAACAGAGCCACATTCTGCTACAGCACTGCGATCATTCAGTACTCTTCATATTTGGTATGTGATGACTTACTCTCTCCTCCACATTTTCTATGAAATTTTCAAGGTGTTTCCATTTAGCTGGAGATGGTGCTCCCTGAGAACAGGTCTTGCATAGTCATCAAAGTGAAATAAAATAAGAGCACCTCCCATCCCTTCAGGAAAATACGGTCCATTAGTTTTTCATTTACCAGGAGCATCAGTTTTTAATATTTTTCCCTTTCCTTCTTTCTCCTGGGAATATCAATCTGCATAGATTTATTATTAAATCCACAGCAATGAGCTCATTTTCTCAAAAACCTTTACAGTGGGAAGTAAAAGTAGGTCTCCCCAGGAATTCCCTAATATCCAAATTAAACTCAAGTATCCCTGTTTTTGTTGTAAGTGTTGTAGGGTTGTCCAGCATTTAAAGCTTGGGAGTCTGGATCAGTATTAAAGCAGTTCTTGGAGGTGAAAGGCTGAGGAAAAGTCCTCCTATGAATAACGGCATATTATACTATATGCCATTAATTAATACACTATATGAATGATAGTGTATTAAGTTATGTAAACATTGCAGAGAAAGGGAGCAAGACAGGGTTTTCCACTCCTGGAAGGTTCTGAGAGCTCTGTTTATAACATTCATTCCTGTCAGCTGTGCCCAAGGAGCGCTGGTTAGCATTTTGCCAGCGATAGCTTTGCTGAAGGGCAACATTTCCATCTGCAGTTCTTGTGGTTCTTGAAGCCCTAACTCGATTCCAGTAAGTATTTACCATTATTTGAAGCAGGAGAGAATCTGACTCTGCAGCTCAGCTGCCTGTGGCCTCTTCTGCGTGCTGGGTAAGTGCACACCTTGTGTCCGTGTTACTTGTGTCCTTGAGCTGTGCAAAATGGGAAGGGGAGGGTGGTGCTGTCATCCAGAGAGCCCAAACCTGGCGTGCCTTGAGCACTGTTCTGTTCTGGTCAGCAGCTGTGTAAGTTGCTTTGTAGAGTCCCTTGAGCAGGACTTGGATCCAGGGTCTCTTTTTCCTCACCCTCACTTGTTCAGACAGGGTCGTGCTCTCTTGTCTCTCGCGGTCAGACGTGAGGAATCAAGGAATGGTTACTGCTTTTCTTCTTTTCAGTGTTTCATCCGGAATAGTCTGTCACAGTTTCTTGTTAATTGGCTCAAACCAATGCATTGGACAGAAACAGGAATAATCACATAGATCATGAGCTGTATTTTGATAGTCAGGAAGATTGTTAATACATTTTTTTCTTTTGCTTGCCTTAACCTGGAAGAATCAGAACATTTACCCTTCCTATGCCAATTAGTCTCAGTCATAACTTCACAGGAGGGCAGTTCCAGTAAAATCTGCACAGTGACCCAGTATTAACTTTTCAGAAGCAAGGAGCTTTGTCTGTTACACAGCTGTGCTGTTTGAAGCTTGTCGTGTCACTGGAAGGTCTAAAAAGTTTGAGGAGCTGTAAGAAGTGATAAACCGGCAAAGTGCACAGTTCATAAGGGCCACAACAGAACCCGAAGCTGAGTTTTTCTTGCATGTAAAAGAAATTCAACTTAAATCTTTGTATCTTGGAGAATAAAAAGTACTGGTCCTGAAAATTGTCCAAGTCATCTGACTTTCTCCACTGCACGGCAGGAAAAGGTAGGTTATTCCGTAGCCTAGACCAGTCAAAGGTGCTGGTGGTTATACCGTAGCCCAGTTGCCGGCATGGCATGTGCCACAAGCCGGAGAATCACTGCTTGGGGATTACCAAGCCAGTCCTGAGCTTGTGTGCTTATTTGTGCCTTGAGATGCATTCAGCACAAAGGCAAATGCTTGTACCCGGGACTTGAGAGCAGCTAGGGACACTTCACATTGTCCAGGAGTGGCAAAAGAGATTATTAAAAGTTGCATTTATTACATGTTTTTGGAAGCTCGGTGTTGGTTTTACTATTTGAGTCCCCTGTGTATTTTCAGTATCTCAAGTTAAACAGTTCCTCTCCTGCGGGAAACCACTTGGTCACACCGGTATGTGGTCTGCTGGTGCACAACTGCTTTCTCATGGGATTCAGCTGTTACTAAAAAAAGACTTTCATTTCTCTGCAGATAAGCAAGTTTAACTTGTCTGTTAAGGATCCTATGATTTTTAATTTTTTTTTCTGCTTTTCTGTTTTGAACTCAGTATTATCCATACACATGCTTAACTGAAAGAATATATATCAAACCAGTGCCAAATAGTTTGCAGCCTAAGGAAATAAGATGAAAGTGGACGAGGTGCAGAAAGCTCTCCCAGCTGCCTCTTTGGGGAAAGCTTTCCTGTGCCATAGTATCCTTGCTGTGCTTCAGGCGCTGCCCCAGCCTGGTGGAGCTCTGCCATGCACCAGTCCTGCTGCCATCATATCTGCTTTCTGCTGCTCTGAGATCCCAATCTGTGCAAGAGGCAGAGAGAAGCCCATTTCCAACTCAGGCTGATTGTATGTAATATTTTTTGTTTATTTTTTTTTCTTTCCAAATGAAGTAAGTCTGTCTAATCTGTAGGATTTACAAGTGAGAGTTCAACCAGCCCTGAGAATCATGAGCTTGAATTCCTGTACTTGATTATTTTACGTTTATGGCATTAAAATCAGGCTGCTTTAGGTTACTCTGCTAAATGTTGCAGGAAAAGAGGGACTTGGAACAGCACTGAGCCAAGGAAACTCAAGCAGGGGGTAGCCTGTTATTTACTACTTGGAGTTTCCCTGCTGTTGGTCACATTCCTCCCTTGCACTCACAGACACACCAGGTGGGGCGTGTGAACACTTCTGAACTCAGAAAAGAATTAACATGGTGGCTTTTGGACATTGATGTTTTTTCCCTTCTCTCCTTGAAGAGAATGCAGGCAATTTGACCAAAACAAACAAGTCAGAAGACTGCACTTTGCTTTCAAGTATGGTTTTTTTCAGATTTGTTATGTAGCTGACATCACCTTGCTCTGAATGAATGAATGCTGTGTTGTTTTGGCATGGGATTTATTTGCACTTTTGTTGGTGGTTCAGCCTCTGAAGAAGCTTGTAATGCCATGCCCCTGCACTCCTTGGCTAGCACAGAAGCTGCTAAAATAAATACAGGAACAAAAGGACACAAAACCCAGTCAAAATATGCTGAAAATATGTTTTGAAGTTTTTTCTCAGGTTTAAGAATGCCTGTTGCTCTTTTCCTTTTTCTTGTGTGCCATGGCTTCCAAGGGCCAAGCTTCTGCAGAGGATCAAGGGCACATCCTTGGAGCTGGCTGCAGGACTGTGTCTCTGCTGAAGGCCAGCCAAGTGGCCCATTCCAAGGATGGTGGTGCCATCTGCCTTCCACCATCTCCAGGCTGATGTGACGGATGCTGTTTCCTGGGGAGCAAACCTTGCTGTGTCACACTGGCCTCTGGAAGGTTGATGTTGGAGAAGGGAGGAAACCAAGCCAAACTTACAGTTGTTGAAGAGATGCACAGAGATTTATACTCAGCCGGAGGAGGCCAGCATCTGCCAGTGCTTTGCACCCCTGCTCTGCTCAGGAGGTACCTGCTCATTGCTGATGCACACAGTTCTGCTGTGAGCAGTGTTTGCTTTTTAGCTGGCTCTTGTTTTGGGGGCTCTGTTATGCCCAACACATGCCTTATTCTTTTCTGTTATCCAGTATCTCTGTGCTGAGCCTACTGCTCTCCTTTGACTTACCTTTTCAGAGGTTTGTTCCTGTAATCCTGTATAGTGTTTTCTTTTCATTATGATTTGTATTTTTCATTAATTGAGGAGAGGTGTCATCCTGTTTATATCCATGGAAACTGGAGCCATGGGTTTTGAATCACTAAATTTATACCTAGGCAGAACTGCTATTGCAGTCAGTGCCTGCTCCATACGGGTGTATGTTTTTATTTTGAGAGCCTGTGTTTACAAAAGGTAGCAACTGAAATCTTTGTTTTAGAGTCTTCTTTATAGCCAAACTGCTGCAGTCTGGGTGCTGCAAGGTTAGTGGAGTATATACAATGGTGCTGAGCTTCTAGATCAAATGTCAACAAACTTAGTGCCTCTGCAGGTGAAATATTATTTCTTTTATGGCTGACAATTAAGAGGGTCAATTTAACTCAATTTCTTCTCTGAATAATAGCAAAACCAAGGCTCTGTTCCCTTTGCATGCCTTGCATTCCTTCATCAGGTATGTTATTCAAGCTGTATATGGGGAGCAGTATATTTCTCCCATACTCTGTAAATGAAGTTTTGTGATCACAAGACATAGCTTCTATTTTCCACTAGAGGCCAATGAAGTGCAGGACAAGGCTGCTGCATGGTTTTCAGCAGAAAGCCCCGTCTCTTTTTTTCCCTTCCAGACCTGTTGCTGAACTGTTGTATTTCCATCTTCATGATTATTTCTCCTTTTAGAAATGATTCTCCCTCTAATGAAGTGGAATTCAATTGCTATCTTCCTTCCAGTGTTTTTTTTCCAAAACCTTCAAGAAGGTAAAGAATTGTCCTCTTGATTTGCTGGTATGTATTCCTTCCACATTTCCAATTCCTAGCTGTTAACTATATAGGAGCCTCCATGGAATAAAGGAGACATCAAAAAGCGATGGAAACAGTGGGCAATACAAGTGCTTTGGACTTTTAAGAATTTCAGGAAATGATATGTCTTTAGCTACTACATTTTACTGGGGAGCCTCCTAAATTTTGTGCTTACCAGTGACCGAGCCAATGACATCCTGTTCCAGCTGAGGGGCAGCGTCCTGTCCCCACTCTGACATTGTTCTGCCTGAGTGCCTTTGCCCCCTGACTCCTCCTGTCGTATCTCAATCCTGGGTAATAGCACTGTTCTATTACACTGATATTAGGAGGGCCAGAACAGCACAGGTCCTTAACTATGAGGATGGTGGTGCCAGCTCTGTGTCACAAACAAGAGAAGCAATCTAGGATAATGTTTGTTGACCTGGGAACTAGACCGTGTTTTCTGTTTCAATATAGTGAAGAATAACACTGCCTAACATGTTGATTAAAAACAGAAAGGTTTACAGCAAGACGAAGGCACTGCTTGGTGCATTAGCTTGGAAGATTGTCTAGGATTCTGCTGCCTGGCAGGCATCTCATGTGAGTGGCACATATGTGGAAGCTCCCTCCGACGCTGCACTGCTGGGCCTGGTTATAGCACTGTGCTTTGGCTGCTGCTCCTGAACCTCCGAGATTTCTCTGGGGGTTGTGGAAAACCTGACGTAAGAGGAGGTTGGGCTTCTCCTTTTGAAGGATATGCTGGTAGGAGGCAAAACTAAGGTGGGATTGCAGCTCAGAGGGTTGCCTGAGCCAGCTCTAATCACATGATGTCATGGCTTAATGCAACTCTTTGAGCTAGGACATATCCCCGAGCCCCCAAAGATCTACCAGCATCTGCAAGCCCCTGATACACCCTGTGAACCAGAAGGGCTCTGCTGCACCACTTCTTTTGTTAGAAAGGTGAGATCAAGCCCAGGCATGTGCTGCATGAGACAGGCTGTAATCTGTGAGGGTGTGTGTCCCCTCCGCTTCATTCATCTGCCATGTGCGAAGGATTTGCTAATCTGGCAGGATGGGCTGCTTTGAAGTTTATACCACAGGATATGGTACCTGGCTCTTCCAAAACAAATGGTGTTTTCACTATTGCACCATTTGCTAGACAGAGGCCTCTGGAAACCAACCCCAGGTTGCCAGTGGCTTCAGTGAATATTGAACACCTTACTGTCAACTGAAGAAAGCTGATTTATTATTATTATTTACTCCTCATTAGCACTGGTGTAACACAGCAGGGAATTGAGAGAAGCAGCAGCTTCCTGGCTGTTACCTGATGCCGCTGATGGCTGTGTGTGTGCCGTACTATGGTATTATGTTCATGCAGGACCTACGATCAGGGAGAGGTAGCAGCTGGCAAAAATGGGGGAAAAAAGGAAGCAGAGGGAATCTAGCTTGGCTTTATTTATCCCCTGGTGCGACTAGTGTCAGAAATACTCATACAGTATAAAGCATAAAATGAAAAATAAGTAGGAAGTGGGATTGGCACATCAGCTTTCAGTTTAAAAAAGTCTATGGCTATTTTTGCAAAATGAGCAGTTTTGTGTATTACTGGTCATGCATGCTGTTTAATTTCCTTTGCTTTCCTGCTGTGCATCTTTTCTTTCTCTCATACATGGATATCAAATACAGTGTCGGTGGATATCAGTGTTAACGTTAAATGCTCAGTACCTGTTTTATAACAGAATTATAGAATTGTTAAGTTTGGAAGAGACCTCTAGGGTCATCGATGACCTTAGACCCAGCCAACGGTGCACCTGTCCAAGTCATGAGCAGCCAATTTCTCCAGAAGAATGCAATGGGAAATGGTGTCAAAGGCTTTACTGAAGTCCAGGTAGACAACGTCCACAGCCTTTTCCTCATCCACTAAGCAGGTCACCTTGTCACAGAAGGAGATCAGGTTGGTCAAGCAGGACCTGCCTTTCATAAACCCATACTGACTGAGCCAGATCCCCTGGTTGTCCTGTATGTGCTGTGTCATGGCATTCAAGATGATCTCTTTAAACTTCCCTGGCACTGAGGTCAGGCTGACAGGCCTGTAGTTTTCCAAATCCTCCTTCTCACCCTTCTTGTAGACGGGCATCTCATTTTCTAGCCTCTAGTCACCTGGGACCTCCCTGGTTAATGAGGATGGCTGGTAAATGATGGAAGTGGATTGGTGAGCCACTTTGTCTGTATTCAGATGTACCTGAAAGACTATGACCTTATGGTATAAGGTGCTGTGCAAACAAATAGAAAGAATCTGTATTCTACAGTGTTTATGTTCTAAATTGACAAGGGGGAAAAATCGTAAGTGTAATTTTTCTGGTGTTTCTACACTCCTTGAAACATAGGGACCAGGGCCTCTAGGCACTCTTATGATTAGTTTATATTAATAATATTTCATTAATAATAATTAATAATAATTTTTCATTTTCTGAAGAATGGTGTTACAGGGTGACTTCCTTGCTGTAACTAGAGCAGAGTAAATATGCGTAGTCAGAAATGTGAACACCCAGTTCCTTGGTGGAGTTTCAAAACAAGCACATCTCTCTGCTGAGATTTGCCACATCAGACACATTCAAATGAGAAAAGTGACTTGGGATATTCTCCTAGCTTAAAGTCCAAGGTGCTATTTCCCTTGGCAAGTGACAGTACCTTTCTACCCTGCTGTTTCACCCTCATGTAAAATGGGCAATTTGTAAACCCCCACTTCAGCACCACTGGTGGAAGCACCCTGGGTAAAAGCAGGTGCCACAAGTCCAAGAGACACTGAGCGGAGGCAATGACTGTCACATCATCTGTGTGTGCACAAATGGAGGATATTTTTAATGCTTTTTAATATGTTAAATTAGAGGAATGTTCAGCACTATTTTCTTGGGGCAGGCATTAATTCTAGAGGCTGATTATGTCCAGGGTTCCTTCTTATAGCATGGGCCGACTTTAGGTGGAGCTGGCAGCCCTCTGGGCATGCTCAGGTTACAGCATGTGGAGGTGGCAGCTCTGTGTTGGGCAGAGGCAGAGACTTAGGCTGGCACCAGTCCTCAGCTCCCATTCAACTAGAGCCAACAACTGTGTCAGGGTGCATTTCAAGCTGCTCTGACGTGGGAAAGTACCATTAGATCAGCACAGGTAGTACTTTATACTAATCCTTTTATGCCATCCCCAATATCGAAAGTCAGCAGGATGCTTGCAAATGAGCAGCAATGTTTGATCTGGGCCTGTAATTTTGTTAACTGTTTCTCTTTATATTAATTTACATTTAGGTGCTTCTGTAACAAACTATAGCAGAATTTAATAACACTAATATTAAACCCCCAATATTGGGTCTGCATATTTTGATCTGATTAGTAGTTTTTCTCTTGATTAAACTATGCATTTTTAATGCAAGCCCTTCATTTGTCTGCAATAACAGGGCACTGTAACCCTCTGTGTAAAGCGAGCACAATTCAGTGGCCCCTTTGCTCCTGCTGGTCCTGGATGCAAATTTCCTTGTTTCTCACTATTTTTTTTTTCTGTATCCATCATAGCACTTGCCATTGCTTGCCTAGAATAAAAGGTCATTGTAAATCCTGATTATTCTTTGAAGTTGCTCACACACTTATTTCCTAGACTTGATATGTTTCATCCTTGAGCACATCAGAAATAGATTTAATAAAAAAATGAGAATTTGTCTGGGAGAAGCTGTTGGTGGTTCTTTCTATTCCCCCCCCTTCCCCATATAAAGTGGTTTTGACAAATATACACAAAACCCCCTGAATTTAAACTGGTTTTCATTTTGGTTTGGAGAGCTGAAGTGGAATAGTTATTCTTTTTTTTTAAACTTCCAATTTTTTTTTCCACAAGAGAGATACACAAGAATTTGCTCTTCACCTAACTATAATATTTCAGTGATTCTCCAAAGCCAGCCCCAGCAAACTGTGGCTAAAATGATAACGAGAAAGCTCAGGATCTCATCACAGTCAATAGCAAAATACATGTTGAGTTCAATGACACCAGGACATCATTCTGCTGGGGTTATTGAGTAAATACATCTCATTCTTCATGCCCTCAAGGTTTATTTGGTGTCTATTTTTTTGGGTGAGGTTGATTAGAAGTTTTGTCTTTCCTATTTAAAGAGACAAGATTGCACATTCACCCAGTTCACCTCTTTGCGCTTTCTCATCAAAATATGATATTGGTCTGGAAATCTGTGAAAAAAGGTCAGATCTCAGCTGGGATTTGGTCTCTCCTCTTCCACTTGGCCCTTGTAGTGACTGACACTGGCCTGGTATCAGCCCTGGCTCTGTTTGCAACAGGAGGATCATTCATGCCTGCCATGTGCACACGCTGTGCTTTACTTTAGGGTTCAAGGTTTGGTTGGGTCAGGTTCAATGGAGCCTGTCAGTGTTTCAGGGTAGGCTGGTGGAGGAGAGACTGCAGAATCCAGCTCTTCCTTACCATACATCAAAAGACTGTTGTAGTAACTGCAATCCAAATAGCTCCTGTGTTCTTTTTAAGAAGAAAATTAAAGCAGATGGATTTGCTAAACTGTAGTTTGGACAGGTATAGTCTGAATAGATTCAGGAGAGGGAAAAAAAAAGCTCAAAATATTTGGAGAGGCAGAGGTTAAATATAAAGTTTTAAAACCCTAAATCCTCCGTGGGTCAATATTTTGTTTGTGTGATTTCAGAGAATAAGAAAATGTGGCCAAATTTATTCTGAATATTTTTCATGAGGAAATGAGTGGAAGATGTAAGAAATAATCTTCTGCCCTCATTTGAGAATGTGTGGTTATTTCTACTGCTTTTTCTTCAAGTAGGACTGATTTTTCTGGTATACTTCAAGTAACTCCTCTAAGGAGGTTGTTTACATCGCTGATATCCTAAGGCAAATTTAAATGATGGTGAAGGTGGACTGTCTTTGCTGCCTTAGGACCTCTCCCCTTTTGGGAAGTTCATACTGGGCTTTGCTTTTCTGTGGGCTCTCCTTGCCTGGGATCTAGAAAATCTGCACATGCAGGCTATCTGATTAATTAGCTAATGCTAATTACTTTTTGGTCAGAGTTGTGCTTCATCCCCATCTAAGAGTGATCTCTGCTTTTGTTCTGTGACAGAGCAGCTACCAGGATGGAGGGAAGTGGGCTTTCTCCCCGCTAAAACCAATTGGCCTTGCACAGGCATGAATAGCTGCAGTGGGGCCAGGTGGTGGAGACTCACATGATCAAGGCCAGATCTACAAGAAGACAGCAACTTTTTTCAGATCCTGCCGCTCATGATGAGTGTTTCTACACTGCCTTTAAGGTTTAAGTATCTATGTGAGGATGACAAGCACTTCCAAGTCAGATGCAAGGGTGAGCATGGCTCCCTTTTGCAGCATGCCTGCTGTGGGATGCCATTTACACAAGCTCCAAAATCCACAGGCATGTCCACTACAGCCAACACATTTTCATGTGCATCTTTATGCTCTTAGAATATGATTTCTACCCATGTTGAAAGAAGAACATCACTATGGGGATATGTGTTACAGCTCTACCTGTAGCAAGGTGATAAAAAAGCAGGTAGTGAGAATGGAATGATAAATGCTTTTCTCCTAATAACTATCCTTTGGGGGACAGCAACAATGACGAGAATTCACATCTCTGAGCCAGGTGCACCCCATTTGGTCCAAATATGGCACTTTGGATTTCCCTGGGGTCAGAGCGGGGTGACCTCAGAGCCATTCATGTAACCTAATCATTTGTGATGGCATTCAGAAAGTCTGAAAGCTTATTGATTTGTTTGATAATCATATTGTACATCTTTAAGAGCCAAACAAGTGCTCAATTTAAATGAGTGGCTTGATTTTTTTTTTCCTGTCCAGTATGTTTTAACAAAGGGGGATAGCACTTACTTATTGTCATTAACAGACATGAAATTTACATTTGGGCTTTCAGGTCTTCTACCCTGATAGAGCCAAATATCAAAGCAAAAGTGGATGATGCCTGAGAACCAACCTGACCTGCTTTTTTTCTTAATTTTTAAACAATTTTAATATTTCTCTTTAATTTTTCTACCTACTAGAAACAACCAGTCCTGTTTGCTATTGCCTTCATCTATTTTGCACTACCTGTGTGTGCACAGGAATAAGCCATGATGATGAGCATCAGCTACTATTTTTGTTTTAAAAAATTTGTACAATAAGATAATGTTATTCTTACTGTGTAGTCTGACTACTCATCATTCTCCAAACACCAAGTAAAGAGCTGGACCGTGAACTTACACCCAAAATTGTTAGGTAGGAAAACATAATTTTAAAAAAAGCATATACCACCTGCCACAAAATTGTCACCATAAAGATCTAGGCAGAAACTCATTTTCTCATAGAATCACAGAATGGTTTGTGTTGGAAAGGACCTTAAAGATCATCTAGTTCAAACTCCTCTGCCATGGGCAGGGACACATTTCCGCTGGACCAGGTTGCTCAGAGCCCTATCCAGCCTGATGTGGAACACTGTCAGGGATAGGGCATCCACTACTTCTCTGGACAACCTATTCCAATGTCTCACTACCATCACAATCAAGAATTTCTTCCTAATATCTAATCTAAACTCTACTCTCTTTCAGTTTTCCCCACTTAATGAAAATTTTTTAAGTATATCCAGAAAGAAATCCTATTACCACTTTTTCTTACAAACTTTTCTCTGAACTTCTCCTCTGACATTGCCTAAAAGTGAGAAACAGGGATCTGAGAGCAGCAAGTGGAAGGGGGGCAGCCAGCATCCCAGGGAGAGGATGGTGCTGTCACTCAGCCCTGGAAGATCACTCAGGATATAGGTGAATGCTCTGTCAAAAAGCTTGCCTGGTTTCCAGCAAAATGTCATTAAAACCTTTGAGGATATTCGGTTCCAGCTGAGACAAATGAGCGTTCTCCCAGGGGGGAAAAAAAAATTAGATAAAAGATGTTTCACTGGAAGATTCACAGCCGGCTTTAGTGTTTTAATAATCTGATACCTTTTTACCTTGGATCCACAGTTTGTTTGCTTTTCCAAGCCTGACTGTTTTCCCACCTCTTTTCCACTATATTCGGTCACGTTCATGTTTATCAGTTACACACAGAAATAAAACTGTTCTATGGTGAATACTCTCATTAATGTGCTTTAAACCCTGTTGACTTTAAAATGATCCACTCCAAAGCTCCAAAGGCATTTTCAAGATTAAGAGTATCATTCCCCTTTTAGCACAAACAATGTGAAGGCACCAGGTAGAAGGCAGAGATAGCAGAAAGCCATTTCCAAAGCTGAAAGGGATTCAGGAGATTTAGCTGTAGCCTATCCGGCTTAAAATAAAGTTACAGCCCTGTCCTTTCCTGTGGCTCACGTCTCTGACAGCAAACGTCATTAAAGCCATAAAGAGAGGCATTGCTACTTGTTCTGAATCGCTGAAACTTGACGACGGAGAAAATAACACTGGCTAATGCATCTCTCCAGGGCCCAGTCCTTTACTGGTTTGGTTTTTTTTTTTACCTCCATTTGGGCAGGGAATACTGTGAAGGAGAAGCTGTGCAGCAGGAGGAGATGTCTCTTGGCACTGAATACGCATCTTGGCAGTGTTGTCCAAATTTAGAGCTTGCCCTTGCTCTGGGATTCAGGTAGTTTTCAGAAGGCACTCGGTGTCATTTAAGCTTTCAGATGCTTTAAATCAACTTCTCAACATGTAGCTGAATGATCTACCTCATTCACCTGCAATGAGCCTTAAACCTACTTCTGCACATTCCCATACCCAAACTGCCTGTGCTTTAAAGTTCAGTTTCCCTCTTAGTAAAAAAGCAAAAAGGCAAATCATTCAATTTTATGTCAGACCATACTAGATGACTTCCATATTTGGCCCAGCTTTGTTGTGTACAAGTCTCCCTTCTGTCTGTGTTTGCAGAATAAACTGGCTTGTGGTCCTTTCTGCAAGCCAGAGTGCTCCAGGTTTCCAGAAACTCTTCTCTGCTTCTCTACAGCTGGATACCAGGTGTCCATCAAAGCCATTCTATCAGGCCCCTCTACAGCTGGACAGGGGAGAAGAAATATATTGAAAGGCTCATGAATTGAAATGAGGACGGGGAGAGATCACTCAGCAATTACCATCACAGGCAAAACAGATGTAACTTGGAGAAAAATTTAGTCAAATCAGAGTAGGGTAATGTAAAAAAACCTAAATCTTAAAAAACCTTCCCCACCTTCCATTCTTCCTGGGCTTAACTTTACTCCCAATTCTCTATCTTCTACCCCCAGTGGCACAGAGAGACGGGACTGTGGTCAGTTCATCACACGTTGTCTCTGCTGCTCCTTCCTCCTCAGAGTGAGGACTCCTCACACTCCTCCCCTGCTCCAGCGTGAGGTCCCTCTTGTTGGAGACAGTCTTCCATGAACTTCTCCAGCATGTGTCTTTCCCCCAGGCTGGAGTTCTTCATGAACTGCTCCAGCATGGGTCCCTTCCATGGGATGCAGTTGTTCAGGAGCAGAGGAATCACAAGTCCTGACAGCAAACCTGCTCCAGTGTGGGCTCTTCCTTACATGGGTCCACAGGTCCCTACAAGGTGCCTGCTCCAATGTGAGCTGCCTGCAGACCACAGCCTCTTTTGAGCATCCACCCGCTCTGGCATGGTGTCTTTCACAGAAAGCAGGTAATTATCTGCTCTACCATGGACCTCCATGGATTGCAGGGGCACAACTGCCTCACCATGGTCTTCATGGGCTAGAGGGGAATCTCTGGTCTGATGCCGTGAGGCATCTCCTCCCCTTTCTTCTTCACTGACCCGGGTGTCCGCAGGGCCGTTTCTCTCATTTATTCTTACTCCTGCCTCTGGCTGCAGTTGCTCTTGAGCAGTAACTTTTTCTGCCTTCCTAAATCTGTTATCCCAGAGGCGCTACCATCATCACTGATGGGCTTGGCCATGGCCAGCAGCAGGTCTGTCTTGGAGCTGACTGGCACAGGTTCTGCTGGACAGCAGGGAAGCTTCTAGCTGCTTCTCACAGAGGCCACCCCTGTAGCACACCTCCCCCACCCCCAACCTGGCCACACACACACAATGCATGCAATAATATAACACTTTTTATGATTCCCTACATAGCTGCTTCTGATTTTACCCCTGAGTCCATTTAGGTGGGCTGAGGAATCATTCCTGGGCCATGAATCAAAGCTGTCCATTCCTGCGGCTGCTTCCTGCTCCTGGCCCGCGGTGCCTGCCGTGCATCTTCAGAGCAATAACAAAGCTGTCAGTTGCAACCAGCCTTTGCAGATCACCCATATACATTTTGTTCCTGTAAAGCCTCTATTAAGGATGCCATTCCGTGATACATATTTAAGTCAGTATCTCGGCACCACGGTTGCCTGCGTGAAAGAAGCCGAGAAACTATTACTGTGAAATTGCCTGCAGCTCTTGAGCACAGGAGGTAGCAACTGGCTAATAGTTTCTTAGACAGCCCTCGCAGATGTGTCAGGTTGCTTCGCAACTGTGCACCTCGTGGGAGAGAAACGCACATGAAGCTCCCCCCTCCAAGTGTCCCCTGCTGTAATTAATCCGCAGCATCATTTCTGTGGTGTCAGCAGCAACATATGGACCAAGCGCTATTTTGCAAGAGTAACCACAAAGGAGGAAGATTGCAATTATGTGTCTGATTATTCTCCAGGGTAGCCATGGGTTGTTTTATGGAAAGCAAGTGAGTCTGCAAGAAATGTGGCCATGGAAGATGAAGCAGCGAATAAAACTGTCTTTCACCTTGTGTACTGCTACTATCTTACATGGCACTGCTTCCGGTCTTGCCTACAACGTGAATTCAAAAAGGGTAGCTCCAAAATAAAACATCTATTTGGCATTCAACTCACCAAGTTGTCCGCTGCATGGTACATGTTGAGCGAGCAGCTGAAGAAGGGTGCAAGGACATATTACTCTGATACAACAAAAGAGCCTTCTCTTTCTGAAGCTTATAGAGGGCTCCGGGGAGTTCCCAGTCAGAACCAAGTACCTGGTTTCCCACAAGTCTATTTAAGTCAACAGCAGTTATGGACTTTAACAGATCTAGGTTTATGTGTAAAACTCTTTCAATTGTCTTTTAAATCCTACCCTCGAAAGAGAGATATGTTTTTAAGACAGTACAGCCTCTCTAACCCTGTATTAAAATAATTTTGTTGGCAAAGCCGTATTTACTAATTATCTACTTTATGTGTCTATATTATGTGCATAATCAGATTACATATAAGCTGATTTATTCAAGGAGACAACAGAAAAATATTTAACATTGTGTTTTGCTGGTGATATCAGCATTGCAAGAGCAAAACTCACTCCAGAACCCTAAAGGAGAAGTCAGCAGGTCCCTGTGCATCTATCAGCAGCCCCAAAATGCCCTGTTTGGCAGGGAGACACTGTGATGGCTGTGCCCTGGTGCACTGGACAAGGCATGTCAGCTGCCTCCAAGGTTCCAAGAAAACCCTACCAAAAAAAACCCAAATGAAAGCACTGAAGCACTGTTTCTTTCCTTCCTTCCTTCCTTCGTCCCTCCCTCCCTCCCACCTTCTTTCTCTCCCTCTTTCCTTCACTTCCCCCTTCTTTCCTTCCCCCCTTCTTTCCTCCCCTGAGTTTTTATGTTTACCAGGAAGATTTTTTCCATCATTCAATGTAGGGGAAAAGACTTCATACTTAAAAAATAATACCAACTGCTTGTATTTGACTTTGTCTTACAGAGATGGTTGAAATAAAGGCATTATGATCTCTGTGACAGTCGCTACTGCTAATGCCTGTCATAAAAGCGAGTAAGAAGGCAGATATGTTGATTTATCATGCATTGCTGCTCCCATATATCTACTTTCTGGTAAAAATCTGTGAAATTATTGCTTACACTGAGCTTCATGTGCCCAAATTTGTATTGCTAACCTCTCCTGGAAGAGTCCAAAGCTTTATTTATGGGAGGCTGTTATCTACCCCTAGGAAAAGTGCTCGCAATGGGAGCATGCCTAGCCTCGAGACTCAAACCTGTTAAAAGTACAGATTTATACCACCCAAACTCCCCAGTGGAAAACATGCTTTTTATCCAAGCTCTTGATTAAAGCATGGCTCCAACTCATGCTTGCTGGCACTGAGGCTATTGCTGACCAAGGATTTTTATGCAAGCCCCAGATAAGTCATCCAGTACCCTCTCTACAGGCAGGACTACATGTATCACCTAAGATCAAGCCTTCCTTCTAAAGCCCTTAAGGGTTTTTTCACAGCTGTGGTTTTTTTTCCTCCCAAATGAATTTCTTTCTTATCTGCTTTTTAATCTTATCATAGAAGGACTTTTTTCATATTTTAGAAATTAAATTGTTAATTTTTTTGTTTTAGGGTTTACTACCTACACACAACATGTGCTGAGAGGAGCAATGTGTTATTTTGAGCCAAACTATCTTAACTATAATATGAAGTGTCTCCCCATCTTTTCTCTACAGTTCTTGCAAACTATGATGAATTTTTAAGACCCAAAGAAATATACCAAGTGCCAAGCTTAAGCTCTGCAAGGCTGTAAGATGAAAAAAGTTGATGCTTTGGAGAAGAACACCTATTTAAGGATGGAGGTGGATGCAGTGAAAAGAAAATTTCTGTTTTCAGCAGCATTTTGGAGCTGTGTCCATCCTATCATGCCTCTCTGAGCACCTAAATTCATGCTAAGAATATATTACCTATGTCCATCTTCAACTGGCATATTGTCACGGTTCTGACTTTGACCATGGGGAAGGATCAGCATACAATGCTGAGCCAAAATGACTTCTTTTTGGAGAAACATCCCAAAACAGAGCTGACTTTTCAGAAATTTCTCTACCCTGGAATTTGGGACACCAAGTCCTGTGTATGTTTTTGCAAAATCTCAGCAAGTGATCGTACAATATGTGATCCCATGGGCACAGCACTGAAAGGGACATGTAAAGGGCAACGAGCCTGGTACATGGCAATATTTAAAGGACAGATTTGTATAGCACCTAGCAAGAGTTAACTTCCAAAATCTAACTGCTGCTCTGTTTCCTACCTTGAAAACAAACTGCATCATCTCAAGTCTTTCCCCTTTTTTTTTTTTTGTGTGGATCTATTACTGAAGAGAGAGGTAGCCCACTTCATAGTTTCAAGAAACCATTGGAAAAAAGTGTTTGTTAGGGAACTATAAAAAAATCCCAGGAACTTCCCTGTTTTCCTGCCTTAGACTGAAGATTTCAAACCTATTTTGTTCTCAGCAATGAAGCCTTGCACCTCTTTCTCTCCAGTAAATACTTCTCCATTTCCAAGGTTATTCCAACTTTCTTTCTAAAGATATGGAGATGATATTCAGCACTAACAAGAAGTTAACAGAGTAATCAATGAAAAGGCTTGACGCTCCAGGCAGATTGAGTCTGAGCCAGTTAAATATTTGTATGGGAAGGAAGCAAAACCCTCCCCATGTATGTGTCACCTCTAGTATGTCTACTAGAGCGAGGGCTATGTTTGCTATAAAAATGCAGTTTGAGCTGGTGTTTTATTTCCAAGTGAGTCCTGAGCTTTGGAAGCAGTTTTGGGTGAAAAAAAGGACAGATATTTTCAAGAAGTGTATGGAAACATGGTGAAAATTGGGAAATCAAGAAGAAATGCCTCAGGTTTTAATGCTGGGAGCAATTGCTTTCAGCAATATGAAAATTCTGTCCTCAAATATGGAATGAAAAGTTTCATTTTGAAGTTAAACAAATTATTTTGTTTAACCTGAAGTGCGTCATAAAATACTGCTCACATCTTATTTTATACATCATGAGTCCTTAACAACATGGAATAATTCTTGGATTATTCTACAAGTGGAATAGATTTCGGAAAATATTTGCTACTGTATGTGGCTTCCTTTGCATGGGAAGCATGCAAATAAGGAAAAACGTCCTGAGGAGCTTTATGTGATTTTCACCCATCATTGTTTTCCTTGAACAAAACAATCCTGCAATCCTTCACTATATTACCATAAGCATCAAAATATTCAATCAAGTGAGTAGTTCTTGTAAAGCTGGGGCATTTGGATACCTAGTTTCTGGTTGAGGATGCGGATGAGAGCTCACAGGTGTTCACCAAGGCACTTGTCGAAGCCTGCGTAAGTACAATAACCCAGGGGCCATGAGTTTATGGTCTGCACCATTTTTTTCTGTGCCACAGAGTGCCTGGCACACAGCAGGATCCATAATGTGAATACTTTCTTATTGATACTTGGTAAGTTGATGCCCCGTGGATCTGACTGTAAGATGATTTTCTTTCATATTTTGCACTATCGCTGACTTTGCTGGTACATTGGCTCAAAGCACTTTTTGCTGATCTTCTGTGTTACCTTCCTTGTGCAGCCAACAGCTAAGCAACTGTAACTGTGTCAGCATTAAACCCGTCAGATTTTCACTGCAAACACTTGCATGGTGATGTTTTTGCAGCCACCCATGGAGGCTGTGTGTTCCTTGGAGATGCCTGGAAGAAAAGACTTACGTGAAGGGGAGTTGGAGGAAAAATATCATTAAGAAATATCTCTAGTAGTACTCCATGGGAAGCAGTGTGGGTGTCCTGGGGTGCTGGTGAGAGATTGATGGGGAAAGGTCATTTTACTTGCCAATTGTTGGACTTCACAAGGCAGAGCTGCAGCTGAATTGCAGATGGGTAATGCTTCCCATGCTGGAGATAAGAAAGGTTGCTTCCATGGGTCTAATGGGGCTGCAGGAAAACCTTTTGATGCCTTGCCTGAGATGGTGTTTAGTTTAAAGGAAAAAGTCTTTCTGGTCAGAATGAATGCATCCCTCCCCTTGGGCCAGTGTTTGGTCATGGTATCAGATGCTGCTTGAGAGGTGCGGATGGAAAAGCCATCTGTAGTCACAGATATATGACCCAGTGGTTAAGTAATGGAGTAACATGCCAACACAGCCGGCTGCTCCCTAAATGTGTATCCAGAAAATGTTTGATTCCATTTTTAATTGCTTTGTGGGTGCTAAGTGGAGCTATTGCATTACCAGCAATTAAGGCACTTTGCTCGGGTGCTACTTGGCCCCAACATGTAAAGTGATGCAGGCTCATGTAGCAGGTGGGCTGACCTGTCACAGAGAATGAGGATAATGGAAAGGTTTTCTTATCCCACTGAAAAATGAGCCTTTTTGGAACATGTTGCAAAAGGTCTCTGCACCCTGGGGGGCTGCACTCTCTGAAGAAAGTTTTATATCGAGTGTGGGATGAATCATAGGTTCATAGAATCATAGAATACTTTGAGCTGAAAGGGATCTTTACAGGCCGCCTAGTCCAACCTCTCTGCAACGAGCTGGGACATCTTCAAATACATCAGGTTGCTCAAAACCCTGTCTAACCTGACCTTAAATGTTCCCAGGGATGGGGCACCTACCACCTCTCTGGGCAACCTGTGCCAGTGTTTCACCACCCTCCTTGTAAAAAATGTCTTCCTTATTTCTAATCTGAATCTGCCTTCCTTCAGTTTGTCCTTTGTCCTATTAGAACAGGCTCTGCTAAAAACTTGCCACCCTAGGCCAACTCATCCATCTTAGGCCCTGTTCTCTTTAACGTCTTCATAAATTACTTGAATGCAGGACTGGAAGGGATACTAAGCAAGTTTGCAGATGACACAAAACTGGGAGGAGCTGTTGACTCTCTCAAAGGCAGGGAGGTCCTGCAGAGAGACCTCGGCAAATCAGAGGACTGGGCAGTCACCAACCGTATGCAGTTCAACAAGGGGAAGTGCTGGATTCTGCACCTGGGATGAGGCAATCCTGGATGTACATACAGACTGGGGAATGAGAAGCTGGAAAGCAGTGTCACAAAAAGGGACCTGGGGGTCCTGGTCGACAGCAAATTGAAAACGAGTTGTTGTGCCCTGGCAGCCAGGAGGGTCAACCGTGTCTGGGGGGGACATCGCCAGCTGGTCTAGGGAGGGAATTATTCTGCTCTGCTCTGCACTGCTGTAGCCTCACCTTGAATATTGTGTACAGTTTTGGACACTACAATATAAGAAAGATATTAAGTTCTTAGAGAGCATCCAAAGGAGGACAATGAAGATGGTGAAAAGGGCCTTGAGGGGAAGCTGTATAAGGAGCGACTGAGGGCACTTGCTGTGTTTAGCCTGGAGAAGAGGAGACTGAGGGGAGACCTCATTGCAGTCTACAACTTCCTTGTGAGGGGAAGAGGAGGGGCAGACACTGCTCTCTTCTCTGTGGTGACCAGTGACAGGACCTGAAGCAAAGGCCTGAAGTTGTGTCAGGGGAGGTTTAGGTTAGATAATAGAAAAAGGTTCTTCATCCAGAGGGTGGTTGGGCGCTGGAACAGGCTCCCCAGAGAAGTGGTCACAGCAGCAAGCCTGACAGAGTTCAAGAAGCATTTGGGTGATACTCTCAGGCACATGGTGTGACTCCTGGAGATGGTCCTGTGCAGGACTGGGAGTTGGACTCGATCGTCCTTGTGGGTCCCTTCCAACTCAGCATATTCTGTGATTCTGTGATCCCTCAGCTTCAGTTATAGACAGACTTTCTTCAGCCAGTTCATACCGTTGCTGCCCTTCTTGTAACCATTTTTATTCTGCTCTTTTTAAGGTACTCCCTTTTTTCTAGCAGAAGATAAGAGAAATAACAGGTCCCCCAGACTTACATGTAAGGAACAAAGTATTTCATATGTGCCTCGGAGAGTTGAAAAAATGGGCTGGGTTGAGTAATCTGTATGTAAGCAGCTTTTAATAAGGCATATTCATGTGCCAAAGCTAATAATTCCAGTCCATTGAGTAAAAATGTAATAATTTTCAAAATACTTTTCTACAGCCAATGGGCTGGGAAGGGTCAGTCCAACCATGCATTATTTTTCAATGCATACACTTATTTATGGAATAGAAGGGGGAACACAACATTTTTCTGGTTACCTGCCTGGCAAAAGACATCTTTAATTTCTTCCAGCACAGCTATACTGTTTGAAAGGAGAGTCAGCGATGCTCTTTCCTGGTGTTGGGATTGCTCAGTGGGGTCCAGATCCACCACAAAAGGACAAGGACTATAACTGCATTTCTCTCTCTCAACAGCAGCTCCCACTGTTCTTGGCATGAAATCCCAGGATACAGGGTGTCTCAGATCTAGCCCAAGGGAAATGGGTGGAGTACCCCTTGATTTGAGGCTATTATTAGGATTGTGTGTAAGCAGAAGTCCAGTAGCTTGGCCTCAATTTTACCAGCATGCACAGCAGGATTGGAGCACCTGGAAACTTTCTGGCAATCTAGCATGGTGCCTTTGTGTAGGCAACAGCTGTATGGTCTTTTTTCAGGATCATGGTTAGAATTTGGTCTTTTAAATTCCAAACAGGTAACTTTTTAATCAGCTAAATTTGGTTTTGCAAGAGGGTAAAACATGGGCAGTATCCCTACTTTTGAAGGTGTGAGGCAGAGAAGCTGGAGTCAGTAGCAGAAGTGTGATTAACCTTGGATTCATTCACATGTTTCTAGATAGATTTTTATTTTGCAACAGTAAATCATAAAGCAGCTGGGACAGTTTGACATACACATGCAGGGAGCAATTAGTCCTAGCCTAGGGCAAGGGGGCAGGGAGGGAGTTTTTGCCAAGGTCTAAACATTCATGGATTGCTTTATTTTTATTGTACATGTGTGAGCTTAGCACCTAGAAATGGAGGAACAACAGCAGAAATGCCCATCTTCCACTTCAAGCACCTAAACAACAGAAGCAATTAGTCATTTGCCTCCTCTGGAGAAAAAAAGCATTTAAAAAAATATCCCAAGCAGGAATATGCATGTGTGCTGTATTCTATCATTAACATATATCCAGCCAGAGTACTTTATAAATATGCACAGATGGTTCTTGTTGCTGGTTAAGATTTACAAATTTGGTGGTTCATATTTTTAAACAAAACCTCAAGTGCTAAATAAAGAAAGTGTCACAACTCTTTAACGATGGAAAAAGAAAGGTCTAGTTCAAAGGCACAGCTGCAGGACATCATGGGAATAGAATAAAACAGGAGGCCTTTCCCTGGAGGATCTGGATATCATGTATTTAAACCACTATTTTTATGCTTATAAAGAGAAGTGTCTGAATCTGATGTCACCTTATGAAGCTCTTCTGCCCCCTCAGAGGACTGAAGGGGCTGGAAGCTGCAGGTTGCTTTGCATCTGTTGTCTTCCTTGAGTGCTGATGAGTATGTTATAAGGGCAGCCAGAGGCTTCAAGAGAGTTAGGACTGTGGTGCTACATTCACAGAGCAAAGAAAGATGCTGTGTCCTGAAGGATCTGCTGTCTCGGATTGGTTATATTCAGGTTTGTGTGTGTGTGTGTGTGTATGTGTATACATTGTATTCACATATGGATATTAAAAAATGTAAACAGTATACCCACCAGCACAGTTGGATGATGACAGTGTGTTAATGGTGTTAATAATTTTTCATCATTTACTTTAATCTGTGGTTTTTGCCCACTATTGCAGTGAAATGGACATCAAACAATTCCAGTCTGTGCCTTCTTTCATACCCTCAGCTAGGAGGGAACCCTTTATTTCAGTTATTTTTTGAAGGAAAATACTAATGAGTTAGTGGGTAAAGATTAATGTTCAAAAACCCAAAGAATCAGACACTAAATGAAGCGGTGCTTTAAAGTTAATGGAATTCTCTGTATTGTGTATTTGAATATTTTTAATTGTTTGGTCTCTTCTTCCAGTGCTGAGTGCTGTTATCTATTCGTCTACTGGTGCAGAAGGCAGGGAGCAACATGGATGTGCCAAGCACACCCAGCCCAAGCTCCTGCTTACTCTGTCACTGAAAGGCACTTTAGCAGCCTTCACCAAATTTTGCTTTTCTCAGCCCCTGTAAAAGCAGTGCTAACCAATCCATGACTTTGGAAACACGCAGCAGGCCAACACCTTAGGACAAAACTTTTACTTGTGGGGTTTTTTTTTAGTAGTTGATATGCTGGCTTTCTTTCCCCACATTGATGTGCTGTTCTTTCTTTTGCCTTGTTTTTGATAATTTTTATTCTTTTAATGTATCAGGACGGATGGAGGGGCAATCAAGTAAGAATTTTTGGTCTCTGTTAATCTCCTTCTGATCAGTGTGCGAGCTGCCCTGAATGCTGTAAGATGCAGAGCATGAAATAACTGGCATCTTGTGCCAATATGGGGGAATGCCCATCTCCTTTCTTTCAGTGTGATTATTTGCCCTCAAAAAGTTACTGTTGTGTAAATATGATGGTCTTTTAAAAGAGGTAGAGCCAAGAGGGTGAGGTCTGTGTCAAGCCCCTATGAGGCTGCTTCTGGAATAATGCCTTGCATTTTCCCTGATTACCCTTCAAAATGAAATATGTGGGAGCTACCCAGAAGCTCTGCCTGTTCAGCTTGACAAAGAGCAAACCAAAAAGTGATTTGATAAAAGACTGAATATAGCCATGTTTTCTCTAGCTAAAGAGCTCTTCAGTTGAGCACACAAGGGTGTGATGAGATCTGAAGGCTGAAAGCTGAAGGCTACGAAACAAAAGGTAGATCTTAACAATGAGTGCTCACTGAGATGTGGTGCGTGTCCTTTTGCCTTAAGTTTTCACAGCAAAGCTGTGTGTTCTCTCAAACGTGTATTAGGACTCAGACTAAAAGTTTCCAACCCGGCTGCAGGCATGGCTGGGTAAGAAGTTCCCTGCTCTCTGTTTGTAGCTTTCAGAGCCTTAAATTTTTTCCTGACTGAGCTTCAGTCTGGGGTCTGAGTCAGGAAAAAATACAAAATCTCCTTTCAATCTAACACGGTAAAGTAGTTTCAGAAGACTTTTGCAATATTTTTTTTTTTTTTTTCTTTTTTGTCATTCCTGATGGTTTCTCTTCGTGATTTGAGCTGTGCTAAGGTGAGTGAGGTCCAGGAAAGCTGAACCACACTGTGCTTGGCAACTCATCTTGTCTCTCTGGATTTGCTCCCCTTTACACTTCCTTATTTGATAGCAGACACCCTATTAAATGGCTGCTGGACAGTCAGAAAATTCTTATTTTATTCACTTCCATAAATTAATCCTCCATTTTTGTTAATCATGCTCATCAGACATACTTCACATCCAAAGTGAAGTTCATTTTTGGCAGTGATGATGCTGAACAACTCATTTTCATGGCACTTAGGCTTACTTAGTCATCAGGAATAATCTTTTGTTTCCTATCACTCAAAAATGATAATTTAATGATGAGTAATTTAAATAAATCACAGCTTCAGGAAATACCCCTCAGCTAAGGGGTATATATGAGGCTTTTTCTCCACAAGCCTCAGGGGGATCACCTCCTCCCCTTCCTCCTTTTGCTCTCCCCTCTGTGATTGCAGGGCTGTTTTTCACACTTTCCCCCCTCACTCTTTGCTGTTTGCAACTTTTTGCCCTTTCTTGAATGTGTTTTTCCCTGAGGCACAGCCAAGGGGCTGTGCAGTGCCAGGCTGTGGGGCTACCATTGGAACTCAACCGGCCACTCCACTTCTCAGGCAGGCGCCTGGCATTGACACTGAGCCACAGACATATGGTGGTGGAAGGACAGTGCAAATGTGCCACTTTTCCAGATAGTTTTGGCCAAAAATATCCTCCAGAAGCTGAGATTCTCCTTCAAGCCGCCTTGTTTCAGGTCACTTGTCTCTGGGACCCATGTGAAGCTGTTGTGTGGAGTCTTGGCTTTAGAGGAGGGAAGTGCTTGCTGATCTTTCTTGGCAAATTTGTTCTTAAGACCATGAATTATAATTGATCTTTAAATTGTTTTTTCTTAAAAAGGCTGAATTATTTCTCTCTCTTTTTTTTTTTTTCAAGTAAACTCTTCTTCATGTGGTCAAACTGGTAACTTCAGAAAAAGCAAGAGGAAAATGTATGTAGCATCTGATGCCCTAGGACAGCCCTGGGTTTGTTCAAGGCCTGCAGTGCCATGGATGGCTCTGCTATCCCTTTGGTGCTTTTTCCTACTTTTATACCTGCAATTCAGGAACCTCCTTCAAACAGTATCACTAAAAGGTTTGTGCAGTCAGGTTTTATTTCATTGTTATTTCTCTGATGTCTGGTCTGACCCTCTTAGTGGCTTGGCATTTCTGTATCTTAATCTTCTCAGTTTGCTAGCAAGGAAAGGAAGAACTGTACAGATACTGGAAAAAGACACATTATGGGAGCAGAGCTTTTCCCTGTGATAGGAAGAGCAGCATCACATCCAATTCTTGGCAGTGAAGGGCTCTTGTTCACCTCTGGACACTCTCCTCCAGGATTAATTTAATTTTTTCCTTTCTCGGCACCTGTGTTTTGCCCGTGTTTCTATGAGGACTGGAAGAAATTTTTTTTAGTCAAGAGGAGTGATTCTACCCTAAAAAAATATTTGCTGGGTTAGAGGCTTTCAATAGTGCATGGAAGAATTAAAACAGAGATACTGCTGTGAATGGCAGAGGGAATGGAAGCTGCCTTGAAGGCACATTCAATAGGCTGTGGGAGCTGGGGCATGCTCAGAGACCTCAGAATACCCATCCAAAACCCCTCCAAGTTAATTATCTTGCCCAATCTCCTTTTATCCACGAAGCAAGTGGTAGTCACTGGAACAAATATTCAATAGAAATGCAGAGGGTAACTTTGTCGTGTTTCTGATTCATCTTGTAAGGGCCCCAGAAGTTCAGAGTTTTGATGAAAACAGAGGATTTCAACTGAACAAAAGCAAGCTACAAAGAAAATTGGGCAGCAGAAATTGCATTGACCTTTGCAAGGTTATGTTCACCCCATCTTTTGCCATCTGATGGTGTGGTCTGGGTGTGGGATGGAGCCATATGGGATCCACCCAGCCCTAGCTTGCCTAGTATTTGTCATGGTCCATGTGTAGAACTTTCTTTGTGTGCATCTGCTTTTTAGCTACAATATAACTTGATTTGCCACAGGAATTCCTTGTCTCTGATTTGTCTATGCATCTTCATTCTAAAGCAAGCATTTGCACTGTGGCCTTACAGTAAGCTAAGTCTCTGCTCTGTGTCTGTGTAGCATTCAATAAGGCTACATGAAAGTCATTCATTTAAGATCATGGTTCATAGTTTTGTGGTCTTTGACTGAGATTTTCAGCACTGAAAACCTGTAGAAGTTACCTTTGTTTTCAGACAAAATTCTGGTTGAAATTGATGAAGAGAACCAGGGTGGTTATTTAGGTGTCTGAGTACAAAGTCAGCTTTAAACACTGAGCTCTGCCAGTGTTGTCTCTCTTAGTGAACTGAGATGCACCCATTGCTAATTGCATAATAAATCAGTGTAAATTGCACAATGTTGTGGTGCTCTGGAGCGGCCTTTGCAAACCTGCAGTCTCTGCTCACTAAGCACTCGCTGCCCCGTGTGAACTCTCTGTCCTGCTTCTGCTGAATGCATCAGCTAAAATCAACTACCAGCAGATAGGAAAAAGTGTGCCGGTGGATTGATGAACCAAGGATCCCTGGGGTTTAAGAGCATTAATCCCCTTAATTTCAACAGCAGGGAAGCTTTTTAATTGCTTAGATGGTCTTCCAAACATTCCCTAAGGAAAAAGCTAGTCTTCCCCCTTTATGAAGTTGGCTGTCTCCCTTGGAATAGATGGAGTTTATGGGAACTAGGGGTAAGGACTGGACTGGAGATTGAGTAAAATTGTCCAGGATGTTGCACTGACACATCTGTCTCTTACTGTCATGGATAAACCTCTAGCAAAGGATGAAACTCATTCATATGAGAGGCAGCTGTGGCTCTCTGAGCTCTAAAGGCTTCAGGGCAATGTGTGCTGACTTCTTCCCGTACCAGGAGTTGTTTTTGGGATGGGGATAATGGTGTGCTAGAGCACACTTACAGTTAGGTTTCGTTTGCAAATAATTTAGCAAGGCTGTTCTGGGCTAACTTATTTATTTTTGAAGGGCAGATCTCCCCTACTGGGTTGTCAATTGTCAGGCACCTAGGGGTGTTTCCATGCTTTCATGGTGATCAGAGGAAAAAATGAGGGATTGTAGCAGTGGTTCTGTGTCAGTCCTTGGGGATACAGTCCTTGGTGTGAAATGTATAGACCTTTTTATATGATAAATCATTGCAGGGACAGGCAAGTCTGTCACAGACAGATTCCTTCTCCACAAGATGCTGAACAAATAGCAAGCAAAACCCTGGCTATTTTCCTGGCTAGGTTACTGGGACAGTACACATGTAACCTGAAGTCTGTGTGCACTGTTCCTTGAATTAGTGCCAAATATGTAATGGTTCTTCCACCCCATGTAGATTTTCTGAGTTTCAAAGGAATTCCCAAAAAGAGCCAAAAGTCAGAAGGGAAGTTTTATGTAGTTTTTGAATCAGATTAAATAAATTCAAATACTTATTTTGGATAAACTTAAAATTTTATATTGTGCTTTGTACATTTCAATTTTTAACTATACTTTTTTATAATGAATTTTCAAAACATGAAATTAAAAAATTTGAGATTTCAAGAAGCTTGAAATATCCTGCTCCCTTCTTCCTGGTTGGTTTTTTTTTTTTTTTTTTTTTTTTTTGCAATCAAGGTCACAAATGACCCTTTCATAAAAATGGCTTTAATTTTAACTAAGCATTTGCTTTCTGATGAAAAACTGTTTTGGTAGAAAATCTCCAGACAGAGTCAGTAGCAAGGACTCTTAGCTTCAGTAGCTTAAATATTGTTAGCATGTCAGGGTCTTGAAGTTAACTCAAGGGTTCATGTTTTTTGGGGGGGTTAAAATGAAGAAAGTCCAAAGCTGTAAAACCTGTTTTATCTGCACATAGCTCTGCTCTGATTGGTTGGTCCTTCTGAGAATGAGTATTTGAGTGTGTGTGTTTTGTTTAGAGTTTTATATAAGGACAGGAAAAAATATTTTAGAGGGCGACTGGTGAACAAACATGCTGGAGAAATACTGTTTCTCCATGAGTTTCTGACTGAAGCACAACCTGATTTATTAGAATTCTTCCTTATTTGTAACAAATGTTTTTCTATTGCCCCTATCAGTTGGTGACACCGTTTCTGTGGTAAATGAACTGACATGTGAAGGTAATGATGACAAGGGGCTGATAATGGATGGTGAGTGGAAAGGGGGAGTTTGGTGCAACAACATGCCCTACTGAGGTTGATCCAAGGACACCTATCAATCAAAATGGTGACAGCAGTCAAGGAAATTTAATTGGAGATTCATTGAACCCTTAATGATGTGACAAAGAAAAATAAGGAGGCTAAAAAAGGCTTCTGGGCTTTTCTTCCCCTTCATTCTGCCAGTTGTCAGAAGGAGAAGGGGACCGTGGGATTGCCAAAGGCGCCTCTTGTCATTGCATCTGTAAGAGGTAATCATCAAGCTTTAAAAAGGGAGCAAAGTGTTTGGAGCTGTGTATATATATGTATATATATATCATTGCTTCAGTTCAGAAAGGGCATTGTCAAAGATGTTTTCTTTGGCTCATGTGGCAAGCCTACCTGCATCTTGATCATAATTGGAAATATTAAAAGAAATGCTAGCAAGGTACCTGTACCTTGGATGAAAATGGGGAGAAGCCACGTAGTGGCGTGGGCAGTGTTGCCCACAGAAAGCTTTATTCAAATCCCCCTTTCTCCTAATCTTGTTTTATCACCAACAAACACGATGAGTTCCGTTTGGGAGTGTGCACATATTGGAACTTGAGAGCTGAGTTACATGGCTTGTAAATGACAGGATAGATAAGAGCCAACCATTTTTTCTCAGCTGCATTTCAAAACTAGCATGGGTGCTAAGTGCATATGTTTGGCTTTTGTATACATTTCCATAAGTAATATATTAATATTATTTTAATGGAATGCCCACTATGTGGAGGGGACTCTGCAGATGCAGAGAATCTGTTAGTTTTTTTTTCCACCCAGCAATTGTCTCTCTCTTTGAATATGCCATGTAAGATGTTGATCTTCAGGTTGGGAGGACTCTGCTGGGAAAATACTTCATGCACTTGAGATCTTACTAATTTTTTTTAGTTGATTGGAAAAGCCATCCCTTTCCCTGTCTTTTTTCATCTTGCTTACTTCAGTGTTGAATCTAGGTAAAATAACAGTGAATGGCATTTTTATCAGAGAATGATGAATTTTATCTACATCTCTAAGTTCTCTCTAGTCTGATCTGGTCCTACCAAATAAGACTAAACCATGAACTTGTAACATGATCTGTCTCAGTGAAAGCCCAGAAGCACACCAACAACTCCTGCAGAGATATCTAAATATTTGGGTTTCTAAAGAGCTAAATACCTTCATATTTGGGTTTCTAAACATCTAAATATTATGACCACAAGCCAAGTCACCGAGCAGATGTAGCCATTAATGCGATGGCCAGAATTCGTTTTGGCCAAATTTGTAAAGATGTGGGCAAAATTAAAATATAAAGGGAAAACCTTCTTTCTTCCCCCTCCCTTCCCTCAGTGAGCTGAGAAAAGCTGATAGGAACTGACCAGGATGTAGAGTGTACGATAAGACACAGCATAAGATGGGATTCAATAATCCTCACCTTATCTCTTCTTATTTATGAAGCTGGTGATGTGCATCGATAATCAAAGTGAATGGCAAGCTGCAGTGCCACCCTGACCTCTGGGGTACCAGTTGCCATTAATAATAATGCAGTCACACAATAAGGTTTTAGTACCACATTAATACAGACAGGATGAGGAAAAGGGGATAAAGCCAAAGGGATAAGCCAAACCCCTTGGTGTCATCTGTGTATCCTTTCATACTGATCTCTCCCTTCATGCTCTTTGACTCCAATTATTCTCTTCTCTTTACAGGAGGGAGTATTTGTTTAATTATGCTATAGGATGCGAGTGGGAAGGAAGAACAGACTTGGACCTAGCTACCCTTTTTGGCTCTGCTGTAGTTGTATTTGCTCCACAGAAATCTGTGCTTGCCTTGGCAGAGTCTGCATTTGGAGACCTTGTGTGCCCAACCGGACCTGCAGATTGGCTCCATGTAGCTTTCCTTCAGAAAAGACCACTCCTCTGGCATGTTGCTGTCTGCATACTTGTGTAGCTGAAAAATTAGCCTGGGTTTATCACTGTGTAGAGCTTTTTTTGTGTAAAGTGAGAGCATCTGCATTTGCCAGCCTCCCTGTGCCCTAAAGCCCACAGATGACTGTGAGATGTAATACTAGGAAAGTCTACATTAGAGCCTGTGTATTATTCCTACATATAAAAATAATGGGTGGAATTATTTCCAAAGGCCTTTGACTTTGCCCAGGCTCTGCTGTTTCTCAAGACAGGTGAAGTTTTGGCACCTATTTTGGTGACTACTGGGCTTAGAACCTCAAGTCAGCCCTGTGCCAGTGTCCTCCGCTGCACCTCTGTGTTCCACAGTACAACAAAATGCCTTGAGCCCCTCATGATGCAGGGGTAGAAACAGAAATTTTGTGTCAGATGCATATGTATCAAAAATTATTGCTGTCAGAACTGGAGTTGGTGATTTCTTTGTCCTGCCTGATAAGGGGTTTCACAGTAGCTTCCTCTGTGAGCATAGCCCATGTGAAGAGACCTCCTTTCATCTTTTACTTTTACTTTGCTAATACTCCCCATGCACAACCAGTGGGACCACATGAGCTGTCGTTGGTTAGCTATCTGAAGAATCTTGCTGTCCATGCATAATCCAACCACCTCTGGATAATGTATTCGCAGTCATTTTTGTGTTGTTAAAGATTGGCCCTTCTCCCCTTCTCCATACTTTCATGAATGCATAGCAGTTTCTTTTCCATTTGACTTACAGTCTTTCTGTGCCCCTCTTGAAATTGTTTCCCTCCTCTGACTGCATTCCCAATTTGGTGGTGCTTCCTACTGCCAGCACACATTCTATGTTTAACAGCTGCCCTTGAAATGGGATTAGGCTTTTATGTGCATCTGGCGCCAGACATATTTGTGAGAGGAGATTTAGGGTATTACAGGGTGTTTAGGGCCACACAGGGTGTGCCATGTACGGGAGCCTGTCAGCAAGCAACTGATGTTAATCCATGCTACAAATTGTATGTATTTCTTCTGTTTTTACCACTCTGACTAGCTCTCAGAAACCCATGTTGGCACTAATCTTAAAACTCTTTTTTTTAAAGGGCATTTTCCTTCAGCATCCCTGTGTCTTTGCCCTTTGTGGCAGCACTGTTGATGCAGCATTTTTGCTTATGGTTGACCTTCTGGCCACAACCTAGATGTCACCACTGGCACTACAGCTGGCTTTGTGTGCTATTTCCCCCCCTACATTTGTACTCCAGGAAAAATGTGCACAAAGGAGCGATTTGGGGAAATCATCTGGCTGGGAAAGGTAGCCCCGAACACATTTATTTCAGAAATGGCTTTGCCCTAGAGCTCCATGTCCCAACGGTCCTGCAAACTTGGGAGGAACAAGGATCCTCCTCTCTTCTTTGCCATTTCACCCAATCTCCAGTTAATTTGATCTCTATCTGAGACCACCAGGGAGAGTACATCTATTAAACAATAAAATAGACTGATTGTGATGTATTTTCAACTGCTTTGGGGGAATTCTACAAAATTAAGTATCAGAATTGTTTTTCTTATTGGCAACTATTGATCTCTGGCTGTGCCAGTTTCTCTCATTAACACTTTTATTACCTTGTCAATCACAGCACAACCTGCGCTAACCAGAGGCTAAAAGGATTTACTGTTATTAACAAAACTGTCTAGTGCCTCAGAGCAATAAAAACAGCTGAAACCACTGGAGGAGGGAGAAGTCTGCAGAGATTTTGGTACCATTTTAGTCTGGAGACTGTGATTCAGAGGGGAAAAAAATCCATAAAATAGGAGCCAGCTTCTCAGCTGATGCGAATGATCAAAACCTGTAAGAAGCGTCAGAGCCATGGGGCCATTTATCTGCGCATAAAGGTCCAACCAGGAATTCAGGAAAATACCTAAAAATAGAGCAATAATAAAAATGCTCTTTGTGAACCAGAAGCCTGATACACGAGGCAGTCTGTAAACACTGGATGAGGCAATGCCTGCCCAAGCAGGTAGGGGCTGTGGCTGGTTTCTGCGACCTGAGAGTGAAGTTTAAGGGAACCAGTCCCTTTGAATGTCCCTTTATATGTCTCCTTAAAGACTGGAAAAGGATGTTTTAGGCTTCTGAGAAGCACAAAAATGCCTCACTGTGAGTAACCATGGGAATGACTGTTGGCAGGGTCTGGGTATGCGCTTGTAATGAAGTTGGGGGCATCTGACATGCACATGATAACATGGTGACAACAAATGAGAGAGTGGGCTTACTTCAGTAATAAGAATAATAATAAAAAATCAATTTCTTATTAAAAGAATTCCAAAGTTGGTAATTTGAAGGACTTGGTCCTTGGTGTGACTGGAAGCAAAATTCTGTTTCTTCAGGGCAGGGTGTCCCAGCACTCTGAAAGCTGACCCTAAACTGCAATGGAACATGGTTATCAAGCTTCTGATGATGTAAACCTATCATGATAACCTCTGAAGTCGGGTACTTGATAAAAACTTTTGTCAAGAAAGGACGTATTACTTTTAGTATCTAGGTCTTCTCTCAGGCTTAAATACCTCTAGAGGCACGGTGGTTAAAAATCTCTTCTTGTAGTCTGTGGTGCTATGACATTTATAAATAGAAGACTTCATCCCTAATTCTCAGTTTCCAGGTGACAAAATGGAAGCCTCAAGGTCTAGTGTGACTTGCAGAGCTGGCTCTCAAGTTTGATGTGAGAACTTGCTCTTTCGCACTGACTGTGGGAGAGATGTATGTCATGGGAATCTAAAGGTGGTGGAAACGGACGGTGTCATCCTGAGTATTTAGCATCCCTCAATACCTGAGGACTCAGCTGGCTTGCTTTCTTAGGGTAACATTTCCAGCAGCATTTGTTTTAGGAGCGCAAATTACTGGCATGCTTGCAGTGAGCTCAAGGCACACTCCCACTGTGAATAAGGATGGAGGAGCAGAGCCCCTGTCTATGTGTCAGGCTGTGGGACAGGTTATGCCGCCTGTGCTGGACCACAAGATTTATATGCAACCCTTTCCTCTCTCTCTGCTTCTCCAGACTAGGCTGTGTGATGGAGTCACATCTGGATCCTGGTATCACTCCTGAACTCTGCAATGTGGCAATGAGCATCTCATTTCTCCCTTCCCTTTGCTATTGCTCCTGAAATGGCAAGACTCCAAGGCCTTCCTTTTTTTTGTTTTGTTTTCTTTTGATTTGTTTGTTTGGTTTGTTTTTTTTTTTAAAGAAGAAGGCTTTATTTTGACAGTGTCTTTGAAACATAGTGGTTTTTTTTTCATTACTACTCTGGTAATATAGTCCAGATTTTTTGTCTTTTTTCCTAACTTCCAAGGTCACCTAGGCGCTTCAGGGATGCGAGGCTGCTCACTGGAGTAAGAATGCAATTGACATAAGGCACAAGATGTGTGAAGACAGCCATTAAAATCCTGCTCTGGCTCTAAATATAGCAACCTTGCCATGCCAGTCTCCTGTAATTTGCATGTTGAATTAGCATCTCATTAATATCTTATTAGGGACACTGGAAACCTAATGACAAAAACAAACGCAGCATGTGCAAAGAAGAATAATAGAAAGAATGAACTGAATAGATGAGCTTTTTTTCCCCTTGTGTGTATTCAAATGAAGGCCCAGCTGCACTCTATCAGCCAGGCTGTGGTTTCTGACCACCTCAGTGTCAGCAGTGACACAAGGTTGAAGGTGTCCCCATCACATAGAAAAGGCCAAAGGCTAAAGTCCCAAAGGACATCATCAGACCCTCTGTGGCTGGTGCACCCTGGAAGTGCCTTGCACTGATTTACATGAAAGTTCAGTTTTAGTGGAGACTCCCCAGACCATCCCAGCTCCCCAGGATTTTTAGGAGTTACGTGTTTGTATCAGAGGTCCCAAGCTGCAACTTCTAAAACCAAATAATCCCAAAAAATGAGAAATAAGAGACAAAATTAATTAGGCATTTCGGTGACCTACACAAAATTCAGCTCAGCTGAGGAATTTCTCTTTCTTAACTCACCTCTATCTAATTTTCTCAGAGTTCACAGCAATAAGCCCAACCACCACAGCTCATATGAACTCTCCCCAAATGACCCAGTGCTTCAGCGTGCATGTTGCTGTCACCGATTTTGCTGTTAAAGTGCTCCAATAATAAGGTACCAATTAGATTATGTCCCTCTAGAAGCACATTGTAGCTACAAAATGGATATTCTGTCATTAGCACCCTTTCCTTCTTTCCTCCCAGGGGATGGAAACACGAAGCAATGAAAGTAGCTTAGTACCAGCAGCTCCTCACAGTTTTGGTAGAGAAGAGAAGTGAATTTAAAGGATGCTGCTCACACATTCTGCAAACTGTAGTGGGGGACTGTAAAGCACCTTTTGAGAGCCTTGAAGTCAAAGACTATATCTGATAGAGAAAAAGGACTGGAAAATGAGAAACTCAAAAGCTGATCTAGGAAGTTTAAGGGAGAGACATGGCAAGAAAACTGTGTGCATCAAAGGGGTGCATAGGGTTCTGTAGGTCACAAATGGGCTTTGCTGTAAGAGCAGGATCATCATGAGTCTCCCTTGGTCTGTAACCAGCAGGCTGAAACTTGGATAGGATAGGTTGTAATTAGGAATCCAGCACATGAAAATGAAATCAAACAGTTGTAAATCAGGGAACACAGGAAAACAATCCCTTGGGAAGCCTAGTCAGCTGTTTCCTCATCAGATTTAGCTGCAATGTATTGGATTACATTATTAAAAAACCCACACAGGTAATGCAAACCGTGCAAAGCATGAAAATGTTCTTCAGTTCCTCTTTATAAGCTTGTTACATGAAACAATTTGGGTCTGTATTTAGGCGGACTGTTGAGCTCTTGGGTGCTGGCATTGTACAGTGTAAATGAGTTAGACTAAACCTGTTTTTCAGCCTTATGCTGAAAGCAGAAGAAATTATGTCCTTCACATAGCTCCCTGACGTAGTGCATGGAACCTTTCATGGTGAGTGACCTCTCATGTGTCCCCCAAGCCATCATGTGCCAACCTTGCATGTTACCCCAGAAAATCTTCTACATGTTGCTCTGCAGAGAAGAGATGGCAAAAAAGAGAGGGTGTTTGGTTGAGTGTGCAAAGGTTTGCAACCCCGATGTTTGTGATGCTTGGGGGCCTCCTTCAGTGCTTGTGGTGGTTTGCATCATCATTTGATCTTGCCTTGTGCCTCTAAAGCAGGGGATTGAGGCAGATGGTAATTTGGTAATGAGTAATGCCCACATTCTGTGGAGGGGTTTTCACTTTCTCTGCACAGTGCCATTGCGGCGCACCCTGGAATGCCTCTGTGTCGGGGGATACTTAGAGTTCTCCTTGCTCTGAGACACCTTGTAAGTATGTTTCTCTCTCTGCAGAGGCTGTTCCTCTGTGGTGACAAGGTTCCTCCATAGGAAGGAACACCAAAGGCTCACCCTTATGTACATGCGTAAGTACAGGAAACCTGTTTGCTTAAAACTGTGATCCTCATGCAGTAGGACAACTGTACAGTGGAGGTTGCTATGGGCCTTTGCCATTTTCTGGGTAGGCAGGTAGATTATTTCAGTCCTGTTCTTTAATTTTAAAATTTTAATTTTAAAATTCCTGTCTGGAATTTTAAAACAACGTGACCCAAACCCTGAAGAAACTCTGCTGTCTCTCACAGTCCTACTTTCCCCCACACTGACAAACTCAAAAATGCATTAGCACACTGTTGGCATGTGTCTCTCTGCAGCTCTTCTTTACAAAGGTAAAAGTGATCGATCCTTTAAGCAGGGGTTCGCTAATCATGTTCATTTATTCAGGCACTGCCCTGCTGCATGTTATGAAAGAGCAGAGCTGCCTTTTCAAATGTGTATTTCAAAGCTCTTTAACAACTTAAGAGCAGAAGTCTGCAGGGCAGGGAGAAACACACAGCAAAGAGGGGGCAGTGATTTTTGTTGCTCATGTGTGATATCATATGAGGCCAGGGCAAGATGGAGGAACACCATGTGCTATTTTGGTGCATTGAATTTGCAGAGAGATGGTGTGTTGGACATTTAGTCCTTGTCCAAAGCGATATTGATATGCTGCATTGACACACAACTGGCTAAATGTCCTCAACAATAAGCAGGGCTATGGTTTTCTAGTGTTCACAGCACTTGTTGGGGAGGTAAAAAGTCCACACCAATGTACAACATTTCTGCTCCATTGGAATCTCCCAAGAGGTCAGCGTTCCTTATAGGAAGAAAGATAAGCTTCGGGTATACTCCAAATTCTTCTTTCTATGACAAATTAAGACAGCTTGTTCATAATTTGTGGTCCATAGGGTTCCTCTCAATTTGTCTACCACCAACCCTATGTTGAGCCTTAGTGCTGAATTAGCTGGTTGTAGTGTTCCTCTATCTACAGTAGTTGCCTTCCCTGATTACAGTGTAGAGGTGCCCTGCATAAAAAGGAGACTTAGTCCTGAAGCATTAGATGTTCACCTCTGCCTTGCTTAAAGCCATTTGAGATGTTTTCTGGTATCACCTGACCTTGGATGTTGACTAGTGTTTAGTCTTTGAGGCTGTCGCTTCCTGAATGATAAGACAATCATAACAGAGCCAGAGCTGACAAGTGGTGTTTTGATGTAAGCAATGAGCAAACAGACAGATCAATAAGTGCTGAGCAAGGCACGCTTCACCTCATATTGTATCGACTTACTGCAAAAATAATGGGGCAACAAAATGAAAATGTGTTGTGTTCTGAGTTATGGTCAGTGGTTATATATAATATAACACAATATATTAACTCAGATGGGACCTGCTGTTGAAAAAAGTACAAATGGGCAGGCACAAAATGTAGTGTCTCTCAACGTAAACGGCAACACATCGAGATTAATTACACAGAATATGGGAGGAAACGAAAGCAACAATAAATTTCTATTATTATAACCATAGAAAGAACATGAGAAAGATTTATGGCACTAAGAGCAAAATTTCTGTGTCCTCTTAGTCTGACTGCCTAATGAGCGAGAGATTTATGAGGCCACTGAGTAATGATCTAAAGTATTTATAAAAGTTTACCATTTTGAGCTTTTACTTTTGGTCTCACTGAGGCTGTTTGAGCAGTGGAATGATGACACTGGGCTTACTGGCTCTTGGTGGGAATTGTGGTATAGGTTGGTTATAAACATTTTGATTTCAGCAGCTCTGATTTCTGGAAGCCAGATGGCAACCAAGGTAGAGACAGGCACAAGAATACACTGAAGGAAATCTGATGTGTTTAGAGACTTTCAGCTCATGGAGGTGTAAGTGCAGGTGCACTGAAGCAGGGAGGCACTCTCTTGTACTAAGGGCTAAGCTGCTTCTTATGCATCAGAGAGTCTTCTGCTTTGCCGTCTCTTGCCTCTGCTGATTAATCCTGATAGGCCTCTCTGCAGGGATACATTCATATGCTGGCACAGGATTTCTCCAAGTGCAGACAGGCACTTCCATATCTCCTAGTGCATGCCCACACTTGGAGAAATCATGGGCAAGTGGATAAACGAGGCTGCTGCAGGGAAGAAGCCACCTGTGATAATCAGGTTACAGGAAGAGAAAGGTTATGGCAAAGAGCAGAATAGCACACTGCTGGGCATTTATTGCCTTTGAAATGGATTGTGCACAGCTAGAAAATAGGACGTTTCTCACAGCTATGTGGCCATCTATCTTATGTCTCAACAGCAGATAGCAAACTGCCCATTCAGGGGTTTAGCAAAATAGATGATGATTATGGCTGCTTGCTTAATTGTGATATGGTATGACAGGGAATATAATTTACCTTGATGATAATTATCACTGACCCAGGTAGTTTTGCAAAGCTTAGGCAGAGTGTAGAGGGTTGCTCTAATGGATCAGCTCCTTTCAGAAAGGCTCTTCGGCAACTCTGTACCTTCACAGGCGCTCTCTGAGTGTGCTGGAGTATTTTTCATATTTTTGATGTGGGAATCCACACATAAAAAGAAAAAAACCCCAACAAACTAATACTCTCAAAAAACCCCCAGAAAATAAGTATGTAAATCTGGAATGCATTTGCATGGGTTTTGAGGGCAGAAAATGCCACAGGTGTTCACAGAATCAACTAGCCCATGGGGTCACAATATTGAATCCAATTGTTCCGTCCTTCAGGACTTGCTGGGGTTGCTGTCCTCTCATTTCTTTTTTCTTTCAAAGCAGTGAAATCTGAAGTTTTGTCTTTGCTGCAATCATAGGTCAGGAATGTAATAAGACTTCTAAGCACAGACTGTGGAGGGAAAGTATTTTAAAGCAAGATGTAGCATTTCAAATAGTTAAGTAGTTTGTGGTCCAAATTTGTTAGGAAATTGTAAGCTTTTGAATAATTTTTTTTTTTTTTTGCTAATAGTATCATTCAAATGATTATTAAAATATTTTTGTCATCAAAATGCTGTTGTCACCAAAAGGAATTACTAAAATAGTTTTGTGCAGACAAAAGCCCACCTCTACACACATGGTTTGCAAGAAAATCCCAGGTCATTTGAAAAAAAAAAAAAAAAGAAAGGTCTATATTTTGGATATTTAAATGCTTAAGAAAAATCCTGTTTCTGAAAAAAAGAGAGGTTGAAAAATACTTGAATATCTGTTATTCAAAAAGATCAGCCAGACAACCCTGAACTTACCCAGATAAAAGAGGTGACTTCATTATTTCAAGTAACCCCTGGTAGAATTAGAGCAGAATTTGGCATAGTGAAAAGATTCTTAGTACAAAAATGAGTATATTCAGGCAATTCATCATAATGCCTGATTTTACACAATTATGCAGAGCTCCCAGAGATAACTGTTGAAAGGAGGACCTGTTATTTAGATCTGGAACTTCATTTCAGACTCCTGTTACTGACAGGTTTTGTCTTAAAAAGTATTATGTGCTCCAGGGACCTCTGATTGCATTTTTGAACTTTTCCATTGCTTTTTGGGAATTTTGGAAAGAACTTTGTTTCAGAGGCACTAGAGATGGTGTGTTTGCAAAAGGCTTTAGCTTATGGAAATACTGTGACAGCCATGGACTTCATCAGGGTCCATCAATGTGCAGTTTTTAAACTTTATGGCTGCAAGGATGCTGTGGTGCTTTGTTCCTCCTGCATATTTGCCTTCTGCTCTTCCCCTGATATGACCCTGACAGATCAGAGCAGGGTGGCATTAGCTGGCAGAACTCTGTTGCTTACTTCCCTACATGTTTAAAAACTGTTTGCAGCAAAGTGGCTTCTTACTGAAGCAAGTTGTGTTTTCTGTTCATGCCTGTACCCATGGCTGTGGTCTGCCTTTTTCACTGCATCTTACCTTTGCTTAGGGACCGAGCTCTCTTTCCTGTTCTTTCATCTCCACACCTTTCATCTTGTGCCTCATTTTTGGATGATGAGGGAAGTATGTGTCAGGAAGAGGTTGAGAGCATCAAAGACACCTTGGGGACTTTGAATTCTGGGAATGCTGACTAATGCAAGGGGCCAAAAGGGTGAAAAAAGGTATAGCAGGGGGTCATGGCCCTTTAAGGATATGAACAGAGTTGGAGGAATATACTTTCTTTTTCATGGGGTTCAAGGATGAGAGGCCATTGACTGACATGTTTTCTGCATGTCAAATGCTTCCCCTGCCCTAAATAAGCTGGAAACAAGAGGAAAAAAAAAGGAAGAAAAGAGAAAGGGAGTAATTTGAAACACAGAACATCTGTATGTTTGTTATTAGAAGGAAAATAAAACAAATCCTTAAAAAGTCAAAGTGGTCCCTGGAGAGGCATCACTCAGCAGGTGACAAGCTAAGTAGGTATCTACATACAGAGATTTATTTTCCCTGCTTTCTCATCAGTCCTTCCAGGCTGGAGTTTCAGCCCACAGTCCTCTGAGCCCTGGCCGAAGCTTCACAAATATTCGCTCTTTAGCAGCTTTTGGCTGGGCAGGAAAAGGAGCTTCAAAAGGATCCCAAGAGGGAGCTTTAGTGAAGAATAAAATGGGGAAAAAAGTATTTGATTAAATATCTTTTAGCACCTGCTAGGAGTAGAATACACCTGACATCTGGTGGTATCTTCCCAGTACTCTGATAAAAATTTAATCCCTTTGGGGAGTAGGACTGGGTCATGATTTATCTCCCCCAATTGCTTACAACTCTGTTATACAATCTGGTTTATATGGCTATCAAGATCCATCTTAAAAACTCACAGGCAGCTCACTCTCGGTGTTGTGCAAACCTTAGAGTCACTCAACTTTGCCAGCATCATTTGCAAACATCCTGGCACATGCTGTAGCATGAGTGAGCTCTCTAGTAAGTTAGCCTAAAAATGCCAGAAGAAAATGGTTTTGTCCTTGTTGTATCAAATCGAGGCCTGATTAGAACAAGAATTTTCTAGAGGAATTTTGCCTCATGGACTGTATCCAGCAATTTACAAGTCACACAGCCATATCTGTAGTTCAGCCGCAAGATTACAGCCTTTGTAAAAAGACTGATATGTTAACCATTGGCTTGGTGACACATCACATTAATAAGAGACTCAGATTTACCACAGCCAAATCAGCTGTAGTATTTTAACTGGAAGATAGAAAAGGATATGTGCAAATTGCTAGGACCTTCTTCAGTTCAGATGAAAGCTGTCTGAGATAAGGAATCTTGATTTCTTCTCCAGGATTAAAAATAAGGAAGATTTTTTTCTTCTGAAGAAGAATCCTTTCCCGGCTTTCTTTGCCAATCTGATGGAAAGTC
The DNA here is from genome assembly GCF_009829145.1 of Chiroxiphia lanceolata. Taxonomy (NCBI): domain Eukaryota; kingdom Metazoa; phylum Chordata; class Aves; order Passeriformes; family Pipridae; genus Chiroxiphia; species Chiroxiphia lanceolata. The sequence continues at coordinate 47,329,942 of NC_045640.1, read as the reverse complement.
CATGAAGTAAAAGGTCCTCTGTAGGTGTGTGTGTTCTTCTATGTGATGGTCTGCATCAGCCATTTGAATCAAGATCAGCTTGCCTTGGTGGGAAAGGGTGTGCATGATAGCTCTCAAAGTCCCATCTCAGCCCTTTTCTTGTGGTTTTGTGATCTCAGTAAGACTTCATAAAAATCTAGGCACACTGCTTTAGACATCTAGTTGTGTGTTGTGTTTGCTTAAAATCATATTTGCTCTTTTGGACATGGAACACAACTTTTTGAAAAAATATTTTGCATTATGTTGACTTTTGAAGAAAAACAACCTCCAAAGCCCAAACCAGTAACCTCTACAGGAAAGACACAGGAAAGACACAGATTAGAAAAAAATCTAATACTATGGTTAGTCAGTATAGGAAAGAGAAGGATGCAGAGATGTACATGCTCTCTGTGAATATTTGTAAGCAGGAATGTGCTCCTTTCCTGTAGCTGAACAAGTTTCATGTCCCTGGTGAGAGTTTTGATGCTTTGTCCTAGAGCTACCCTGCAAGGCTGAGTGTTCAAGTGCTGTGCATGGGAGACTGTGAGGCCCTTCAAACTTATAAAATTCACAAAAATGACAGAAATTTTGGGGTCTGTCTCTCTCTCAGACTTGCAGAAGTGGCTTCTGCTGAATTACTGAACTGAGAGGCACGAGGGCTGGCTGGCTCTGTTAATAGTAGCGTTTAACAAATCAGACCTTTTCTGCATCAAAATAACATTCTTTCAAAAATGTACAGCACTGCAAGCTGAAACAGCCTGGTGCTATGAATCACTGAAAGGTGCCCAGCACAATTAAGTAGGCTGCCTGTAGTAGCTGATGCTGAGGTACATCCCCGGTGCCTGCAGGGCTCCTGTGCACCAAGAGGAGTGCAAATGACTGAATCTTTTCTGCCCAGAAATGCAGTGAGGACCAGAAAAACTGCACAGGGCAGGAGAGAGGCATCCGGCACTGGCCCAGAGCCCTGCTTTGGGCTGCAATATAGCTCAGTGCAAAGCTTTCCCCAAAGTCTTCCAGCTCTCTGAGGGCTATAACGTGCTCCCAGTCTCCTGTGGAGAACCACCACAGCACTCTTTGCATGCAAATTGTTAATGCATTGTGCATGAGGGCCCTAATTAATACTCTGCTGCAGATAACGATTTTACATTATAGCTATTAACCTTGGCATATTTCAAACGAAATGCCGGTGAGTTGGGGAGGATTCTGTGTACGTTGCATTGTGAAATAATGAATTATGTTTTTGCATATTTACATATTGATTTTCTTTAGTCACAGTGAGACTAATGCTGGGGAAAAGAGGTGTGCATTAATTTATTGGCTACTCCAGTGGCTGAGGGATTAGCCAGGCATTTTGAAGCTTTAGGTTCAGTTTCTTTTCTGCATTTGCTTCCTTCAGGTCTTTTAACCTTGCATGTGCAATGGAGATAGGATCCATCAAAGGAGTGGATTTCTAGTCCTGAGAGAAGGTAGCCCTCCTTTTCAGGGCCAAACGTCCCTATTTCCCATACTTTGTAAGAAAAGCTCCTTGATTTCCTGCTCATTTGGGTGTCTGTCTGCAGTGATCTGATTCCTGGATCAAGATTATGAACCATATATCATCATGCTGGATGGTAATGAGTTTTTATGCAAGAGATTTTAAAGATTTCTCTTTAGGATTTAATTAATTTTTCCCAAATGGTAGACCAGAATTGATGACATGGAGTAACAATGTTGAAAGCCTGGTCTGGTGGGGTTTGTCTGAAGGACACAGTTCTGAGGAGAACATTTGGTTCACTGAGGACAAACAGACCTGGAGGCTAAACACTGCTGGTGGTTTAAGCTGTTTGCATCTGCAGTTCTCTGACCTGTTGTCTTCCTGGGGATGTTAGGAGAGAGCATCTCCCATTGCCTCTCCTGCCAAAAAAAAAAAATCATACTTGTCTTCATAGTGCCCTGCAAACCAGTTTCCCATGCCAGGGCAAGTGCAATGCCTGGGGAAGGTTCTACAACCTGCAGTTACTGTGAGGAGGAGAAGGTCCAAGGAGGATTTCTCAGTCCTTTCCATCTCGCCTATCTTCCTATACTTAGTCCTTGAGAGCTGTTTAAATGCAGAATATCCCAAAGTGCCAAATTCTGAGGAAACCTGGACCCCATTTACCCTGCAGTTGCCATGATGTGTAATGGAAAAAGGATGCTTATAAGACCACTTTCTTTCAGAAGAATTTTGTTTCTGATCCAACTGGCAATAACTATAACTCTGTGTAAACTGTTTTATGGATCTGTATAGTCAACAGATCAATTTTATTATACTTGGCCACTGCAGAAAAACTGTAAACTCCTGCTGTTAGCTGAAGTCTGGGAAATACGTTTACCACTTTATTCTTTTCATTTGGTGGCATCAATGTACTTTTTATTTAATAAAAAATGTACTGTGCTCTCTCCCATGCTATTTTATCACCCAGAACCTTTCCACATAGCCAGCTCTAGCACAACACATTGCACTAATGAAAAACAAATTCTAAATAATGACAGGTCTCTGATTTTCCTGGGCTGGTAGAAGTTCAATTTTCCTTTGTCATTTGAATATTAGGTTTTACCGATTTTAAAAATATTTTATATAGTGTGCTTGCAAGTATCAGTTGCCAGGGAAGCCCCCAAAGTGACTGAGAAAGCAAGATTTTGTTTCAAAATGAGCTAACCCCTTTCAAAATGATATAGAAAGTATTAAAATGGGTAGAAGTGAGTTGCTTGTATTTGCAGACATGGTAGCTGGCATGTCAGAGTGGCTTCCTCAGGCGGCTGTGCTGCACCTTGGGCAGAGTTAGGGCTGGTAGCTGCCCCTAGCTCAACCCTCCAGCTATTTAACTGGTTTATCCTGGAAATTGGGCTGAGACAATGAGCTACCCAGGGACGTCTATGCTGCTTGACTGATAACCAGGACTTATCTGTGGGACAAACTATTACCTTTTTGCAAGCTGGCACTGCCTCTCTGGTAGGATATATTAGAAGGTAATGTTGGATTAGTAACTTTAAAAGGCCTTCTAAAATTAATCAAGTTTGGGAACATGTCTGCATGTGATCTAAGCTTTGTCTAACCCAGTATCCCAACTGTGACAAGCAGCAGTGCCAGATGTTTCTAAATAAGATATGAAACTCCTACAGCAATAGGCATGGGATTATTTGCCTTAAACAAAGGTCTCACCCTGACCTTGCATAGTTACAGATCAATCCTTGAGCAGGTGTTTTGGTTTGAATATCTGGTAGACAAGGAAAGCTCATGATACACTCATTACATACTGAATTATACTAAATAAAAATAGACAGCTTTCTGACCACTCTTAGCTGTGCCATTTTTTGATGCTGCCATTTACAATGCCATTTACCTTTTCAAAAGAACTGATTGCAGAGTCACAGGGTAGGCAAAGTGGGAAAGGAACCTCTCAAGTGAGCTTCAGAGATGGGCTGTATTTCGGAGCCTTTAAATTAGCAACATGGAAAACAAATTACAGATCTTTTTTACTTAAGTGGGAAACAGTGAAAAGCACTCCAAAGAGCCTTGCATTTGCAAAGTCACTTTTTGGAGTGAGTCTCTATGATATCTTGGTAGCTCTATTATTTCATATTTTCTCTTGGTTCCTATGCAATTTGCACATTCAGGGTCAAGCCTTTGCTAATGACAGCTCCTTGCGTTTCAAGGTGGCCGAATCAGCGGGATGTATGGCACATATCCACAGAGCTTTAAAAATATCTCTACATGACATATGCTGTTTGTCCCTGAGCACCGGATAGGTTAATTGTTAAAGAAACATTAATAACATTAACTGATGGTATGGCTTCCCACTGACTCTGCCCTGGCAATCTCACACTGGCAAATGGATTAATAATACTATCGGAAATGAATGTCGTTGCTATGCAAGTAACTCAAAACTAGATAATTTAAGAATAGTTTGGATGATTACTAATTAGATCCACCGACACAGGGGAATTTGAATTATTCATGACTGGCTGAAAACAGCAGGTAATTCATTTGTTCACTTCTCTGCAACTAATGTGGAAGTTGTTTATTTTTACGTGCACACACACACACACACACATACACACACAGATGATCTGCTAAAAATAATCCCTTGTTTCAGAACTGATTGTTTCTTTCTGAAGGAATGTCAGGGCTGCAAGGTTAGGATCAAAAGTATCAGAAGGTTAGTTGGAGAAATATGTGGACAAGCCACACTTTGGAACAGGTATTGATTGGACTTGGCTGGACATTTGTTGATTGGCAACACTTGGAGTCCATGATCTTAGATGTATTTTCCAACCTCAATGATTCTAAGATTCTGACATAAGCTTTATTCTTTATTTGTTGGGTTTTAGGAGACCTATTCAACATCTGAGCTTCTGAAAAAATATCCAAATAAAGATGCTTGTGCATTCCCAGGTAGGTGAGGAGATGGTACATACGGCCCCTGCATCTCCACTTGACCACTTTTTTGCCCCACGGGTCTGGCTGGGAAGACAGGAGAGCACATTTCACAGTCCCCACTGTCCCCTCTGTTCTCCCCAGACTCATCCGGCACCACTCTGTCTCCCTGCAGCAGAGGCATCAGGCAGTCCACAGAGTCCTGCTGTCACCTGGGGGAACACTTTGAGGATCTTTGTCCTCTGAGGACTCTGTGCACGTGCAAATACACATACCATTCAAATCCAATACTCCCAAATCATCCTCCGCAGTAGCTCTGCACACAGGTACTGCTGGACATGGAATTTGCTAAGGTGAGCTGGATAATATGAGTTGAGGACATATGGGAGATAGTTAAAGGTGTTCTCCAGTTATGCTCTGTTTATCCTTAATGACATGCAAGCAACTTCAAAATAGTGTGCAAAAGCTTTCTGAACTGTCTCATAGCTGTCTGTCCTGGTACTGAGCTGAGAGCCCCAGAGAGCAAACCAGTTTTAGAACTCCTCCTTTTTACCTTGTTCCTTCCCTGAAATGGCTCTGATTAATTTAAATAGTAGGGAAAAAAAAAAAAAAAAGATTACTCAAGCGTAAGGATAAATAACCCCACACAAGAGATTATCCGGCTCGTTCAATACTAGACTGTGCAGATCCACTTGCCTTTATTAATTTATGAGCTTTATTATCTTGATTTTTCATTAAAATACAATAAGTTGGTCTAACTCATAAAATAGATAAAGTGCAGCACAATAGTTCATTTACCATTGATCCATATTTGTAACTCACAGAAAATGACAACTATGGCCATCATCTGCAGAGTCATACCCAATTCAGAAGCACTACACAGCCATGAATAGTTAAAGCAGAGAACAGCACCTCCTCATCTTTACTCCCTGACTCACCAGTGCACTTCTTGCTCTTATTTTTATCAGGTTCCAGCACAGCAGCACTAGCTCGTCAGTGTCTTAGATGTGTCTTGTGTGAAAGCTGCTGTAGAGGGGATTAGTATGCAAAAGAAGACAAGAAGATACATAAAGCGCATCACGCAGCAGTGAGCATATGTTGAGTGAGAGACTTGCATCTTTTTTTTTTGTTCTGTTAAATACCAAGTCCAGACCATCCTTCCATCTTAAACCAGCCAACACCTGAGCACAAGGGATCTGTGTTTCTCCACATGTGTTTAAGTGTGTATGCATGCCACATATATCCATTACTGGATGGAAGTGAGAAAAATCCCAAGAGTTCAAGTGTGTTTTCACACTAATTCACATATACTTGAACTTCCTAGAATTTTCCCTTACAAAGATGCATTAGGAAGCAGAGATGTTCAAAAGTATGCAGCCCCTAGAGAAGCAATGTTAATTGTGTGGCGAAGTTGTGTCTGAAATGCTGCTGTTTTACAGCTGTTGTTGTGATCATGTGCCCCTCAGCAGTCCCCAGCAGGCATGTAGCTCTGTGTCCCACTCCCAGCTTCATCCATGTTGAGCCAGAGCTTAACCTGGCAGCCACCTCCTCATCTGGGTCTTCCTCAGTATGAACAGTGCTGGCATTGTGGAACCACAGATGGCATGAAAACACAAGAAAAAGATCACTGTGTGGCTTTTGCTTAATGTGTATTTCTATTTCCTCCTCCTGGCAGGCAGGAGAAACTTAATTGGCTCTTTCATACTGCTGTCCCTTTCTCCTTGACCCCAGACACTGGTTTCTGGCATCTCCAGCATCCCTCCATAAGTGACAGTAAAAACACTTGATGTGGCAAGTGGGTGCTTTATGAAGAGCGATATGCCATCAATCATAATTAACCCATGTGTCCCTGTCACAGACTGGAGCAGGCCCCATCACATCTGGTTTCCTGCTTGAAAATACTTTGGTTTACGTAGGTTTCACTGAAAACAAGCAAGAGACTGATCTCTAGGCAATAGGAGCTGGTACAAGATGAATTATCTGTCACTCAGAAAGATGTCCTCGATGTGGAAACCATCAAGCATATTTGCAGGGTTTCATTAGTCCTGCTTCCCCCCTCCCCACACTCAGCATTGTATGCTTTTCGGATCAGTTAGCAGCCCAGCATCTGCTCTCTGAGCCTTTTGGAAAACACTTCAGAGTATGCAAAGCACCAGAGTCCTGCAACAGCCTAATTTTAGAGCTGTTCATAACAGCAGGGTCATTCCTGTTGCTTCTTGAATTAAATGCCACATACCACGAGCATTTCAGATCTAGCATCTGTGTATGCACAAATAAATATTAGCCAACTAAGTGCAAAGCATGTTGATGCTCTACACTGGCACAAGAGCTTCTGTAGGTTTTGTATCACTGGGCTGTAAAGCACTAGAGACTTTTGGTGCTGATTGTTGGTCCTTAAGTGGGAGGTCCACTGGGATTGTGGGTTTGAGAATGTCCTTCATACTGTCTAGTCAGTGCTGGTTTCTTTTGGTTTCCTTTGCTCCTGCTTGCCCAGCAATACAGGAGGTCCTCCTTTTCCTCCCTTGAGCTCTAAATCATTCCCTCCACAATCTAATCTTCAGCTATAGCCTGTTGTTTAATTCTTTTTTTAGCCAGCCTTGTCCCTCACTCTATCCAGGTGTTACTATGGTGATGCAGGGACTTGACATAGCTGTCGCTGATACTATAAGGGATACAGGACACCATATTTAACTGTACTTAAGAGCTGTTACATTATGAATGGCTATTGTGGAGGAGGTCATCTTGAGTGCCATCACAATGTGCAAGACAACCAGGAGATCAGGCCCAGCCAGTATGGGTTTATGAAAGGCAGGTCCTGCTTGACCAACCTGATCTCCTTCTGTGGCAGGGTGATCAACTTAGCTGATGAGGGAAAAGCTGTGGATGTTGTCTGCCTCGATTTCAGTAAAGCTTTTGACACTGTTTCCCACAGCATTCTCCTGGGGAAACTGGCTGGTCATGGCATGGGCAAGTGTACTGTTCGCTGGGTAAAAAACTGGCTGAATGGCTGGGCCCACAGAATGGCTGTGAAAGGAGTTATATCCGGCTGGTAGCCAGTCACTAATGGAGTTCCCCAGAGCTCAGTGTTGGGGCCAGTTCTGTTTAATATCTTTACTGATGATTTGGATGAGGGGGTTGAGTACACCCTCAACCAGTAAGTTGTAAGTTCGCAGACACCAGGTTATTTGGGAGTGCTGGTCTGCTGGAGGATGGGAAAGTTCTGCAGAGGAGTCTTGACAAGCTGAATTGATAGGCCAAGGCCAGCGGTATGAGGTTCAATAAGGCAAGTGCTGGGTCCTGCCCTTGGGTCACAACAATCCCAGGCATTGCAACAGTCTGAGGGAAGAGTGGCTTGAAAGCTGCCCAGAGGAAAAGGACCTGGAGGCGCTGGTTGATAGTCACTGAATATGAGCCAGCAGTGTACCCAGGTTACCAAGAAGGCCAGTGGCATCTTGGCTTGTGTCAGCAATAGTGTGACCAGCAGGACCAGGGCAGTGATCCTCCCCCTGTACTTGGCACTCCTGAGACTGCGCCTTAAATCCTGTATTCAGTTTTTGGCCCTGCACTACAAGAAGAACCTTGAGGTTCTGGAGCATGTCCAGAGAAGAGCAATGGAGCTGGTGAAGTGTCCGGAGCACAAGTCTTATGAGGAGTGGCTGAGAGAGCTGGGGTTGTTTAACAGAGAAAAGGTGGCTTCTGACTTTATAAAACTACTCAAAAGGAGGTTGTAGTGAAGTGGGCGTTGATCTCTTCTCTCAGGTAGTAAGTTACAAGATGAGAGGAAATTACCTCAGTTTCCACCAGGAAAAGTTTAGATTGGATATTTGGAAAAATTTCTGCAAAAAAAAGGTGACCAGGCATTAGAACAGGCTGCCAAGGGAAGTGGTGGATTCACCATCCCTGGAGGTGTTTAAAAAATGTGTAGATATGGCAGTTAGGGCCATGAATTAGTGGTGAGCATGGAGGTGCTTAGTTAATGGTTGGATTCGATATTAGAGGCATTTTATACCCTTAATGATTCTATGATTCTAGTAAACTCTCTTTTTCTTCTCTTCCTCCTCTTCAGATGAACAAGGAGGCAAGCTCTGGTGGTGAGCAGAGTATGCTTTTGGGTATTAGATATTACTCTGCAAATGATAACAGTGAAATTCATAGAAATGCTGGTGTAAGGGGCTGCTCAGTAAGAGTTACAGGTATTGGACTCTGAACTCGAAGCATTTAGAACATAATCAATCGCAGTACAGTTAAGGAAATGCAGTGCATTCGGGGAATTAAATCCTATTAAATCCAGAGCCCAAGCAACCTTTGAAAACATCACATGCAAGTCCAAATTGCATAGGGCCCCAAATGCTTTTGCTTGCTCTTAGGTAAGAAGTAGGAGCTGTAGGGTTATTGTCATCTCTGCATATTAGCCCTCTTATGCTTAACCATATGTAGGTTTCTAAACTGGAATGTTTTCTAACCTAATCCCTCTGAACTATCGAGACAATTACATCCACCTAATGTGCCTTACTGGCTCAACTCTATTGGAGTTGTTAATGTAGTTTTAAAAAATTCCTGTCCACTTCAAGTGTGTGCACTCCTCCTTCTCCTTCCAAGTAGCTCTTCGTGTTGAGAGTTAAACTGGACTTTAAGTCGCTTTCTTGGACTTGACATGGTAATGAATCTAATAATGTCCAGCTAACGGAGCTAAATGCCTCATTTGAGGAAAAACGAAGCACCATTTTTCCCTGAGCTGTAAAATATGTTGAGTGATTTAATTTCCTTCGTATGGAACGTTAGGGCTTGGCATAATCCTCACTCACTCCAAAAGAGCATAATAGTTGTCTCCTGTGTGATAGCTGCAATCACCTCACTGCCAGGTACTTGCTGCACATTCTGTGCTGCCTGGCTTGCTTCTAGCAGTGACATGTGTGGTTTTCTTTCTTACTAAAGAAAAGGAAAACAAGACTGTGCTGGGATTCGTCTGCAGGCTGTAAAATTGAAATTAGCAGTCAAGACACAGACATTGCTACCTACAAAGGGCCACCTGCACAACTGATGCTTTGCTTTTAGGCATGTCCCTCAGTGTGTCAAGGTCCAAATTCAAGACACATTATCTGGACAAGTCCTAAATTTAAGGACGAATGAAATTTGAATGGGAACAGTAAGGTGCCAAAAGATCAAATTTTAAAAATCTAAGTGGTTTTGCTTATGACTGTGTCTGGGAGTCTTTATTTTCTATATAGACAGCTTTCAGTGGGGAAGAGAGATATTATTTGGGAAGATTCTTAGTAATTTCAATACTATTGTGGCTGAAGTCCCATAAAATAATTTTTTTATTTTCAGGAGCTGAAGAGAAAGGATACAAGAGGAATGTTGCAGGCCTCAAATATTTTTTTCACCTTCGCTCTTTATTTGCTAAAACCAGAGCAGTTACGATTCTTTTAGGATCCAGCTTTTTGGGATCAACTGCATAGAACACCCTAAACAAATTTGGTTTTTATTTCTGCTCCATGCATCTCGATAAATACACAGATATAGAACATAGAATGTGATATTATATATTAGAATATAGATAAAATGCATGTCTATATTGTTTCACCCTTCTGTTAATGATATGCAGTCTTTTGAGCCTTATATAAAACCTTTATCTGCTGGATGTTTTACAGTCTTAAATGAGTACCTATTTATGTTTTCTAGTCCTTTTCATCTAATTCCTGCAAAATTGATTCCAGTTTCATGGACTGGACTGCATTTTTTTATTTCTATTGCAGAAAACTATTGCAAATAAATACAAACATAAACATATTCAGCCCCTCACATCTTTGTATATGCATGTTTCTGTCATGGTTCTCTTAAACTGCCTTTTTCAGCTTACCCTTCATGCTCCAAATACAACTGAATCTTTGCTTCAAACAACTTTCATTCTTCCTGAATGTAATTTCCTTGGTCATTTCCTATATGCCACGAGCTTCCTTTTCATATCACCAAGATGAAATCAAATGCATAGCTCTTTGTGTACCTCCAAGTCTTTTCCATTGGTTACATGTGGATCACTTCAATTTGCTTGATGCGGAGAGACCGAAAATAACAGTGCTTAAGCACTGCTTGGCTTTAGCACTAAGTACCTCTTCCATGTCCATGAGCAGGTCTGCAGTAAGACGTTGTGCCAGGGGCTGTAACAGGTTGCATTTGTTGTTGCATTACTACATGAAGTGCTATGTATTGCATGTTTCCTTAGCAAAGCTGTGGTGGAGCAGCAGGAAGGAAAGCTTCTGATTTGTGTTGGTTATAGCAATTGATAATAATAATAAATTCATTCTAATTATGGACACAATCATTTCCCACTTGTAATAGCAGAAAATGCTTAGACACTTGGAAAAAAATCTAGAAGAAAAGCGAAGGTACTGTTTGAATTGGTTGTTCACATGTTGCTGCCTGAAGCAAGGAGAGCCGAAAGGTGTCAGCTAGTGGACAGGTATGTTGCAAGTATTTTGCACTCCTTACTCAGATGTCTATGGAGAAATACGTCCCTTTAATATACACAGTGTTTTAAATGTCAATATTGACCAGCACCCCAATATTTTAAACTTTGAAACAGCCATTGTTAGTTATAGGAAACATGTGTTGATATAATTATTCCAAATGCTCCAAATGCATTATTTTCTACAGGGATTACAATAACAGAAATATATATTGAAATTTTAAAGTTTGTATGGGGTTTAACTCCATAAGAGTTCTCCAACTTTCTACTTCCCCTGATGATTCTCTTTAGAGAATAGGTCCTATCCTGCACCATCACGGACACTATGTCTTCTCTTCCCTGGCTACCTTCTTGCCTTGCATACCCAACTCAGAGCTGAAAAATAAGGATTATTGCTGGGCTTATTATGGATTCTTAGCACTGTGGTTGTCCCATGCGCAGGTGGAGAAGGCCACACTGAACTCAAGGTGACTGCTTTTGCCTGTGACATGAGTTAAAATTTTGAGCTGGCCTGAGGTACTGGGGGTGTGGAGTAACAGATAGTAGGAGGGACTGGTTTGCTTTAAGGCACTGATACCGTTCCCTGTTCCACTTGTATTTGAGCCTCCCACCCTGCCAAACTGGCAGAAATCTGTTTTTCAGAGGTGGGAAAACACTAATCCACAAAACATTCAGGGGTCTCTTAGTTCCTGCTCAAAGTCACCTGGGAGTTAGTTCAGACCAAGGTGAAAGTGATTTTTCCCCAAAATGTGTAACAACCCAGAGAACCGTAAAATCCCTTATTTCCATTAAATATGTCTATGACCTTGCATGAATATCACTGCTCACTCCTCTGTTGTGGGTCTGCAGATTTAAAGAGCTAGAATGTTACACAGTTAATGCAGAGAATGAGTTCTGCTGAAGGAAATATGCTACGATGTACACTGTTTTCACATTAAACAGAAAAATCCTGAGGTTTTCCCTCAAAATGTGGGGATGAGAAAACACAGAAGAACCCAACAACTTCCAACCCCAAAACTTCTGGGATTTTAAAATATTTCTCTCTATTTCTAAACTTTCAGGTGTTATTCATTTAACATTTTCAAATATTACTTTGTCTTAAAGATAATTCGCACCTTAAAAGCAAACTGGCTATCTGCTGAGAGTTACTATTTTTCTACAGTTGCATAACTCTGAGGGAACAATTTAGGGCTTGTCCCATGGCCTTGTAGTCCTTTTCCCTGCAAAGCCCTGCTGGACTAAGTGTGCCGAGGACCTACCATCCATGGTGTTAGCAGCATTCATTAGAAACCACGGTGATGATAGGAGTTACCATTTATGCTGCTTTCTAGGCAGATCATTAAACATCAGGACCATTGATTTTGACCAGATGGGTGCAGGGAGCATCTATGTTCTTGTATTAAACCGTCCTGGCTACTTTCCACTACCATAGGTTGCAACAACATCTTTTCCTCTCTTAAGGCTTTTGCTTCTGGTGACAGGCTGTAATTTAGGTTGTCATGCAATAATTCTGCAACTGTGTCCTTTGATGAAATGAAGTTATTTTTAAAAGTAATAAAAATCTTTACAAAATAACACAAAGAAGGGATTTATTACCATTTCACTGCTGTGTTCCCACAATCTTGCCACTTCTCATCCATTCTGCTAAATTTGTTTGGACTTTGGCTTCTTGAGCAAGTGATGAACTTGGAAGGTACTGGGTTTCCTTTATAATTATGTTCTTATCCTACCAATCTCAAGTGCTAAGAAGTGGACTGAAAAACATAGCTTTGGCATAGCAGTCTTAGTTTATTTTTCAGAATAATTGTTCTCTGTCTTTGAACATTTTATTTAATTTCTATTTTTTCTTTTTTTTTAAATTGTGTTTGATTTTTAATGATGTATTTTTTTATTTTTATTTCCCAGAGCCCTAAGAATTTTTCTTTTTTTTTTTTTTTTCTTTAACAAAAATTGAGATTCTAATGTTTGGAGTTGGGCTATTGAAGAACCCCCCTAAAATTTACTTGTAGGAAAACCAAAGATTGACAGCTTGTTCTCCTCACTGATATTGCTGTGGCTTATATTCATATTTTAATTATACTCTTCTTTAATGTAGTCCATGGATGATATATTGCCTTAAATTACTTATATTGCAGACTTCATTCCTCAACACTTGTTAGTTCACTTTGAGGTAGAGCCTAGCGAAAGGTCTGGAGGGCCTTTCTGAAAAATCAATACCTCTGTGGTTCAAACTGTAATTAAACAAGGGCAATTAAATGATCAAGCAGCCAACTTGGCCTGTCTTTACAAAGCACCCTTTCGTCTTGTAAAGGTGAGGTAGTTAATGCACACAGTGTTTAAAAGTTGCAGCAAGGTGGCTCTTACTGGAAAGTGTCCTTTCCAGCTGCAATGATAGCTGCAGACATCTCCATGCAACATGTGGTCTTGCTAAATCTGGACTTGCGCCATTTGGCTCGTGTGTGCTCTCACTTGCTGAGCTGCTGCAAATTTGTCTGACTTATATTAAAATCACTTTTGATATATTCACAGTTGTGTATAACCACTTACCGTAAGCAGACTCTGGAGTGCATAGGTCTGTGATCCTTTTCTATAGTCTCCTTTTTCTCCATGTGACACTGAGATCACATTCTTCTCACCCACCCCTGTGGCATGGGACACATTGCTTAGTGAAGCAGCACACAAGGGCAGGCAGCTTTGTGGAGGGATACTGTGCTAGAAGGGACAGTAATGGTACAGGAAAGCATATTTGCAGGCTGCAGTGCAGGATCCCCCTTGCTGAGGGGCTTGTTGCAGGCTTCAACTGCTCTCTCTAATAGGGATCACACTGATTGGTTGCTAAAAGGATGCTCCCAGTAGGCCAGAGTGATTTTTCCTAAGAAAATACTGAATCATGTCTCTCAGCATGGTAGTTTGGCTGATGTGAAATAAAAGGTGTGTTTGTCAGTTTAGTGTCGCTTTGTCCCTCACCTCCTTCTGGGGAGCAGGGCTGATATGATTAGAAGCAGCTCAGACATCCCTTTTGAATTGCCTGCAGCAATACTAGCAGGGACTTTGTTTTTTGGTTTCCATTTTTAAAGCTGGGCTTGGTTCCTTCCAGTTCTGCATTTCTGTCACTCTTCTGAAGATTGCTCAGCTCACCGAATACACACAACTACTAAAGCATTGCTTAAAATAGCCTCAGATTTCTGACTTAGTTCACAAACCAGTGAGTGAAAATATTTAGTTAGACATACCTTGGGTGCTTAAGCAGCAGACAAAAATGTTTGTAAATAACCCTGAAAAATAACTAGGGACCTCTCTGGAAAGTCAGAAATGAGGGTTTCTGCACTGGCTGAGAGCCTGCAGAAGTTGATTAATGGTTGTGAGTGCACTAACAGTTAGGAAGAGTTTAAGTTGGAAGAGTGAGATCCACAGCAACATTTGCCACTGTGGTGCAGCCCTTTGTGTTGGTACACACCATCTATGCTGTGCGCACCTTCCCTTTCAGATGTGTGCCAGGGAAAAAATGATTCAATACTTTCCATATAGATGATGTTGTGGCCTATGTGAAACACAGAAATGTAAAATACTGAGGCAGGCAAAAGCCTAAATATCACAGTCTCAAATCACCACCTCTGGGCCTGTGGAAGTGGTACCGAAGAGCTCTGTTTTTCTGGTTTCCTGTTGGAAATGTGTTTTCCATGAATCGATATGTACTTCTCCATTTGCTGAGTTTGTAAGATCAGACACTGTTTTTCACTTGAAAACAGATCTTTTGGTGTGAGCCTAAAGTCCAGTTTTTCTCAAGTAAGTAAATTTTCAACCACCTCTCTGCAGCCTAATTTGTGAAACTCAAGCCCTAAGATTTTTCTGATAGCGACCACTGGTGTTATCATTTATGAACGCTTGGGCTAGGAAAAACATTCCAGATCTGACTTACTCCAAGCATGTATGGTCAATAGTCCTGCTATATGTACTAGATTTTATCACAAGAACTTTGCTTGGTGGGAACCAGTCTCTTTACAGTACCATCTCCTTTTGCCTCTGGGGCTGCATCCTGGCTTACACTGCATTTCTTCCGAGTCTTCTGGATTTATGGCGTCGTTGTGCAGACTACACTGGAAATCTCCATAGCATCTGGACCTCCGTCAACTTTCTTTAGCAGGGTCCATGGCACAGAGGGAAATTTTGGTTTCCCTATTTTGCTTCAGAAGTGCTTTATTTTTGCTGGCAAAGCCCATCTGGACAGTGTGCCAGTTCTCTTTGGTCTCTTTGAAATAAACTGCTGCCAGCTGACAGTGCAGTGGGCATATAGTTTAATGGTACTGGTATTATGACAAATGTTGTATGATGCTAAATTAGGTCTGCCAAGGATTGATATGACTTTTATCTCATTTTTAAAATACATATAAAAGTGTCTGTGCTGTAGAGCTGCCTCCTTTGGCAGATTTATTGGTGCATTTGGGAATAATGGTGCCGTATGATGATTATAAAACTATATAAAGCATCCTTTATTGTTCATTACCGTTGCTCTATATTAACTCACGATTATCTCCTGATGCATTGCAATTGCAAAAGCCGGGCCCCTCCATATGGGAGTCTGAACAATCTGATCTCATTTGGACAGTAGATGGTTTGCAGAGGAATATACTCTTACTTGTTTTCGTGCAGAGGCAATGGCCTGTCTTCTTTCAGCAGCTTGCAGAGATTCCCACAAACAGTGGAAATGAGTGGTGGGATGTTTTTCTATGGGCAACTCATATGCAATCCATGTTGCAGATATCCTGATGTGCCCAGGCAGTCAGAAGGGAAGGGGGATTCCTCAGTATGGGCAACCTGGTCAGCTCAGAACCCGCTCAGTGGCTTGAACAGATGCCAAAGCTTGAGAAAATGCCCTTCCTGCGAGGTGATAGTAATGGTGGCACTTCTAAACCTTACAGGCTTCAACAACAAACAGTTGCCAAATCTACAGCAACTCTTAGCATGTTGTATACCAATGAAGAGGCACTTGAAAAAAATCTGTCAGAATTATGTTAGGGGGAGTTGAGTTCTTTTGTATACCTGGCCTAACTGGTGTGAATTAAACAGTAAAAAAATCCAGCCCTCAGTACCTCAAACCCTTCAGGTTTTGACGTGAGGCAAATCCCAGAGATGTGCCTGAAAATAACCTTCTTTGCCTTCAGAATGATTGGGATAATGCCATTAGCACCCCAGCTGCTCTTCCTCCTGTTGGAGAACACGTATATGTGGGAATTGCCCGCTGATTTTTTGAACATCAAACTTACATCAATTAAATATCACAGTGTACTGGGATGGTTCCCTCACTGCTTGTGACTTTTGTTTGCATATAAGACATCTGGTTCTCTGAATGCAGCATCAGTTTGATTTTTTTAGTTGCTTCTTTTTCTTTGAGTGCACAAATCCCATCTTGAATGCCTTCCCCCCAAAGCAGGAGTGCACATCTATGTCTCGTAGTCATGAGTGCAGTGGCACTCTGATTGCATTTCATGTGGCCGGCTGATGATAACATTTTATTGAATTGCTGCATAGATTAAATCCCCTCAGCCATGACAATTAAATACGAAAAAATGTGTATGCCATTTACAAGGATAATATTTAATCAGGAATAGACACAAACATAAGTCATCAGCTCAGAAACAAACCCAGTCTTTATATAAATTCAATTGTACTTGTTCCAGCTGTTTGCAGCAAAAATAAAGGAGCATTTTTCATAGATACGACAACTTCAAGTGAGCCCAGTTGAATTGGACCAAAAGCAGAACCTTCAGGGCATTTTAGGGACCCCATGTCACTGCTTATTGCTGGCAGCTGTGGAAAATAACTAAGCAGTGGCAAAGGTCAGGTCACTGGCTGAGCACTGAAGGTGCTGAGCAATGTGAGGCTTGAGAATAAGGCACAAAAAAGTTGCATCTCACTATGAATTCAGTTTGCAGGTACGCGTGGAGGATAGCATTAGCTGCCATGTTCTGGTCCTGTCATGCTGGCTACAGCCCCCTACCCACATGATGGAGCTGAGACTCTGTGAGGGATTGATGCTTTAGGTGGAGGCAAGGCTGGAACTCATTGAAACAAACTCTTTTTCATACAGCCTGTTCCCATTAAGGACAGCATAGAGAGCACTGGGCACTCGGCTGCATTTTTAACAGTCAATTAGTATTAATCAAACCCAAGACATAGAGATAAATTATTAAGAAAAGTCAGAAATGAATAGCAGAAGGAAGTCTGCAGGGGCAGCATCAGTCTGGAGATGTTCCAGTTGTTTTCAAGTTTACCATAACCTCTTTGGCAAAGAAAACAAGCTGGATGTTTCAGGTTGACAGGTTTAGTTGCATGAGATGACACTCCAGCCTGGCTGGAGACAAAAGCAGGAGGAAGTTTCTCATTGAATCTTTGCTCTTGTCTGCAGGGTATCTAAGAATTGCAAGTGAGTATGCGTTATGACCCCGCTAGCAGCATCTCCCAATCTGCCGAAGATTTCCCCCAAAAAACAAGACTCATCAATTAATTCATTTTAAATCCATTCAATCTGTTCATTTGCTTCCAAACTTTAGTTATGGTCCCAAGCACAAAATTCTGAGTGGGATGCAATCTTTGTGGCAGCAACCTTAGGACTTTTCCAAAATTAGTATTACACTAACTTGACAGGGTTTTTTGCCTTCATAAACCCATGTTAAGAGAGGTTAATTATCTCAACCTTTTATTCTTTATTAAGTCATTTCCTCTCACCTGCTGAAACTGATTTTGACTGACAGGCCTGTACATAGTATTCTCTTTAACATTTTTAAGGCCTCGATCCTGTATTTATTTTATTCTGGCCTTTTGAGACCTGGATGAGTTCCAAGAAGTGCTGAAAAATCAATGCTGATTTTGCTGAGTGCCCCTTGGCCACCTCTTTCTAAAATTCTTGGCTGTGAAGTAAGCTACTGCTCTTAATATGTCTGACTTGAGTAAATGAACTGGTTCAGCCTAAATGGGAACAAGAAACATTAGTTTCACCTTCCTAGACATTTACCTCAATGAATGGCTCAAGAAGTTTCAGTGCAGATCAGCTAATGATGCTGAAATCAACCACTCTGCTAAAAAGACAGGAAAATGAATTTACATCCTCAAGGAGACCTTGTGCATCCGTGTATGCCTCAGTAAGAAAGATATGCACACATTTACTCAGAGGAAATGCTCAATCACTGTGTTATACAAGCAAGAGCATGAATGACAACATACAAACAAGTGACGTGTGTGAGTGTATTGAACACAGCAGCACTTTTCCTGTAGTGGTGGCAATGTGCTCTTTCTTACCAATCTCTTTCAGTCTTCTACTGAGCAGAGATGCATTTTCAAAAAGTGCAAAAGGTAAAGTTCAAGCAATTTAATGTGATATTGAATCAAAGATGGGGGAGCGTGGGGAGAAAAAACTCTAAGCATTCTTCTAGGAGAGGAAACTAAAAGTGCAGATGTGCCACCAGTGGAGAGGGACATCAACTGGTTCTCTCTCTTAGGGTCTATCTGCGACCCAATGTGGGAATGCAATTGATGTGCCCAAGATCTCACTGCACACACAATTTGGGATCTTGTGGTCACAGAGCTGCAGTGAACAGTGCTACGTAACCTGTTAAATAATAGTAATTAAGACCATGGGATTTCTTACTGTTGCTGCAAATGTTATATATTGAATTAGTAAAACCTGACATTTTTATTTATTTGTAATACTTAGTGTGTGCACCAAAATAGAAACTATTCTTCTTTGGCTTCAGCTATTTGCATGCCACCTAGACTTGTCTCGTGACCTTGAAACCCAAGGAATATGCGCTTTTATTGTCATCAATCATTCTTCTGCAAATGAACAGGCTCTCCTGAGTGCTAGGACAGCTGCAGGACAGGCAATATTCTCCAGTCTGTAAGGATGACTTGCCTTGCTTTGCCAAGCTGGTACGCTTAGTATGTGAGGGAGAAATAACAGGTAGATTAGCAGCTGAACAATGCCTACAGTAAGCGGTATAAAATAGATAAGTACTTCAGTAGTTCTGGCTCTGGTAAAGAGGGAGCTACAAAGTCCCCTTGTAACCTGCTGCACAGCAATGAGGTGCCAGTGCTGTTCTTTAGGGTCCAAGACACTCATTAAGTAGGGAGCTATGCCCCTCCCAAAACCTCAACTTCCTTGGGGTTTTTTTAAGTGATGAAATCTGCTCAGTGTCACCTTGCTTTCTCTGCATCCTCACTGCTGAAGTCTTCTTGGACCACCAGGCACGCACACTGACTATAGGGTGGAAGGAGGTGACAGAAAAGGGGAAGCAAGTTACATCCATATTTTTTTTGGCCAAAAAAGCCATTAAAATGTGCCTTTTCTTAATGATTTTACTTGATGACACACATACTTTGTTGTTACTGAATAGTCAATGGAGTCTCAGTTTAAAGCTGGGGGAAAACTATAGCAAGTCAGATTCCTTCTACAGAAGAAGTTATGACTTCAGTCATAACCTAGCTACAGCTTTCTGCAGGTACTCAAAATATTACAGGTGTAGCTGTTGTAAAAGAACATCTCTGACATCAGGCTTTGAGTGAGACTGAATGATACCTTATTTTCTTCCATAATATTAGTAGCATATTTCAGAGAGTGGAGCTGCTCTCTCAAGAAAAAGGGAAAAAGAGACACAAAGCAAAGTAGCAGACAGAGCAATGTAGGTTCCCGTCTGAGGGTAAATAGGTCACGTTTAAGATGTCAAGGGGGACTTGGGAGATTTATGTTCAAGCCTCTCTGTAAGCAACTTTTTGCGTATACAGGAGCAGGTCCTTTAACCTCCCTGTGTTTCAGTGACCTGTTTGTAAACCGCAGATATTTTTTGCTTAATTTGGGCTTGATGATGCCAGTGGATTTTTCTCATGTGACCTCAGCAAGTACTGCTCGTCTTCCCAGGCTGTGAGATCTTCAGGAAGGATTAGAAATGTATAAGTGACTTACTAATATCCTTTATGTGTTTGCACAGCATCTTGCAAAGTGTGATCCTGATGCTACCATGTGGGGTCTTAAAATGCTGCCAAAATACACGTCATGGTCAGTCAAATATGATGCTATCACCTTTCCCTGTTACCCTCTACTTCAGTTTTATTTTTACTGGAAAACTGAAGAATGAATTGCTACGTAGCATGTCTGTCTGTGTATGTATGAATGTACATGTAGTGCTGTGACAAGTAAGTAGGAAGCTGTTAGTTTCCTAGGAAGTTAGGAAGTAGGAAGCTATTAGTGGGACAACCATTATAAAACACAGAAATGTGTTGGAAGTACCCAAGCATTTCCTAATAGGCTTTGCTAAATTCCTAGGCAGGGAAATGAAAATGTGTATTTGATTTGACAAGTCCATGTGTGGCTATGCAATGAACTGCTAGAATAGTATTTTATCCCCATCTAGAAGAGGACAGCTTTGCTCTTGCTGTTGGAGAAGGCCAGGTCGAAAATCATGTAGGAGCTCTTCTTTTGCCTCTTTTCCTGCCTCTGTGTGTGTGCGTGTGTGTTTGTATGTAAGAGAGAGAGAGTTGCTATGGTGAACAAAGGGTAGAAAGAACTCTTGCTTTTTCCCCACGAAACTGTAATCTTATTCCTCCTGATGCTGCCTCTTGTCTGAAACATATATATATTTCTGCAATATATATATATATATGTATATGCATGAAGTCACTCGCATGCACACAAAGCTACTTTGGAAAAAGGCATATGTGACTGGTCACCGTGTAAAGCAATGGGTTTCTAAAGCCACGGAGCTAATTTTTCGTGAATAGCTCAGCTGGTGACATTAGTTGGCTATGTTTCCAATTTAAGCAAAGCAATCATGGGAGGACTGGATGAATCAGAAAAAGACTTCCAGATTATTAGCATTTTAATAGCAAAATGAGGATGATGGTCTCCCTCCCCCTGCAATATTGATGTGGAGGTGCAGCATGTGTATGAAGGACTGGAACCTATTATATTAAACCCATCCTTTTTAGGCACTGGAAACAGAAAAATGAACAGGGACATCTTTTTGATTTAATAACCTACTTTTTTTTGTTTACTGTTTTGTTAAAATAGGTACAATGAGAAGAGTTTGATCTCACTGCAGGAAATTTTAGTAAAGATAGAGCAGGTTTCAGCCTTGAGTTAATTTTTCCAAAGCCAAATTTCTTTAAGTGCTTAAGCCTGTGTACTGCAGCACATTCCTGCCTTTGCAGTGAGTTTAGGAAAATGCTTTACCTCAGGTTCATATCAGGACTGGAGAAATGCTCCTCAAACTGAACTCACAAATGAAGCTGCTGAGAAGTTTATACAACTGCATATTGTTTTCCACTGGGGACTGACAGTAAGATGAAAGGCGAGGGGAAGCATTTCAATGATATTTCAGAATTTCATTTTGAAATACAGGTGACTTCAGAATATAATGGTGCTAATTGTTTAGGCTGGGGTGTTTCAATGTACTGCTTCAAAATGACTCTTTATTTTAATCTGTATCTCTCAAATAGTAGCATTTGACTGTATTAAGTCAGAACTGACATAACTTCATTTTCATAGAATGAACCATCACCAGATATAGACCAGATAAATATGGTTTAAAGTAAGGAATCCCTGCACACTTCACTCTCCAGTGCCTGGGTTATTCCCTTGCCTCCTAGGATACACATCCAATTTCTTTTTTTGCCCAATGTGTAAACATATAAAAAAAGACTGGAGTCCCTGGCCCTTTTTGACCAAAATGCCCAAATATGGATACATCTGGATCTGAATATGGCAGATGCTTGCTAAAAAATTAACGTCTTCCAGCACTTTCAGACACAGGTAACATGGGTCCATGTGGAGAACCTAGTTAGCAAATCTCTTCATACATATTGTCATACTGTATCTTACTTGTGAAACACAACAGGGGGAAATGGTCTCAGTGGTCATTAAATATTATTGCTGTAATCTTTGTTCTATGGGTTTGTGGCTTTTTTATTTTACAAAGGTCAGCATTAATTCAGCAATTTTCTTGCCTTTATTCCAGTAAAAACCTTACCATATTCATTTGTTCCTTCCAGTTTATTATTCCTAGTCTGATGTCTGCTGTTCAATGCTTAATGGAAATCCTGAGAAATATGATTTCCCACCTGTCTGTGTGAGTTTAGTAGTTACAGCAGTTTTGAGTAATTTCTTCACCTGCTCTGTTCATAATTACAGCTGTACCTAAATGTAATGTGCAGTCAAGATAAAGTCAAAGGAGCTACCGATACTCTGCTGCCTTTTACTTTCAAAGTTAAGGACAGCTGGAGTATGAGTCTTTTTAACTTTTGCAAACATTTCAGATTATATTTTCTCAAAATATATTTTTTAGCTGTGTCACAGGTGGGAATGGGGGCCTTTAGACAAAATTTATTAAAGAAGTCTTGTCCTTGAGTCACAATGTGCAGGAAGGACCCTTGCTTTCTAAACTCCTTCTCAGAGAGGAGATCAGGTGTGGTTGGATCCAATCTCAGCCTCAGATTTTGTCAAAAGTTTAAATATAAGGAATTACAGAGGTGTGATTAAATAATTTTGTCCTCCAGGTTTTAATGATGGCAAATTGAGAATATTTATCATTTATTATTACAAGTGATCAGACAAAAAATCTTAATAGAATTATTTACTACACAATATAAACACTAAAACTACTAGTAGTAGAGTATAAGATAGGATAGTGCACTATATTAAGGCAATTTTTGAAACAATTATATTAAAGCTAGCAAAAAGAAAGAACTTTTAATTAGAGGTCGATGTAACTCACCCATACCAATGCTCATGGGGAGATCTCTTTCTCTCACCCTTGAGAAGTATCCTTGAGGGATGTCCCCACCCAAGTGAGAAATCTCCACTCAAACACCCAAAAAGGGTCATGTTAGAAGAACCTTACTCTGTGAAAGGGGACTAGGCTTTTGTGGTATAAAGTGACTGACTGACAGTCACCTGACTCTAATGGTTGCCTCATTATCAGGATGTTAACTTGGGGTTGAAGCCAGAGTGGTTTCAAAATGGCCTGGCAATCCTCTCAGCCCACCACGGGTACATTTGCAAATAGGGCATTGTCTTTGTCACATTCTGGGGCGGATGTTCTGCCACAAACTGGGACTAACTCTGAGCTCAGTCATAGCCTGACTGAGCAAATCAGTGATGCTGAGGTCTCCATCTGGATAGGGCACAGTCCTTTTTTAAGGGCTGGCAGTGGCACAAATACCACCGAGGAATGACACATATTGAAAACCATGGTGACAAAGTCTCATAGAAGTGCTTGAGTGCCGAGGCATCTGTCTTTTTCTCTCTTTGTCATGCCAGGTTCACCCTGCTTTGCCACCCTGAGTCTTACCAGGGCTTTTAAAATTAGCTTTGACCTTTTAGGTGGCTTGCTTCCATCTAATGAGCATGGTAGCTTCTCTAACGAACATCAGAGCAGTGTGCCGACTCAGCTAATTTGATTGTGTTTTATGCATTAGTCAAAACCCTCATAGTGATCTGACCTTGACTAGGACATAACAATGTTGAATGCTGGTCTGCACTTCCCTTTCAATGCTGTGGTGGGGTGTTGCAGTGAAGAAGGTCTTCTGATCCACAGTCCAACATGCCCTCTGACCCTTCCTGTAACATATATTCCCTCACAGTGTTGACCCTCTGCTTTATTCACAAAGGCACAATTCCTCTTTCTTCCTCACCTGCAGGTATCAGACCCTGATAGTTTGCTTTCCACCCCATTTTTTGGGTCATTGTGTTGTGAAACTTAAGAAAAGCCCTGAGGAAAACAAAGTTCACTTGGAAACTGTAAGAGTGCATTTATTCAAAAGGGAGAGTTTCTTCCTCACTTTTGAAATTAAAAATGGAGAAAATTGCCTACAGGCTTCTAGAAAAGCAGCTAGATAACTTTCGTAACATATAAACCACAGAAAGTACTTTGGAAGATAATGGCAGACAGTAATTAATGTAACAATTAGTAATGTATCGATTCACAATGTCTTAAAATTTTTTGTTACCGTTGAACCAACGAATAACTTATCTTGACAGAAGTAACGTGGGCTCAGTGTTTCCATTAAGCATACAGGTTCTGCTCAATCTATTAATCAACTGGACTTGGACCTCAACCATCTCCCACCTGACAAAGAGTGCACAACTGCCTTCCTTTAGCTTTCCCATATTCATAGAGGGCTTTAATGGCTTTATTACAGCAGTCAACACGGAACAGAGGTGGAAAAAAAAGCACAGTACCTTTTTACATGACCCTATCAAGGGCAGAGACCACAAGAAGTGTTATGCATTATGGACTGTTATGCATTGTCCACATGAAGAAATACATCATAAAAAATGTTGTTCGGGTGAAGTAACATATTCATGTCCATATCACACATCAATCTAGCAAATACTTTTCTAATCAATCCTGCTGTTTATTCTCAGATGATCTTGCCTTAATCTAGTTGCCTTCATAGTTCAGATGAACTACATCCTAAAAGGGTCTGGTTTTGCTTTCTTGACCATAAAAGAAGCTTGCCGTAGTCCACCTATGACTATTGGCACTGTGAATGTCTGAAGTTAGTTGCAATTCTGTCCATGTCAGTCCATCTGTCTCGTGTGTTTCCACTCATGACAGTCAATACCAGATTTAGGCCTCTCAATATTCCTGTGATCTTTTTTTTGGGTGTAATTTCTAACTGTGAGGGCAAAGACAGGGATGAGTTAAGTGACCTGCCTAAAACTGCATAGTGGCTTAAACTTGAACTGCACCCACCTTTCCATTCTAAATAAATAGTTTAAGGCTGGGCTCAGAAAAGACTGAGAGCTCAGTGGACTTGGAGAAAACTTAGACCCTGGGGAAAACTTCGATCTTGGGTGGCTTTGTTTGGAGTTCTGGAAGCTGCACATCGAAGCTGGGAACCTCAGCTTTAATCCCAGGTTTGTCTCTGAGCTGACGAATCACCTTGTGTAAATAATTTCTATTACCTGTTTGTATTTCCCTTTCGTCAGTCTGTCTTTCTTATCTAACTAGAGAGGAACAGCTCCCTTTCACTCAACACTTCGGGGCCTACAGTGTCTGTTGAAGCTGCTAGTTGCTACTGAAATGTAAATATTGATTATGTAGAGAATACATTAAAAAGCTATTAAAGCTGCAGATGGGACAGTCTGAAGGACAAGCAGTTCAGCTTTGGAACATCTCTGGGATGCATAAAGAACTTTTGAATGCTTTTGAAAAAAAGGCATTATTTCAAAATGTCCATTTTTCTTTTAAACAAAACAGAAGTTTTTTGTATTAATTTCCTTTGCTTTTTGTTTCTATTTCTGTGAAAAAAAAATCAGCAAAAAGAATTGCTGCTTGTTATCTTTCTTTACATAGAAAATTTTGGATGCATTTGCAACTTTAAGGTGCTTTCTAATGGGCAGGTTTTTTGTTCAAAGCAAAGTGAACCCTCCAATGTGAAAATTGCAATCCTGGCTCACAGATCCCTCCTTCAGACAACTCTGAATGTCATGTGTCACATATTACATACGACATGGCATATTCAAGCTATTGCAGTTTGCCCTACTGTAGCCATCCCATGAGTTCATCTGCCATTTCTGTCCATCCTGGCTTCTGCCAAACACTCTAGCCTCCCTGAATGCTCCTGTCTCTGCTTCCCCTATCTATCCTTCCCTATGCCCTATATATCCCAGATATTTAGGGCTTACAGTTATCTTGCCTAGAACACAGTATTGTAGGGTCATGTTGCCTGTGCATGTGTACTGGCAACTCCCTATAATTTGCCTCTGGCCTTTGGTCTTACACACATTTTGTTCTCATCCTGCAGGCAGAAGCCTTTGCTCCTGTCTCACCCCAAAGGGGTGCTAGCAACTCCAAAACTACAGCTACAAAGAAGAATAAGGGCAGCAGTAATTCCATAGTCTGAAATGGAATAACTGGCTTGACTGAGTGAGGCCAACTATTGATCTTTGAGAGCTCACTGCCATAGAGATCGTCAGCACTTCAGCAATTAGCTGCTGATGAGGGTGAGCAAAGATTGGCAGAATGAAACCCGTGACTTCTTCTGTGCAGATAAGCCACTTTTTTTTTCTTTCAGTGCCACAATCTCCAGCAAGTATAATTTTCTGCTGGCTTTGAAGGTCTGCATGTTTTTCAGTCAGTTTTTTCTTTCCAGTTCCTGGTTGGCACTTTGCAGTTGAGCAGTATTCCCAGGGGAAAAATTTTAAGAGGGTTTGTGAGAGGAGAAATAGAGATGTCTGAAAATTGACAGGATTCTGGCACACATGAAATTAAAATATTTCCCTTCCTGGCAGTGGTCTTGTCAATGCAAGACTGACATCCAAGCATAACTTGGAAATTGAGACCTCATTAGCACTTTTTTGAATTGGTGTGTTGGGGTATATCTCTTTCAAGTGTAGGCATGTAGGTGTGACTGTAGGTAGTTTCTGTGTGCCACTGACTGGTTCGTCTAGGGGTCCATCTCTCTGTATCTACACACAAGACCAGAGATTCTGTTGCACTGCCATTGCTGCTTCACCAAGGAGCATTTTCTCTGTTGTTTTACACTCTACTACTTGAATTTCATCACAAAATTTATTTGTATTTTGGCCCTGAGTCTCTTCAAGAAATATATGTGAGACTTCTGTTCTGTAGTGAGAGAAAAGTACTTCAATCTGTTTGACATGGGTAACATTTTAAAAATGCTCCCTTTCACTATTTGGATTTTTTTTTCAAAATTCTTTATTCTTTCTGGCTTAAATAAAAAATATAAGCTTCACATGCTAGAGATATTCTTAAAACATTTGGAGCTAGGCTGGGACGGAAAGCTGCAGGACTAGAAAGAGAGAGAAGTTGGTGATTCTTCTCAGAGTAATAAGGAAAAATAACCTGGGTATCAAACTGCCAAAGAGCAGAAAATTAATTGCAGTTCCTTGTAGGAGAAGAAAATCATTGTTAGGCTGAGGGAGTCATGCAAGCCATGTAAAAGACAAAAAGCTTATTGTAGCTTGTACTTTGCATGTAGTTTGTGTCTTTCTCCTGTGGGCTTGTAGCTCACCTCTACCTTGAGGTGAGCTTCCTCTACTGCTGGCCATCTTATCGCTCTTTGGGCATAAAGTGTTTCCATCATGTGCCCTTCAGTAAAAGGTAGTTCCTGCTCTGAGGGATTTACCACCTTAAATAGGCAAGAGCTCAGAGGAGAAAAAGGCACAGGGATGCACTGTTGTGTCAGCCAGCAGGTCAGCAATGCAGCTGGGCACATGAGTCAGGTCTCATCTCCCTCTCTGTGCTGCCTTCACAGGGCAACAGGGTCACCAATAAAACCAATTTGGAAAATTAAGCTGTTAAATATAAACATGATTTGGCTTTAATGGCAGTGGAAAGCTGGGGAATGGATTGTGTCCGAGAGGGCTGTGTACAGCTATGTTCGAAAAAAAATTGTTTCTCTGGAACAGAAATGATGGGAGATTGCAAACATTGAAAAAAACCATCAAACCTACAAAAAATATTATGGCAAAATCCTGTACAAGCACATACAAAGCCTGCTGACTTGTCTTTTCATGCAGACTGCGTTTTATGCAAATAAAAGTGGGGGGAAAAAAAAAGCAAATCACCTCAGAGAGAATGAGCAACTAATGCACATTGAATATAAAAATCCATATGAGCTATTCTCTTTTCTGGAAGTTATAAAGGTCATTGAATCCTTTGAAGATTAATTCTCTTTTTAAAAATCCCAATTCCCCCAGATGCGATCAAATTGTTTCTTGCAGTGACCACAGATACAATCTTAGAACCAAATGCTGTATTGTGCTTTTGTCAGAGCTGCAAATCACTGGCCTAGCACGATGTTTTCGAAGCATGGATGCAACCTTGCAGCATGTTCTTGTTTGCTGTCTGCACTCACTGCTTGTGTTTAATGGTGTTGGCACCTTCCCTGTTACCTTTGCTAAGAATAGTTTTGAGTGAATAGCACAGCTATCAATGTCGAGCGCCAGCTCAATTTCTGAGTCAAATGTATCTTTTCCAAGTCTGGGTGGAAACTAGAGTATAATTTTTGTTCTGCTCTCCACATAAAACAGTTTAAATCTTGCTTTTCCTCTCCTCTGTTTCATTCGGCTTCAGGTTTCTTTATATTGCAGATGGAGTCCTTTTCTGTGTAGAGCAAAGTGATGGTCTCTAGATGCCAAGTAGCAATGCAAATATCCCTCTCTTCACCTGTCTCCCTTCCCTGGGTACACAAACTGACCTCCACTATTTCATCTGACTTGGATGAATGGTGATTGCGAGGAGACAGCATATCCGAGGGTTAAACCCCACTAAATCATGTGGGTTTTTCTTTCTGCTGACTTTTGTTCCCTTTGAGTGCACTCATTTTGTAAGCTTTTCTGCATAGCCCAGAGTGCTGATTGCATTTGAGATTCCTGTGCGATCACGTAAGTCCGGGAACTGATGTTTTTAAGGAAGACAACAAATATTGTGTGAATCATGAGAGCTGGGGCATGGTGGTGTCTTAAAGCTCATCCCAGTCAAATTGATACAAATTTACATATAAACACAGATAAGCCACTGCTAACAGCTTTGTGGGGTGTACAAGGTACTGGACTGTGCATCTAGTTTCATCCAGCATTGTCTTTTATGGAGTAAATAAATTCTAGTCCTGGTCTGGCCTTGATAATGCTAAATTTCTACAGTTAGTCTTTCTCTCGTTCAATGACAAGAAAGGATTCCCATGGAGCAAAATCAAAGGCTATAAGAATGGAAAGGTCTATATGTCAAAACCCCCCACCATCCTCTCGAAAGTGGTTGAAGCTACTATCTCCATCAGCAGGTGTTCTCCAAGGGAGAGCCACCTCTCTGTTAAATTCTGCATCTCTTATTTTATCCTGAATATATCCAGCTTCAGCTATTTTAGCCTCAATTTGGGGCACTGTGCAAAGGCTTGACCTATTTATTAGTCCCTCAAGTTCAGCCCACAGAATCGAAAAGACCTAAGCATACCAGTCACTTTGAAATATTAGGCCAATTTTTATAGTCAGAAACCTAACAATAAAAAGAATGGAGTGTTTGTTCACTTTTCTCTTCTTGTTGAATTTTATTTCTATTTGATTTTGATTTTTAAAAATAAATCCACCACTCCTGTAAATTTTATTCATTCTGCGTCCTTAACCGAGTTCTCTAGTTTTTCCTCACTCTTAGATAGCAGGTTGATGATGTGACCTACATATTTGACATAACATCAATGAAGAAATAATGAATTGAGACCTTCTTTAGTGATAAAGCCCATTTTTTAGGATGGACAACTGGAATGTGTCGGCTCTGATTGCTACATCAGGTGATAGCATGTGCTTTGTCATCTCTAACTTTTATTTTCAGTAACGTTCTCTTCTGCCTTACGGGATCATTTGTCTTCTGTTGGTAAATTCCCATCTGCACTCAAAATGAGTTTTCGGTGATGTATCGATGGATGGATACAGTCAGCCTCTGTCCATTTAGTCTTCATCTATGTTTTTTCCCATGTTTTTTGTATCACAAATTATGGAAGAGGTCTGTTTACAAAAACACCTCTGTTGTCATTTTTATGCACGTCAATTTATCAGTATTTTTTGCTTCCAGAGTGATGTTACATTTACAGAAAGAGAAAACATTTTCATCGGAGTAAGGAAGATACTCATAAGTAATCTCAGGATTTCTAGAGAGCTGTGGGACCAAGTTGATCAGGTTAGTCTGTCCAGCCCATTTAAAGTACTTCAAGAAATAAAATATTAGTAAAAAAATTTTGAAGCAAAATCAGTTGGATTTCACTGAAAGTCAGAAGTCCATATTCTAAAATTTTTTAATTAAAATGATTTAGCATTTTGGGGTCTGATTCTTCAGGTATGAAAGCAATCCTAATAATCTTCTTTGGTCTGTCAGTCCAAATCCATATAGCTGCCTATGTAGCTTTTCATGATGTCGAACTACTGTGAGAAGACTGAATAGGTGATTACCTATGTCTTTTCATTCCTTTTCAGGAAGGAAGAACCCATAGGAGTATTTAGCAGGAAACAGTCCTTATGCACTCAAATAACTGTGCAAGGATGCAAGTGCTGGAGGAGTTATGGCACAACTCCCAAGATTGCTCGTGATTACATGGCTGTCAATCATGGAGACTGAGTGATCCCTGGCTAATGGTGGGGTTGTTCCAGTTCTGCTAAATTTTGCTTATGTAACTTCTTCCAAAATAGCTTTCACCTTAAAGCCACTGCACAGCCAGACTGACATGCAAGAGGGCAATATGACAAAAGAAAAATACACAAAAATACACTTTTAGTCTAAAGCATAGACCACAAGCAAATGCCATTTCTGTGTATCACAGGTAGATTTCCTTTTAACTCAGTTTTATCTCTTTTGGAAAAGCTTGCTTTCCTTTAGCCTTTTAAATGTCATGTTTTAACAGCATTACTGTAGCCAGCACTACCAGTTGCAGAACTTTTAGGACCGTATGTGTATATACATCTTACCTCTGTGCCTCAACTCCAGACCCTAGATCCACAGGCTAATTTCAGCCACTCTCAGGACTAATTCCCAAAAAGGTTTTCAAGTGCTTTGTTTTTACTGAAGTAAGTATCCTCCATGAACTCTGCTCCCCTAACACCATTCATTTCCATTCTACTCCTGTTTGCAAGGGTCTAATTCATGCTACCATTCTTATTCACCAAAATTTGTACATACAAAACTCTTGAATTGTTTTTTCTAATAATTTGATAGTGAACTATAGAAAGAGTAATTTCTTCCCTCTGGTATCTGGTTACTAACTCCCTAGTAACTGCTAGGTACTGTGATATAAAGTGATGGTTCTTTAGGATGTTTAATCATCCCCCAAAAGGCCCCAAAGTGCTACTAATGGATCCTCTGGCTCATGACACATATTACTATTAGCCTCTTTTGCTTCTAATTTTTATTCCAGTAACATGAAAAAATGGCACAGGTCCTGCAAACAGAGGAATTTTTTGCAACATGATCTCAGCCCACTTCTGCTCCCAAACTGGAAGATTTTTGCAGTACACTGATCTTGAGTCGTTCTAAATAGGTCTCTTTTGGGGCTTGCTTTGCAGTGCAGTGAAACTGCAGGTGCCTTCCGCTCTTTTGTGTCATGGAAAATCGGGTTACTGTTTCAAAGCCATTCCCCCCTGGCTGTTTTAGGTAGCTTCGCTATTCATCCCAGTCCTTACACACATTGCTACCCTGCCTCCCTCCTCAGGGAGGAAACAAATCGCTGACAGTGACAAGCTGCTGATGAAGACTTCTCTCCTTGGAGTAGCCCAGTCTCTTGCACAGGTGTGTCCTTCGGCCTGATAGAGAAATACAGCGAAAAATCAGAATTAAATGGCAACAGAGTCTGAATTAAAAGCCAGTCATGAACACCAAATACCTTTTCTGGACAACGTTGGCAAAGATGGTCAGGTGCCTCAAAGCTGTTTTTTATTTCATTTTTACATCTATATGGATTTTAATTGCTGTAGTTCGAAATACATCTAATCTGATTCCTGGTGACATGGTGTGTCTGGTGAGAAACGGGGATGATAACTTCCTAGGGAACGGCTAGTGTTTCAGACCAACTGCTCTGTTAAATGTCTTGTCTGCCAGATGTATTTCAGAGCTGCACTGCTGCATTTTACAAGCCATGGAATACAGTTTGTAAGAGCAATCATCTTCCCAAATTGGTCATTACCAAAGTTAATGACCTGTTTATTAGAGCATCAACCTTGGCTTTGCCTCATGCTGTTAATTAACAAATCTGTCATTAACTGCTGGTAGCCATGACTTTGTGCATATGTGTGTTTGGGGGGGAAGAGGCTAGGGATCCTTCATTAGGCGTATTTAAGGTGGTATCCCTGCATATTGGTAAGACACCTTCCTATATGATTCTCACAGACTGCACCATTTACATGTTGTCCATGAATTTGCCTAATCCCTTTAGGGACCTGCTTTGTTTACTGTTTTAATCAAGTTCTGTATCAGTTTGTACAGGTGCTCCCTAGTTCTTTTATATGATATATTCTCAACAAATGGCAGCTTTGCACTGACTTTACCCCTGCTATAGCTGTGATTTGTGATCACTGTACATTGGGAAGTGCACCCAGAGGGATAAAGGGCTAACCTCAGAGTAAAGAAATTGTTTATCGTCAAAATTTCTCCCTGCAATAAAATTGTTTGTTATGCAAGAGGTACCCATAACTAATTGGTTATTTGTTATTTTCAAGAAAAATGCAATCTACAATAGTGAGGTCTGGCATAGCATCTGTCTTCTTAGAGAGGGTTTTGAAAACCATAATTCAGGTGAGAATTACAGGTTTTATCCGTCTTTGTTCAGATAAATGTATTTTGCCACTCCTCTCAACCTCTAGTGCTAATTACACTGTCATAAAATGCCCTGGATTAATGACGTTTCAAAATATATACATCCATTTTGGACCCTTCCTTGGTTCTGCCATGAGCTCTTCCTCCTCTCTACAAGTGAGTCCCGTCTGTATGACTGCGCAGGTGGAGACCCCAATTGAGAGTGACTTATCAAGAGGTCCTTTGAGTAATTCCCAGCGTGACAGATTCAAGAAGAAAGCCCATCAAAGCAGTCTGTGGTCTAGAGGCAACCTTCTGTGAGGTGACTGAGTTGGTCTCATGACCATTTTCCCAATAGAAAGATCTCCCTACCCCCAGCTGTTATCCATACATTTCTCTGCCTGTCTTAGCATCCATTCCACCTGGTACTGATCCAGTTCATCTCACTGACCCACAGTGAAAACAGATGTATTTTCCACAGTTAGTTTTACCAAGCAGAACTGACTTGAGGAGGGTCTAGCAAACACCCAGTCTGCGTGGAGACAATGGAATAAGTGTGGGTGAGCACATGGCATGGGAAGGACAAACAGGTGAAGGGGATCTGGCGATGGTGATGCACCAGGTAGCTTGAGCCAGCCTGTAGCAGAGCTCTCTACTCTTAGAAAAAATAATGAACTCAATAAAAAATACCTCCTTGGGCAGATACCCAATTTTAAATGTGACAGGAATCTGGTTAACAAGACTGCTTATGTATCTTAGAGTTGGTTTTCTGTACATGCTAAGGCAATTTGGTATCCAAATCCCTCTCAAATCATCTGAAAATTAAGTTCCCCTGAGTACAATTAAAAATGTCCACCTGAGAACTGTATTGGCTGAGAGTGCAGAGAACATTTTCAAGGTCACAGAGGAAGGCAGAATCTAAACCTTTCTCAGTGCTGCTCTGAGCAGGGCATCCTACCTCCATGGCACAGATAAGGAAGGGAGATGACACTAAGATTACCACACAGGGTGCTGCGGTTTTCAGGCTCTGTAAGGATTATTAGCACCCAGAGCATAATGTTTTCTATAGAGAATCACTGAGCAGTCCTTTTCCTGGTGCACTGGATTAGCCAGGAGTTAAACTGTTCACAAATAGCATCTCCCTCATACCAACCCTCTCCCTGTGAACTGCAGACTACCCTCTTCTTCTTTTTTTTTCCTGGGAACTTTGCTGTTTTAAAATAATCTGTCTATATTTCAGCAGTGGACAAAGAAGAGAGAAGAGGAATGGACTGATGAGACCAGGGTGTTTCATACAACATTGGCAGACACAAGGCAAAATAAAATGTACATTTTAAGAGTCACTCAGATGAAACCTCAATCCCTGAGCTCACTCAGCTGGCAAAAGATGAACCTTTTGCTTTCCATCAACTCAGGTCTAGTCTTAGTTCAGACCTGGAATAACAAAATAAATGAGGTATTTCAGAACAGGTGCTTCAAAGCTATTTTTACCTTTGAAATGTACCACTGAAAACAACATCATCTGAATAAAATAATGATAAAAAAGAACAAAATAAAAAATATTCTATTTGCCAAGTCATCAAAGAAGGAATGTAGTGAAATACTCAAATCTTGGAAGGTGTTATGGTTTAACCCCAGACAGCAACTAAGTACCGGGTAGCTGTTGGTTCACTCCACCAATGGGATCAGGAAGAGAATTTCAAGAGTAAAAGCTAGAAAACCTGTGGGTTGAGTTAAAGACAAAGCAAAAGTCACACACACAAGCAAAGCAAAACAAGGAACCAATTCACTGCTTCCCATGGGCAAGCAGGTGTTCAGTGATCTCCAGGAGATCAGGGCCCCCTCATGTGTGACAGTGACTTGGGGAGATAAACACCGTAACTGTGAACATCTCCGGCTTCTTCCTTCTTCCCTCCTCTTTATCTACTGAGCATGATGTCATATGGCATGGAATATCCCTTGGGTCAGTTGGGGTCGGTTGTCCCAGCTGTGTTTCCTCCCAGTTTCCCATGGACCCCCAGCCTCCTCACCAGCATGGCCATACAAGAAGCAGAAAAGGCCTTTGCACTGTGTAAATGCTGCTCAGTAATAGCAAAAACATCTCTATATTATCAACACTGTTTTCAGCACAAATCCGAATTATAGCCCCATACTAGCCACTGTGATTAACTCTGCCCCAGTCAAAATCAGGACAGTAGGTGAGCCCAGTTTTATGGCAAAAACATTTAAATCGTATTTTTTTGTGACTTTGGTTGGTAGGCATCTTAGCAAGTCTGAACTCAGAGGTACCTTGTAGGCTCCAGGCTGCTCTACCACCTGATCAGAGCCCTGGTTTCTTCGGAGGTCTAGTGTGATGCCTTGTATAAACAGCTAAATTAGAGAAAACATCAGAACAACCTGCAGCTTTCACTGGCCACTTGAGCCTTCATATAAATGGCAAATAAGTAAACGATTCTTTCATCATTTATGGCAAAAATCCCACCCTTTGCATTCAGTGTTTGATGTGCTGATTATAATCAGGCTGCTTACTGAACGTGCTTAGAGCAGGAAAGGGGACAAAATGGAGCTGGCAGCATCATGTTTTCATCATCATCACAAGTAAATAATTTCTTTAAAACAGCAGTCTCCTTACCAGCTAGAGACCTTCTCATCTTAACTGCATCTGGCATTGTCAACAAATCCTGTGTCCTTTCACTTGATTAACTATGGAGTTAAAGAAGTAGTTATTTCCTTGATAAATGAGATATCATATGCATTCATCTATTACAAAACTACTGTAGACAATTAATCACTGCATCAGCTCATTACAGCTTTTAAAGGTACGTGTGAATACTCTAAGTTAACAGAACAAAAACTCCAGGTAGAAGGTTAATGGTACTTTTAAAATCAAAGTGACATTGCAGAATAGGTCACTCACTGCCTTTTAGATTTGGTATTTGCACCACAGGATCTCTCATGAGATGCCATGTCTGGTAATGACAGGCCAGGTTTGCACCCAGTTGTGCTGTAATCTGAGGAACTATCCCTGCTGGAGGTGCAAAGTTCTGTGAGTACTGCCAGCTGAGAAAGCACCCTGCCTTGTCATTGCAAAGTGTGACACAAGCCTAAAAGCAGAACACAAAATGTGTCAAACACATGTGATATCCCACAGGCGAACTGCCTCTGGAAAACTCAGCAGTCAACAGTACGAGTGATCATTTTATGGCTCCTTTCAGTCTTCCTTGCAGTGGGTAAGAGTGGACCAGTTCAACAGTGATGATAAATGTTCACTTTAGGAGAGGTGATTGTCACTCTGCTAGTTTGCTACTCCAAGCCCAGGTGTCTACATTGTTTTCTTTCAAAGGGTTGTCTTTAAAAGCACCACCCTAAGATCAGCTCTGTCTTGCTGAGCTATTGGGAAAGATTACAAGGAAATTTTTTATTTCTGCCAGCAGTGGTCATATCAGATAGGCAGAAATCTCTCACCTGCATGTGCACAGCTCCCTGGGAAGTCACAGACCTCACACCTTGCTAACTGATGCTATTCATCTTGATATATTACCTACTACTGAATCTATCTCTGTTTCAAAGCCTTTGGGGAAAAGTACAGATAAATGGTGAAAGATTTGTTTTCTTTCCCCACGCAGTTCACTCGTTGGTTTGTACAAATGCCTGCAGAATGACTTGAGTCAAGCTGGGCTCTGCTTACTCAGAAAACAGTCTTGAAGGGACCAGAAGAAATAACCAAACATGCTTCCTAAGAGATTTTTTCATAATCAACTTAGAGGCTTTTGCTTGCAGGGTCTGTTCAAGATGTGGTAATGATAACTGCAACAGAAAAAGAAGTTTCAACATGAAACAGTCAGGAGAGCATTCTAGGAGAATCATTTTCAAAAAGAAAGTCTTGGTTTGCATGCTCCTCTGGATTTCTGAATAGAATTAGCACTGTGCATGTGGATAGCAAGGCTTTCTGGAGGGTGACAGTTTTGTAGGGAACATTTATTTTTAGCAATGTATTTCTGAGTTGTAACAAATTTGAAAACCTTCTTATTCTGAAATTAGGGTGTTAAAGTCTTTGATTTGGAATCATCACAGCAGAGGGAATAAAAGGTCCCAGCTTGGGATAAAATAAAAAAAAACAATGACACCCCCTAATCTTTTCGACAAGGACTGTTGAAATATATGAGTTCGGGCATAGTCAAAGTAAGTGGTTAAAGAGGGCAGAAGGTTATGGAAAAAAGAGGATGGTAACAGTGGGACAAGTGGGATATTTAAGACAAGTTCTTCAAATTACCAGAGGATGTTTGCTTACGGTTTTCTCTGTCAAGTGTAGTGAAATAGGGAAGAGTTCTGGCAGGGACTTCGGGTTGTAGCTTCCTCTCAGGAGAGCTCAGTACTGACAATTTAGGCCTTGATCAAGTGAAGGATCTCAGCCCATCTTCAATTTGACATTAACGAGTAGTCACATCTTCAAACAAGAGCAGTTTGCTCAAGTCTGCTCTGCAAGATGGTCTTAAAGTGCCAAATGTCCTTTCTTTGACCTTGCTAAAAAATTCAGACACATATGTTTTCATAGAGACCCCATTCACAGACCAGAAAGGGCCCCTGGAAATCATGAGAGAACAAAGAAGATTTTGATTTCACTGCAGCTGAAGTCAGAGAAGCAATATGCAGAGCTACAAGGAAGAAGAAACAACGCAGGCAGCTCTGCCGGCCGATGATATACCAAAAGACCAAAAGACTTGGACTTGTTTGAAGACTGTAAAGGGATATGAACCCACACACTTAAAAGGACCTGCCTTTTGAACAGAAAACAAAAACAAGCCATCCCTCTGAAAGGAAGGAATAAAAGCAGCTTGATGTGTTCTGACAGCAAAATTAGACAGCAGACACATATAAAAGCCAATGAGCAAACTGTGCAAGTCAAGAAATATGATGTGCCCTGTATTCTTTTAATAGTTTATTACTTAGCAGATTACATGATATTTGACACTGATGCTTGAAAAGCCTCCTGCTGTTTAACAGTACTCTGCAATAAAATGCTGTAATCTGTTAATGCATCACAGTGCCACTATAACCCAGAGTTTGTGCGGGAATACTTCCCTGCTGTTCAGTCTGTCATTTTGCTTGAAGAAAGAGAAGAAAGTGTGACTTCTCTTCACCCTCTTCTCCCTGATTACATACCCTCAGCCCTGATTGCTGCTCCCTGAGAGCCTCCTTCTGTCTAGGTTTCCTTGCAGTTAGCCTTTCCCGGTGTTGCTCAGAGAATGCAGAGGGAATGGCAAGAATACACAGAAAATTGAAGCAGAGGCACCAAGACAGCAATAGGTGGAGGGGAAGTCGCCATTTCCCACATTCAGGGAAAGAGGCTGTGCCACAGCAGAGGGTGGAGGACCCTCAGGCAGTGGAAAAGGCTCTTCTGCATGGGATTAGGGCTCCAGCTGAAGGGTGCTGAGAGGAAATGATGTTGCTTCAAACAACAGGCTGGAAAGGTGATCCCTTGGCAGCATTTGGAGTTGGCAGAAGGTATAGAGAATAGCTCCAACAAAAGATGAACTCGCCATACAGACAGGAGAGGCCAGATCTTAGAAATGTTACCTAGTAAATGTTCAAGATATATATGTGGCTTCAGCTGGAGAGAAGGCCACATTAAAAAGAAAAATGAACTGAAGATAAAGACTTTTTTTGCTAAATACCTGGATGAAGAACTGGTGGGAAAGGTGTGGAAGAACTCTTATTCTTCCACCATAACATAACACAACATAACATAACAGTGCAGTAAGAAATCCCTGACAATGCATTTCTTTAATATTTCTCTCCTTCAATAGTTATTGCAGTAGCTGCTGGAATTAATTATGATTAATTTAATTATAGGTATAAACCAGGTCCTTTTCAAAGTGAATTATAGTTTCCTTCAATAGTATGTGGTGGTTAAGCGCTGGTAATTAAGGATTTGAATGAGGGCTTGACAGTGCATTTTCCCATAATCGAAATTCCACTGCAAACCCCATAGTGTTTGCAATCCAGCACACAGCCATAAGCTTTCTCTGGTTGTTTTTCTTTTTACTGGAATTATATATATATATAAAGAAAGTTACCATGAAGGGCTGCCTTTTATCAACCTACTGCTGAATGCATAAGATGTCTAATAATTCATTTAACATGTTTAATGTTTATCTCTTTAGTTCAGTCTTAATAGGGCAGGTGAGGAGATGATGGTGCAGTGGGTTTGAAAATCCAGTGTCAATTCCATTGATGTGGGAAGGGGAGAGGATTTGCGTCTCTGACCCTCCAAGGGGGAAGAACTTCTTGAAGACTGCAGAGAGGACATTTGTCAGGAAAACCTAGTTCTTTCACAGAAGATATGTTTGTGGATTGTGCATTTCTGAGAGCTCAGGTGCCAATAGCCTGTCCTGTGCAAAGCACAAACTCACCCCAGCATATGGTGACAGTGCACTGCAAAGGGCTGGTGATCACAGAGAGTGCCTGCTTCTCGGGAATACCTGCCCTTCTTGGACTGGCTCTAGGTATGCCCAGTGAAACAGATGAGGTTTTGTGGCTTTTAAATACTATGGGAAAATGAGCGTTTTAACCAACTGTTTAAGGAATCATTAGTCTACTCAATATGGACTTACCTACAATTTCCAAGTATCTCCCGTTGCAGGTTTTAAGGGTAATCCTTCATGCTAGATTCAGGTTCTACTCACAGCAAAATTTGTCACAGGGTGCAACAAGGAGAAAAAGGCAATTTCTGGGATTGTGACAGGAGCTGGGCGTTAGTGGAAGTTTGATGCCCATCGGGGAATGGCTAAGGGCTTTGGTCTCTCATGCTTCCACACAATAGGTCCGTAATCCACAAAACTAGGGGATGTTTGCACACCACTATCTATTGACTTTGTACCAGGCCAAGCCATCTGTTGTGTAAAAATATGCATCCATTCTCTCCTATGGGATTAAATGACACCACTGGAAGTGAGTGAACAAGGAGCAGGGATGAAGTTCAGTTCAACTCAAAGGTGATGTCAATTAGGTATGAACTCAAAGGTGGAGGATCATGGGAAAGGCAGCAAGTGCCAGGCCCTTCTCCTGTCTTTTCCAGACTTTCCCCTCAGCCACAGAGGGAGGAAAAGTTTTCACATCGAATTTGCAGTCTTTTGTCAGGTTGTCACAACCTTAACATTATTTAAATGTAATTTTTTAATCTATGAATTTGAATTATCCATGGATTCGATTCATTACCAACACATGCCTAGTAGCCAGTTTCTAAATTATGTTGCTGCTGACTTGAATTATTATAAATAAAACTGTGCCAAATGTCAATTGATTATTCAGGAGTAATCAATAGAGAGGGAGAAAAGACAGCTTTGGTTGACTAACAGCAAATGATTTTTATTCCACAGACTTGGAATTTAGAGTAAGGCTGCATCCTCAACAGTAAGTCCCTCAACAAACAGATGTAAAAGAAAAGGGAGGCTGGGCTCCTTACAAGTAAGAACCAGCAAGGCTGCAGTGGGGCCACAAGCACAAATGTCCCTGGAAAAGGCTTGCAACTGGTAAACCTCCAGATTTAGTCACAGACTTTTCCTTAGACTACTTTTTTTTCTCCTCATATGGGAGCTCCCTCTGAATCCTCGTTCTATGGTACTGTGGTTGTGATGCTGGTGGGGCAGGTTGGCAGTGTCAGGCTGGCAGGTGCCTGCCAAGACACTTACTCCACTCCCCTCCCCAACAGGATGGGGGGAAAAATGAGGTGAAAAATAGGCTCATGGGTCAAGATAAAGAGAGGAAGATCACTTACCAGTAACTAACACCAACAAAACGGTCTTGACTTGGGAAAAATTAAGCTTCTGTGTTTTCCCAGAGGTGCCACCACCTTGGCTAAAGAACTCAGGAATAAAAAAAGGCAAGGAGAAGTACCTTAGCCTAATTCAAAGGGAAGCTTTGCTGCTAGACTTTGCTCTTCTTTGCAAAAGGTCTTCACCCTGCCCGCAGAGAGGTCATGCCCTCGAAACCTGTCCTTTCATCACCCT
Organism: Chiroxiphia lanceolata; assembly: GCF_009829145.1. Taxonomy (NCBI): domain Eukaryota; kingdom Metazoa; phylum Chordata; class Aves; order Passeriformes; family Pipridae; genus Chiroxiphia; species Chiroxiphia lanceolata. Next base: position 47,289,763 of record NC_045640.1, on the reverse strand, counting down.
TATAGGCATGAAAATCTGAATCTAAAGGGGAAAGCAAATGTATATGTATTTTGTGTGATTGGAAGGAAGGCTGCATTACATGTGTCCTTTCATATTTGCATACAGTTGCCAAAGGGAACATGTACCTGTGGCCCAGGTGCCAAAGGTCACAGTCATGTTGTCTATGTGTAGAATTGCATTTGCCAGTGCTTGGAATAAAGACAGAGGGTTTGTATTCAGGGACTGAGCCTGGGAGCAGGTTTCATTCTTCTCCTGGAGGTACATACGGTTGCCTCCAGCACAGGCCTCCATCAGTGAAACTATTTTAAACTGCAACATCAAAATTCACCCAAGAAATTCATCAGAACATTCAGAAACACTTGAGGGAAGTGTTTCCCTCTTAGTCAAAAAGAAGGAAGATGAAGGAGCTCTCTAGTGGAAAGAACCTGTCCTGAGCTCAATAAGGTCTCATTGGTCATGCAGCATTGATGGAAAAGAGCAGCAATCCTGTCCAGAGACGTAGCCAGCCCCCATACCTACCTACAACCAAATATCCAGGCTTATTTCTAATGAACTAATGAAAACATAACAAATGAAGTTCATCCCTCATGTAAATTCATGAATTCTATTACGGTCACAGAGGAAAAACCTGTTTTTGCTGTCTTGTCAGTTCTTATTCTCACACTCTCCTGGTGCTTGCTGATTTCTGAAAGACTACGGGAGTCCTGCAACTGCAAGGTTCCCTGCAGAGGAATCCAGCACTCAAAATAAGCAAATAAGTAGGAGACATGTTTCTAGATACTGTATCTGCAAAAGGAAAGCCTTAAAATATGAACTTAAAAAGCAAATTTTAGAGAATCCTTGAGAAGTGTTAAATAGAGATGATATTCAGCCAGCGTGTGTTTGGGGTTTTATTTTGTTTTTGTTTTGGGTTTTTTGTTTGTTTGATTTTGGGTTTTGTTGTTTGTTTTGGTTCGGTTTGTTTGTTTTTGTTTTGTTTTGGGGGTCCCTATGCAGCAGGGGTGTAGAGCTGTACCCCTTCCTATGCCCTGAATTCCAGCTTTATCCAGGAGAGCTAGGTGGGTAGACTCCTCTTCTTTTCTGGCAACATCCATATATCACTATAGCATTAGACTTTATCCCAAAGCGCACAGACACACAAAAGCTCCAGCATTCAGGGCAAACCTGTAGCATATGGCATGGCTGGACTGAAACCTCATCAGAAAAAATTGTTTTCTTTCTGTCAGTCTGATTTGGGACACTTTCTGACCTCAGTCACTTCTGCATTTTCATGAGCTTTTGGTTTTTCTGTGGAGGTTTTTAGGTGGTTTTCTTTGCATAGTGAACACATAATGATGTGTTCACTCGATTGTGGAGAGGGTCCTGTGCAAAAGTGTGCATTATTAAGTAGTGTGGCACTAAGGCAGTTTTGCTGCCACAGTATAAGAAAGGTATAAAGCTATTACAAAATGTCCAAAGGAGGGCCATGAAGATCGTGAAGGATCTTGAGGGGAAGCTGTATGAGGAGGAGCTGAGGGTACTTGGTCTGTTCAGCCTGGAGGAGACTAAGGGGAGAGTTACAGTCTGCAACTTCTTTTCTTCCTGTGAGGAAGAGGAGGGGCAGGCACTGTTGTGTGCAGCTTATGGCCAGCTCCTCTTACCTAACCCCTTGTGAAGAATGTGCCTGGCAAAAAAAGTTAAGAGAGGGCTTTTGAACAAGGTGAGTGTACTTTACTTTGTGCTCCTGTAGATGGTTAAGCACACACTTGAAGTGGTGGAATTTAAATAAAGAAAGAGGCTGGAATGTTTAACAGAGAAGATTCTTGCAGATGATGATGAGGAGAATGGCAGCCAAACCATTCACAGAATCACAGAATCGGAGCTGTGAGTTTCCTCCAGGTTAACAGCGCATACAAGTATCAGTGTTTCAACTATGAAAATATATCACCTTTAAATCTTTTTTTCCATGAATTTTTAACTGAATGGGAAAGAATAACACTCCTGTATGTATGTGATCAAACAATTAACCCCTTCTTATCTGGGTTACCTGTGAACCTAAAGTGCTTATGTGACAGGCAAATAGGATGTGCTTTCAAACTGACTGCCAACGAATTTTTGCACTAGACATCCAAACACCAGTGAAGTGACAAAATGTTCCAGACGTGTCATACTTATGCGTACATGTGCTACAAAGGCTGCTAATATCAGAGCAGTTCAATCTGTGAAATATGTTGGCATAGGAATGTTTAGCATATTTCTAAGAAACTCATTTCTGTAGTGCTATGTGTTGCACTAAAAACTTTTCATGCACTAGAAAGTTTTTAAAAAAACAAGAATTAATTGCTTGGCTTGAAATATATTGAAATAACTCAAGAGAACTAAGCTTTTAAATGTGACATGAATCAATGGGAGCCCTGACTTGGGATTTTCTGCAAGCAAGAAACAATCAATGTTCTTGGAACTGTTGTTTTCAAAAAGCACCTTACTTCAAATTCTTAGAACAGCATCCATGGCAAAACCAGTATTTGGAGGTTTTTTCAACTTATTTTTTATTTGTCTTGTTCCTTCTACCACACTTTAACTGAAGGTCTGTGGTATGGATGTTCCCAGAATGACTACCTACTATTTATTCTGTTTTGATGCTGTGGGTTGTGGAGGCTGGTTTAAAGCAGAAAATGCTTACTGAATTAATAATGGCTTTCAGGGGAAAAAAGGGCAGTGGATTGCTCTGTTCTTGCCAGTCCTGCAGTGTAAGACATGGTTTCATTTCACATGACTTATCTGGCTGGGAATATGGTGTTGGAGCCTTCTGCAACCACAGTGCAAGGGCTTCCCAGCCCCAGATGCCCCACCACTAGCAATGCAGCACAGTCTAGACAGAGCATGAGGTGGTTTGGGGTAAAGCTTCCCCAAATGGTTCCTGAATATTAACTGGCCTTTGTGACACCAAGTGGTTCTGTTCCCCAAGCTGTGCAGCTGACACTGGCTGTTGCTGCTCAGAAGTAGGGTGGGTTGGGTGACCTGAGAATGTTTGCCCCCAAATGCTCAGACACCTCTCTTGCTGTCTAAGGAAGTACTGGGGAATACAGTGATTCCTTAAGTGGTTCATAGAGGGAAGTATTTTGAGATGTATCTGGATACAATTTGACGGTCAGCATTAACCTATTCTCATATCTTGATGGCTACTTGGAGAAGTGTGCGGTGATTGAGACCCCCAAAGATGTCTAATACTGTGCCAAATCTCACAGAGAGGCTACAAGATAGTTTTGTCTGCCTGCTCTTCCTTCTAGTTGCAAGGTGATAGTTTTTATCCTAGGTTGTGCTTTTATCCTTCAAGGCGTCTCAATGTTGTAGGGGGAAGCAAGGCTGGTAAAACCCCAGTTTTTGTGCTTGTGTGCAGATGGGCTAAAAGATTTTTCAAGGAACTGAAGCTCTCCAATTCCAGCATGGTTTCCCCCTTTTGTCTGAGGTTGTAGCAAATGCAGGGAGCAATCCAACCTGCTTTGAATAGAGGCAAACCCTATATGCATGAGATAAAATTAAATTAAATCTGTGCTGTCATGGCTGGACAGTAACAGCAATGAATGCAGCACATCATCCCTCCTGTGCAGTCTGATGAACTTTGCATGTAGTCATTACCTGTACCAGGGAGCTGGGCTGCTCAGCATTACTGCAGTCTGTAAATGGCTTCATTTAGATGTCACCAATGAACTAAATTATGGAAATTGTAATTAGTGATGATGGGACTGCAGGTGGAAAACAGTAAGTGGTGACATTACTTAGTGACTTCATGAGGGATTTTGAATGTCCAGCAGCCGGCTGCTACATGTAGGGGAAGAATGACAGCAACTGAAGGAAAACAAAACAGCAACAGCAAAAAAAATGCAAGCAGCAACAAAACACACTCACAAAAAAAAAAAAAAAAAAAAAAAAGAAGAAAAAAGAAATACACCTGGGAAGGTGGATGGAAAATGAAAATCTTCTGAGTGATGTTAGGTGATTTTAGGTGGTTACTTTCCAAGTAGAGAAGCATGATACAGCCATGCACATGCTGTTACAAATGTACTGAGTCAAATAACTTCCCAGTGGTGCCTGTGTTTGTTATTCTCTTGAGGATGCTGGTTGATCTCCAGGAAAGTGGACTCTGGGAAAGTGTGTGCCTTAATCTAAAGCATCACAGTGTATATGGCCTGTCCTGAGCACCCGTAATAAAAGAAGCAATGTGCATGAAGCAAGGGACAGAGATTAGCCTGGCTTTAAAAGCAGGGCTTAAAATGATTGCTTGCTCCTCAGGTTTTAGTTTCCATTCCCACAGGTGCCTGTCCCGTCATACCTGCAGCTTTGTGTGCTGTGTGTGTGTGGTTTCCTTGCTGTATGATGCTCCCTGGAAGTGTACAAGAAAATGCTCAACTATGATGAAAAATGAGGGAGAACAGTACAATGTTGTGCTATCTAATCCTCACTGGAGGACATATTTACTTGCCTGTGAGTGCTGAGTTAGATCCCTGCACTGATGTCCTGTCGTGGTTGTCACACTGTTCCTGTTGGATCTAGTCCTTGCTTGTGCTGCATCACAATGTAGGAGAAAAAAAAAGAAAAAAAACTAAAGAAAGTAACAATATAGAGCATAATTGCAACTATCATCTGCCAGTGGGGAACTTTTTTAGCTTCCTAAGGTTGTGCAAACTGAGGTTTTGCTTGTGAGTTGAGATTTCTTCGACTCTCATAGAAATATATAAGAAATAGCTCTGAGCAGTGAGATAACCCAGCCTAGAGGCTTGAGACGGAAACTGCCCAAAGGCAGTATTCTGGGATGCTTCTGTGATTTGTCTCCTTATGCCTGTTACAAGAGTAATGTGCTGAGTACCAAGACTGCGTGCAAAGGAGAAGTGGGAAGAGGCAGTCTATAAAAAGTGATTGTGCAGTTGCTGTGATTATTTTTCTGTGTACTCTCATCCTAGTGGCCTCTAATGAACTCTTGCAATAGCCAGTGTGGGGATACATGACAGCATGAACAAATGAATATTTATAACATGTTCTTTGCACTAAGTGAAATAAAAGGGGTGCCCGAAGGAAAGAAGTACCTTTAGGGGCTTTGGGGCAGAGGTGATTTTTACATGAAGACCATCCACCATTAAATATCTATTGCAAGTAACTGTTGGCCACTTTCTTAAGCTGTATTTTCTCTGTGCAAAGGGAGAAGATCGCAAGACTGCGATGGGAAACTCACATGGGGCAGGCCAGATGGAGGGGTGAACCAAGCACGGCAAGTATTCCTTCATCTGGAGGAACAGGACTACCTTAACTGCTAAAGGTTTACTTTCTGAAGATACTTTCTCCTATTTGGTCCATGCTGTTTGGCATTGCTAGTGACAAGCGGAGCCAATAGCTCTCCTGTGCTTACCCCACCATTCTTTACCCCATTAGCAGGGTGGTGCATCTGTGGATTAGTCTGTGTTACATCACTCTTCTGGCATCAAGGGGATGAAAAAGCAAAATGCACACCTTGAGGTAACATTATGGCAACTCCAAAGCTTGAGAAGTACATCTGTAACTTCCCAGCTGCTAAATTTGGCTGCAGGCAGGTGATTCCCAAGCTGGCTCTGCAGTCACAAGTGCAGTAATTTCCCCTTTTCTTGCATGTTAAATCAGCATTTTTTTTTGTCATAACGCTCCATTTCCTGGATTTATATAATTAATACTGAAGTTGCTTCTCTTTTCAATTAAAGAAATAACTTTTAAGTAAAAATTATTGTTCTTAAGCAAGAACAAAATGAGATACTTGTATCAGTATTTTCTGGTTAATTGCAGGAAATTTCTGAGCTACCCTCAATGTTTAAAATCCTGTGAATATGGGAAACTCCATTTCAGCATATATTTTGCCCTAATTGCAGATTGAAAATAATTAAATATTTTTCAATTATATATTGAATTTCGACTCTTTGATTCTTTAATTCAAATTTCATACTTAGTTTTCCTACACAAGTATGAAACATCATGTTTTTGATGAGCTAAAAATTAAATCAACATTCATCTAAAATGCTACTTTACCACACAAACCAAACCAAAAAAACACGTTTTGTTTCATATTTTCCTGTGCAAAAGTCTTTTAACTTGTATTTTGCAGAAAAAATTAAATAACTCTAACAAAGTTCATAATGAATTCTTCTGTTAGTACCTGTGATTCAAGGCTAGACACCAGACTTTTAATGCTGTAAACCACACAAAATGCAAAAATCACACTTAACAAGGAGTTGATAAGATTTAATTATGTGTTGACTAATAATGAATCAGTGTTTGTGCTGCTTAGGCTGCCTGATAGCTGCAAATTCTTAAAAATGAAAATGAAGCTGCACACAGAGTAGCCACAAAGTGGAGCGAAACTGGATGCACTAACAAAAGGAGCGATGCTGATCTCTTACAAAACCCTGTCCTCAGAGGACAGCAAGCAGCAGTGGCAGTTTGCAAGCTGGCATTGCCATGTCTGTGTCCTGTCAGAGAGCAAGAGAGAGCCTAGCACAGGCATAATCAGTTTAGTATTCTCCTTGGGTTGTTATAAACAAAATCAATATGTACTAATGACTGCAGCAATAAATTTCATCATGCTTCATATGGTAACGTTCTACACTTACCCAGTTGTTGGTTTGACAGATAGCAATAGAGTTTACCCTTTTAAAGTTGTAAATTACTATAAAAATGCTGGGCCTCATGACAAAATACATCCATGGATGATTTTAAGCTTAGGAAATATTGGTAATACTTTCACTAAGCATACTATTAAAATAAATAAATAGTATTTATTACTTGGTTTCCCAGCTGCAGCTGGGTGAAGAAACATGGCATGCATGTTTATCATGCTACTTGTGGTTTCATAATGTTTATCTAAAATTGATTCTCAAAGAAGCTATCTGAAAAGCTTATTTTTTCACATATTTGTCAAAAAAAAAAAGCAAACTTCCTCCATAACAGATTTCTAACAAGTAAAATCTTGAATTTTTTTTAAATTGCTGTTTAGTTTAGGAGCCACTTTTCTATTTAGATATTTCTTTTTATCTTTTTTTTTTTTTGCTGGTAAATAAACACTTGGAGGTTGGATTAAGTTTTTCAGCTCCAAATGAAACATTGGAGAGTTTTTGCTCATATTGTATTCCAAGTTTCAACACTCAATACTTTCTTCTGAATACAAATAGAACGCTGAAATTATAGGAGTCTCCCGCTACGCAGAAATACAGGGGTTTTTTCCTACATGTCTGCTACCATATCTTTTTCTCTTTTAGAATGTGGAGCTTGGAAGGTGATCCACAGCTTGGAAGGTGAAAATCCAGATGCTTTGAATGATACACTTATGATTAAATCCGTCCACTTGAGATAACCTCAAAGTGTCAATTTTTATAGCCCTCAACTGTATTGCATTCACCTTTACAAACTGCACTGAATGTGTGCTCTGTTGGCCCTTGAAAGAAACTTTTAAGCCACAGGTCTCTATAATGCCTTCAGAAAGGACACAGATGAAGCACAGGAGAAACAAAAGGTAATTGCTGTTTTTCAATATTTAAGGTAAATTTTGTAATCCAGTTGCATTTGTGTAGCCAGGTAGGATTCTCTGAAATGCCTGGTGCTATCTGAGCCATCCTCAGGGAGGGGTAGATCCATCTGAGTGACCCTCTTCAAGAAGCTCAGCTTCTGCATTAGTTTTGGAAATTTTCCTGAAACTCAGTCATTGCACTCCTAATGCAACTCGAGAGAGTTTTCTGCATGGGAATAATCCAGGCTTCCCGTGCCTGAGAGCAAATGACATCCACTCCCAAATCTGCTTCTCCACAATGACTTCTCACTGATCTGGAAATAAAGCAAGCTGCCAGAAGCTACAGTCTAAGTGTGAATTGTAGTTGAGAATAAATCAAACCTGCCATAGTATTGGCAAAGATCAAACCTGCTCTGCTGACTTAAATTCTGTGCAGTATGGTAGCACAGCATTTGGCCAAAGAAGGCAAAAACAAGTGCAGATTAATTCTTTGGCAGTTGCATCTCTGTGCAGGGAAGGAAGGAAGTCCAGGCTTGCTGCTGTGCTTCACAGCCAGCTGCTGCCAGAGTTTGGCTCCACAAAGCCAGACCTGCGCTATCCAAATACAGCAGGTTTGCTGTTGTAGTGGGATCCTTTCTGCATTTCCACACCTGGTAAAAGGACTGCTACTGCACTGCCACTGTCCCACACTGTAAGGACCTCTATGGTCCTCAGCAGTGACCCTTTTGTATTTGAGTCTATCTGTCCTGGGCAAGAGTATTTGTGAGGCTGCAGCAAAGCAAAGCTAGCAGCCTCACATTTTACAGGGCTGCTCATTGCAAACACTTCAGACTGCTGAAGGCCAGCACCTGTGCTACAATGCATTGCTCTGAATTTTTTCAAGTTAAGCTCACTGGTATAGAAAAGACCAAACATGTAGACACAAAAATGGAAGCCTGTTTTGTCTTATGGTGTCCTGACTCTGAAATAATTAATAACTTGGGCAATGTACTATGCTCCAGCATCCCAGAAGAGCGGCAGTTCATCGGTACCACTCATTTCGCCCTCCTCCTTCTCCTTATTTCGTTTCGATGCTCTACACACAGTACTGCTTGAGACATGCTGCTACCCTTGGCCTATTTCCAGTACTAGACAGTGGCATTTCTAGGAAGGCAGTGGGATTTTCCCCAAATACATACATTGTTACATTAGGCAGAAGGTGCCCTATCAAATTGCAGATCTGCATTCTCCAGGATGATTTCAGAATTTTTCAAAGAGAATAGGTTCCTATGCCCACTTTCATTTTCTAAAAGGAACAACTATTGCAATTGAAAGAGCTACATCTGTGGAGGGGGAAAATAAACACGTCAAAACCACTGCTGTCCGGAAAGAAAACATTACAGTGGCCCTGCACCATACATACACTCCATGGCAAGTCTCTCCAGTGCTGCAACTCCTGAGCTTGGGAACACAAAGATAGAAAGAGTGCAATGGATGCAACTGTATAAACATTAGATTTAAACAAATCTGGGCTCTGCTCTGAGCCTTTCCACCTGTCTGGGGCTGCACTGCAGTGAGATGCTTTGTTCTTTGGACTGGTCAGGGGAGACAAAAATGCTCTGGAGGTGCCTGTCCTTGCCGTAGCTTACCCTACCATCCCTTCTGGGGACATGAGCTCAGCCTCAAACGAGCCTCAGGGAGGCAAATGAGCAGCATGAGTGCAGTTGCCTTCTGCTTAGAGGACAAAGCCTACTTCCCAAAATATGTTCCCTGCTTCCATCACTGTACACCTGAGCCCCTATTGGCAAATGAGCCTAAAGGTGCTATTAACAAGCTCTATTTGAGGTAGAGCTGCAGGTCTGTAATTCCTTTTTTTGGCGATGAGGGCATCCTCCATGCTATGATTTACACTGCACAACTTGCTGACATCTCAGCACCACCCTTGAACTGGGCTTTGCTTTTACACATGCAAATGAATCACATGTAGCAGGATGGTGACTTTTTACAGGCAAGCTGTTTATTTTCTATGGGAGCTGAAGCTCAGGCATGCGTAAGGAGTCAAATATTGCTCAGTATGGTGGCAGAGAAGCACCCCTTGCCAGATGGCAGTGGCTCTCTGTGCCAGACTGGTGCAGCTAGGGTGCTTGGGCAGGGCACGAAGCTTCTCACCTTCTGCAGGTAGCATCTCTGTCTTTCCTAATCTGAGAAAGATTATTCTTTCATTAATTTCTCAAATTCACAGAGAAGTTTTGGCATTTGTAGTAACCCATGGCTCAGCCGCACAGCTCAACCATATATCTTGTGAAGAAGTATCTTCCTCAACCTGCTGTTGAGGTTAATTTTTTTTTTCTTTTGATAGCCTTGAGTTTTTGCATCAGAAATTATGAGCAGTCATTCCCTACATCCTTCTCCATGCTGTTTGTGACTGTTATAGACTTCTACCATATTGTATTTTCCAGACTGGAGTTCTTTATAAGTCCTTCTCTACATAAAAGCCATTTCACTCCTTTAAATATTTTTGCTTCCCTTCTTTATACCTGCTCCAGATCTACCATAATTTTTTGGCAAGTGAGGTGAGCTGTGCTTGCAGTATTCAAGGTACCATGGATTTGTATCATAATACCAGTATGTCTCCTGTTTCATTCCCTGGCACTGTCAAACTGGGAAGACTGTGGGATTAAATAAAATGGTGCTGCAGGGCGTTAATGAGTTGGCCCCATTCCCAGGCTGTTACTCTCAGTGTCCTCTGCTGCAAAGTATGTTTTCTTGTATCAGAATCCAGCTATTTTGGAGGACCCAACCATGGGGCAAACCTGCTTAGGAGCCCAGCAGACTGCTTGGCATCATCTTTTGGAATCAGCAAAAAAATATTCCTCTACTTTTCACATGTAAAATTAGGACAAGCAGTGGTTTCCTACTATACCAGTGAATTGAAGAGAGAAAAGAGCTGCTGTGAATGCATAAAACAGAAGCATGATCTGTCCTGCCACTTTCTGTCTGTCCTCGCTATAAGGACCTGAACAATGTTTCTCCTGGAGGCAGGGAGCAACTTGCATCTGCATGCTTGTCCCCTGCCTCCCAAACTCACCACCCTGCAGTCACATCAACTCAAAGGCAAATTGCCATCTTCCACCCTGCTTCTTCAGCTAAAAATGTCCTTTGCAGGTCCAGTGTCAACCCTACTATACTTCATGTTGAAGAGCAACATTGGGAAGGGACAGGATCAGACAGAACATTACATTTCTAGTTTGTCAACTGTCTCAAGGCTGTCTACAAAAATTAGTGTAATATCATAACTAGTCTGTATATCTGTATAGCATTACATCCTACAAAACAATAAATTGCATTTGCATTAGGATATGAAGATGCTATCGATGCCTATGTTAATTTTCCACGGTTTATTGAGAAAATCATAACAATGCATGCTATTTATGCACGATGTATGCCAAGATTTATCTCTCTAGTTGTGTATTGAATTAGAACGGTGACATTAGAGGCATAGATTAATGTATTAGCATTTCTACTGTAGCTTACAGTCAGGATTATATCACAAAAGGAATTAGTTTTGCGATCTTTTCATAGATCCATTTTCAGGGCTGTCCTTCACCAGCTCATTGCCAATCACAGTCATCTGCACAGATTCATCTTTGTGTCACTTTTCTTCTTGTTATGCTCTTTACTATAAACAATGGGATACTGGGAGTTTGAATGCTTAACTGGGTCTGGGAAAGTAGCTTGTTCTACTACTTTAATCCTTGCTTTTGGGAATTACTCAGCCAATAGTCCATGTTTTTCCACATCTGTTGCAATAATCCTGATAGCAACATCATAGGACATTGCAAAGGCCACATTCTCCCATTATGACTGTCAATCACTGAATACATATGACAGAACAAAACCCCTGTTTTTTGAACAGGGACTGGAGTAATTGGCTTCTCATATTTGAATACTTACATTACCTGTGATCTCAATAAAGAAACTGAACTTTTTTTAAAGAGCTGTGTTGTGAAATGACATGGAGAGGAACTTACCCTGTGTGCCTTTTGGACTAGTTGTAAGATAGGCTGCAATGTAAACACTTCAAGGCTGCTTTGAGTATGTTTTGTTGCTAGAAAACCAGGAGATGTTTCCCACAGCGTTGGTCCTGACACAGTTTTGCAGTTTTGGTCGGGAGTAATGTAGTGACAAAGTGCTTTGGAGTGTGCTGCATGAGCCCTGCTTCCACATTGAGGTTTCAGTTTTTACAACATAAGCTAGGATTGCAAGTGAAATTCAGTTCTTTGATGAGAAATAGTGAGAGAAATCCGCATGTGCTGTCCCTCTCCAGTGTCCCCTCAGAGAATAGATAGCTTCCTCCAAAAATTAGTCTGAGATCAGGGAAATCTCTATAGCTGCTATTTGATTACCACATGGGTAAAAAATTTTGTTTACTCTTCTTTCAAGACAAACTCAAATTGCTCATTCCCATCACTGAAGTACCAGTCCTCAAAAATTGGCTTTTCTTTAGTACCAGCTGAACTCTGAAAGTGCCCTTCTCCTTTCCTCTACACTCTCCCTGGGGAGACCTGAGCACGTCTGGTGGGTTGAACTGAGAGGCAGAAAAATCTCCTAGGCTTTTCTGCATATGCATCTACAGCCTTTTCTGTCATTTTCTGGACACCTAAGCTGTCCTGAATATAAAGATGTTGAGGCAATGACTGTCCTTTGTAATGTTTACCCACTGCTGATAGCAGTGATGCCCAGCTGCTGTCCACTGAGCCCCCTGCAGCAAAAATATTATGAATTTAAATGAGATTACTTCTTTCTCTGTTTTGGTTTTCTTTTTTTTTCTCTTCATACAATGAAATGCTGCCAGTGTGAAAGGATCTGATAGAAGCAGGAGATGAATGATTTGACTTCAAAACTCTGTGGCATCTTTCGGATTCTGTAATTTCAATGCAATTTTGAATGTTTAAAATAAACGAGAAATGAGTGAATGTCTTAGACATCACTAGGATTTTTCTTTCCTCCATCTATTTTCCAACCAAATCCAATTAAACCAGACTAATTGTATGGAAAATTTCAGAATATCTTTTTCAAAATAAAAATACCTATTAAGAAAATGTTCTTGATCATCTTGTATTTTCTGTCCTATTCACTGAATATTCCAGCAATGTTTCCATCATAAAAACATTTACTTTCAGTGAAATTCTGTAGGAATGTGAAAAATTCCCAAGTAATTAGCAAATATTACTGTATGTGTTGAAAAGATTTGTATGTGCCTTAGACTTAAAGACAGTTGAGCTCATCGGGGTTTTTTAAGAAAAAAATGATGGCTTAAAAAGGTTAATCATCATTTGACATTCTTGAGATGCAAATGTACAGGTACTGATCATTCATGCATGGGTGGGCTGACACTGGCTGGATGCCAGGTGCCCAACACAGCTGCTCTGTCACTCCCCTCATCAGCTGGACAGGGGAGAGAAGATGTGTTGACAATGGGCAAAACAGGTTTGATGTGGGGAAAATTAGTTATTTATTACAATAAAATCAAAGTAGGATGAAGAGAAATAAAGATTAAATCTTAAATCAAATCTTAAAACACCTTCCCCCCACCTCTCTCTTCTTCCTGGGCTCAACTTCCCTCCTGATTTTCTCTGCCTCCTCCCTCCTATGGTGCAGGGGGACAGGAATAAGGGCTGCAGTCAGTTCATCACATCCTGTCATTACCACTCCTTCCTCCACAGTGGGAGGACTCCTCACACTCTTCCCTTGCTCCACTGTGGCAGTCCATGGGTGGCAGTCCTTCACCAGCTTCTCCAACATGAGTCCTTCTCAGGGGCTGCAGTTCTTCATGAACTGCTCCAGCATGGGTGCCTTCCATGGGGTACAGTCCTTCAGGAACAGGCTGCTCCAGCGGGGGTCCTCTGAGGGGTCACAGGTTCTGACATCAAACCTGCTCCAGCATGAACTTGTATCTTTGCAGGGCCACAGGTCCTGCCAGGAGCCTGCTCCAGTGTGGGCTTCCCACAAGTTCACAGCCTCCTTTGGACATCTACCTGTTCCAGTGTGGGGTCCTCCAGGAGCTGCAGGTGGATCTGCTCCCCTGAGGAATTCCATGAACTGAAGGGAGACAGCCTGAACTCACCATGGTCTTTACCACAGGCTGCAGAGGAGTCTCTACCCTGACACCTGGAGCTCCCCCTCTTTCTGCACTGACCTTGGGCATCTGCAGGGCTGTTTCTCTCGCGTATTCTCACTCCTGTCTCTCGCTGCAAACTCTGTTGTCCAATTTGCTTTTTCTCTTTCTAAAACACATTATCTCAGCACTGATGGGTAGAGCCACTAATGGGCTTGGCCCTGGCCAGTGGTAGGTCCATCTTGGAGCTGGCTGGCATTGGCTCTGTTGGACATGGAGGAAGCTGCTTCTCATAAACACCACAGCTGTAGCTCCCCCACTGCCAAAACCTGACCGCATAAGCCCAATACCATGTGTCTTTATAATTTCAGCATTTGTCATTTCTAAAACAGCCTTTTTAAAGCAAGTCAACAAATATTCTCCTAACAACTTGCAATTTCCTGGAATTCTTCAATCTTTCAGAAATGCCAGTCTCATTTCCATAGTAATGCAGTTTAGAGGTTGCAAAATAACAACGCATAGAGTAAGTTGAGTGTTCACTCATACTAGCTCTTGTTTCTGGGTCTTGTTAAAGCCTGTCACTGCACCCCTGACTGCATCTGCTCCATCAAATACCCAGCCTTCTCACTGGTGAGGCTGTTTGGGTGTGTTCAGGTACTCCTGTTTGTTCAGCCAAGTGAGACATGCTTGCTGCTTTCACAGGGGCAAGCTGGACCTGAAGGATGTAAAAATAGCTGCAAATGCTGCTTTGTACAGTTTTGGACTCTGTGTCCCTGAGGTCCCTGAGCTTTCTATCCTTGCAGTGCCCCAAAGAGGCTTTCGGGGGGGCTTGGAGATCATCTGCGTTGCAATTTCTTCTCTGCTGCTACTGAGAAGAGACAGAGAATGGGTACCAGCAGCACCTGAAGAGATGGAGAAAAGGAAATTAAGCATTCAGAGGGCTTTCCCCAGGTACTGAACCTCAGTGAGGAAAGGCACACATCACTGCTGTGACTTTGGCAATACTATGAGGTGTTATTTATCATAGCGTTATTTATCATAGCGTTCAACATGGCAGGAGATTCCAAAGTGAGAGCAGGTTTCCTGTGCTCCTGTGATTTGCAGGTTTTGCTTTCTGCCAGAAGCTGATTCTTTGGAAATTTAGAGATTAAAATTATTCAACTCTTTCTAGGAACATGGATAAGGAAAAAATGAAATCTATTTTCCTCCCATTTCTTGAACCTAAATACACAATGTCAATTTGTATTTAAAAAAAAAAAAACCAGAGAAAAACTCTGTCATCTACCTGCCTGTCATTTCATCTCTCTTTGGCAAGATAAGATGGCCTTAAGGTGAGAGTAAAAGTTTCTTATAGATATTACGAGGTTTCTTTTCCCATTATGCAGTGCCAGTCTCTGTGTAACAGAATTTTGAGCTCAGGACCTGCATGAAAGTTTCTGACAATGAGTAACTGGCAATGTGAAAGGGCCCTTTTGCATTAAATATCCTTGGTACAGCAAGAAGCAGTGGGCAGCAATGTGTGTCCAAAGTGTGACAGCTTAGCGTAAGCCATGTTCTTCTCCCCACGTATCAGTATTGTGGGACTATATCACACCCTTTCACCATCATTTGACATCACTCTTGCTCATCTCCAAACTCTGTTATGTATTTCTGAGCACAGAGTGACTATTTAGTTGCTTTCTGCAGCCTCAGTAAGCAGCGAAGCTGTGGTTGGCAATACATGCAAAGCTACACACTTCCACCCAAACCAAGCCTAGTACCTTGCAACTGCAACAGTTATCAGGCTTCCTTATAGGTTAATTCATGTCTTTGCAGGACTGTTTCTTCTGACGTTTCTCTGTAATCACATAACTTGCAAAGGAGATGACTACCTGTGAGCTTGAATGTTCTGGAGGTGGTGAGACTGCATCCTGACATCCCATGACACCGCTGAGTGACAGCCTGGGACAGCACAATCACCCTGCCCAGACTGCACTCTTTGTGTAGTCAGATGAGATGATGTCTGTAAGCCAAGCAGCACATTTTGATGATCCTTTTTTCCCACCATGCTTTCTCTCCTTTCATTGAAAAATGCATGGCTCTGTTCCCATATGCCTCAAAGTGTTCAAACATGATCAAGACATTCTTTTGGAAGACTTGTCAAACTTGCATCTCCACAAATTACGGCTGGTTTCATCACTTATCTCTTTTGGTTAAATTTCTCAGATATTTCAAAGGGACATACTTGAGTAGAGTTGGTTTGCAGTTTAAATGGTACTTATTTTTATTTAAATATCAGATTCATGTGGATTTATTTAGTGTGTATGTAATAGTGATGAAGCCAACATGTCAAGTGGCTCATCCAGATATCCTAGACAGTTGGTGCTCCTGGCTGAGGGTTTATCTCATCTGTGTTTGTTCAAGATAGTGTTTTATTTCTTTTATGCCAGAGAAATTTGCTGAACAAAAAAATGCTGATTATCTTTGTCTTTATTTTTCCTCATGCTCCAGAAAATTTCTGATTCAATATAAATGGGATTTTTAGTTTAGCTGAGGAGAAGCAGGGAAAATTATGGGTTGATTTAAACCTGCATTGGATACTGCTTGTAGAACAAGCTTTAACTTTCAGTGTTAACTCATGATTTTTGGATATCTGAGTCAGCACATGGAGAGAGGCCTGATCCTTATCACAGTTGCCCCTAAATTTGGGCCTTCTGAGTTGGCATTCATATCTGAAGATGCTACAATTCTTAATTCCTTTATTAATTAGGGATTTGCTTCTGAAATTGTGTATCAGCCAGAAGTGACAATTTTTGTTACTTTGAGCAGGTGGGAGATGCTGAAAATGATGCTTGCAGACTGAGGACCCTGGAGATGCCGGTGAATAGGCTAACTAAAATACAATTTAGGGAGAAATCTTTTGGAGTTTTGTCTATCCAAAACTATATTGATCTCTTTTAAAGTTTATGTCTTTATTTACATCCCTTCAGGCAACAAATGCTTACCTGCAACGCCACATAGTCTAAGGGAGTGAGTATGAGTCTTGCTCATGAGGCAGGGCAAGGAAACAAAGCAAACTGATTGACTCTGCTGGCTCTCCATGTGATCTTCTGAATGGGATGTCATTGTCTGTTTGAACCTTTGGATGGTGTAAGAGCATAAAAACCTCAGGCTCAGAGTTTATTTATGATGGGTTTCTGATATGCACATAAAAACCCAGCAGATCACACGAGTCAAATATGTAGTCCTGAGGAGACTTATGATGAGTTCAAATAATGTTGGGTTCTTGTGTGACATGTGCACAAGGTGTGTGATTAAATCTAAAGACAAGGTTTGTAAAGCTTAGATCTAAAGTGATGTAACTATAAGAGCAATTAGAGGTGTCTGTGCAAAATTCTCCTGTTTGGCAGCTGCAAGATAAATGGAGAGTTTATCGTGCTTAAGGGACCTATGAGCATAATGTTTGTTTTTTGAGGTTTCAGCTCATCAGCAGGAAAACCTCATTGTTAAAATGAGGAAACTGTTTGAGGCTACTGATTCTGACCTTTTGAGCTGGTATGAATAAAAGCCAGGTTAATGAAATGTGTTGCTCCACTAGCAAGTCAGGAAAAAAACAAACCTCGTCTGCTGCTTGGAAAAACAATAAATGCCACAGAGATTTATGCAGAGCTCTGGTGTAACTCCACAGTCGTGTGAACCATCTATACATAAGATAATGAATTTCTGTGGGGAAAAGAAGTCACCACTTGGATCTACAGAAGCACACAGCCCCTAATGCCTCTAGGTGACAGAGAACAATAGTCATAGTGACTGATTTGCTTGCTAAGAGACATGATCCGTTTAGTGTTCTTCCCCTTATCACTCACTGGCTTCAAAGCCACAATCCTGAAGTGCAATCAGGAAAACTGCATTTGACATGGCTTGTTGAAGAATGGCATAAATCCTCCAGTACCAAGTGCGTACTATGTTAGGCTGGCCACTAGTCATTCAGCCACAGAGGAGTACCCCAAAAAGCTGGCTGTTAATGAAAACACCTTGGAGCTGACACTGAACCAATAAGATTCTTGGGTTCCTGTTTTTGTTTCCTGGGATCATGCCAGTGTTTGTACTTTAACGAACCAACTTCTTGCAAGTAGTGGTTTTAAGCTCAAACTATTAGTGTAAAATGGGTATAAAATTGGCTAGGGACTTCAATGTCAAGACTCAACAAAGGAAACTCTTCCGTGTTAAGAATGATTGTTATCTGTTGGATTACATTCTCTATGGTAGTGCTGAGGTGTTGGCTCTGCAGCTGTGCAAGCAGCACAGCTCTAAAAGGCAGTGAGAGTTGCCTCCCTCAGAGGTCATAGCCTGTGTCTGTGAGGCAGCAGTGTGTGTTTTGCAACCTGTGTGCCTCAGCCGTGTTGTGCCAGTTGTTGCAAACTATGGTCAGTGAGCCATTTATCACCAGTGTGCAAGCCAAGGTCTTTACTGTTGTTGCAAGCATCTCTGTGCCAGCAACCAGAACCCGGGGTCTTAGGGTCTGGGGAGTTGGAGGAGGTTTTGTTGCTACTGTAACTTTTTACTCTTCCTGTTGCTTGGAGGAATAAAATCCCCCTGGAGGAGCTAATACTTCCAACAGGGAGCGGGACAGCTGGAATGCAACACCAGCTGTCTTCAAGGTGATGCAGTGGGCTCCTGCTCTTTGTGCATAGCAAGAACTCCCAGTGCTTTAGGATTGAGTGGTTTCTGGATGGGACCTGGAATTGAAGAGATCTTCCTTGTCAGGCTCTCCAGCCCAGAAACTAAAACTTGCTTTGTAGTGAATAAAACTGCCACCCACATGGGATGGAGGGAAAATTATGGAGGAATTTCATGCTTCTTTCCTTGTGCCTCCCCACTTCCCTCCTAAACACAGGGAACAGAAATGCTGTGGCAAGACCTATTTTAAAAGCAAATCTAGTTGTTTTCTTTCTCACCTCAATTTCCCTGAAGTAAACTAAAACACATTTCTTTGGCTCAATTCAGTCTAAAATAGGCATCTAATGCTGATAGAGTTGCCCTGGGGCATTATTCCTGGCCTCCATCTGCTGTCCAGAAAAGAAAAGTTCTCCCATAGCTCCTTTGTTGCTTCTATTGGCCTTACATGAAAGTCTTGGCTCTGCTACAGCATCTTGAATGACACTGGGTGCCCAGGTAGTGGCACTGAATCTAACATTGTGTCTCCCTCCAGCCTTAGATGCTTGGCAGGATTGTGGCAATGAATAAAAGCCTGCAGATAAAATTTCATAGTGGATGACTTCTTCTCAGTGCCATTAGTGAGACTGAAAAATCAGACTTTGTAATACAAAGCAATCTTCCACCTGAACTGCGGGACAGCTACTCTAGCTCTACAATATATAATTTAAAGCCTGTTTTATAATAGAATTTGGTATTGCAGTATGTATAATTTATAATATATTAAAACCCATTTCATAATATATTTTAATCTCTTATGATGAATAGCTGGGACAGTTTTGCAGGTTCTGTAATATCACTATGGCAACATCCTTTAAAAAAGAAAAGTAGGACAATTGAGAGATACCAAGGACTGGTCAAGGAAAGAATAATGACACTTGTCAATTTGCATTCTTTCCTATAGTTTATTTTCTTCTTGGAAATGACATCTATTCTGGTATTTTTTGCATGTTTTCAAGAAATCCCTTACAACATTACCGAAATGTTGTATCTCCTTTAACCTTTGAGGGCTCAACTTTGAAAAGATTTGTTTTCCATTGCATTGCTAAATGACTTAGCCTGTCTATGAAGATAAGCAGAACTCTGCAGCTATTGGGGGACTGGAAATATATCTTCCATCAGATTTCCAATGTTTCTCAAAAGTCAAAATAGTGTTTTATGAGTCCAGCCTAATGTGTAATTTAGAAAAATGGGACTTGTCTGCCATACTAAATGGTTGACTGTTTTTAAAAATTGGGATGCTTGCTTTGAAGGCCTACATTTTGACTAAACATCTAAATGGCAATTATTCTTTTCCTGAGAAGTAATAAGCAAAGTATATTCATCACTCATTAACAAAGAAAAAAGAAATCTCTTTTCACCTGTCTTTCAAAGGGGAGATGGTGCAACCCTAAAAATGTCGATGCAATATCTCAAGTGATAGGGATCAAAAAGCCTGAAGATCTGTGGATCAACATTTATTTATCAGGTGACACATGGTTCATCCATGGAAGATTCTGATTTTTGTCATTTACCCCAAATCAGGCAGCGTCTTCCTGAAGAGCAGAATTTTTATAGCCCTGGGTCTGAGGACCAAACATCAACAGTGCACCAGGTAGTGTTTTGAAATAGGTTTGTATTTCTGGATGTTATTCCTAGTCTCATGCTTTCAAGGGTGGGAAACATACTTCTTGAGGATAAAAGTTCATGGCTGAAATGGTTTACTTTCTGATTTATTTTGTCCGGCCACTCAGGGACTCTTCTGTCAAATACATAAAAGCTTCAGGAATTAGTTCCTGGTTCACAGAGAAGACAGTGTTGGAAACTTAGCTATGTAGGAGCTCCCTTGCCCTCCGTGCTTCCTACTTGGTTTTCTTAAATACATCAGGCATCTGCTATTTCAATCAATTCAACAAATAATTCTTCTCTCTCTCCATTCTTTGTGATCCTCAGCACAACTTATTTTCTTCAGTCTCCAAACTCTTGCTTTCCATCCTGGACTACCCCTTGGCATCGCAGGTTTTAACATTCCCTTGGCCTTCTCCACCTTTTACAGAGCAGACTCTGTTGGACCGTTCCTTCTCCTTGAGCTAAAATTTCTCCAGTGCTTTTCAGTATCCAGCCCTGTTTTGGTTGGTGACAGGTCATGTGGCAGTAAATCTGCATTATATGGGAAATCTATTGTTTAAATGTGTCTTAAAATGGCTTTTGGTGGTCCTTGCAAACACATGCTTCTTCTTCCCAACACCCCCCACGGTAATGTTATCCATGTAGGAATGTCCTGGGAAGGTGTCCTGAGGTGTTTCCCATTTACCTTTGTTAACCCCTTCCTGTGATTGGGTGTTCCTGTAAGCCCCTTGAGACTTCTAATTGGTTACTCTGTGAATCCTCCTGAACCCTATAAATGTAACATCCCCAACAATAAACTCTCTCTTGCCTCCTCTCCACTCCCGGTGTGCTGTCTCTGTGCCTGCCATGGAACCACGTGCGTGGGGGGGAGGGGAGGGCAGCTCTCCCCTCCAGCCTCAGGGCCAGAAGAAACCCCTGAGAAAACCCCTGGAGTTCCCTTTCCCCATCCTTCAAGACGTCGGAATGGTTCTTCAGATGGAAATGGAACTAGAACTGGGCCGCCCCATGTCGTGGGTGGGGAAAGGGATCCAGAAGGTCATGCAAACCAAAAGCAGGTATTTGCTAGCTCGAGGTATGATAGCTGATATGAGGCTGAAAGTAAGAATACACCTAAAATGTCTGGGGACATCCAGGCATTCATTTTCCCCCCTGTTTATCCCAAAGCAGAACACAGATGTTGACCTTTACCTTACTAATCCACCTGCTTACTCAGGCTTTTGCTTGAGGGGTGACAGCAAATGAATTTCTGCCTATAGGGCAAAATCCAGGATGTATCCATTACTGTGTCATTGACATTTGCCAGCTGATTCTTATGTTTTCAAAGTAATTTTGTTCGTGTGCCCAGGGAAATTAGCGGTGAACTGTTACCAGGGTTTAAAAAGCATTTCTGGAATAAAATTTCTTTTAACTCTTCCTGTTTAAGTCATTGCTTGCATAAAGCTACTGATTAGAGAAGAGCAGGAATCCTCATGAGAAATAGGAGCAGTGAACTCGATGAGTTTCTCTTCTGACTTTTTTATTTTCTCCAGTTATAGAAAGCCTTTTGCCACGGGCACCTCATCCATGACATGGATCACAGTCTACAAACAATGTCAGGATTTAATTTTTCCAGCTACGATACTCTTGCAACATAGCTTGTAAATGTGCAGCTTAAATCCCATAACTAGATTTGCAAGCAGCAAGGAGACACATTTAGTCATTTTCCAGTGAAGGAAAAACAATAATGATGTGAGTGGTGGTATAAACGTCCAGCTTTACATTGAGTCTGGTGCTCACAATGCAGCTCTAGGCTGTTATCTAGAAGAAAATACAACTTATACAAATCATGAAAACGTGCGCAAATGGACACAATGAGTCTCTTAGCAAACAAGATGATCAGGCAGGAATCTTTCCAGTTTGGATGGCAGAGTGTTGGGGCTGATGAGATTCCTCTCTTCTAACACATAGTGCATTTGAGAATTAAAACCAGATGAGAGCAGTATCACATAAACCTATTTTCTTGTTCTTTATGGAAGATGAGTACTTTCTTATTCCAGAACCACTGAACCCATCCATAACTGAAACCTTTAGAGTTTATGAACTGTGAAATTAGGTGACTAATAGACAAGTGAATCATTAGGCAGAATGCCACAAAAGCTTCATTCAGAGACCTCCTTGTTGCCATTTCTTGCATTTCCCTGTAGACAAACACATTTACTTAAGCACAGACTTAGAAAAATAGCATCAAAAACTCTAAATGGCACTTAGGACCCACCCAATTGCAATGGAAAGGGATTTTTCACAGGACATGGTGAATGCCTACTGGAGATCTTTTTTTGCTAAGTCACACTGTGTCCTATGCAAAGAGGTCAAAACAAGCAGAGAGCTAGGAGCAGATTTTTTTCAGGTCCCCCTGCCACAGGGATATTCTGATAAAAAAATCCCTCCAGCTGTTCGGAAAGGCTTCAGCATTCAAGAAGAAAAGTCTGACACAGTCCCAGGGACAAAACAAAACTCAAACCAACCCAATCAATAGCACTTCATTTGCTTACTGGAATGAAAACTCCAAGAGTGATTTAAGAGTGAAGAGTCAGGGGACTTTACACTGCAGTTTTGCACATGTCCTGGCTTTTAGATTTTGCATAGGATGCGATTCAGGAGCATTGAAGTGGTTGTCATCTTTATCAGAACTCCCCTCCAACTTACAGTTTCACCAGTTATTTATTGTTACATGTGGAATAGGAGCTCTTGCCAGGCTGTATATCTTAGTTAATCAAAAGAAACATCTGCTTAATATAATGCATTATATAAATGGTATTTCCTTTGTACATCAGGCTGCATTAAATAATGTATTGGCTATTGACCTACGTTCCTGTGTGCCTATCAGATAACAAAGAAAGATCATACTTTTTGACATCATGCATGTCCCCTCCAGGAAACATATAAAATAGATACTGTAAGCTTATATAGAAACAGGTGAGTCCAAAAGAGCGGAAAGGGGTCTATCTATTCCAAGAGTACAAACTTAAGCGGTAACAGATGAATGCAGACAGCGGTTATAAAGCCCAGAGCTGATTCATAAGCTCCTCAGGTGGCAATCTGCAGTCTGAGGGCAAAACTGCCTGTGATAGGCTTGTTTTCATGTCTTTATAGCAAGAGTAACTTCAGTTCTTTGTATACTTAGGGAAGAGAGATGAAGATACTGATGTTGGGGAGTGGTCTAAATGCCCAGTAAGAGTGAAATCAAAAAAGCACACTTGAATGGTGAACCCATAAATGAATTAGATAAATTTTTCTAGTTTCGTGCAGGCAGAGCATTCTCATCAGACTTGGCGTATTTTTTTGATCTTGTTTGCATAACAAATATTTTAGTACTTGTTTCTTTCTTTGCAGAGCCTAAATTTGATGTGAGACTTTGTAGGAGGAAGAGTTGGATCCACAGCCAATAATCCATGGGGATTTTTGGATGTTAACTTGCCTGTTCCTTGGTGGAGGTTACTGATGCTTATGTTGTTAGGTAAATGTTTGGGACAGGTGTGTTGGGTGCTTTCTGCTCTATTTTGGTATGTGGATGCATAGCTTGCAAGCTGAGAAAAGGGTGCTCTGCAGTGCTCTGGCACTTCAATACCTGACTCCTGTTGGTTAGAAATCAAAACAGGAGTGGGTCTCACTGTGTTGATTCCTAATCAACCTTCATCGTGTCCCTTCTGTCTTTTCCATGTGCTTTGGCTGCCAATACGGAGATGTGGTAGAGCTAGGCATGGCTAGAGGCAGGGTCTCAAGCAAGCCAAGCTGACATCATGAAAACTTCAAGAACGAACAAGAGAGGTCAGGACTGTAGAGGAGTTTATTTGCAAACCTCTCTGTCTAGATGGCTCATATAATTAATTATTTTCTGTGCTTATCCAGCTTTACTCAATATGCAGCTGAGAAGAGCAGCCAAGCCATTTTAAACGACTTTGTTACCTCAGACATAGGAGTGCAGAATACAACCTCAGTAGGCTGTGCTGTATTTGCTTTTCTGATGCTGGAAACAATCATCTTTGCTCTCAGAACAAAACATTTCCAACTGCCTGACTTTGGGGTTCCACTTTAATCCTACGTGCTAATGTGCTGGTTTACCGTATTAATGCAGATTAGCTGAAAATAACTTGGCACATCAGGATTTTCTGCTCTTCTTACGCTTTATAATCTCTTTGCTTTGAATGTTGTTTATTACATACTGAGATAATAGGTTTAGTGCTTTTATGACCTCTGTATCATGTTTTTTTTGTGATTCCACTCAGAACCACTCTTGCTTAGAAAACCTTTCAGCAAGTAATCAGTCCAGCACAATTACCCTGGGTATGCTGGCAGCCATTTTGAGGACTGTCTTGGGTTGAGTCCCACTGCAGATCTGCTGCAAACAAAACAGGCATTTGAGCTTATTAATTTTGGCTTATAAATTTCTTCCATTGCAGCTGCAACCAAATAAGAGCCTTCTTCAGCTCTCACCCTTGGGCTCCTTCTCAGATGCCTTGTTTAGGATGCAGCATAAGATGTTTGGGGGCTCACTAGGAGAGGCTGATAGAGACACTTCTTGACTGCCAAAGCATTTAAGACCATCTTAGAAGGGCTGTTGGAGGGATTCTACCAGAACAGAGCAGATGACTGGATGGCCTGTACTTATTTTGGTTGCTAGCAGACTAGTTCTACTGCACCCATATGTGTTGATGTTGGGTTTTGTGTACCTCAATAATCTCTATAATCCTTTAGCCAGATGTGTGATGGTACTGGGAGGCCAGAGGTGTTAAACTTCAGAGGTCAACACAGAGTCCACTGCTTAAATGCTACATGTTCACAGATTCCTGGGGCCTTTCTTCTGGTTGCCATCTGCGCTCTTTCCAGCTCTTTGAGTCTCTTAATGCTGCTATTTTACTCCCATTTTTGTTTTTCATCCCTTGACTCCCTCCTTTCCACATCTTCCCAAGAATGTTTCTCACAGCCTGCCTTCTCTTCTTCTGCAGTTACACAGCTACAGTTAGCAGTTTTGTTATTTTTTTGGCAGAATTTTGCCTACCCGATGTTTTGGGTGGCAGACACTCGATGAGAGCATTGCTAGGCAGCTGGGGATGTGAGCAGCGCTGCTGTGTGCTGTGTAGTGCCTGGCAGTGGTTTAGGCCTCTTTTCCCTAAAGACCTGCTGCTTGTGCTGGCCTAGCTTGGAGAAATTCCCACAGCTCTCAACAGAAGTGCTTTTAGAAGGGAAAGCTTGACGTGTGTCTTTAATACAGAGCAGGAGCGAAGAGGAGGGAGTCAGCCTTACTAAGGGCAATTAATTCTGCTGCTGACAGTAAGCCCATGTGCTCCTTGTCCTAACTTTCTCCTCTCTGAAGATAACTTTTGCAAATGGATGGAGATTGTCAAAGCCTATAGCTTCAGATACTATGTCACCTTTAACATTGCAGCGAGAGGAGTCTCCACCATCTGTCCTTGCCGGGAAAAGGACATTACCATTGCCTCTGTCTTCACAGAATTAAAATATGACATCAGAGGCAGCCTACATCTTCTCTCTGTTTTTTGTGCAATGATTTTTTTCTCCCCTTTTTCAACTTGCTCCTGTTTGGAAGATAATGAGGGCTACTCTCTTCCATGTGCCTTTTATCAGGAACAGTACTCTTCAGCAGACTCATTAAAATAATGGATGGCCTCAGATGGTTAATTATCTCTGAAACATTCTTGCTGTCCAGCAGCAGGCAAGCTTTATGGTATGGGATGTGGATAAGAGGTATAGTCTTGCAATGACACTCCTTCTACCCCATCCTTTAAGATCAGATAGAAAAATAGTAAGCTGATACCACCAAACCCCAGATGAATGATTTGCTTCGTTTACGTGTGTGGCATGATCAGTTTGACCATTGGGAGTGGATGGCTTTTGGATTGGGAGGACGACAATAATTCATTGGGTGCATTGGAGTAGCAGTGGAGTTTGCGAGGTACACTGTAAATGTGGCTGAGAGAAGTAATAAGACATATCTCATGGAGGCCATCAAGATTGAGGGGAATAGAAGTTGGGTTCACCAAGTCCCTTAAGCTATGCTGCCAAAGAAATGCATATTCTGGTTAATTTATCTCTTCTGATGACAGGCTGCATATGGTGAACTGCTTGAAATGTGCTTCCTTTGTCCAGATTCTTATTCCTTAAAACCTGGCTTTGAACTGTATTAGTAATAGCAGAGGCTTCTTCTGCTTTTGAAAAGATTTATATAGCACAAGTCTGTGAAATACATGTGTTTTGCTTTATATGAGCTTTCCTCATATAATCTGGGTCAGAATTCAAGATAAATTTGGCGGTCCTGACAGCATCTGGCCATTTGGGAGCTCAGGTCTCATTTAGACACAGACCAGATAGGAGCTGCACAGACCAGATAGGAGCTGCAGGACTTTCAGTCTTTTGGACTTCCCTGGGGGTAGTGCTACTGTTGATCAGTTGCAAAAGCTCAGCTATTTTGGTACCTTACTAAATGAGTACTCTTTCAGTCAGAACTACACAGTGGCTGGAACCCAGACATGTCATGTGATACCCAGTTTAATTAAAATCAGGACTTGTTTTCAAATAGCCATTAGTAATAGAGAACCACAGACAGATGACACAGCAAGAGGTGTGTGAACCAGGTTCCTTGGGAAATCCTCTGCAGGGCCTCAAAGGTGGTTTTAGGGACTTTTAGTTTACTTGGATATTTCAAGTAGCACTGGAGATGAGGTCCTCTGAACTTTGTTTAGGGTGTGTGAGCCCATGACACATGAGATGAAGTCCATTTTGCTGTGGAAACTGAAGGAAAAAAACCCAAACCCCTTTAGGTCACAGCTCTCAAAAGTCAGTCCATTTTTTTGTATGTATGCAGGTGCCTTATACATACCTTAGTCTCTACCGGGCATCTGTATGTGCTGCTTTAATTCAAATAACAACAGGTGCCTGTTTATAGGTTGTATTGTAAGCGTCTGAAATTACTCACATGGGTAACATTAGAGATCAAAGCTGTAAGGAAGTGTATGTATGACCAGGGACTTAACGTTTGATGGGTGCTTATGAACTGTAAGGAACATCTGCTCTTAGTGGGTAGCAATTGCTTTTCTATATTGAATATTGAAGTGAGTTAGCACACTGTGGAATGGGTTTCCTTCTTCCTTTAATCTCCATGGTATTTTTTTCTTTGTGTTCTGATTTCATACAGATTGAACGGTCACGATGAAAGAGCAGTTGGCAAATGCATACAGAAACAATTTAGCTTTGTATGGTGTCAGATGCTGTCATGAGAAATGAAGTTTTGCAGGTTTCTACTTAAAATCGTAACTAAAGAACTCTGGCATGCTAAGTCTGGGCAGTTGCATAAGGTCCTCTCTCAGAAATGTCATTTAGCTGTCCTCTCAGATAAACACGGCCTGCTTGATGTGCTGATGTGTCCAGAATAAAAAATTCAGATTTTTCAGAAATGAACTTCTAATGGTAATTTATTCTCAAGAACAGTAAGTTCTTTGGCCTCATGTTTGCTAGGAATGTCTTTTAGATGTGACACAAGAGTAAAGGATGTCTCTCAAAGTAAGTCCCCTTCTCTGCTACTTGGAGGACCCAAAGCTGGAGATTATACCTTAAACTGAATTTTAAAAATAGCAAGATTTGCATGCTTGTCTCATTGTAACATTAGTGCTAATTCTGCATTTGTTAGTTAAGGAGCTTTGTATGCTGGGGTGCAGTAGGGGCTTTCAGCCATGAAAGTGTAGCAGAGAGAGTTTGTTGTGTCCTTTTCTCCTCTTTATCTTTCATTTCTTTATAGCTTCTTTGATTGAGCTTGTGTTATTCTTTGGGTATCATTGTGGGGCAGTGAAGGAATCTGGGTCCATCCTCAGCCGTGCATTTGGCAGCTGAAAGCAGCAATCCCCTGTGAGGCTTCTTGGCCTCAGACTGCATTAAACCTACCTCTGATTTCCCAGTGGCCTTGGTGGCCTTGCGAAGGGCTTGCACCCTCAAACCCATGCAACAGCCCCACAGAAGTCAGGCCTCTCCTTCACTTTCCTTCAGGACTCCATGCAGAAGAGAAACCACCCCTAGAGACTCCAGGTCTAAGGAGAGGGAAGTGCAGGATTCAGCACAGGATTGAGAAGAAAGATTCAAGGTTCACTTGACACTTCACAGTTCTTCAGTTGATGGCCAGGAGCCGTGTGTAGGTCTGCAGTGCCCTGTGTACCATGCCACCTTTATTGGAGGTCAGTTGACCTCTACAGGTTCAAACTCATCTCCTGGATGGTCCACCTTCATCAGCTTCTTGTCATCTTTCACATGACAACCGACACATATTTAGCCCATTCTTCAGGGTTTGTGACAGACCATCTGATGTTTGAGAACACCTGTTCCTGCCTATGCTTCCCTGCATCAAGTCCACTCCAGGTCTTTTTGGCACCCCAGGAGCAAGAGACTTGGTGAGTTGCAGGCCAGTCAACAGAAAAATTAAAAGAGAGTGAGACAGAAAGCATTGCTTTGAATCAGTGGATGACATGTTCCTGTGTTTTGTGCAGTGCATTATTTCATTGTCTAGTAAACGAAAATTCAGTGTAGGTGAGACCTACCTCTGTCCTCATGTTCCCCCCAGAAAAAAGGACTGAAGGCAGGAAGGGATCTAAGTAGTTGCTGGAAGGATTTGGTGAGAAATACCCAACTGTTCTTCCAGAAGAGAGGGTGTACGTGAAACTGAGTAAAGCAAGCAGAATGAAGCACTTAGCTTGACAACTGCATTTAGTTCCCACCCTGCATGGTCCCAAGTGCAAACATAAGAAACCACTGTTTTTTCAAGACTCTGCTGACAGGTCTTGCCAGTAAGGGCTGGATTGACTTTTTACTTGCACCTTAGCATTTTTGATCAATAGATTCACAAATGGGAGGGAATTAATACTCTGCCAACTCATTATTTTTTTTAATGCTATATTTTAATCAATGTTTTTGTCTTATTAAAAAAAAAGAGTAGTATAAATGCTCAAGGATTAAAGTAACTTTCTCAGCCCAGCAGTTTGGATTTATGTCACTTCAGAACCAATTTCCTTTGAGGAACACAAACACTGGATTAAAGATTTACTCCAGACTGATAATTAAAAGGCTAAATCCCATATATAGCATTACAACTGTAATGTGACTGG
This sequence comes from Chiroxiphia lanceolata, assembly GCF_009829145.1. Classification (NCBI taxonomy): domain Eukaryota; kingdom Metazoa; phylum Chordata; class Aves; order Passeriformes; family Pipridae; genus Chiroxiphia; species Chiroxiphia lanceolata. Next base: position 47,260,713 of record NC_045640.1, on the reverse strand, counting down.
AAGAGGATTGCTCATTAGAGCCCATAGGGATTTCGATTATGGCTTTGGGGACTGATAGCCACCCGTCTTGTCATGAATCCTATTAGGGCAGATATCAAACACAGAGCATTGTGTTACAGCTCTCCAGTGTCATGGTTTTATGCAGCCACCACCTTGCACAGTGGAACTGTTGATTCACGTTTTCCCTGCCAGACAAATGCTCATGAGGATGCACCTGCAATAAGCCCAAAAGACATCCCCGTCTGCCACAGAGCCATTATTCCTGCCTGTAGATCAGGTTCATCATATGCATTTAGTGGAGGAAAATTATACCATGGCTCATAACAGCCCCTAGAGTGGGGTCAAATTACTCCTCATTTCCCAGAACAGGCCACTAAGGAAAGCTAACTGTTGATGGTCTCCTGGTGGTGGCTAGGGCTTCAGAGGCAAGGAAAAGCTGATTCTCTTCCATTTACCAGCTTAAAGATCTTGGGAATTCACTGGGTGTGATTTGTGAAGTTAGGTCTCCTGTGGTTTGCAGATATACGGTACCAGAGGTTAGTCCACTTCCACATTAAAGCAAGAGAAGCTCTAAGTATGTGTTGTGCTTGCCTAGATATTGATAAAAATCTACCAACAACCACTCTAACATCACACAAGGTCCACTTTTAGGGCACAAGTAGAACTGGACCCCAAGAACTGGGCCCAGCCAGTATGTTTACAGCACCTCTACCTATAGTGGCAAGGTACCTTTGCATAAAAGAAAAAAAAAAAGAATTAAAAATCAGCTAAGCAGAAAAAATGATAAAAATTGCAAACCCTGGGTAACTGCCTTACACCACTGCATCACTGTCCTTTCAAGAACAAGTAATTTTTACCTATTCTCTTCTGAGTGGACTCAGGCCCCAACCCTTCCTACATTCATCCTGCTGCAATAATTACAGCTATTCCCCATCTGCCTGCCTGGGCTAATTGCCAGTTAAGGCCAGCTGACATCTCCCCAAAGGGCAACAGGCAGCCTTTGGCTAAACTCAATTTTATTTACTGGACATGGAAATAACTAGTTGCATAAAACACAGGACCATGTCATCTGCTGATCCAAAGCAATTTTTTAAAAATCAAGGTGTGTGTTTTGACCTGCGATGTCAGCACTGCACATATCGCCACAGTGTGTGAGTACAGATATTCTTAAATGGATTTTTCTGGTTTAAGTCTGGTTTTGTTAGCTGCAGTGTTCAGAATTTGATGGTTTTTGTGTGTCTGTAGGTATTGAATTTTCAAGGCAACTTGATTTCAGTGATTATGCTTGACCATATTTTCAAAGAATTGAAATGATCTTTTTTACCGCAAGTACAGTTACCTTACTGGAAAAGCTGATTTTGGTATAATAAAAATGATTATTTGAGAAAAGTTCAGCAGTTTTCTTTTTTTATATGTTGCTTAAAGCAATCAGACATACAGACATTTCTAGAAAAGCTGTAGTCCCTCTCAAGCAAGAGTTTATCTACATGAAAGCTGCTCTGCATCAACTTGAACTGATTCAAATTAGGGTGGCACTCTGTGTCAGTATATCCAATATGTATCTGCTCATGTTTTTGGTGGCATGTGGATGCAGCTATCTGGGGCTATTGCTGCCTTTTGCTTTTTGTGTTTTTAACATGGCTAATCAGCGAGTTTGAAGTAAAAGCTGAATATGGACACTATCAAACTCTGTTCCCAGATATAGAAATCCATCATATTAAACAAAGGCCCAGTGCCCTCTCCGTTTCTGTGTTATTTATTGCTCCTTGTACCCTCAATTCCCTGAGATATGAACATATCTCATACACAAAATGATAGCCTTCTGTGTACTTACAGAAATGGAAGCACATTTTGTAGCAAACCACATTGCAACAGCGGGTAAAGAAAGAGCTTAAGGAATGGCATTTTGTGCCAGTTTTGAGTTATCCTACAGAGCTTTTTGCAAATTTGAGGGTTTTATGGGTTAAATTGCTGAAATTTCAAAGTCATAATAATGATATAAAGAGTTTGAAATATTTGGAACCATCAAGACTGCTTTTGCCCTAAACAAGTACAGCAGAAAGCTCTAATTATTGTGTCTGGCATCTGTCATGCAAAGTGGACATTGTGGGCACTAGGTCCATGTTTCAGCACTCTTGTTGAAGGGCTGAAGAGCTGCCTTTGGACTTGGTCTGTCTTGCCCCCACTCAAGCAGTGTGTATCAGTGGGAGCCTTGTATCCCACTTGGCTCTTGAACAAGGAAAGTGACTTTTCAGTACTGGTCATCTCAGGTCCATAAAGGTCCTTGGGAACTTACCATGTCAAATGACTGTAGGAAAAGGTCGTGTTAGACTGACTGAATCATCCGACTCTCTTCATCTTGTCTTCCTTCTGTGTTTATCAGGTCATTTGAAGCCATCTATCTACTCAGTCGTCCCCACATTGACTGATTGCAATTAAGGATCATTAATATTGTAAGAGCCATACACTATGTGTGTAGCCCAGCTAATTAAAAAAGACAAAACAGGTACCTTGCAAAAGTCATGCACTTTGCGGGGAATAAACCAGAAGACCTCTGTTGAAGTTGTAATTTAAAGTCAAGCACTGGAAGATGCAATAACAAAGCACTTGTGTAGCTGTTGTGGGCATGATCTGCTAAATCACACCCAAAAAGGGCTTTCGAGTCAAAAGCGTAAATTCTGCACAACCAGATTTGACTATGATTTCCCTAAAATTTTTGAAAATATAGGCAGTCCTGAAAATGTGATTACAGTTTTATGCTCCTTTTTCTACTCTCTAAGAATTAAGAAATAGTGGAGCTCATTGAATCTGGTGGGACCTGCTGGACTCCACCTACTGTATGCTTCTGTTGGACAGGTATGCTGAGCCCAACGGGCTGCTTTAGTGCTCTCAGAGATGAAGAAACTCTGAACTGTCTCAAAGGTGCATGGCAGAAGTCGTCATCATCCATCTGGTGGTGAAGCCAGCTCTGCCCTTCAGGCAGGAAATCAAGGACTGAGGGAAGTGTTGACTGTTTGATCTGTAATTAAAAGGAAGGTACTTACAAGAACCTATTCATATCCTTTATGATCTCCCCCAGGATCATTTAACTGACTAATTTGGACAGCCCAGACAACAAATGAGGACTTGGTCTCCTCTCTTTCTACAGCTCTGTAAACATAATCCTTGATTGATTGGCCTCTAATACATCAGCCCTAAATGAAAAATTAATTAGATTGGCTACAACCCTGAAGTGAGCACTTTACCACTTTGTTGTTTTGTCCATTTGATCCTTTCTTCTTTGATTTATGGGCAAAGGAGAAAGGGGAGAGAAAAAAGAGGAGGAAAAAGAGGTTTGTTCTTGATGTCACTCGAAGTCAGATGGGTTTATTGAAAGCTGAGCTCTGCTCAGTCAAGAAGCAAAATGAGTAGCAGCAGGGTCCCTGCTGGCATGTACCATACAGGTGGGAAGGCCCAGAGGGAGGAGCTCCTCTCCCCAAAAACTATGCCCTAAGGAAAGCCCCCACACTGTTTTTGACAATCTGGATTTCCCCTGTTTGTGTCTATGCCTCCAGCATTCTGATTTACCCATCCCTTCCCTGCAATGAATTTTTTTCTCCCTGAAATTATAGGCCCAGTGCTGTGGATCTGCCTTTGGAAAGACCAATAAAAGGTGTGTTTTGTTTGAGGTGGCAAGGATTGCCATTGCTGATTTTCACCAGAAGTGCTGGAGGTTTGTGAAAGCTGGCCAGTATCATGTTGATTTGTCTTGGAAAAATCTTCTGACTGTTGAATAATGCCTCATCTAAACACTAGCTAAACATGAAAGTCACCATGTTTCATAATCTCAAAGGGTGAAGTATACCTCATGGTGAAAAATAAACCAAACGCTTTCTAGGTTTGTAAAATGTTGTATCTTTCAGAGCAAAGTTAGACGTCTTGCAAAATAAATTTAAAAAACCCCAACAACAACACAGTGAAGAGTGGAAAAAAAAAATCTAGACTTGACACATCCAGGGTGGAGGGCAAGTGAACAGCATGTTGTTAATCACAGCCAAATTTTTGCCAAAGCCTGAGGCCTAGAAAGGCAGCTAAAAAGTAGCAGTATATTAAACACAAACCAATCCAATGGTCAGGAGGAAAGAATGCGACTCTAAAGTGAGGCACAGTTGAAATGAGAAACTTCTTACACTATCTAAAGGGTTATTAAAATGAGAGCAGAAACTAAATTGAATTCCAGAGAGCAGTTATTCGGGTGGATATATAAAAGTTTTTGCCCTAGTGTGGCTTTATCCTGAGAAAGAAAACATTTGGGCAAGGTTTGAAAAATACATTTCTTTTTTTTTGTAAATAGCAGAAAGAAAACTCCTATTTGAAAGAAATTATTTTGATGCAAGCAATGGTGGCGTATTTTGGGTAAGCCTTTAAATGCAAAATTAAAGTGTTGTGTGCATATGATGTTTCAAGGCTTTGCTGCTTGCGGAGAGCTCTTCATCAGCTGCCCAGACACAGGAGACCAATCAAAGAGATGCCCAGGCTGGAGTCTTGATTTCCTGCTTGGAAAAGGCTTTCTTTACAAGCCATCCCTTCTGTTTTCTTCCTTTTTCTCTTTCCTCGCTTGATTTGACAGGATTCAGCCCCAAAGCACTACCCTGAAAACTAATCTGGGTGGCTTTGAGAGAGAAAAGGTATTGTGTGCATCTGTGTGCATGGTTTGTTGTGCTACATTTTGAAATATATTTTAAAAAAGGCTTGGTTATTTCAAGTTCACCCGACTGGAGGGGTAACCAACAAAACTCAGATTTTTTCCATTTCCAGATCTAAACCTCCAGGATTAAGCCAGCCAGAGTGGGGACTTCTGCCAGGATTTCAACAATCCTTACACTGATTAATTAGAAGACTAGTGCCAGCTCAGGAGGCTCTACCTTAAATCTTGTAATGAAACCTTTCAAAAGGACCCTCTATTTTTTCCTGCCACAAAAGCAAATTTCACAACCATGTTATTTTTTCAGTAAATGAATGTGCAGGTTTTTCTGCAGCTGGAGCACAGTGCAAGCCAGGCTCACCCACAAGACAAGCTGGAAAATGCTCAAACTTCAAGCAGTGGTAACATATATGGGGCAGGTCTGTAACTGTAGGAAGAGAGGCTGCTTTTAATATGCCCAGGTTGAATGAGTATGTATCCAGTGGTTTTCTTCAAATATTTATTTCCAATTTCCAAGTTTAATTGAGATTCAGACTTCATTTCATGTTCCATTTTATGTTTAATTTAGTAATTGTGGTGATTTTTTCCTAAGAAAATACCATGGGAGATACTCTTAGGAACAGTGCAGAGAGCCCAAGTAGTAGTGTCCATGACTCCTGCTCCCCTGTTGCAGATTGTTAGAATGCATTGCTGGCAGAGACAGGGAAAGCTACCGCTAAAAAACTCACTGAGTGAATAGTTTACCACTTTACATTTTCAGTGAAAACCAGTGAAATTTTTATTTTCTGAAAATGCTTATTTTCTTTAAGCTTAATCTCTTTTTCTGCTTTTGGGTGCTTGACCCTATCTCTGGAGCAAGTACAGACAGGGAGAAGAAGTTGTGATGCAAATTTTAAATACATACATTTAAGATTCTACCACTGAGACTTCTTTTATAAGATTTTGGATATCATCAAATGAAGCCATTAGTTTCTGAAAAGGATAAAAATAAAAAATCTTTGAAGTTAGAAAATTGTCTTGGTGAGTTAGCTCTCTGAGAATGGAATGGCTTGGTTTTTTTCTTTTTTTTTTTTTTTTCCCCCTCCTCACAAATAGGAAAATGTCGTGTTGAAACTTTAACCTGATCAGATCAGTGTCTAAGAACTCAGGGTGAAATGCTATCCCTCTTAAAGTCAGTGTCAAAGTCCCCACTGATTTCGGTGGAGTTATGATAAATCCTTGTGGAAAATGACATGTGGCATTACAGTATTCTCAATTTTTTCCCGTTTTTTCCCCTAAGAAATATATCTTACAAGCCATATACCTAGTGCTTCCTCTCTTCTCAAAAAATACAGCTTTCCATGAGAAAACCAGATATGGTGATCCTTTATGCCTTACTTAGCAGTAAGCTTTTGTTGCATTGAGAGCAATAGGCCACATAAAGTAATTTGAATGAAGAACGTGATTAACTTTTGGGGTGACTGGGACCGCATAAGCAGTTCTATGAACATTCTGTCTTGAAAGTACTTGTATAATTTTTAGTGTAACTACTAAACAGTACGAGGTGTGGGAACAATTTCTTCACTGCCATCTCAGAAGTGTTGTCCTTAGGAGTGTTTGTTCAAATAATAATAATCAAAAGGCTGGTTATTCAGCTGGTGTTCCTGTTAATGTTATTAAAGCAATTTCTGAACTGATGGTTTAATTCTTGCTGGATAGAGCAAATGAAGTTGCTGCTTCAGATTTAGAAAGGTCAGGCAGAATAGTCCATAGATTTGGGTTAGAGGCACAAATGAAACAGGGTTACATTAGTGGTGATGATCTTCAACAGGAACCTTATTCTTTCCTATTAGCTCCAACACAGGCAAACATGACTGCCTCCCTGCCTTCCATGCAGGGTGGTACTGTACCCAAAGGACAGAGGGCAAAATATCAGTGTACTGCCACTTCAGACCTCCTTGGGTCTTCAAGCAGAAGTGCTCAGCATCAAGCAGTCACCATGACAAACACCAGGAACTGTGAGAACTGTGACATAAAGCTACACAAGCCAAAAACTGAGGACTGAGCTCATTTAGGAAACCCTCCGTGACTCTTGTTTTGTCCTGGTTTAGAAATTTGTCCCTTTAACTGCAAATTTTTTTGGCTTGCACATTGATCTGATTATTTCAAGCCTGTAAATAGCTTCCATGGTGCAGCTCAGTTACATTACTTGTTCCAGGTTTCCATTTTGCTTCTGTCTGAGTTTCTTTTATTACAAGGAATGATATAGCCCGGAGGATTTTTCTTCATATCAAGATTGCCAGTACTTTCCTCATAAAATGTTGTCTATATGTGATGGAAACAGGCTCAGCCTACAAGGGCAATCTTCTGAAGCAATATCAGCATTACAAATCTCTCATTGGTCTGGAATCATGTAGGACCCAATACTGAAAACATCCTCATGAAGAGTTTACACTGAATTTGCTGAATTCTTCTCAATGTCAGTGAAGCTGCTGTAATGTAATATACCAAGGAGTTTGCAGGATGGGATTTTAGGCTTTTGTTCGGCATAGCACTTAAGCATGTGCTTAAAATTAGGAATAGGCTTGTGTTCAAGGTGAAGCACACACTTTTTTTTGGCAAACCAGAATGCTTTTTAGTCCCCTTCCTGTTTCGAAGGCCTTGTCCCCAATTCAGGCCAGGTAGCTGGGCTTTTCTGCCTGCCTGGAGCCTGCCTACATTTAATGAGGCTGCTGGCAAGTAAGGCTTTAAGCTCAAATTGTAAAAATGTGAATTGCAGCTCAAAATTTGCAAATAACAACAGTTATGAGAATGAAGTAAATAGTCAGTATATTAACTTACTATTAGCTCATTTAATGAGTTTCAGGTCACTTCATGCAATGGTGATAAGGGCTGGCTTTGGCAAGCTGTGTTTCTGGTCAGTGCCCAATGTGCTTCTTAAAATGGATTATGGTTTTCCATCCTGACTTTCCTCACCCTGTTAGCAGAGTGGGGCTGTTTGGGGCCTTATTGCTGAAGATAATTTCTTGAAAGTTCATGGAAAGGAAGAGTTGAATTAGCAGCCTGACCTGCCAGTCAGATACCCCACGCTTCTTGCAGAGTAGTCATGCATATGCACCCTTAACTCTCTTGCTTTTACTTCAAAATAAGAAGCTGGGGGTGCCAGTTTTGTAAAATGAAGTAATTTTGCCTTCTAAAGAAGCCAATAATGAGGGGAGGGAAAGTAATCACTGAGGGACTGCGGAAGCTTAATCTACAAAATGTCCTGCTTCATTTTGATATCTTACCTGTTTTTAAAATGCTTAAATAATATCCCAAGTAATTTTCTGACAGGATTTTTTAAGTTGTAAAGAAGTCAATTGCCTTGACCTACCATTGCTCTTATTCATTGCCAGCAATTCTTAGAGGAATCTCACCTGGATAATTCTTTAAATTATGGCAGAGATGCCAAGAAATGAATACCTTGCTGAGCTATTTCATACCCCGATCACTTTCCCTTTTCTGATAACTTCTGTTCCTGGTTCAGAGCAACTATCTTATGCTACATGGGAAAAAATTCGATTTTTATTTCTAGGGTGGAAGCTGTTTTGGGGTATACAGTCTTCTGTCTAGAGTTTGCAGTGGGAGGGGACAGAAATGAGGAGCACTTTCCCTGAGGGATGGCTAGCAGATGGTTTCTCGCCAGCAGGCCTCTTTGTGGTCCATATCTGGAAAAAGATGCCATCGGTAAACCTGCCTTGTCCTGTCACCTGTTTTTACTACAATATGTTGCAGCCTGCCATCAGATAATACTCAGTGTTCCCCCATTCTTGATCCCAATTTTTTAAGATTGGATTTTTTTTTAAAGCAATGTAGCCATTTTTCTGGGCTTGATGTCTGATCCTTGTCCCATGCGACAGCCAGAGATGATCCAATACATCTTGGACAGGAAATGGAAACGTTGGGCTTGCCCTGTGCCTTGGTAGGTGAGTGTGCTGGCACAGCAGAACGGCTGGGGCAGCTTTTCTGTGGGTCTGCCGTGCTCAGCCCCTGTGTGTGAAAAGACAAAGGGTGGGAGCACATGGCACCTCGCACAGATGTAAACCTGCTCAGACTAAGGCAGGAGCAATGCCAGCAGGTTGGGGCACCCAAAATATGGGCAAAGGAAAATCGGGTAGTGTGAGCTGGATGCCAGCTTACTGAGTTACCTAGAAGGACTAACAGATGAAAATAAATGCAAATCCTGAGTGTAATCACTGACCTGATATGTTATGTTTACTTGGTGGATAGGAAGAAGAGGATACAGCACTAAGGACAACTGTGATACAGTCACTGAATACTTCAGCTTGAGAGATTTTTCCAGTGGTAATTAACATATTTAACTTATTTCTAAAGATTTACAAACATTAAATGTCACTAAGCGTTCCATGTCAAGAATGTCAAAGAAGCTGATGTAACTTTGGGAGCATACATTTCATCCGTCATAGTATTCTTGTCACTTAAATGGCACTCAATCCACTTAAAATTGCAATGATTATAGAAGAACATCAAGTTTCATCAGCAGTGATTATGCTGTGATTATCACACATGCACTTCGTAAGCCTTTTTTGGCTCTTATGCAACTGCCAGTTTGCAAATACATGTTGAAGAGTCTTTGGAGCTCTCTTGATAGACCTGGAATTTCCATTCCATCAGTCAGTTTTTCAGCATGTTAATTTGCGCTTTGGGCAGAGAAATTTAACTCTTAAGAGTGATTTGAAGCAGGAAGGAGGTTAAAGTCTCAGTGAAGACCTTCTCCACGTGCAGAGGACCATACTGGTTAAACTAACCGTAGGGAGATTTTGATCAGCCACTTTAGGGTCTTTAATTGACTTTCTGTCATCAATCCACTGAGACCTGTTAGAGGTAGTGAACCACCTTTGCCAGGCAAGGGGATGGAGATCTACATATATTGTCTTGGTAGAAAAGTGGTGGGGGGGGAATCTCTTCATTCCTTCATTTAAAACTTATGTGCCTGACTCAACTGAAAATTTTAGGCTGTGTATTTCCACAGGAAGAGAATAGCAGAGAGAGCTGAAAATGGAAAGCCCAATCCAACCCAAGCTGCTGTCAGTGGAAAATTTTCTGCTGGTTCCACTGATCTTTAGATGGCAAGAGAAAGTGTGGGAACTGGGGAGAGAGGACAGGAGAAACAGTCCAAATTGATCTAAATGTGTTTCCCATGAAGTCAGTAATAAAACTAAAGCACAGGAGAAAATATGCTACTTTTTTTTTAATATTATTGTGGTTTCAGGAGCCAAATTTGTAAAAGGAGTCAGCTTCCTGCAATTTCTCCTAAGAACAGCAGTGAAGTTCTTTTGAAGGCATGAATTTCATGCAGCACCTGTGTCAGACGTTTACTCTCTTTCCTTTGCATCTGTTTTTTGTGTTTACCTTCCATACTCTAGCAAGCACTTTGAGTAGCAGCAATACTCTCTGAAAGAGTGGAAAGCAAGCAAATACAACGGCACGTTTGCAAAAACCAAAGCATTCACTTCTAAATCCTAGTGCTGAACACAAAGTCCAGGAGCTCAGGTGCACAATAGTCTGGCTGCAGGGACACTTGCTTACTAAGCTCTCCCTAGTTTTTCCCATTACTTTTGAGGAGAACAGGTCAGCCCTGTGATTTGCAGCCTGGTTATGTGAACAGTTCTTTTGGCAGCAGTCTGGGCTTTCTGAGCAGACTTTGCCACTCAGTCCAGCCTTGCAGGGAACAAGGTCTGTGTTGGCTGTCAAGTAAGAGAATTTAGAAGGTGGCAATCTATCTGCAATGAGCACGACTGACCTGCCTTATTTTGATTATGTTTACTATCTAATATGTCCAGCTGCTTGCAAGCAATCTGCACCCAAACTGAGCTAACTAAATCTTTCAAACTTTAAATGTATGTACACCTGCATAATAAACTTTAATAAAACAGGATAAATTTTCAAGAAAAGATATTTTCTGGGGAAATATTTACTTGAGCTGGCACTTGATATATTGGGGGAAGATAAAAATAGGTGTTTATTCTCTAGTTTACTAATTCTACCCCTCCTGAAAATACCCACTGCTTGTATTCATTGCTGTTTGTATTTACATGAAGTTGTAGAGATTAATAGGTGTGGTTCACATATGTTTACATCTAGGCTGTATTCTTAAAAGGAATGCATTTCCTTTCTTTAATGGAAAGAAGAAAAACTCTGCTCAGAGAGCCAGATTTTCCAATACATGCTTTGATCACTGCAGATGTATGCACTGAGGCAGGTAGTAAACCCCTCTTAGTATTGATCCCAGGTTTAACCAGTGGGTGACTCAGCTGTTTTAACCTTGAGAAATGGCATACATGTGTCACAAAATCCTAACCTACGCTATGGAGAAAAGCAGATTTCTTCTAGCCATCCCCTGGACTTAACACCAGCAGGTACCTCTGCCCTGTATATAGCTATGTAGTGCCTATATGAACCTTCATGCTGGGTTGTGGTATTTTGAATTCAGCCTGGAAATGGGGACTGTGGTTGTAGTTTAGTGTCCACATCTACTGCTGCACTTTTAGATGAATCTTATTTAAATGCATATCAGTATGTGCGTAGAAACGGAAGAAGAAATGGAGGGACTGAAGTCTTCTCTCTCTCCAGACATCCAATGGTATCTTCTGTGTCCTTGCATTTCAGAGTTGATCACCCTCTCCTCTTTTCTCTTTGTTAATGTTGAAAAAAATAGGCATTCCTAGGTGTATTTTGTTTTTCTCCTTACCTTTTTACATGCCTTTTCAATACTTGGAAAATGGACAGCATAATAAGCGGAATTATTTAATTCTGTGACTTCACGGTTTTTAATGGTAGAAGTGTCAGAACATAACACGTTACTGATAATTAATTTTTCTCATCTAAGCTTGCAAACACAAATGTGTGAGAGGGAGAGAGTTAAGCTGTGCTTCCCCTTCTTCTCTTGGCCTTCCTCAGTTCTGTCCAGAAAAAAATGTATAAAAGGGAAACAACCCCAAAATGCTGTTGTTGAGGGTATGTTTTCAAAGACAGAAAATCCTCAAAATTTATTTAGAAGTATTTTTTCACTAATCAACAGAAATCCTGTCAAAAGTGACATTTTGTTGGATGATGATTGATTGATTGATTAATTTTGAAACTCCGTCTTTCATGTGGAAGGTTTGTTTAGTTGAAACATTTTTACAAGCTCCTCTGAGGACTTGATCACGAGGAAACTGAGAGAATTTATGGGGAAATTTCAGAAATAACAAGAAATGAAGCAACTCCTCTGTGGCGGAGCAGGAAAGGAGTCCTGGCACCCAAAGCCTCTGCTGTGCCTTACATATCCTAGGAGGATTATTACTGTTTTATCCCTGTAAGTTGGAAAGCAACCCAAACCTCTCTCAAGAGATGAAGTTCAAAAGACTAGATTTGTTTTATTGTTAGCTATCTGTCTTGTTATTGGTTTATTTTAAATTCTGTTTATGCAGACAGTGTTAGAGGAGTTACTGCGGTCTATAATGGAGAGAAGCATTTTTTTGCTCTGAAAGTCTACCCAAACTACCGGAAAAGTGATTATTAGAACTTCAAAACTTCTCCAGTGAGTAGTTGTGAATTTTATTGAAAAATAAGGAAACTCCAGTCATATTCTGCATCTTTGCCAGGATGACCTTATAAGTTTTTCAATTTGAACACCCCAAGAGATCACTTTCTGCAGCCTGAAAGTCTTGTTGGCAATCCTGTCTGATGGTCAAAGGATGCTGGCAACAAAAGTAGCATCTTGTTTTAGATAGCTAATATAGTCGAAAAATAGTAGTATGCTTCTGGGTGTAAAAGCCCTCTGCAAAGATAGATATAAATTAAAGCATTTGCAAAAGGTCTACATAGGTGTACATCTTTGTATAAAGTTAAAGTACCTTAGAAAGAAAATATTATACTGTAGGCTGGCCTCTATAGCATAGCAGGAGAGTCAGCAAAGGGATACATAGGTGATAAGTGTCTATCTCCTGGAGAAAAACAAGTGGTCCTTTGTAGCTTGTGAAACACGACAAGGTTAGAGAGGGCAGAGATTACATTGTTCCATAAGACTAATACTGTATTGAGTTTTCCAGCTCTTGTTACAGCTATCAGTCTTGTTCTCACATTTGCTCTTGGACGGCATTTTGCATGGCTCCTGGGCTCAGAACAGATGGATCAGCAACAGAGTGGTGTTCTTGCGTGTTTTCCCCCCTCATCTTTGAGTGGTTTTCTCAGTGCAGGTTGCCTCAGCCTTAACTGTATCAATATAGTTATTTTTATAGAAGCATAAGGGAGAGTCTTCACATCGATACTTTCTGCTTCTTGGCTTAAATATCCAGGTTTAATTACAGGAGAAAATATTTCTCTGTCTTGAAGAGCTTTATTTTAAAACCAGCAATAATTTCTGTGTTTAAAAATGTTTGGAGAAAATCATGTCACAATTCCCCTGTATTTCAGTAGTCTGAAGCAGTGCTGATGGTTCCACAGTTTGAAGACAATGAGATGCTGCAATGGAGAAAAGAAGATACATTTCCTGCTTTCCCAAACTGCATCTATTATATCCCTATTTATACCTACTGCAAGGGTCTGCTACCTCTCCTGTTAGAAACTACCCTGCTTCCAAACTAAATTTATTTATGACAGAGACAGATCTAGCCATGCTTGTGTTAACACTGGTTTAAATAGCCACCTTTGGATTTTTCTGAGGAAAGAGGAGAAGCTGTGTGCCTTCTCTGCTTTTGTTTTGCAACACAAAATATAGCAAGTTATTTTAGTTTCTTGTCCTTAACTGGGTTGGCCACTAGCCTTCTTCAAGTAGCCTTAGTCCATACATTTTTCTGTCTTGGCCACAGGAGAGAGCAGTGGCACTTGAGCTCTCTCCTGCTTCCCAGGCTGTGACCATCCCGTGGGAGTTCTGTCCATCATTCACTGTCAGCTCCTCAGGTTTGACTTTCTAACAGCACCTTCAGACAGGTGATTTGAAACCATTTTATGATGAGCCTGTGCTCCTGAGGCATTTTCTGCCATCATTTTACACAGTGAAATCATGGATGGTGTTTTCATCAGTGAACCAAAATTACTTCTCAGGAACCTGCTAAGCTCCATCCCCCGGGCCTTCCCCCAGCTAATTTTGGCTGCAAAATGTACCAACTTAGCCATGGGATGTCAGTCCATTCCAATACCATATCATCAGCAAATCACATTGGTAAGCTCCAGAAGTCATGCAGAGGCTATTAATTTAAATAATAAAGAAAATTATTCCCCTTGCCAATTTTTACCTTCCAGACTGGTTCACCCCTCCCCAGTGCAATCTGTTGCCTCTTAGTTGGTTTCATAACTGCTTTCAGTCCCTCTGATAATCCCCATTTTCTCCATTTTGAGTATTTTGCCTGTGATATAATAACCAATGCTTTATTGAGGTTTGAATAGTCTCCATTCTTGTGTGCCCTTTATCTAGAAAATGAGTTATCTTTTTAGAGGAAGTTACCAACTAATTCTCATATGATCTCTCTTTGGTAAGCTCATGCTACACTTTTTCCCATTTTTCTGTTTGTCTGTCTCATATTTGTTCTTTCTTTCAACAGTTGTGCCTTATTGTCAAATTAACATTTTGTAATTGCCTCCAGCTCACACTTCTTCCTCAATTCCACGCTCAGTAGATTGGTATTTTTCACTCTTATGACACTACTGCGAATTGCCAGATTTAATAAAAATCCTTTCTATCAGCTTAGAGCTCTCATGAGATTTGTTAAAAAAAATAAAAAGGCGGTGAAGGTAGAGGGCAAGCTTATAGTGGCAAAGGAGACACAGCCAAAAGAGGTCAAGGAAGTGGATTTACACTCCCTGAGCTTAGAAAAAAATCCCTCCCCCCTGTAGCTATTACTACTTGAGGATATCTTTCTTGCTTTTAAGCATTTTGAAGACCTCAGTTAAGGACCGGTTGATTCAGGTTTTTTTCATTTTTGAGGCTGGAAGGACATGGATTCAACAAGAATAGATATGAGGTGTCCACTTCTGGGGGAGAAGAACAGTACCTCCCCTGCCAGAGACCAAGATGTCTTTGCACTTTGGGGGGCCCTGTCTGGACAAGAATACCCTCAGGAGCCAACAGCCAAGCTGACCCCAAGCCACCCTTATGTTGCAGCTGGCCAAGTGTTGTGTTTCACACTGGGGCAAATGCCTTGCAGCTGGGTTGGCAAGGTTCAGAGGGATGCAGACTTCTACACTTCAGATATTCCCTGCCCTTAAGGAGTACTTTGTGCTGGAAATTATGCTTTTACAAACAGTCCTGGGACCTTTTCCTCTGGGGAGGAGCTGCTGGACACCATGTTGGGGTTTTTACCACTGTTTATGTTCTGCTGTTGTCTTGAGAGGGCAGAACACAGTTGTGCTCGCTGCTGTATAAACGTGCTGAGATAATTCCTGCTCTGACGAATTATTAGTCTAAGGAGAGCTGGTGGGAGAAAGGATTTGTGGGTAATGTTCAGAAATGGGGTGATTAAAGTATCTTGCAAAAGGTGACCCTGCAACCCTGCACAGGGCACAAGCAAAAACAGATCTCAGTAACCATGACTTCCAGTTTGGTACCTTGATTTATGAATAATGGAGTTTGTACTTCAGTTTTGCCTGCCTTTATGCCTTTTTTTCTTCAGATCCATGATTTAAAATCTCCATAAAACAACATACATTAGTAAAAATTAAGAGACTTAATTATCTTCCCTGCTTTTGCAAATTGAGTTTGGCCCCTGTGACCGTCTTTAAATGATCACTGCCTCTCTGACTTGTTCTGTAAGAAACCAAAGTCCAGCGGTCTTAAGTCACATCCAAAAATGATAATAGGCTTCTAATGTGGAGGAAGTTTTGAAAATCCATCCCACAGAAAATTAATACTTGGGAAGCAGCAAAATTCAAGTGTGTCTTAGTTAATGGCTTGCCTATTCCAGAGAAGATGGTGTCAGAAGGTGAATTTGAGATACAGTGGAAAAGATGATGATTGGAAAACTACGTTGCATCTCCTCCATGAGCTGATCAACCATGCCCCTGAGACCACCCTAGAATTGGCATTATTTCGGCAACAAATAATTTCAGGATTTTTTTGGGTATTTTCTTCACTCTGCTCTCAAAAATAGTAGAATATTCTTTCTTTGGCAAGTGTGGATTTTGTGCTAATATATGTAAAGTCCTTTTTTTGCCAGGTTTGATTGGAAGAGAAAAAGTGTGACATCAAATATTTTTTTATAAGCTAGTTTTTGCTATCCATGCTTAGATGAGAGTTGTTTGGGAAACTTTTCTGAATGATTGTGTTTTTCCTCTGCAAAGTAGGGACTTGTCAAAACAACTTTTTTACCGAAATGTATTGGTCTGATATAATGTTCTCTGCAATGGTACCTCTAGACATCAGATGAGATGAAAGCACGTGACCCTCATTACATCCCAAAGCAGTCACCAGCCCTGTGTTGGGAGTATGCAGCATTTAGACTGCCTGGCTGCTTGTGCTAAAAACCAGGCTCTCCTAGATTTGATCTGGCTCTCTTCCTCTACTGACATGTTTTGTTTCTCTCTGTTTTATCCCTTCGCCAAACCATGTCTCCCGTAGCTCATGGTGGCCTAGGACATTGACCTAGAATCTTCTCCCATAAAACTCTTCTTCCAAATCCTCCAATGACTTTTTACTAAATAGAATGTTATCTATGAAATAGAAACAAGACTGGAACAGGCTATTTCTCCTGGTGGAGAAAGAAGGAGCTGGTATCCAGTGATTTTTGCAGAAAAGTCCTATTTTATGAAAAAGTCGGTAGAGCTTTTCATGAATCCCCCTGGCTGAGGGGCTCTGGGAAGGCTGATAATCTAAACAGTAAGAGAAAGGTAAAAGGAAGCATGATACGGGGGCATGTCTACTTAATGTACACATCACTGGAGGAAAAGCTACATGGTACTAGAAGTTTTTTTAATTGCCAGGAACTGTATAAGAAGAGCTGGGAGCTAGAAGCTGAAACTAGAAAAGTACATCCTGGAAACAAGGTATGCTTTTTTTTTCTTAAAAAAAAAAGCAGACATTAATCATCAGGAGAGTTTCTCAGCAGATGTTGTGAATCTTTATGGACTTCAAATCTTCAAATTGAGATAACCTGATAGTTTGAAAATAGTTGGTCTAAGTCTATATAAGTTTTAGAGGAAGATGGGAGAACCACTGTGTGACGTCTTCTGCCCATGATAGAGATGAAATTAAGAGCTCATTCCTGAGTGTCACTCTAGCCCTAAACTTTCAGTTCCTTGATCTATTGTTAGTGTTTAATTACCTGTAATGAAGTTTTACTGATGTCTTTTATATTTTATCAAGTGCATATTTATTCTATGTGCTGTGCTGAAGAGTCTAAGCGGACTTGAAGTCTCTCCATATCCGTAAAAATTGCAAAATTCAATACTGTGAGTAAATGTGTTTTGCATGGTCAGTTTACCTTAATTTGTTTGTTTGATTTTTTTGTTTGCTTTTGTTTTACTTGTATCTGATTTAAATGCCCAGTGTTAGACATACAATTGAAATGTTTTGTTCTCATATTTAGACAGTTGTATACTTTAACACAGATGGTCTCTGCTGCTCCCTGTCTCTCCTTGCTCACACAGACATAGTGCTGCTTTCTCATGCCATGTCATGCAACACAAAACACACCCATGCTGTGATACCCCCCTGCTTTGACTGTAGGGAGGGAGCTCACAAGAACTCCTCTCCAGGTCAAGTTTTTTCTTCTGATCAGTCTCCACCTGGTCTTCCACTCTGCACACCTGTTTTGAACACTTAGTGTTTCTCACCAATACTGCCCAGTTCACGGTGAGTTAGCATTTGTGTTTCCATGCAACACCCAACCTTTCCTCGCTTCCTCAGCTACCTGCGGCACGTGCACCATCTCGTGAGATCTCTATTCGTCCAGATGGCAGGTGGGCTTTAGGGATGAAGCTAAGCAGTAATGAAATGTATAATACTGGAGATCTCAGCATAGAGGGGATGATGGTTTGGGAAGGGAGAAGTTGCACTGATATTCATTAAATGGGAGCTATCTATTAGCAGCCAAGGAAAAGGGCCTACAGATCTGTTTTGTTTTAGTCATCTTTGTATTTAGCCTGGAACCATCCCTACCACGAGTTAAGAGAGGAAAAAAAAATCCCAGACTTTAAAAGATAGAACTAATCTGTGTGCTGCTTCTTAAGGGAAAGTAAATTTGTGTCATGTGTGAAGTTAGCATAGTGATGCAGTCAGCTTCATAGGGGGCTTGGAAGTTTCCCCCTCCACTCCAGGGTTTGAAAAATACTTTTATTTCTATCTGTGTTGCTTCACCGGTAACTTACAGCATAGTAGGAAGTGATATGATGTGGCTTTCCCCTTGAGTTTGGGCTTTGTGCTTCATTCATTTGTGATGTGCCTCCTCCTCGCTTGGGACAACATAGTCACCCAGGACAAGGAGGTCTTCGGCCTATTCGTGGTTTGTGGATTGTAAATTTCAGAAGGAGAGACAGCTTGAGTCAACCTCAGCTTTTTTTGTTACAAAAGGTGGCCGTGAATATTCCGCTTTCGTAAGACAATAAGCACATTTGCTTCTTGGCACTAGTTCAGCCTCTCTCTCCTTCTTCACCTTGCTTTTCTGGCCTTGACCTGAATCCAACATGTGAACGTCCCCAACTGCTCTTTAAGTTGTCAGCTTCCATGACAGTTCTCCAAAGGGGGGACTTCCAGGGAACCAGTTTTGCTGGGGAGTTTCAGATGTGTGGCTGGGTCATGAGCCAGGCTGCTTTCCACCTAGTAGCCACACAAAAAATGGGGGACAGCAGCAGGCTCAGCACGAGCCTGGACCTAGTAGTAGGTGTAATATGAGGAGACATGGTGATGAGCAGTTTGCCATTCCCTTGATGCTTTGGAGATGCTCATAATCACAGCTAGAGGGCCCAATTTCAATAGTGAAGAGCACAGAATTGGAGCAGAAAGAAGAAAGGAATTCATTTATCTAAAATAGGAGGATTGGTGATGACTATGAAATAATTTCTACATGGCATGTTTACATAAAGCTGAAATTCTAAATTTCCTGAAAGGTAGCATCTTTGGAAAAAGGAGCTTTGACTAATTATTTCAAGATAATTAAAGCTACCAGTGATACAATTTCCCTTTTGTGGAGAGGCAATATTAGGTATTGTTTTGGTTTTAATTTATTAAATTTTTAAATGGAGTTATCCAAAACTAACTTAAGCACACTACTGTAAGGGCTGTTGCTAAACTCAGTAAGTTGATAATCTGCACTTTTGAATGTTAAATCAAACCTCTGGGACAAGAGAAAGTGGGAATTAGATGTATACTATCAGTAAACTTGACTTTGAAGAGTTTGTCCTGTCTGTGTGATAAATAGTTCATTGTTGGTTTTAATCAAGTCATTTGTAAGAATTTATTACATGGTGGCAGAGTATGACTTGGTAACACAGTTCAGATTAAGTGTTCAGCTGAGTTATGTTAAATATGTAAGATATGGTAGAAACATGATTTTCTCTAGTACGTTTTTATTAATAGCTTCTGATGGAAGGATAAGTTCAGGCAAAGACTTACAGTGGGAAAGAAAAGCAGTATAGTATTTTTCACGTGAGCTATTGCAGTGGAAAGCCAAAGTAGTGAGGAACTGGTTGGAGAGAGGTTCAATGGTACACTGGAAGGAGCTTTTCTCCATTGTCCCTAGCTAATATTCCTTTGGTTTTAATTGTATGTATTTTGCAAGTCTTTATCAGTTAAATATGAATGAAAATGAAATGTTATAATTTTCTGATAGCTTGAACTAGTTGTTTTGGTGTTGGTTTTGATGCTATTGACAGTGTGATGCTTTCAATGGGGTTAATACTTCTAGTTACATTTTGTTTTGATCTAAAAATACCCCACATTCTGAAGATGAAGCAGCTTGTAACATTGAAGACTGCAAACTTATTGTTTATCCAATTTGTGTACTTCATGTTTTTGCCATGTATCCACATGGGTCTCAGTCATTACTAGTCTGTGCTCATCCTGTCCGCATAGTATTGGTTTTCCTGAATTTTGTATAGAACAACTTTCAAAAGAGACTAAATGTTTAGATGAGCAATCTTTTGGGGATCACTGAATAGGAGAAATGGGAACTGGTTCAGGAGATACCTTTGGTTAAAAAGAAAAGAACAGACAGTACCTGGGAAAAGGTTCTGATGTGCTTATCCTGCTTTTAGCATTTTCTGGGCATTTGCTCATGGTCACTGTTGGAGACAGATTGCAGGGTCAGATCCACCCTATTTATTTCATGTTCCTACAGTAATCTTTAAGCCTGAATGTGGCAGCATGCAAGTCTACATGGGGCTATGCAATAAGTTTATCTGGGCTCCACTGGTCATAGTCATCTGCTGCAAAATTGCAATGTTGAGCTGAGTAAACTTGACCTGAGGAAGCTGATGCTGATAGTGGTGCCACCACGAAATGACGTGGCTCCCCTGCCAGAGCATTGCTCAGCTCAGCCCATAGACCAGCACCGAGAGGGGCTTGTGCACTGCTAGTGATGCATGAGAAGGAGATAAGCAACCCCTGACTGTGGGGTAGCTCTATGTGATGGGTTGGAACTGAATGGGATTCAAGAGAGCAACCATCAACTTAGACACTGGTGACTGGGAGCTCTGGTTTAATGAGCATCTCTTGCTTTCTGCTCAAAACATTTTGGTCTGAGATTTTATTTTCTGCATACATTGAAAAACAGAGATATTTGAATATTCAGATGGCTCGATTTACTGTATAAGACAGTTGGCAACTGTGCCTGCCAAACACCATTTGGATTTGATTTTCTTTTTTTATTTTAAAATGTCTGTTAGGTCACTACTATTGTACAAAAAAGAGGAGAGGTTTTAGTAACTATAAACCCTTCCCTGTATTTTCTGTACACAGAGAGGGAGAAGCAGTTACTATTTTCTCCAAAAAATCTGAATTTAGAGTATGCATTTGTCACTTCTGCTCTGCTAAACGTTACTACACTACTGCATTCTTTCCAATTATCCAAGCAGCCCTCAGGTCTTTTAATATAAATAAGATGTCAGGGTTTGCTGACTCCATCAGGAAAGTTTGGCCACTTTTAGTTTTAACTATCAAATGTACACCTTAGTCTTAAAAATCGTTTAAGTTGCCATTATTGTATTGGAGTCAATAGAACCATTAAAATCATCTTTCCAATAAGAAAATAGCTCTATTTTTCTCCTTGCAGTTTTGGTCTGTATGGGTAGTCGCAGAAGGATGAGAAAACATCCTCCTTTGAGCAATGTTTTCAATGTGCAGTAGAGCTAAAGAGTTGGACTGTTAAGGGAGCTCAGCTCCCGCTAACCATGCTTCACCTCATTGAACACCTTGATGTGGTAAGAAACACTGTCCCATCTGATAAGACAACTTTTTAAATGGCTTAAATCAGAAGAAATTATCTGCAATGCCACTATCTATGGTATTGCATTCTTCTGGTATTTGCATATGGCATGTCTGATTTGCACACAGTTATCCAAGTAACTTCTGCACAGGCTTCCACTGTGCTCATTCTGAAATCTTCATAGTTGGAACTATCTTCTTTCTTTCTTCTGAAATGTACTTAGTTTTTCTGTCTGTCTTTTCTTTTTATGTAAAAACTCACATGTTGCAAGGAAGTTTTAAATAAGGACCACTCAATCCTCATTTTATTAGGAAATAGGAAAGAAATTAAATCAGGCTGCCCATCATGAAGAGGCCCTGGACAGAGATGGCCTTGGCACATCTGCATTAGTAGAATCACTGTGATGCTCTGTGCTGGCTCCAAAATTAGCTGCACTTTTTCATGGTGAAACACTACAAATTTTTTCTTGTGCTCTTATAATATCACGATTATTTTCCTTGTTATAAATCTTAAAGAGACTTCTGAATTTTGAAAGAGAGCGATATTTTCACAAGGTTCCTGATTTCTTCTGATAATGTGAGCCAGGTGTCATACCATAAATTATTCTGCCTGATCTATCAATGGCAAACATTGATTCCAACTGCAAGGGTATGTGCTGCTTATACAAATGTCTGACACTGGATGCAAGCCACCTTTTTACCATGTTAATTGAAGATGGATAGCAAGGCTTGAGATCAACAAATGGGCCTGTTTATCGTGTTGTTAAAACTCAATCTGTCTGACACTGGAAATGTTTTTCAGCTCCTTAAAATGAAAGAGAAACTGTCAGCCTGAAAATCACATGTCTGACAGAGCTGTCATCTTTTCCTTTTTGTAATCCTCCTTGAATAAGAGCTCAAACACTGTAACTGAAAAAAAAAGGCTAACTTGCCTTTTATGGAGATGTACAAAACATTGTCCATTGTCCAGGTTGGAGGTGTGGTGGAACAGATCTTTAATCACTGACCAAGCCCTACTCCAGTGTTCCTATGTAGTGGTAGATAGGTCCTGATGTCTTTGTGGCACTGCCAGCCATGGCAGTGCCTTTAGGAAGGGTAAAGGCTGGATTTTGTGGAGTTTTGGGACAAGAGAGACAAGTATGCACAGAACTGTGTTCCCAAGCTGCAAGCATTATCCCTCCAGAAGGCTCAGAAAAATGCCTCCATTTTCATTAGTGCTGATAACGCAGTGTCATTTCATGTGGGTCTTTTGTTAGCGATGGTCCCAGGCGCTGCTGCTTCTTCAACCTGAAAATGTTACTGTTAGATGCTACAGAAATGTCTGTGAACTATGAATAGTTCCTTTCCTCCATGGGACCGATGCTGTGTTCACTGCTGAATTAAGATTTGGCATCCAGGGTTTTGGACTCTTGTTTGTCTGCTACAACAAGTAGCCCATTTATTTGTGTCAGGCCTAAGTTGCTTATCCTCAAAATAAGCAAACTGAAGGAAACTTCAGTTTTCAATTTATAAAGGCTTCTGAACGAACTGAAAAATCTCTGTGATAAGTAGCTGAAGGGAATATAAGTTAATTGTTCCCTAGTAGCTGCTGGTGACGTAGGAAAACTGCAATTATTTGGAAAATAATTTGTAAAACACTGACTTTTGCTCCAACCCACCCCCATCTCCATGGGTGCCCAAGGTGAAAACATGGGTACCCGTGGTGCTACAGATGCTGAGGAATAGATTTGTGCACAGTGTCTGTCTTCTCCTGAAAACTTTTGCTTGGCTAGGTCTGCCCTGAAAGGGTATATGAACTCTTCATATGCATGACTCTGTATGCTCTCTGAGCTTCCTGAGGTATGGATTATTTTGACATAAAAACAGGATTATTCTTCTTAAGCTGATATATCCCCCTCAAGTATAGTGGTTTTTTTAAATCAAGTGATTACATTTAGGAATATCTTAAATTGTGAGGTTTCAACATATGTGTTCATTAATTTTAATGCCAATCAGTAAAAGTCTACAGTGTTTCCAATTCATGCCAGTGCTACACTTGCTGCTTATACTGAGATGTGAATTGGAAGAGGAGATGCAAAAGGATGTATATGAACCTGAATAAGTTGCTGTAGGTCTGGTGACTTTCAGAAGGACCTCTGAATTAGACCAGTCACAGGTCTGCCCTCACTTCCCATTTACATTAATGGGTATCCGGCTTCCCCGATATACGGTGAGGAAAATTGGTCGTACAAAGATTAACACTAGAGCAATCATAATATCCACTGGTTGTTACAATAAATCTGTTTATCAATACACTCTAGACACATTCAATATTGTTGTGTTTTATAACAAATTACTGTAAGTTGCCGTTCTGTTTTATTCCCTTCTTGCATTTTCACAGCACATTATAGGAATGATAAAATTCCATGAACCATAACTCCTAATGGCAAAGATGATCAATTTGACTTCTAATTTGGAAAAAAACCCCATATACCGAGCATATACTTTGCCCTAGTGCAGAATAACAGTCCTGCTTGTCTTTCTGGAAACACTGGGACATTAACAGTAATGATTAGCAGTAATAGCTTTTAACGATAATTTATTTCTAGGTATGTAAATGTATCTGATTCATTGGTCTTGGAAGTAATGCCAACAATATCATACGACCATGTGAGAATGTGCATCTTCCAATACATCTATAATTCAGAGTATCTCTGATATCTTTTTAAGGCAAAGGATGTAAGCTGTGCACAAAAAGAGGAACTTGCCCGTGGCAGTCTGTCTGATGGGTACCTGCAAATCTCCTGCAGAAAAAAATTAATGAATTAATATTCAAAGTTTAGCTTCACTTTTAGTGAGGCTGTTTGCAATGCTCACAGCATTGTCATAATTCTGGATTGATAGGAGGGTTTTTTTCCTTTCTAATCTTTCTTAAAATTTTCATTGAGAAGTTGTTTGAAGGTTGATGGGCCAGCAGTGAGCTGGAAGCTCTCTGGAGCAAAGGTTAGGAGAGTTTGGATGGTGCCCTCTTTGCTGACTGAGCAAAGCAGATGCTATGCTGAAGCCTTCCTGTGACTCCTCCATAGCACAGGAGGTGCTTGCACTTAAAAGTGCATCTACCGTTTGCAATCTATTGCCTATTCAAACCTATTTAATTTACAATTAACAAGACACCTCTTACTCTTTCAACTTAATTAAAGAGCTACTGACTCTTACAAGGATTGAAATGCAGTAAAGAAGATAACCTAGTTAGGGTGTAATTAAGAAAATTTACGTAAGTAATAAACATGATATTGCTGCCTTCTAAAAAAAAATTACCCTGAACTTGTGTTAATTTTTAAAAAAACTTATCTTAAAATAAGTGTTAAGACATTTAATTAGAATAAGGCAAGGTAGCTATTGCGAATTAATTATATGTAATTTTCTCTAAGTAACCATTCAAACCATGGCATACCAAATGGCCTTTATGTGATCTGTCAGCAGGCCAGGTTTTAACCTCTGCATCTTGGATTAACCCCTTCTGGACTGCTGCTGCTTTTAACTAAATTCTACAGGTGCCTAGTTAGGTCCTTCAAAGAGGAAAATTAAAAAGTGATTAGAATATAAAATAAAAATTATCTCCTTGTTTAAACACTCACTTGACCTTGGGTTTAAAACAAGGTATCAATACTTCAGTATTCTGACTGGACCAGAAAGTAAGGGAGGAACCACTGTTGCTGCGCTCTGGCAGGTACTTTGCTCTGAGTGTTTTAAGCCCATTAATCATAGTTTAATAGGCTTATAGTTAAATAGAAAATATTCTTATTAAGGAAAAAGATTTTGATGTCAGCTCTAGCAGGGACAACTGCCATGAGTTCTAAGATGTAACCTACAATTCACTTTGAAATTTGTTTGGCTTTTTGAGGAGGGGAAAAATAGTCCAAGCATTGATAAGAGAACACTTGGTGCAGAGGTGAGCCTGCAAGGTGCTTGCTTGTGCTGCAGGAGAGCGTGGACCACCATGGTTACGGCTTGTGCTGAATAAATCCCTAAAGCACTACAGTCTTGTAGCTCAGCTTCTCTTCATGCCAGTGGGTTTCCAGCTGGCTGCTTGGTCAGTGATGTATTAAAGTACTCTCCTGAAGCTGCTTCACCACCAGAAATGGTAATTGTCTCAATCACGTGTGCTTTGCTGGATGCAGGGTACACATAGTTTATTGTACACAGGGACAATAGAGAAAGATATTCAGAGTGAAGTAACAAGTGTTCCTGACAGGCAAACTTTCAGGGTATATCTCTGACAGGAAGGATGGGATCATTCTGCCTGAGCGGAAGAAGTGTCCTTGTGTGTACCCAAAAGAGATACTCTGGAGATGTTTGCCTTCCTGAAAGATGAAATGAGATCACTGTTAATATAAGTACCCAAATGATGTTTATATACAACAGAAATATCTAACTGTATTTCAGATCTGTCTAGTGCCCCACTACTAATTCAAAATTTCTGGGGACATGCAGTACATGATACTGCCCAAGTTTCAAGGCTCTCACTGAATCTGTCAGGGCTTTCTCGTCTACATTTCCAGTTCCAACAAAAAATTCGTCCTTTCACTATTCTTTTTCAAAGGGACTAATATCTATCTGTCTAGCTTAAGATGAAGAGTTTGAAACAGCAGCAAGTACATCCAAACCCCACTTTTTGGTTCCCGTGCCATTAGACTGGGGATGAAACTACACATTTAAATGACGTGACAGTGGCAGCTAGGGCTGTTAGTGCTGGTGACAGAATGGCAGACGCTTTCTGATTAAAACAATCTCCCACACAGATTACATTAAGCCCTTCTTTGCATTTTGAAAGGCAATATGTGCTTTTACACCTGCCATGACTGTCAGCTGGTGTGTGCTGACTTGAACCAAGCTGACTTCTGCAAATTCATGATCTGCGCTGATCCTTCCACACACAGTCACCCTTTTCCCTGTTCCAAAAAGCTCTTGCTTTGCTTGCTGGCTGTGCTGCATGTAGGTTCAGCCTGAGGGGGAAATAAGGACTTTGTGAGGAAGGCTCATACTTTTCATCTGCTTTTCGGGATTTCAGAGATGCCTGGTTTTAATTTTGGAGTTATTTCATTCTTTCTAAGGGGGCTATTATAGCTACCTATGTTTAAACTGAGTGTGTTATGTTTCTATTTCTACTCTAAACTACAATCAGGGTGCAATTAATCTGTTTCTGTGCATTGTCACCTAAAAAAAACTTGAAGAGCAAATGCTTCATTGCTGTATTTGAACTAATGTTCTTGTCTGGACATCCCATTTTGATTGGAGGCTGAAGTGCCTTGTGTCGAAACGGATTTTGGAGACCATCAGGACCAAATCGCCAATGCTTCTGTCCTTGCAGTGACACTGTTTTGTTAGATATGAAACTTGGAATATATTTACATGCCTTATAGCAATATAACGAAAGATGACAGGTTAATTACTGTTGGAGTTGGGCCAAGCAGAGGACATGGTAGCCTAGCAGGTGCCCTGTTCCCCATGCAATAGATCATGTTTGTTCAAGAACTCACAAACTCATTAGGTTCAACCTGGGTGATTTGGTAGGAAGTGTTGTTTGGATAATTGCTGTTGCATTACTTAGGTGAGCTTGCACGCAGAAGGTGTTTGTGGGAGGGGTATTGGGGTCTGTCAGCCTGTGGGACTGCAGAAGCTGTTCTCTTGAAGGGGTTTCAACTGGGAGCACAGTAGTTACAAAACCAAAGGAGGGGTGCCTTTGTCTTGAGTTTCTTTAAACAGCTATTTGGTTCCATTAATACTACAAACTACCAAAAGGGTACAGTAGGAGGGGAAGCTCATTTGTGGAACTCAAATTTTTTAGAGAAAGAAAAAGAAAACAAAGAAAAAGAAAACCAAGAGAAAAGAGAAAGGAAGTACATTCTTTTTCCCAGTGCATTTGCAGCAGCAGAAGGAAACTGACTGGGGAATATATTGGTATGGCCATTTTGTACAGAGCTGGCTTCGACAAGGAGACATGAGGACTTGTTCTCCATGCTGTGGCATGGAGGACAAATGTTGGGGTTTTTTTCAGGGGGATAAAAGGGTAGGGGATGCTGCTCAAACCCCCTTCCCTGTGTCTGTCCTGCTCTCGAAGGATTTAAATATTTCTTTCTCAGGCTCAGATGCTTGTTCTGCTTTTCTATCTGCTTCAGCTTTGTTGTGGTGACTGCCCACTGCAATGGAGATTGTTGCTGGTTGGAAATGTTTATGGAAAGGAGCAGAATAATTTATTACAGAACAAGAAAAAAGAGAGAACATTGTTCCTCCAGTCAGATGTTTATTTAGTGTTTATTTAGTGGCTGCATATCAATTATCTGTTTGAACAGGTTTCATTACAGAAAGTGCAAAACCCCTGTGCATGTTTTAAAATATGCTAATCCTTACTCAGGCAGGAAATGGGAAAGGCTCATTTACGGTTTAATTTCTAATCCATGTGGGTTGCTATGTTGTATGCTGGGACATAAATAGAGAAGTTGGAGAGGACAGCTCGCTCACAATAAACAGGTGCTGTTGCTTTGCTTTTCTGCTTACACACTCTGATCATACGTCAAAGCACGAGCCACAAAATGTTGAGGACAAACTCTACCATTTTATTCTGTGCTTTTCTTTTTGAGGGACAACATATGGGCAAGAACTTGTAAATCAACGCTGGTGAGGAGGGAATGAACATGTTCTGATGTGGGGAGCACAAAGAGCTGTTACAGCCTTTTTCTTTGGCTGGCCATGTTAATTGAACAGGATCAATACAGAGCCTCACAGAACACACGAAAAAAGCAAACCCATATTCCCTACTGAGGTCCCTTCTGCTGCTGCAAATGTACTGGGACAAAGAAAGTTATGCCTTTCTCTTTTTTTCTTGGTTTTCTTTCTCTAAAAAAGTTGAGTTGCACAAATAAGCTCCACCTCCAGCTTCTCCCCTTTAGTAGTTTGTAACACTAATGGAACCAACTCATTCCTCTGATTAAATATTTATTCATGCAAGACTACCAATTTTGCTGTCAGGCCTCCTATATCAGCGTTTAATCAGTTGCCCGATACTGTTGTTTTCTGGATGAAACAAATATTATCCCCTACTGTTTCAGACCTGGGATGCAGGCTCTGCCCCCTTTAGATTGCTGGAAAGAAGCTTGGAAACTTCCAAGTGCAAATCTTTCTTGAAATACCTGTCTCTGCACGTATTTGAAAATCAGGAGACAAAGACATATTGATAGCCTGGGAGGGAAAATCCAGCTGCAGCAGAAAATGCAATGGCAGTCCTGTGCCCGAGGGGTGACTGAAAAGGGACATCGTTTTGTAGGACTCTTACCAAAACAGCCATGGTGGGGTGGTGACAGATATTCAAAATGATGGGATGGGGTATATTTGATATAGAGCAGCAGAGTTTAATTATGGACAAGAATCAAATTGATATTCATAGGATGATAAATAAATAATGTGTATGCACTCACAGGGAAGGACAAGAACATTTTTCTGAAGTGGAAGAAATAAAATCAGCAAAACAGAAATTAAAAATGGATCTATTTAGCAGAGTTTCTGATTATATGATGAATGCATCAGTTTGCGGAACTGATCCTTCTGTTACTGGAGGAGTCGTTCATGTCTGGGCTCAAGGGCTATGAAATGGGCTGGGGTCACATTTCTCATCCTCCGATCTCTGCTCTGAGATTTCCAGCTAACATTTTTTCTCCTCAGGGGGTGAATTGAGCATTGGGAGGCTCAGCAGCAGCCAAAAGCTAAAAGGACAAGAGGGAAACCTGAGGAGTTGATTTGATAGTGATGGATAGAGAAAGGAAAGTGGGGCCGTATTCTCCCTGGTTGGCTGAACCGGGGGTACAAACCAGCGCACACTATTCAGCAGGAGGCTCTTTAATATGGGCTAGCTTTTAGTTCAACCTTTTCAAAAAAAGCTGGGCAGTTCACATAGGAGGATCTCTGTATCAGTGCTACAGCTGCTTTTTAATTTTCCTAATTTTAGGAAATGTCTTCTAATCAGTTGGTGCTTCTGACATAGCTCCTCTCTGAAACATGCATGTTTCTTCGAGATAAGTCTCAACTTTCACATATAACCTGATGTTTCTTGTACTTGCAGCTATGGATATGAGCTTGAAAATGGGAAAGAAATTATCTGAAATGAGAAAATGAATGAGAAAACCAGCATGTTATACTTTCAACGAAATGCATTAGGTTTCACTCTTGGATTTTGGAAGTGAATTTGAGGCCTTGTCTCATAATGATTTCAATACATGGTGCTATCGATGTTGTGTTAAAAAAACCGGGGAACTGTCAAAGACTGACAGAAAATAGCAGCTTGGATGCATCATGGAAAACCTCTGCATGTCTCAAAATGACTTATTCTCAGCTATGCCTGAGATGATGCTTTGCTATGGACCGAGCAGCATGTATTTTTAGAGATAAGATAGGAGGAAGACCACACCAAAAAATGTGTGTGTGTATATATATGTATAAGCTTAAAAAACATATATATAAAGGGGGCCTTAGATCATGATTGGTGCAGCCATAGCCCAAGTGGGCAAGGCAGCTTCTTGATTTTCCTTGGCTTTTCTTCACCCCTGCACTCAGCAGCTGGCTGCCCAGCATCTGGGGGGAAATCTGAGAAATGCTGCCTTGGTAGAGAAGAGTTTGAGAAGCATGAAAAAATTCATTTTTAATTAATTTTCTTCTTGTTTAAAGGAAACACAGAGAATGTAGCGTGGAAGAACAAGATCTGAAACAAATTGCTAACTGTAGTAATAGTCATTATTGTCTTAGTTATAAGGGGTTTTTTTAACCTTGGCTGCTGGACCTACACAAATATCCTTTAGCAAGAATTAAAAGAGCAGGCAAAAATGTGATAGAGGCATTGCTTTACTTTCAAGTGACCGAGTAGTTTTTCAAAGTTTTCCAGGAGGTGTCAGCAGTACTTTAAACCTTTCATTTTCTGTGATGGAGATTTCTGCAGAAGTTACTTTTCTAAATTAAAAGTTAGGAAGAATTTCATGCTAAGGAAATAGTAAATGTCCATCATCCAGCCCCACCCCTGAGGAGATGGGTCCTTGCTGCTGGCTCAGGCTGGATTTGCAAGCCTTTGGGCACCACATGTTTTGGCAGGGTTTCTTACAACCAGACTCTTGGCTAGTGGGCTGTGTTGGCATTGTTTCCCTTCCTGTGTTCTTGGTAAGCAGCAACCCTGCAGCTGGCTCTGGAGATCTTGTAAAATCATGGGACTTGGCAACTTCCAAGTCCTGAGGAACCTAAGCATTCAGGACCATAAAGCAAATATTTGCCCAGGTCCTCTGAGAAAAGCCTTGAAAAATATGACCCTGTGTGAATAAATCAAAAGGAAATTAAAATAATCTTAATTTTTTTTTTTTTTAAAGAAACAACCTCATGGTTATGTGATTTTGGGATTGGAAGTACTGCTGTATGGATGAGGGTAGAAATAGCTCTATTTATACTTTTCTTTCATCATCCATAGTTGGCTTTCATAGGAGCTGTTGGGGTAATCTGGTCCAGGTTCTCGGCTGGTGTAAACTGGCAGAGCTCAGCAGGCTTCACAGAGGTTGAGCCAAGTTATATTGATTTAGAAGCCAGGAAAATAATCATAATGACAGAGAGAACACTTTCCACCTGAGGATCAGAAAGCAGACAGGAAAGCCCATGGAATCATCATGGTATACCTCTGCAAGGGAGAGCATTACTGGAGGTGGCAGTAAATTCAGCATTGTGCATCTTTTCGTGATAATAAAAAAAAAGGTGGGAGGATGTGTAGCCATAATATGGTGCAACTGGGAACATAAAATACTGTCCTTTAAGTCCCGCTGTTGGTCAATGAGAGACATAGGTGATTTTGCCAGTCCCAGTGTTTCCAAGTCTGGTTTTACACAGCTAATTAGTAAAGAAAATGAGTAATCAGTGGAATAAAAACTTAAAAATATTTCATTTCAGAGCTTGCTGTGAGGAGGTTTTAAAAATAAGCACAAACATTGCAAGGAGATAGGGCTTTTCTGTTTTAAAATCCAGCAGTCCAATAAAATCTGGCAGATTGACAAGCACAAAGAATTACAGTCAATTCACTTTTGAAAATTAGTACCACTGAGTTGCTAGTGGGAGGATTCACTCACTAAGATCTGCTTTGGGACTACTATGATGTCTATGATCACATTTTCTATGTGATCATAGATATCATCTTAAAGTATCATCATACTGCTGCATGATTTTTCACATTGCAATAATTAAGTGCTGGGATGCTCAATAAGTGCTAGGGACAGCTTGGGCTGATGCATGGTGAGTATTGAGCTAGGAGAGTGACACTATTGTAATGTACGTTTTCTAAACCTCTTTTACTTGGTTCTGGCAGGATATTTTATTAAATGATCTTTTAAAATAATTCAGTTGTGTAAATATAATCAAGAAGTCTGCTCACTGAGTGGCTTATAAAAAAAGCACTGCACTCTTTAAACCATTAGTGGTCGGCAGAGTTAGAGATGAAAAAGAGTATAAATCTGTTGCATAGGATTGTGTGAGGTGGAAGGACCTCTGCAGAGTCCCTCTCTGAGTCTTAGCCCATGCTAGCAGGTTTGGAAAAACAAGTTGTGTCAGCTCAGAACTAGTGGAGCCTGGTCAAGTCCAGCTCTCTCTTGTGTGAATTTTGTCACGTCTAATAAACTTTCCCTTGGTAGAGACACTGATAAGGTGCCTCTTTCATGTCAAGACCAGTTTGCAGGAAACTTGTAGGAAGCACATAAAAAGGACAAACCGGTTGAAGCAGTGGGCTCAATACATCATCACTGCACACATGGATGCTTTGTTTCCCTGAAACTCAAATTCATTGAGTGTCAACCTCTCAGCTGAGAAGCTATCTAGAAGGAGGAAGAGGAGAAGACAGTGAAGGATAAAACCCAACATTAAGATGTATATTAATGGGTTCATAAGGGCGAACAGAGTAACTGTGTGAGAGTAGGAGTGCAAGGGGGATTTTGGGGAGATTGTAGGAGGGAGTTGGTCCAGTTTCCTTATATAATCCCTGTCCAGCATTTAATCCTGCTTGACAACTACACTCTGCCACACTTGGCTGGAGGATTAAAGAGGGGATCCTCTTTTTTTTTTTTTTTTTTTCCCTTTCTTTTCTTCTTTCCCTTGCTGGATGCCTTTTCTGGAGCATCTGCTCTCTTCCTCAGCCCAGCTTGGCTGCAATGCGCCTGCGTACCACAATGTCCTGAGCCACGCTTAATGTGTCCCCAGGAAACCTGGCCCCATGTCTGCTGGGACCAAATTTCAAGGCATATCCCTATTAGCTTATTTTGATGTTTTTATCTTTCCGTGATCGGGAACCATTCTCTGCAGCCAAAACAGACACTTTCCCGATGGCATCAAGTGAATTTTTAGCTCTCCTCTGAGGAGAGGACTTCAATAAAAGATGAGGCCGCTCGCCACGCTGACTGGCTGGGGCTCTGTAACGTCTCCGGCGGTTCCTGCCTTTTGCTGTAAGTTTACACTTGCATGAACATTGGCTCGGCTGCCCTGTGTTGCTGTAAGTGGAGGTTTGCACGCAAACATGGTCTCCACAAAAGCCACCTCAGGCGAAAGCACTTCCCACACCAGTAAAATGCAGTGTCACACGGGGTCTCCGGGGGGTAGCTCTGCCAGTGTTTTGGCAGTGGGTCATGTTTTAGTCATGAGGGATGGGAGTCCCTTCCCTCCCACCTCCCCTCGACCAGGGAGCATGGCAGGTTTGCTCAAAGCCACTTGAGAGCAGATTGCCTGTGGTTTCTGAGGAGGGGCACATCATCACAACAAAGTTTGGCTCAGCTGTGGGAGCACTTGTTGAAGGTTTGATACACGCGAACCCTGTGCTCTGCAAAAACACCATTGAAGTCCCACTCCCATCCTTTAACCTCGTGAGCTCCCACCTTCACTTGCCTCAGCTATGAAGAAATAAAATGTAAACAAACACATCAGTTTTCTTCTGGAGCCTGGGAGGTGCACAAGGTCTGTGGGTCATTCAACCTCCTCTTCTGAAGATGAAATGACTGAAAATCCATAGGAAATGCCAAAATGGAGGGACACACACTCACAATAAACGAGGTTAGGTTTTGCCCCTCCTGAAACCTCCTGGGTTTCTTTTATTCATGAGGCTAATGTTTCTGTCTGCTGCCCTTAACTACAGGTTGGGAAGCTTTCTGTTTCTTCAGGGCCACCCCTGCTCAGTGGCAGCATACAGATTAAGTGCTGGAAACATCCCTGGGGTGCAGCAGCTCCCACCAGCATATGGATTTTTGCTCAAAGACTGTAAAATCCAGGTGGAAAGATGGGAGTCTTGCATGCCATGAAAATATACCTTTTGGCTTTCACCCGAGGTGCATGTTTTATAGAAGTGTGTGCAGAGGTGAGGAGGACCAAGTGAGAAGGCTCCACAGCAGGTTTGGGACAGAGGTATGTTTGAAGATGGCATCACAGAGAGAAAAAACACTGTCCTGGCAAAGTCCTGTGAAGTTGGTGGAATTACACTCTGAGGTATTTTAGTACTGATGTACCCAAAATGGGGAGTAATTATATATATATGTACCACTTAGTTTCTACCTGCTTTGTGGGAATTTCAAAACAGGCTGAGACTGTTCCACATCCCAGGTGGAGGGAGTTTGGCTGGATAATAATTTCCATGGGCTGTCCTGCTTGTTTCCTTGAGCCATGCAGCCATCTGCAGACAAAGTCCTGGGGGATGCAAACCTGGGAGACGTGTTTGAATCTTATGCTGAAGCAGATTACCAAAGCAGAAATGCTGGAAATTTTCAGGAGAGGAGATCTGAGGAGTTTTAGGAGGCTGCAGAGAAAGGCAGCCATGGAGGGGAGAGGGATACTCGCAGCAAAGATGCTGCAACTGCTTAACTGAAGGGGAGGTGATTAGCTTTGCAATATATTTGCAGGAGGACTGACTTTTGGCCAAAGATTTAATTTTTCTAAAGAAAAATTAGCCGCGGCTAATCCTTCCACTGCTGTCAGCACTGCAGCAAAGCATGTGGGAAAGTGCTGCTACTGCTGAAAATTGGAGTTGATAGAGGGGAAATTTTTCAAAAGAAGGTGGTTCCTTGGGGTCCCGGGACCCGCTGAGTTTCAGGCAAGTTTATTCAGTTACTCAGGAGCTTTTGAAAAATTATTTAAATTCTCTCCCCTCTCATTATCACAGGCTCCCCAGCAGATATCTCAGGCTTCTACAATCCTTAAATCAAATATGACAGCTTCTCTTCTGTATCAGTTTTCATTCTCACACTGACTTCAGGATGGATATTTCTCTTCCTCCTTGTTACCAGTGGACTGATGTTAACCATTTTAAAAGAAGCAACAAATATTATGTTTTTGTGTTCAGGCATGCCAGCTAATGTCAATTGCTGCAGCTTTGGGTAATTCTGTAGGTTAAAAAGGCAGTGCTCTAAAAGGAAAGCAAGAGCTGTGCTTAATGCAGCAGTATTATTTATGACTCTATTTGCTTTCTGTTTTCCAAAATCTTCTCCATAAAGTCAACACTTGGCATTAAAATCCATCTTAAGATATCAGGCTGAAGTGTGTTAAGGTGAAAAACAATAACTTCCAGTAGCACATTTTCATTAACCTGGAACTAAAAAAGTCCACTAAGAAATAGTGAAATGTTTCTTTAAAACCCGTTTTTCACCTTTCCATACACATTTTCTCAAGTAGTTTAATCGGGCAAAAGCTTTCTTTATAATTTGACTTTTTTTTTTTAATTCCTACAGTGGTTCCTGACCTTTTGGGAAATTGCTCATTTACAGTGTTGTAAAGAAAGTGTTGACAGTTATTTATCAGGTTATGTCATGATTTGGGAAAACCAGCCTTGATTTACTTGTTCCATTAGAGACTGCATCGGAGGAATGAACGAGCATTTTTCTATAGCATCACTAAGTAAAACCAGAAAAGTCTCTTGGTCAATTTTTTGAGTTAGTGTACATGAAAAAGTAGGCAAAAAATGTGAATTGGATTGTTAATTAACAAAAATGTTAATTTTAAATCCAAAGTGATTTAAAATACCTTGCCCTGGTGAGTTAATATTTGCTCATTAAGACCAATATTCAAAAATCTTTCCTATATAGCACTGTGCAAACTGCGTAACCAGGAACAGGAATGGAGAGATGGTCACAGCCCAGTGCTGTGGGAAGAGGTGCAGTGGGAGATTGAAATGAAAAGACAATTATTTCGTTTTTAAACCATTCTTTAAATAAAGGGGAAGCTCTGCAGGATGCAGTGAGAATCACCTTTTGGGGTCTGGGAGGGTGAGCTCTGCCACCAAATATTTCTTAACCGGGTTAATCCCTTTGGGAATTCTCATGTGCTTAAAATGAGGTGCCTGCTTGAGTACCTTTCCCAGTCAGAGCCACAGCCAAGAAATAACAATGATGTTGATAGCAAATGCAGCAGGAAATAAGCTGAAGATGAGGGGTGTTTGGCACCCTGTGGCTACCTGTGTTACTGGGCATTTGCACATAATTTCTAAGGCTTCCTCCAGCTCCCTGCAGAATCCTACTTTCCTTTCACCTAAATTATCATTCCAGCATATGAGGTGATTTTTTAAAGTAGGAAAAAAACCTTGTAAATACATCTAGCATCCAATTCTTCATTGCTCCATCCATTCCTCATTGATTAGTAACTGGAGAGGCTCAAGAAGTGCTCAAAAAGGACTGATTACAAAGTCAAGGAAAATGAGACATTCTCCAAAAGGGCTTCTTGTCTGCTGCTGTTTGTGCTGCCTTGCTTTTCCTGCAACTCTGTACCATGCCCATAATAGTTTTGCACTTTTTTTTTTTTTTTAACTCAAGAACTCACTGAACAGACTGCTTATTCTGGGAAGATCCTTTGAGAGGCTGGAGGTATTTTTTGAGAGTCGTTCCCTTAGTGCTTACTATGAGCAAATATTTTAGAACTCCACTTTAACAGTTTTAAGTAAATATAACTGGTTTCACTGCACAGAACGAATCTGGATATTTCGCCTGTAGAATAAAAGAAGGGGGTCTCTTCTAGGTGTTTAAAACCCCTAACCTCTGTAAGCAAAACCTCTTTGCATTTTCTATTTTAAAAAGAGTCTATGAAAAGTATTTACATCTTGCATCGTGTGCAGACTAAAGTAGAATGTAGGCTAATTGTATTTTGTGGTCATGTTAAACACAGCTTTTGATGAGAGTCTCACTATAGATGTTAAGTGAAGCCGAACAACAGCAGGAAAAACTTTAAACTCGTGTACTTTCACCTTTCCTTTAAGTTCTCACTTGAGAATGAAAAATCAGCAGTAAGGGCAGACAACTGGATTGTGTTTTGCAATAGCAAAACATAATGTGGAATGTTCTCATTTGGGCAAAAAGAGGTTAAAAAATACCAGATTGTGGCATAATTACAAAATTACGACACCTAATTTGTAGGTTTAACTTGCTAATTATGTGTGATACATGGGTGGTGAAGGAAGAATACCAAGCACTAGAAGCTTTCCTTTTGTCTTTGGAAATTTGTTTTGATTTGGGGGAGGAAAAGGAAAAAATCTGTCTTTACCACATGCAACATTCAACTGAGCCTTATTCTCTTGTGTCAGGTGGAATAAAAAACAGCTATACAGAGTAGTGGGTGATGTGTTCGTTTTATAGAGGGTGTGATAGGCATTTTGTGGGGTTTAGATGCCTCTAATATATGTACATATGCTTTCGGGAAAAAATATTCCCAGAGTGAAGAATAGCACCCTGAAGGTTTTATTGCCAGAGTGTGTTTCCAACGGCTGTCAGGAGTGCCAGTGTTGATATTTAAGACGAGTTCGTGTGTAAGTGCCAGCCCTATCTACACAGTCACTCCGCTTTTTTTTTTTTTTTCCCCTCCCCTTTGTAAGTAACTGTCATATTTACTAGTCAATATAAAGCAGGACTATTTTCCTTCTCAAAAATGTATGCTTTTAAATTAATTCTGTGGTAGGGAATATACCGTTCCCCTTTGCAGTTGACAGGCAGGGTTAATATTCTCGCAGCTGAAGATCTGGGGACTGGAGCAAAATGCAAATGGCCACGGAAGAGACGGATTGAGAAAACGACTGTGTGTGAACTTGACAGCAAAAGAAGAAAGAAGGAATGAAATGACCTACATTTTGTTAGAGCAAACCTGGTTGTTAATGAAAGAGAAAAGCATACAGTCATTTGTACTTTTATGTGTGTACATTCATAATGCTCACACTTACAGCAAAACCACAATCTGTCTTGAAATCATTCTGAGATATTAAATAGCTTTCTATACAGCAGATGCATTTGAGCTGAGTCTTCTAGGACTGCAGCAGTGGACTTAAAAAACTCAGTCAATACTGGCAAAATGTGAAGCACTGCCTTTTTTGTTCATGCACATGTTAACATTTTAATTGCCAAAGGAGATGTTTCCCTGCAGCACCTAGCTTTGTTTTATTTAAAAACAAACCAATCTAAACCAAAAAACCCCCACCAAACCCAAAACCCTGAACCTGGCAACTATTTTCATTTGTGCTTGAATTTTAAGAACTTGCAGCCATTTAGTGTGTGGGGGGGGGTGTTGCAGCACACTGCAATTAGCAATAACACAATGCACTCAAACGAAACCCTCTTCAAATCAATAGCAATCCTGATGCAAGACCGATTTAAATTCACCTGAGAAACATATTTTACCTTGGAGATAAGAGAACCAGTTACACTGAGCTTTGTTGCATTAATAATAATAATTACATATCGAATTAAATACATTCTGCTCCACATACAGCATATTGCAGCAGCAAAACCCTCATTAATAAGAGATGCAGAAATGTGTTGTATGGAAGAATGAAAACTGAACAGGGATTACAAAGTCACTGTTTTGTTTGTAGGTTACCCTGACTCTGCTGTTATTTTTTACCTCCCATAAATTCAAACTCTTAAAAAAACCCTGATTATGACAATATTTATTGTTACTACAAACAAGAGTTACAGGCCATACTGTTGTACCTTGGAAATTAAGCCAACTCAGAGTTTAGAGAACATGTAGGAGGACTGGTACAGTAATTAAGGGACGTCTCATTCATTCACAGCAATCTTTATTTCAGGGAATTGTAACCATGCTCAAAAGTCTAAGAAATAAATATGTATAGTTTTAGAAAATAGGTGGCAAATGTGTATTCTGAAACAGAGGAAAGGCTGAAATTGAAATGTCATAACCAGACAGGCAAATGCAGTTTCCAGCATGCTCTTGTAATTGCAGATGCGTTCTTGTGATAGCAGATCCACTTTCAGTTTTGCTTATTTTCTCTTTGGTCTGGTATGTGGAGTTTGAAATACCTCAGGTCAGTTACATCTCTGCTGTCACAAGAACGCTGGAGCTCACTACACCTTGAAGGGGGTGTCCTTTCACAATGCAGTGGGATGGGGGAAGTGGGGAGTAGGAAGGGGGGGGGGCGATATTGAGCAAATATTTAAGGAAAAGAAAACAGAGAGCATGGAGTAGCTACACTGCAGGCAAATAATCTGCTGCAATCTAAGGAAGCGAGTGAGGTATCCTGTGCCATTCCTGCCTTTCCCATTTTATTTAAAGGCAGTGGATTTCAGGGGAGTAAATTGCTCTGGCTAAACTCTTTTGTTTGTTCATTTAGATGTAATATGCTCACAGTAGGGACAGCAGAATCTGAGAGGCTTTCCAGTGTTTGAATTGCACGTGTAGACACCTTCATAGCTCCATTTTCCCTGGCTAATGTTGATTTCCCTGTGCAAGCCACGTTTGCTTAAGGAAGTTACACCTTTCAGGGACACCCCTCATGTCCTACATAGAGCAAGGAGAACCCTCTCCCAGACATTGTCGCTTTAGTAAGGAGAAAAGCTGCACTTCCAATATGCATCATAATTTTTCTGGTTTTTCCCCCAGTTTTACCTTGTGTGGCTCAGCATGAGTGGAACGTGTTTGATTTCAACCTAATTATTTTTTATATATATTTTAAATCTCAGATGTTGAGATGATTTACATTAATTAAACTTCAGTTGGCCTTAAAATTGTCATGTATCAATTTCAGCAGCGTTTATAGGGAACAAGATAGAGAATTTAAATTACACGCCATATGGGGCAATGCTTGGGACATTTGCTATTGTGTTAATTGCTTAGAGCTACATTTTCTATCCTTCTGAGTGAGACATTTGCTCTCATGCTTGCTGAATTGGGTGAAGACTTTCCTGCTAAAATGGAGTATTTACAGATTTCTCTCCCTCCTGCTGGTTTTTGCTCTGCTGCAAGGATCAGCTTTACAGAGGGGCTCTGCTGCCATTAGTACCAGCGTCACCTCTGCCTTTGCTGGAAGGCAGAAGTAAAAGATCCTGAGGGGTCCATGGCTGACACATCAGGATCCCACCAAATCATCTTGGGGATAAAGAGCCTGCTATCTATGAAAGTAAGCATTCTTCACCGCCAAGGTGGAGAGAGGCATGCTTTGTTGGATCTCAAAATGAGCCTGAATTTTCCAACCCCAGTTCTGAGAGCTCTCATTGTCATCACAGTTGTGTCCTGACTTTGTTGGTAGAAAGGGACAAGTCCCACAGGTGATCCCCAAGCTGCTTCTGCTGCAGGGGAAATAACATTTGCAAGGTGCTACCAATTTGCAAGTCTGCAGTGTTGGCAAAGTGGTGCCAGAAGTGCTGCTGCAGAAGGAGCTGTAGTGAAAACCAGCAGGCTCCTATGGATGAATTTGTACAAACAGGGGACATGGATGGTACAACTGGTCTGGGAGGAAAGGGCTTTCAAGGGTGAGCTGCAAGGCAGAGTAACATCACCCTTTTCCTAAAGTTTGCAAGTGATGTTTTTGAGTAAGCCTACTGAACCAGAGTGTTTTAATTTGTGGGAAATCAAATTTAAATGCCTTAAACAGCTCAAAGAATATAGATTAGTGAGTAACATCCTCTTGAGAACTTTGGGATTAGGGATCTTCTCCTGATGAAACATCTCACTTTTTTTTGTCTCTTTAAAAAGGTTCACATCCTTCTTGAAATAAGAGATAGAGAAGGGGTCAGATGGTTGGAGGAAAATTATTCAGTATGCTCAGCAAAGCTTTCCGCCTTGGAGACCTCTCCAGGTGAGCACTCAAAATCTGAAGAGGATGAAACCAGAGGTCTTAGTCCCATTCTGAATCCCTGCCAGACAGAGACTTTTGCAAAAAAATCCTTCCAAATATCAGTACAAATCAATTTGCCATGCAAAATCAGAAAGCACTTGGAGGTTTCCCCACAGCTGGCTTCAAAGAAGTGGGCAAATAAAACACAGGAAGCTGTTAGGGAGGTGGTATGTGCAGCTGTATCTACCAGTTTTCAGTATCTTTCTGCTTATGTCTGGTGCTTTCTGCTTGGCAATATGGCAATATTGTAATGGGATTCTCCTATATTAATATTTTAAATGAATAAGTAAATATCTGATGAGATACTGTGGATCTCTGCAATCTTTTCATACATTCAGTGGAAGGTAAAAAGAGAATTAAAGATGAGATTAAAACAGCCTGGGTGATGTATTTCTCTGGGATGTGGTAAAGTCTCTAGGTATTTATGCTGTGCCATCAATGTTACAAGTTACATCTATATTAAAGAGCATGTGTGTGTATCTCTCTCTCTCTCTCTTTCCATAAAGGCCGTGAAGGCTACCTGTCATCAAGAAGGGTCCCAATTTTTGCTAGAACAGTTGTAATAATAATGATACTCTATGGAAGCATGTTTTTAAAGCATCACTGGCTCATAAGGTTTTCGCTTAATTTTGGTCTGAATCTATTTTAGGAAATAAGTCAGCTGTACAAGGGTTGGAAGTCTTTTTTCCCTTACATTTGGGGGAAATGTAAAGCATTTTTTTCCTCTATGGTTCTGCATTGCAGAGTCCAGTTCTTGCATGAGAGGTTGCTGAGTCCTTAGCCGCAGTTAGCGAGAAGCACAGGAAGAGAAAAGATGATGGAAAGAAACTGCCCAATCTCCATTAATAGAAGTGGAATCTCCAAAAACCTGTCGGAAATGCCACCATACTCCAGGGCAAATATTAATCCCAGCATTATAACTACGTCATTCTGCTCTTAACATAGATCACACCTGCTACACTGAGTTTATTCATAGAATGCAGTACCTGATTTCTGCAGGACTGGGCAGGAGCCTCAGGAATACCCTGCATTGACCTGACTCCTCCTAAATCAGGAATAATACTGGTACAGACTATGCCAGGGCCATGCACTCAGTCAACTCCTTCCCCTTCCATTCAGATGTGCTGGAGATGGAAGGTTTGGGGTTATATTCTCCTCTCTCTCAGCTGAACATTTCTGGAGGTCCATGACACTATTCCCAGTTCACCTCATTGCCAGTGTGAAGAGGATTAGGCATTTTAGGTATAACCACTGCATCTTGATGGAGTTTCTCCAAATGAAGTCAGGTGTGAACTAAAAAAACCTTTTTTCATCTAGGAACGAAATGCATGTTTATTCTGGGGTTTGGGTTTTTGTTTTTTTTTTTCCTAATGAGAAAATATATTCATCTTTCCCTGTTGTACAGCACCCCATGATTTTGTAGAGGACTGGGGGAAAAGAATGGGTAACCCCCCCAAACTTGTAATTCATAGGTATCTCTGTCACGTCATGTCACAACATGACTGAGATTTCTTTGAGTAAATTCTGTATTTAGGCACATTATTTGTTTCCTGTATCTAGCATGGAGCTTTGTTCAATATTTCTAAATGGCAAACATTTTTCTTGATGCAAAATGTACAATTGACAAACTGCCGTTGGGAAAGGCAGAGTTATTTTCACCAGGAAAACTCTTAATAAGAATAAACTATGACATCTAGTCATTTTTCAAAGTGTTTCTCACTGAAACTTTAATAACTTCCTGCTACATTTCCTAAGTCATTGCTCAGCATCTACTGCAAACCTTCCTACCAGGCAGCTGCATTTTGCAAAAGTCTCATCATATTTCGGCCAGATTCTGCCTTTGACCTTCAGCTGTGTGCAAACAGAAAGCTCCCAGCTAAACACTGGAGCCCTGTGGCCTCTGGAGTCAGCAGCTCCCCGTGGCTGGAGCAGGGAGCCACAGGAGGAGATAATTGCCATGTAGTTTCCAAAATGTTTTTTCTGCTATCTGCTTCAGTGTTTGTGTTCTGCTTTTCTGGCTACCTGTATTCATCAAATTCACGCTTGGAATAGGCTATTGGCTGCATGCTAATAACCCCTTGTTCTTTAATGTTCTCTTTCTAGTTAATTAATCTATTTATGATAATAGTATGTCTCATTTTGTGCATTCACTCTAGAGGGTGTGTTTGTATTATCCTGCTGTATAGTGTTGACTGGTCCTATTATCATTTATCATTAAAGGCAGCAGCAACACTGGCCTGGCCTGCCAATAATTTTTCAATTAATTGCTTAGTGGTTGCTTTTTCTTTGCTTTTGGGTTTTACCAGTGAGTACAAGGTCTTTAAGCTTTCCATCTGACTTTTTCTTTTTTTTTAACTTTGCAACTGTGCTTTTTTTGTGCTGAGGCATCTGAGGCCTGTGTATGGGGAAAGCATCCAGGAGGTCAGGCAGGCAGGCAGGGTTCTGAGCCAGCAGCACTTTGGGGTACATTCCTTGTGGGAGTCAGAGCCCGTGAGGGGCAATGCAGCATGTTGAAAGAACCAAGTCTGTGTCTGGCAAGGTGGCACACCCAGGCCTAGGGGTTGGGATAAATCATAAAGGCTCAAGGGATGGCTGCAGCCTTCGACATTTTTGTGGAGTGTCTGAGAGTGGTGATGCTGAATGCAAATCCCTGGATTCATCTTACAGGCGATCCCCCCATGGAACAGGGTGGCAGCAACAAGCTACAGCAATAGGTTTGCATGTCCAAAGCTTTGCTTTAGCTCAGCCATGGGCCCCCTTGCCGTGGGGCAGCTGTTTGCACATTGGGTTCTCATTAACATCGGACCCACAGGGGCCATTTCTGGTGTCTGCACCCACCTTGGATTATTGCAGCATGTTAAATGAGGGCACGTGCCTGGTAACAGCAGCATATTGCTCCCAACTACCACCCTGCCACCGTGGCACACACGCTGCAAGGGACCACAGCTATCACCTAACGCATCTGTGCTTTGCCTGGCTAGGCTGCTGAATCAATGCTTGCATTTTTCTGCATTTCAGCCCTCTGGAGCCATCTTAAAAAGGATGACAGCACATGGATTTAGAAAGCAGAATAGCTGCAAGCCACTAAGTATGTATAATGAGGGGGTGTTCGTAAAATTTTGTTTACAAGCACTTCATTATAGGCTTGACCTGCTTACCTTAAATTAATTTTTGTTTCCAGCCACATGGCTACTCATTTCCTTCCACATTCTCCCAAGCGTTTTATTTTTAAGCAGATTCTCCTCTGGACTGCGTTCATGCCAAGTTTTGTCTTATGTTCTTTATCGGTACAACAATATGAAATATTTAATAAGAAGTTATCACTGTGGCCAATATAAAAGATTAAATAGGTCTGTCGGTCTTGGTTCCTGAAGGAGGAAACCTGGTAGGCAGAAAGGATCAGAAGAAATAGCATCAAATATAGGGATGTAGAGTCGGATCAAAACATGAGAAGCTCTGCTTTGTGCTCAACAGCTTCTCCCTTTGTCATGCCACAGGCAGGGGAGAAGGAACAGAGCTATATCTGAATCTAAATTTCCTGTGTTTGAAACTAAATTGACCTTCTCCTGCAGAAGAGGGGGTAGAATAGCAAGCCCTTGTGCAAAGGAGCCCTGCAAACCAGTTGTCACCTAGTTGGCACTTCAGTGCTTTTATTCTTGATCCTGTGTACCCTCAGCTTTTACTTCTGCCTAAGAAATCAGCTGGCTTTTACCCCACACTCCTCTGGGACTCCACACAAGTCATTTAAGTCTCCTTATTTTATTTTATTTTTTTTCCTGTTATGCTAAAACTCCTTCCTCCAAAGGGTGTGTGTGTACGGCAGCTTCCCGGCATGTCTCATGGAGGCCTCTTGGGGGATTGATGGGCAGGAGATGGCTCAGGCAGCTTTGCACAGGCAAAATAATGGTATGTCTAGACAGGAGAAATGCTGAAGCAACATTCCTGGCAACAGTGGTGATGCCAGATACTGGATCATGCCCAACCCTGCCAGGTATCAAAGCCCCTTCCTGTGATTTGCTTGCTGTGGTGCAGACATCTGCCTTTCCCAGTGGTTTGTTTCTGCCAGGAAGGAGCTTCTGTGT
The DNA here is from genome assembly GCF_009829145.1 of Chiroxiphia lanceolata. NCBI lineage: Eukaryota > Metazoa > Chordata > Aves > Passeriformes > Pipridae > Chiroxiphia > Chiroxiphia lanceolata. The sequence continues at coordinate 47,216,437 of NC_045640.1, read as the reverse complement.
TGGCTGCCCCATGAAGGAAAGCTCTTTATTCCCGACATGGCTCATGCCAATGAACTTGGTGTATGCTGGCAACAGTGCTCATTTCTAGCTTGTGAAATAAGCACATTATGAAGGGAATGGTTGTTAAAGAAACTACACAGCAGTATCCATAGCATGTAGGGATAATAATGTTTTAATTCTTGTAAAATAATGTACACGACAGACAGATGCGGCCTCAGAGAGGACTGATACTGCCTGCAGTGTGATAAGGCATGTGATTTTTTTTTCTATTTTCTTATCCATATGATTCATAGAAAGACAATAAAAAACATATTTCATTTTTTCACACACTTCAGTGTACGGCTTTTACTGTCAATAGCATTTGATCATCCACTTGTTAGCATCTTTGATGTGTTCCTTTGTGTACTAACAAACAAAAGCTGAAGTATACTGATTGCATCATTATGTTTTAAACAGCATTAAACAAGTAAATGTTATAAAGCTATGATGATTTAAAATTGCTATCGTGCAAGTTGGCCTTGTACGTGCATTACACTAGCATACATTTGTTTTATTTAGGTCAGCTATGTCATTGTTGAAGGGTATGCATGTCAGATTGCTGAGGCATCTCTTAGTACATAGAGTACCCTGTATATAAGGTGTGCATGGAGCCCACAGAGAGCCTAAGTATTCAATGTTAGACGTGCAGGTTTAACTCTCATCCTCTGCAAGCCAAGCCAGCCAGTATTTGGAAAAAAGAAGCCATGTCTTTGGGCATGAAGGGTTGCCATTTTGTAATCTGCAGCAGGAGTAGCAGATTCCAAAGGAAAATGTAAGGTGAGTGGGAGCACCCCACTGGTGAGCTCTGCAAGCAATTAAACATCTCTGCAGTAACTAGTAGCTGGTACCAACAGGGTGGAGGGGACGTCAGCAAAGGAATACCATGACAAAGGAGTTGTCTCCTAAGGAGATGGGTAGTTCATGATTTGGAAATACAGTAAACAAGCAGCCTTCTGTGTTTGACAATGGCTAAAAGCAGATTGCGAAAGACAAAGACAGCATTGAGGCACACCGCTGCTGCTTCCTTCCCCTGTACTGTTAGGTAGGGAGGCACACAGCTTTCACCTGTATTTGAGAGATGAGATGTCCCTTTTCAGCAACTCAAGGCTTGAGCAGGTGGCACTGTAGTTGTTGGTTAGACATAGGAATAGGGGAGTAGCCATGCTGTATTCATTCCAGCTGCCTAAGAGAGATGGGAAGCAATATTATTTGTGAATGAGGAAAACGAAAGTTGCTGCATATTCCTTGTGGTTTTTCTCCTTCTATTGGTGAGCGTAGTGATGTCTTTCCTTCTGTCACACCACCTGCCTGCAGAGATAGAACAGGAGACAATGAAAGCTGTGCACTAGCTAGTCAGAGGCTAAAAACGCAATGGTCGGGGAGGAAGCTTTTCGCCAACATGGCTTTCTGTAGTAAGAAATTGAGGCTAGAGTAAGAGAATAGAAGTTATGCCAAAATGTTTGTGTGGGGTGGTGCTGGTGAAACATTCAGGGTAGGGAAAATTAAATGGCACAGGAGGGTCATGCTGCCACAGGACCCAGCTAAGACAGCCGGTCAGTGCCTGGCAAGGCTGTTTCACTCTCATGGGGTAGCAGGGTGTACCACGGGTCTGGAAGCTGCAGGGATGTCGTTTGCTGTAGATCTGGTCTGGGTCATTAAATGCCATGATCATGTGCTACCTGGTTTTGGAAGCCATCTGCCTCTGACTACTCAGACCTTGGGGGTAACTGCTCCCTCCCTAGCTGCATCTGTTTTTTTCTTTCAAAAGTCCATGGGAAGAGAAGTGAGGAATAAAGACTGGATTATCTATTTCAAAGATATTTGTTTATATTTTGCATTAAAGTGTTCATATTTTTGAAAAAAACCCTTCATTTCCTCTCTCCTTTTCAAATCACAATATGCCACTGCTTCTAGAGGAAGTTTGCATTTTTAAAAATTCAGTACTTTGAAATTAACTTTATATTCAAATAACCCCTTCCTCAGTCAGAAGCTCTTGACTTTTTGAAAACTAAAGAGAACTCAAGGGTGTTGGCAAGTGCATTTCTTCAAAACAGTCCTACGGTGCAGATTTGGAAGCATTTATGAGCTGTTTTGATAATCCTTCTACTGAGCTACTTTATAAATTTGGGCTCCAAAATAGTTCCCAGACTCTGGCTCAAGTCACTTAAAAAATGAAATTTAGGCATTTAAATCATAAATCATTAGGAGAAAAAAATCCTCCTGGTAATGAATAAGCCCTTTCTAGAGTACGACTCCACGTCTTTGGCAGCAAGTCCATTGAATCCACATGTCAGACAACAAAGCAGGTTTTGCTAACTAGAAAATCTCCTCAGCTTTGAGAATTAAAAGTCCGGAACACCCTGCAAGTTGTACGTTCTTTGCAGCGGCCTGTCATCAAAGCCCAATATCTTATTCAGGTCTCACACACTGGTAGAGCAGTTGCCTATGTAAACCAGAAGCTCACAGGCATCCCTCTAGAAAGAGTGAAGCGTGATGAATTTCTTCTGTGTCACATCTCATACAGCAAAATCAAGAAAGACTTTTAAAGTCATACAGCAAAATCAAGAAAGACTTTTAAAGTGGTGCACAAAAACAGAAGCAAAAATAATTGGCATAGACAAGTTAGATGACCTACCTAATTTCACAGTAAACAGATTGTGTTTGCATGTACACAGGGGAGAGGAGTTAAATACAGATCCTGACTTCAACAAGAGGGTGCGGTTGGTTGGTTTTTGCAGGAGAAGGGGAAACCTCACAGTTGGGTGACTGCAAACAGGTCGCATGGTAACTCTGCATGTGCCCTCCACTAAGGTTGCCCCAAGAAATAGTTTAGACGTTCATTATGCCTAAACCTGGATGTTTTAAACACTGCCACAGGGCTCGCAGATGGCAAGTACAACCTGCAGCAGACAAATGTTTTTCTGGAGAGGCACCCCCACTACATATCTGGGTATAGAGCAGGGAAGATATTTCTACCCTCTGTCTGCAGTTTGCCTAAATAGTAAGTTGGAACCTCTCACCACATCACAAACTATGACATTTACATAAAGCTTTATGATAACAGCCTTTTAACTGTGCATCCCTATCTTTACTTTCCTGTGTGGCACGGGATGGATGCATCCCATTGGGCTTCCTTTTCTAGTAGTTCAGGATCATCTTTTACATATTTATCTTTCACATATTTATCTTAGGGGGAGAAAAAAAAAGGCACCAATGATTTGGTATTTCTTCTATCTTTGTAATATGTGCTTGGCCTAGGGGTCTCTTCTTTTTTTCAGTCTTGGTGGTGACTGGCTGCCATACAGAAATGTCATATACAACATACAGTTACTGATAGAGGTATGAGTTGGCTATTGAGTGCTGATATTTACAGTGGATTCTTTTGCACAGTATAGATTGTCCCATTAGAGAGTCCCTGAGACAGTTTGCTCCACAGAGCAGTCATGGAACAGCCTCATTTTGAGTCCCTAAAGTACTCCATTCATCAGTCAAGAATCAAGGTATATGAGAGTGTAAAATTATACTTACCCAGATTTTTACAAAATGCGGGAGGGGAAGTTAAACCACATTGGTCCCATTCCCAAAGCCATTTGTATGGCAAGCCTGAAGTCCCCAAAATGCAGTGCCCACAAATTAAGTGCAGGAGCCTCCCATTTCCTTTTGGTTAAAATAATCTCACAACCATGTCTCGCATGTGGAGGAGGGAAATCCCTCCAAAACTCGATGAATTTATTTACCCCACTTGACTAATATTTGTTGTGACCAACACACAAAGAGAGTGTTTCAAAGTCTTATCTGTTCATCAGTCATATTATTCACTCATTTTCTGTGTCATGGATTTTTCTGATCAAACCCATGAGGAATACATTATTTCAGACAGTTTTGTACTATTCACATCACCTCATCTCCTGTCATTTTTTGTTCCTGTTACACAGTATCAGATTTTTAATAATAATAGAATTATAGACTAATTTGTGTTCTAAAAGGCCTTTAAAGATCATCTAGTCCAACCTCCCTGCAATGAGCAAAGACATCTTCAACTAGATCAGGTTGCCCCGTCCAACTTGATTTTGAATGTTTCCAGGATGGGACACCTACCACCTCTCTGAGCTGCCTGTTTCAGTGTTCCACTACCCTCATTGTAAAAAACATCTAGTCTGCATCTACCCTCTTCTAGTTTAAAAGCATTACGCCTTTGTCCTACCCTACTAAAACATTTGTTCCCATTTTTCTATAAGAAAGTATTGAAAGGCCACAATAAGGTCTCCTTGGAGCCTTCTCTTCTCCAGGCTGAACAACCCAAACTCTTTCAGCTGTTCTTCATAGAAGTGTTCTAGCCCTCTGATCATTTTTGTGGCCCTCGTCTGGACTTGCTCTGACAGGTCTATGTCCTTCCCGTGCTGAGGATCCCAGACCTCTAATCCAGGTGGGGTCTCACCAGAGCACAGTAGAGGGGCAGAATCACCTCCCTTCACCTGCTGGCCACACTTCTGGTGCAGCCCAGACCACACTTGGCTTTTTGGACTTCAAGCATGCATTGCTGGCTCATGTCCAGTCTTTTATCCACCACTGATGCATCCCTTGCTGAGTCCAGTTCCAGCCATGCTTTTGTCTTCCTGACCCAATCCCTACACAACCAGGCAGTGTCCCAGTACACTTCCCAGGTGTCTGTCCTTGCTTCCGTTGCCTACACATTTCCTTCTTGCCCTTCAGTTTGAGTTGCAGGTCTCAGCTCATCCATTCTGGTCTCTCACGACCCTTTCTTGGTTTCTTACACGCAGGCATCTCAAGCTCTAGTGTTCTATGGAGCTCCCCTGAGGCCACACCTGGCCAAGGAGAGAGGTCTGTGCTGGGCAACTGCCAGGATTCTGCCTAATCCTGCCCAGCTCCTGCTACCTTTAAGTGAGGGGAGTTCAACTCCGGATCTCTGTGGCACCAGAGGGGCTCTTGACATGGTTGTAAGTAAACACTTGATTATGAGTATCATAGCTTAATATTGAGTATATAAATAATAATTAATTAACTAGTTTACAAATATTGTCTGATCATTAAACAATTAATAATTAGTTAATAAACACAGAAATCATTATATAAGTGTAACATGTGAAACTGAAGATGCTATTTGACTGTTTTCTCCCTGAAAAGTGCCTTACTTCTTGGGGAGGGAGGAGCTGGTTAAGTCCTGGGTTCATCTGCAGAGTGAGGGCAACCAGGCCAGTGGTGTTGCCCCCAAAAATTGCAGAGCAGGAACCACACATGCTGGGACACATAATTTCTGCCCTTGAAAGAAGATCAGGGGACACCTGACCAGGGTTCACTGAATCTATGAGGAAGAACCCAGGCTGCCTGCACCAACTATGGTGCTGCTGCCTGCTCTGCTCCTGGCTGGGGACAGCCCTGCTGATCCTTAAGCTAATTACAGGTTATGCTCATTATAACAGTGTGGGCTTTGATAAGGTCATAAGTGAATCACTGTCCTAAGAATATGAACTGTCATAACTGAACATTGTCTAAATACAGACTAATGAGCTAATGACTATTCCAGCTGTTGTACACACCTTGAATAAAGAGTTATACACTTGAAGACAGTGTGAAAAGGCCAGGTTGAAAGGGGCTTTGAGCAACCTGGTTTAGTGGATGGCATCCTTACCCGTGGCAGGAACTAGAAGATCTTAGGGGTCCATTCCAAACCAAACCATTCTATGATTTTACGATAAGTTCCCTTTTCCCCACAGAATCTTTCAGACAGATAGCTCTATCTACTGCATGCCGGCCTCCCAAACTTTGAGGACCAACATGACTGAATCCCCTCCTCTGGTAGGGGTCTACATACTCTGCCTACCTCCTGGCTGCCTAGAACCCAATGTCTTCATCTTCCCACTTCAGTCTCTGCTTCTGTGCTCAAACACGCAGGACTCAGTCTCTGCTCTGACTCCTGAGCCCAGCCCCAGAAGGCTGTTTTCCCATAGGATTTGGACTATGTTTTTGAGCCCCCAAAACAGTCCCATGAGCCTGTTTTCAAGTCTGGAAAATGCAAGGCTTAGTGTCCATTGTCAAGTACAGAAAACATAGGACTTAATCTCTAGGTCTGATGCATCTTGGTCTTGATGCACAAGGACATATATCTCACTTGGTCTCCCTTCCTGCAGCCAAATGAGCTGAGATTTTGCATCCTTAAAACAGCCCCCCCCATGTCCATGTCCAAGTCTGGAAAACACAGGACTTAGTCTCTGTTTTCAAGTAATTGAAAATTAAGAACTTGAGTCCATGTTTCTGACCTTTACACACTGCCCAGCTCAGCACCCTCATCACTGACTCCAAGCCCTGCCAGCTCCTTTCCCAGGGAGCGTTTCCAGGAAAATGCAGTTTGGTCAGATGACAATACCTCCTGTTGTCCTCATGTTCGGAAGGGAAGGGCAGCTGTCCCCCAAGCACTGTACATGCCCTGGGCTTCCCATGGCAGGGGCAGGGCTGGGTGGAGAGTGCGGAGGTGGTGGTGTCTGACACATGGGTCTAGGTGTCCTCAGGAGTGGAAGGGTTTCCTCAGGAGAGGAAGGCACAGGCAAACTCCCTATCATCTGCCTCATACTGCAGAGGCCCTAGAGCTCTTCCAGTAAATGATCCCACTCCCCTCACTAATAGTAATAGAACCCTCTCGGACTAAAACTTGAAAGAGAAAACTAGAAGGTCTTCTGGAGTCAGTTCAAACTTTTCTTTTTTCCCTTGCAATGGGCAGTGGTTCAGTTGGGGGTTGGATGAGCCACATACTGCTGCTACTATAGTCTTACAGACAGTGCCCTATGAGACTTACTAAAGATTTTCGTCTACTGGTTGTTAGTGAGCAGCAGCTGAAGAACTACAAACTTCAAAAATAGTCAGTTTCAGACAGAGAAATATTTTTCATTATTTCCAGCACTTCTTTCATTCTGCTGCTATTTCTGGGTTGTGGCAATAAGGACCAGTTTGGTTTCCGGTGTTCTCAAAGTCAGGGACCATTATTTCAGGAAGCAGCGTGAGCCATTTTTTGCAATTAACACACGTTCAGAAATTGCTTTCAGCATTTGCACACCCATCAGAGTGCTGTACCACTTGGACCTGGTAGACATGGGGCTTTTCAGTCACACAATCCTACTCCTGTGTAACTATTTGTGCGTTTTCTAGAAGGCTTGCTTTTCTTAGCTATTGTCCTAAAATAAAGGTGTGGGAGTCTGGTAGTTTCTGCCTTTCTTTAGCACACAGCTGCAGCATTTAGTATTTGTACGGGCTGTGTAGGCTGCAGTCACGCCATGAAGTCCCACTCTAGACCCAGACCCTGAGCATCCACTAATCCTCTTACTAAAGCTAATATCCCCTGTGCTTCCATGATAAGCAAGAGTGAATAGAAATTCTCAGTCTGCTCTATATCTTGAAGTTCAGGAGAGAAATTAACATACATGTATAACGAGCTAGACTTAAATAATAACAACATCATTTTTAACTAGAAAAATGTTCATGCCATTTTCCTCTTATAATGGTATCTCCATTTAGCTCTGCTTTTAAAACTTTCCATGGAATCAGACATCCTTTGATGCTAATTCATGAATGCTCAGTGAATTCCCATCACTCCTAATCCCTCAGCCTCTCATTCTTTATAAAATGTCTTAATGCCTTCAACAAGGCCCATTAGCACTGGAAACATGGGTTTCCTCGGCCCCCAGCTGTATTAAAAGGAAGCAAAAGTGAAGGCCTGTTCATAAGAGAATCTTGTTCGCCATCTAATCCCCTTTCATTTGGGTTTATTTCCTGGTGGTTTTTGTTTTACCTCTTAAATCATTGCATTCTTGCACCAGCCACTCTGAGCACATTTCGCTGACTTGGACTGATACGTGTAGTGCCACCCTCTCACACGGCTCAGGCTTTCTGATCCTGTACCCATCACTACTGCTGGCCCTAGTGCAGGTAGGTAGAAGCAGCACCCCTCTTTAAAGGCAGGGAAAATGCTCATCTACCGAGCTGAGTTACCTCCAAAACAAATGTAGCCTTTCATTCCATTTCTTCCTGTACTTTCTGTTTGGTTTAGGCTCATTTTAAGGTTTCACATTATGTGCAGTTGACAAGCAGCTCTCATGTTCCAAGTAGGAATAAAATGACGCAGTGTTAATGTTTTTCAGTTGAACAAAGGAAAATTCAGCTTTGATGCCAGTTTAGATGGCACCAGTTGAAAACAAGTAGTTTCAAATGAACTTTAAAAGTCAGAGCTGGTGTGTAAGGATCAGCTGCCCCTTCCAGATATAAAATAAAGAAAATTAAGCCATACTATTAAACTCTATGTACTAAGTACATTGTTTTTATCCCATAAAACATCATTATGCTCAGTCAAGTCAGGAATTCATAAGTGCCTACATGTTACTGTTGTGGACCCTCTTAAATATCTAGTGTGGTGCTGATTAGTCAACACTTATTGCTCTTAGTTTTAAGGAGAAAAAAACCTGTCTCCTCTGCTGAGAGTTTTGATAACTCATTGATATCAGGGGCAGAATGGACAACTGACTCGCTTATCCTTTTCCATTAATCATGAACTATAGTATTTTTCCAAATTGCTATTCTAATGGTTTTGTCAAGTGATTAATTATGCTTAGTTAAAAAAAAAGACAAAACAAACAAGCAAAACCCTGCCTGCTTTATAAATAGATATTACCTGGCTTTGGCATCCAGATGTTTTTTCATAGTACACCTGCTTGTACCAGTACCCAATTCTCTTGGTGGAGATTCTTATGAGCCCATTCCCATTCTGCGTGAGAAGAATGTACAGCAGCCATTGTACCATAATGTGACAGTCACTATACAACTGGGAAAATTTGATTGCATTTTGCCTTTGTTAGAAAATCTTTTCTTTAGCGCAGGATGGTCAGATATAGATTCTCTGTGTTGCAAGACAGATTTAGATGTCTCCACTTCTCCGAAGTGGATTATCCAGTGCTGGAGTCACACTGTTGAGTAGCACTCTCTTCATCAAAAACCTTGACCTCTAAAGCTGGTGGGAGGAATCCTGATCCTGAGGCTGTGTCTTTTGGCAGACAGAGTCCAACTGGACTTTTAATCCATGCACCGAATTATGGCGGTTTTAGTTGATCATCCAATCTGAAGCTTGCCAGGCTTGATGATGCAGCAGTAATGCTCAATTTTGGTGTGTTTGGATGGAATGCAGAGAGGTTTGGGCTTGAAATTCTTCCTAAATTTCAATGGATTTGTGTACCAACTTTTCTGGTGGTCATTTGGAATGTAAAAGCTTATTACAATTGAATATCCACGTATCATATACATATTTCAGTGAGGGAATTAGCAATTGTGTTTAAACATCTGATAAATCAAGCAGGTCTCAAACTTCAAAACAGCACTTTTCTAGATAGATATTCATTAGCAAATGCACATTGTCAATGGTTAACTCTTAGTTGCTATCAATCATTAGCACTACATATTCAAAAAATTAGTCTTTGGCACTGCTATTCTAGATTAGTCATGAGTGTGAATGAGGCTGAGGCTGTATAGCTAACGCTGATAGCAACAGCTCTTGATGCTTTCAGTGGCCAAAGTCCTTGAGATCAGACTCAAGAGCTGTTCCAGAAGGGAAGCTGAAGCAGAAGTTCATGTTGTTTTTCTTCCCTGTTTTACCTCATTTCCCCTTCATTTTTTTTATGCTCCTCAGGTCACCCCACAAAGAGAAAGGATGGGAATCTCATCTCCCGGTATTATTTATCTTACTTTTATGATCCAAGTCTCCCTCACTGAAGTTCCATGTGATTTAGACAGCTCTGTTCAGCTTTCTTACAAGGTCTTACCATGTCGATGACTGTTATTGGCAGTGTTACTGTGGTACGAAACACTTGTTCACGGTGTAGGTCAGACTGTTTTAGTGCTTTTATGTTTAGGTTGAAGGCAAACAAATACTGATTATGTTTTGCTTTATATACTGGTACTTTACACCTCAAACAGGCCCTATCTTTGCTACAAGCTTTTTTGGCAAAATTTGGATCATATTTAAAATATCAGAGTGCACACTGGAATAGAATCTTCTCCCTCAATAACAAAGGTGAGGGAGGGCGACACCTCCAGAAGATGGAGCAATTTATCCCATTGGTGTAAAACGGATAGATTAGGGTAAGATGTGTCTTGCACTGAACTCTTTTGAAAGTCTAGAGATCCTGTTGGTAGTGGCAGGTTTCATATCTGAATATGGCTCAGTAAGATTGGGATTCTGCACCGCTTTTTCCAGAACTCATGCTGCCTGAAGACTGAAATGAAGCTGTCACTGTAGAGCCCATCAGGTTAGGTGACTGCATATCCTCTCTCCTGAAGTATGACATGATTTAAAATCTAAGCTGATACTTTGGAGGGCACAGGATATTGCGAACTCTGTGTCAGGCTGCAAATGGCTAACATTTTCACCTTTGTCACACTAGATTTAATGTATCTGGGAAAACAGGCAATCTGATAATGTATTGCTACTACTGACTTAAAGGAAGGTGCAGGACGTATGCTCTACTCAGATATATCTCCTGGGGAACTCAATATTTGACTACAAAAGCTATGAGTTCTTTTATCCAGGTACACTTGATTTCAGAGGTGATATGCAGAGCACCAGCCCTGGCGTACAGCTCGTCTTCAGGGAGTTTTACATGGCTGCTGTTTGATGGTTTGCTTTGTCAAGTAAGACTGTTCCCTGCCTGAAGTCAGGCATTAGTAGCTGAGGACTAAATTGCCCAAATGCCAAATTTCTGGCCCCTCCACCAAGTATCCTCTCTGCAGCACTACAAAGTTGCATGTGTTTCTACTGGGGTCTTGGCCAGGAGCTCTCTTGTTCCTGGGGCTTACTTGGCATTACAACCACTTAGATACCAAGTGGATGATGTCTCTTGCCTCTGTAGCTCAGATTTTAACCAAAAGATTCAAACAATAAATAATGGCCTGACATAAAATGTAATGACAAAAAGTATTAGTGTAATACTGAAGTGATCTCAGCCTGCAAGCACTCTCTGGGTACTTTTTTTTTAGTGGAATACAATGCTATTTCTCCCAGTCATGAAGCAGTAACGTGGTAAGGGCTCTGTCAGTAAGGAAAGCTTTCTAAGTGTGTTTCTCTGAGAGCTGTTATCAGAGGAAAAATTCTGAGCCAGCATGAATAAATAATGTGCTGATAAGTTTGTCCAGCAATACCCACTCCGCAATGGAGAAACAAGGGATCAGCTGGAAACCAGTGGCCCCTCAACAGTGTGTTGATGCCTTGAGCAGAGTCATAATTGTTTCTTCCATTGCACTACTGTAAGTACCCAATGCTAAAAGCACCAGTAATAAATGAGAATGAAACATGGCACAGACAGCGCAAAAGTGTTAGACGGGTTCCCTCTTTCTGATGCTAAAACCATCTGTATTATGGTGCTACTCCAGTGAAAAGCGACAGTGTAGAAATGAGACCAGATACAAGGGAGTGAACTGAACTGGGGCTAATGGCAACCAGTGCAGAGCTGTGACCTATAACATATCCTTTGGGTACCAAAGCTGAATTTCTTTCCCAAAGTGTGCCAGTGAGCTTCTCCAACAGCCTTCTGCCTTTTGTGGCATGTAGCCATTTTTAGGCAAAGTTCTGACAACCCTGACACTAGAACTCTACCAGTTAAGGGCAAACACAGAAAGAAAAAGACATGGAATTTTTAGAAATTTTTATTAGCACGTGCATTAACTTGTGACAGTCTGGGTCTCTGGATGAGGGCACTGGCAGCCAAGGGCCATTGCTACCTTTGCCGCTGACTGGTGATGGTGGGTGAGCAAGTTGGATTCCCCCTCTGTGTTCTCGATTCTTGAGCTTTATACCTATCATGTCATTTCAGAACTATTCAGTGCTGACTCTCAGGAGCCAGCAGTCACTTGCTGTGTGTTTGTGTCCAGCATAATAAGAGGCTGCAGTTGCTTGGACCTTCAGGCTCATAGCAAAACTATTAGTAAAACTCAAGTCCATCAGACTGCTTTGTCACTATCATTTCTGAACTAACAATCAGGGGATCCCATTGGCTCTTTCTTCCAAATTACTTGCTAATGCAATGCAGTAGTTGAACACATTTCCAATTAAATGCAACTACTTTATAAAACAATGTTTAAGTTGCTGGCCTAAATTACTCCTTAATTAGGTCATTTTTTTCCTAATTGATTAAAAATAGGATTTCAAATTAAAACAGAGAAATTGAGTAGCATCACACAAATGATATTATTCAAATCTGAAAGGAAAAAAAAATAATGAAAAAGGATAGAACCATTATATTGAATTGCAGATCAGCTGTAGATAGGACATTTGGGATTGTTCTCTAGAAAATCTATTATTTTCCATCTTTGAAATTAGGGCAAGGATGCAATCAAATAAAAAAGTTTAAAGCCCAGAAGAAAAAAAGCCATTACAAGGCAGCTGATCAAATACGAAATTATTATTATATATCGTTTGTAGAATGATAGTACCTAGAGACCCAGACCAAGGCCCTGGAGAACTTGCAATTCAAGTCAACAAGCCAGACTATGGGGCAAAAACCAGTGATCAAGAGTTTAGCTTCCAAAACCTGTGAGAAAATGTGAAGGGAGGTCAAGAAATAGGGCAAAGAGGCCCACTGGCCTCTTGCGTCCCTAAAAGACCACAGCTCCATGATCTTCTAGCAAAGAAAGATCCAGCACAGAAATCTGATGATGGAAATACTGTAATATATTAACTTCTAACTATGCTCTGTACTCTAGAAGAAGACACTACAGCCTGATCTCCAGTAACTTTAGTTCCTATCGATGTCATAAACAACTAGAGCCACAAAGCAAGCTCAAATTTCTGATGAGGCTATTTAGAGACAGTTTGCAGTGTGACCGTTCAGGGTTTTTGGTGAAAGAAAACAACCTAGGCTGACTGACTGGGATAGGTAAAACCTCATACATCTACACTGATTTCTGTAATATTGGGCAATTTAAGTATATCAAAGCGTATTGACTTTGGTGAAGAGTTGTCAGATAGCTGATTCTCTGTCTTTGGTACTGCCACCCTGATTTACTTGAGATGAGAAACTAGTCCCTGATTTAAGATCAGTTCTATCAGTTCAGCCAGTGTTTTCTTGCATCATTTCCTTAGCAGAGCAGAAATGAAGACTGCATGCTCCTGATTTTCTTCTCTTCCAACCAGTTCTCTCTGAGATGCGTCTTCAGTCAGTATCCAGCACAGAACTTATGTAGGCTGGTTGTTTTCATGTCTGCATTAACACTCTATCTCTGCTTAACTTATGATTTGGCTTCAATCTCAAATTGTATGTCAAGAATAAGTGTCCATCTGTTCCTGTCCCCTTAAACCTACTATCTTCTGTTAGATCTGGCTTTTTAATTTCAATTTTCAACTTACATGGTGTATGTAACCACTCTGGACAATTTTCTGCCATTGTTTTTAGCTGGCCATACTATGACCACGAATGCAGAAAGTAACAGTCTGAGACCTGTAGTATTAAATATGTACTGCAGAAGAACTTTGACTTGTCTTGGATAAACATAGCTGAGTACCTCATCTGCCAAGACAATAGCTCTGTTGGGTTAAATCAGAGCTCCCTCTCACACAAGTAGTCAACACCAAGGCAAAGAGAGTAACTTGCAACTTCTACTGATCTGCATCTTGGAGCTTTACATCTTCCTTTCATAGCCCTTGATCTGTTGTCCTGTATGAGTTTTTGTGTAGTGTCATTGTAATTGTACAATTACACTTCGCACCCATGTGAATTGTTGGTGTACTGGGGAGCCTGCTGGGCTTTTTCAACAGCATGTGGCAAGTAGTTCTTTCATTTCAATTATGCAGTATATGTAAAAGTATTGGCCTGCTTATTTCTAATCTGCATGGTGAACATTTTATGTGGTAGCCTCTGATTCCTGTATTCTGAGAAACACCAAATAGTAACCATTTTATTCCCCTACTCTGCCAGCTGAGATATTTTTCCTCATAACCCCCTCAGTCATCTCTTTACTACAGTACCAAAACCTAGTCTATCAACTCTCCTGGACAGGAACCTGCCCAATTCCTTTGATTATTCTCATAATCCATCTCCAAACTCCTTCCAGTTATTCTTGGATCCTTGCTGAGACCAGGACCAGAACTGCAGCTGGTATTTAGGATGCAGGCACATATTAGAGTTATGCAACAGCACAATGTTGTCTCCAATTCTGTTCTTTTTTCCTCTCCCCTTTTTAGACCAACACTAATGCATCTCTCTCTTAAGTTTAAATGATTTAGAACATATCTCAGAGCATGTATGGCCACTACTTTTTTTTCTATATGCTTTACTTCGCACTATTGATCCCGACCCTCATCTGTGCTTTTATTTGCCTGTTTTTGACAGATCTTTCTGCAAGTACTTAGAGTTAATTTTTTGTTTAAAAACTTTAAATACTTTAGGAGGTCTTTGTTACCTTGTTGTGCACAACGTCTTACCAATAAGCTGAACCAGTTCACCCCAAATCAGCTCTGAAGGAAATCTAGCACTAAGCTGCCTCTATTAATTCCTGTTTCTTTTGTCTGTTACTTTAATCAGTGATCTATGAGAGGACCTTTTGTTTATTACAACCAAATATAGATCAGAAAGAGAGACTGCAGTATCCTTGAGGCTCTTTAGGATGTTCCATAGTCTTTAAACAATATCTTAGAGATCTTTGATTGTTGCAAGTGTCTCTGTCAATTTAGATATTCTTGTGAATTTAACTCTGGGCACACAGTCAGTGCAGCTCGAATGCAGTGTAGAAAGCTGACAATTTCTCACGCAGAAATTTGATAAGAATATAACTCAGATAATGTGTTACCTGGGAAGGAGAAAAGCACATCTCTCAGGCTGCAGTTTTGAAGAGGAACTCTCATGTGCTGAACCTTTTCTGCAAATTTTGTTAAGTATTTACAGTGCTATATTGCATGCGTTTGCTATAAAGCTGTTATGAAAGCTGTTTTATAGCAGGATAATACAGTCTTCGTAGCCATTAATGTGCAGTGTGGATCATATTCTTGTACCAGCAACAGCTTCTCAGTATTTCCTGTTGCTGTCCAGACTGTACTTTCATTGACACCTTTTATTTACAGCCCTCCATCTTATTGCAAATACGTATCACTTCCTTCTCTAGCACATAGGGGCTTTCTGTTTTGGTAGGTGGCTGTCATGCAAAACAACTTCAACCATTTCCTCAGTAAGATCTTTCTGCTAACGTGCCCCACCTAGCTAATCCTACAATAGACTGGAAAAATCTGAGCATATTTGTTGGAATGGATATTGTCTGCCCTTTTTGGGGACATAAAATTAATTCCACATAATGTTTTGAATGACCAAAAATCGTACTGTTCAGAATAGTGTTTAAAAAAGTCTGTCTGTCATGATTTAATTTTTCAAGCTACTCCAAAAATAATTGATTTATATTTATATAATTCCTTTCATCATTAAGGATTTCAGAATATCCAGAAAGATATTTCCATTCAAGCCACTACTGAAATGCAACCTCTGCTTAACATCAACATTAGTTTACAGAATGAGACAGGGAAAAAAGACAGTCTTACCTAAATTACAGCAATTTTCATTCAAAATTATCCCTTTTAGGAATAAAAAAACCATAAAAATCCACTTGATTTTGGTGCATAAAATTGGGCCAATTATATGACATTTAGGGGGAATAGTAACATGTCTCATCCCGAGAACTAGAAGTACTTTTTGAATGTTTCGTGTGGCATCTTTAATTTATCCTCACATTCTGAAATTTCTGTCATTTGAAATATACTGTATTTGTTGCAGCTATTCAGTAAGTTTTACAGTGACTTTTAAGGAAGCTTGCTGATCTATAGCATCAGAAGCCTGGATAAATGTGAACTTGGCAGTACGGATTAGGCTTTGTCACATTCTGTAGTGCTGAATATGGTCCTTGTGTGATCCACCTACATACCCTTTAAAAAAAAAGCTGAGTTTCAGTAGTAGGTGAGGTG
Source organism: Chiroxiphia lanceolata (assembly GCF_009829145.1). Lineage (NCBI taxonomy): Eukaryota > Metazoa > Chordata > Aves > Passeriformes > Pipridae > Chiroxiphia > Chiroxiphia lanceolata. The sequence continues at coordinate 47,200,404 of NC_045640.1, read as the reverse complement.
TTCCTAACTGTATGTTTTTGGGGGTTTTTATTAGGTGTGGATTGGGCATGTAACTATCAGTCACTTTTAGAATTTCTTATTGTATTTATGACTATTTAGGTACATTTATGCTCAAAGTAAGATCAACCACGTATCACTTTTGCTGCCAGTGGGAAGTATTGCCATGAGATCATTTATAACAGTAACTCTGAGGGTGCTGGCTCACAAGATGTCCTCATTTCTACTTTAACAACCTCATAGGATGGCAAATGAGGGCAGAATCCAGCCTACTGAATCATGCACATTCATTTTTCTGTAGCTCTGGCTATCCCTCCAAATCTTTTCCTGCCTGCTTGTTAATTGGATTTAAATGATTTTTAATTACATTGTCTGAGGCTTTGTTAATATCAGCCCCTAAGTATTTGTACTATATTTTTGGGTGCCCACTTAAGATTCCATGAGGTGAGCAGGGCTGAAGGGCAGACTGCAGAAAGCTGCATCACTGCAGTCTCAGAGTCATTAATTTTGTGCAATGATAACTTTGTACTCAGAGAGCAATATTCATTATAAGCAGGAGGGGAAGCATGTGAGTCCTTAATTAACAGTAGGATATCATCAGCATAAAGTAATAGTTTAATGTTCTACAGAATCAGTGTTATAGCCTTTTAAGAATGTTGGTTTTTCCATTTTAGACCATGCCAACACAAGACTGTAATGGACTGGATGCCATTACCTGGCTCTCATTATTACTCTCTAGGTACTACCCACAGCACCCCATTTCCTATAAGTGACCCACAGCTTCTGTTTAATGATCCTGATAAAAGCCCCGGGTTCCAAGAGACCTCTGTTTCCACTGGGCATGTGAACAGCAACTGATTTTTTCCCCAAATCCAACCCAACCTGCTCTCTTGACTCTGTACTGGCACCTAGAGGTGGCAGATTTCTGTGGGGACATAAAAGCCCTGTGGAATTTTTGTCCCCATGCAATTTCCTTAGGCTATGGAGTGAGTAGGTCTGAGATGCTCTGATAGGGGAGGTTGGGCAGGCCCAACCAGAGGGAGTTAATCAGGACAAGGCTTGCCCCTGACACCCACTGGTGCTCTTAAAGGCAATGTCTTCCAGACTTTAAGGGCCTTTAAGAAGCTACCCCTGCCCTGACAGTGCTGGATACCTGCTCTGCTGTAATTAACCTGAGCTGTTTCATCACATACTTTTATTCATCCTGTCTTGCATCGTTTTGCTTTTCACAGTGTTTATTTTTTTTGTTTGGTATTTGTTTTTCACTCTGGACTGGAACTAAGCCATCTAGAAATCTTTATGTGGCTGACACAGCATGAAGAAGGGTTGTTCCAGTGGAACGTCTGTGAAGAGAGAAACTAGGTAATAAACTTTTACTATTAAAAAAAAAATAATTAATACCTTACACAAGAGGGACAGTTTGAACTTATATTACTTCTCATGGCAGACTGACCACTCTGTTCCTGTGTGTCCAGGGCTGTGTGTCAGTCAGGCTTGGTGGAATTTCTCTGTAGAAACAGACCATATAACCACTATCTCCTCAGCCTCACACATGAGGGCTAGGACTCCTAGGTTTATTTTCAGGGAGGCTTAGGAAAGACAGAAAGGTGTCTAATGCAGAGTTCACACTGCAGGGCACTTGGTTTTGTCCAAGATTTCAGTGGACCTTTACTGCAAGCATAGCTTGCTATTTTATTTTATTTTATTTTATTTTATATTAAGAAAAAAAATTAGACTAGAATTTTTACAGTGCATTGGCTGTAGTACTACTTTTCTTCCATCAGCTTATTCTAAATCCCATTCTGGGTTTGGGGTTTGTTGGTTGTTTGGGATTTTTTTAAATGCTTCATCCACCTGACCTGATGTAGCAGGTCAGCAGTTCACCAGAATTAACTTAATTTAATTAAACCTGAGGAATTTATGAGAGTTAATTGACTTGGTATTTAAACTGTGGCTATTGAAGTTTTGTGCTGACACTGAAAACATTATCTCTGAATTGTTGCTTAATTTTTTTAAAATTTGAATTCTATTTAAATCTACCTTACACCAGCCCAAATTGCAGACCAGCTGCATCACAAAAAAGCCTGTGTTTTTTCATATACTAGACACTTGATGAATACACCTAGTTTTTTAGAATTCATATATTGGTAAAGATGGGAGCTTGATTTACATCTGCATGAGAGAACCATTCAGAAAACATTGAAACTGCCTTGTGTTATTTTTGCAGTATGCATCGAAACCCACACCACTTACTTGAACAACAGCAATACCCAAATGCAAATTGAATGAATTGTACTACCTCCCTTTATGAAAAGAATGTATCATTGTTCTCTACAGGAAATAGTTTTCTGTCTGTCATTCATGAATTATACTAGTAGAATACATTCTGACATTCAAATATTTATACACACAGCTTTATTGGTCTTTCAGATTGCTGTGTGTCCCCTTGCTGACATGGCTATTTGTGGGCTCCAGCGTGGACCAGAAGATCCAGGTTAAAAACATGCCAAAAGAAACGCAGCAGAGGCAGCAGAAGCAGCAACTATAGTCCCAAGCTGGGAATCTGGCAACTCTTATAAAGAAAGCTCAGGCTGAGTCCTTTCTGGTATGACAGGCCACTTCTGCCATCCTAGTGACTTTGTCAGCCTAGAGAAACAGTCATTCTTCTAAAAATCCTTGGGAAACAAAGAGTTACATAATTTTCACTTCCTCCCAAAAGCAGACAACAGCATCCCTACAGTCACCAAAACATGGGCTTTACAACGTGCCACCTCATGTGCATGCCAGGACAGTACTCAGCCCTTGCCACTAAAACAAGATGAACACATGCAGTGGGTAGTAACTGAAAAAGTTATTCTGCAAAGGACTACATCCATGGCTCACAGCTGTCTAGCTCCTGTAAGTCACTAGCACAACATTTTCATGTTGAAAAGACACATGAATGAATGAATCAAAAGATATTCTCATGAAAAGCTGTGAGTATGCATACACAGTTGCAATGGAAATTTGAACTTGGCCAATACAGTTGTACCTCTGAATCAAGGGTGAGATGCTTTCTTTTTGATGGTCTCAGTTTTTTCATGAAGCAACAGTATCTCAGACATTTTGCCAATATTCTTACAACAGTGATTAATATGTACTGTTTTACGCTAGTGAGGCGCTAGACTAGAAATCAGGAGAAGTGGCCTCTTGCCTGGGTTCCTCTGACAAGGTCCAGAGACTCATCCAGGATTTTCCAAAGCAAATAATTCTGATTTGCCAGTTTGCAAACTAGTCCACAATCCTGAGTTCTGAAACGAGCAGAGAATAGCTCTATGTAAGATGAGACATCAAACTGCAAGTACCCCAAAACACCAGTCAGATTTAGCATACTTTCTTTTTACTAGCTTACATCCTTATTTCCTGAATTGTAACAACAGTTCCTTGTAAAGCACTCCAAGACTGAAACACAGAAATAGCTATTAAAGCTATTACTATTTATGGTTTGATTGTCATTTTCTATTTCTATATAGAAAGCTGCGGTGGTATTTGATTACACTGGAGACATAGGAATATAGAAAAGAATGCCATTATAGCTGTTCATTCTTCACAAGGTTACTCTCACGTGTGCTCCCTCACTCACACATGCAGCCACGCTCCCATTACTGTTAACATTTCCAAGGCAAGGAGATGTGCTGGTTTATGGACCATCTGTCAGGCAGCATCAGGGCACTGTATATTGATGCCATGTTTGTTGTTATCCTTTATTTGAAACAAAGTTCTGTTCAAAGCACTTCCAAGTATAGAAAGGGGAGAAAAAAGATATCAGTGTGTTTAGATTACATTAAAGTTTTAAGATTAACGAAAAGAAAGGGAGAAAACAGTCTGCTAATGGGTAGAGCTCAGTGAAGAGGCATTATTATATTACTTCTAATGCACATAAAGCATCTCCTATTAAAAAGAGATGGCAGTTTTACATCCTATTAAATATATCAAAGCTGTACTTCAATTACAAATCCTTTCATATGCATGTTTTAACAAATATGTCTTTGATAATAGAGTGAAGCAGTAGCTTTTAAATGCTAAACAAGACCCCTACAATTCAGCACAACAATAGAAAAAGAAGTACCAGAAGAAGACAGGTCTGTTTGGCAGGGCAAGAAGGGCTTTATTTCAACATTTTCATTCCCTTTGTAGCTCACAAGACGGAGTTTACAAACCATTCCAGTGCATATAGTAAGACACTGATAAAATAGCACAACCTGCAAATGGTATGCCAAAGGAGTTTGGCAAGATGCTATTGTTTTCCCACATTGTTATCTTGAAAACAAGCTGTGTGCTAATAATGCTAGGAACAACAAAAATAAAAGCAAGTCGTGCTTGGCTGAAACCTTCTTTGGAAAACATAAAATCTCAGCCAGGCCTGAAAAAAATCTTCTTCTGCAAAGAAAGGAGAATCTTCCTGCCTGGAAGAGGCTAGGAGGTGACAACACACATGGTCGTGGCTCCATGGACTTACCCAACGAACATCACTTCCACAAGCCACCTGATGCTGCCCTAGGAAGCCCAGCATGTAATATAGTGCTGTGCAGTGGGCAGTCTGGCACTCCCTGACCCAGGAGCAACAATAGTGTTAGGATGATCAAAAAAAAAAAAAACCACAGAGAAGGACCCATGTGATCCTAAGTTAATAAGTCCCTTCTGCCTCTTCAAACAGTTGCCAAAGTTGGGCAGCGCACTGCAGATATAACTGGGCCCTCTTCTGTGCAAAAAACCAGTCTTTTGCCTTGCCTTCGCTTATCTGGGCCCCTGGAAATGGAGGGCTGGCATTTCAGATTTCAGCCTTGGAGACACTGGAGTTGAGATCCCTGTTACTAATTGTGCCCACCCCAGCCTTACAATTACTCAGACCTCAAACTCCATTCCTATTTGGGTGGAGTGGAGTCATAGCGCTAATTAGATGGGGCAGGCTGCTACAAACCCAGCTCTATTTGCATGAATCAGGTATTACCAATATCTGGTATAGGAATGAGCCCACGCCTATGGAAATATACGAACCTACAGTTAGTTTTTTCAGACTTCTGATGAATTAATTGAATGGAGGTTCATGAATCTTAAAAAGAAGACAAAAGATGTGATAATACAGAACAATAATAAATTCTGCTTAGGCTTTTGTACTTCTGGTTTCTTGGTTATGGAGATATAGAAAGCTGGAGAGATTTAGTGAAATGAAGTCACTTAGCTAGAAAATAAAGATGAGCAACAGCACTATAATAACTCTAATGTCCACAGATTGAGCACCACCAGTGTCACAGCACTGGCAGATTGAGGTCTTGCCTTGCCTGTTCTCTGCTGCTCTTTATGCTTGTGTGTCATACTTCTTGATTCTGCTGGGCCTCTCTGCAGAGCATGGAAGGTGTTATGGTCTGTCTTCTCCTTAGCAAAGTGGAAGGGAAAACTAGAGCCGGTTAAGCTTCCTCCCTTTCCCCAGAGTAATGCTACACAGCAGCAAACACCCCCACAGAAATCTGCTCAAAGAGGGTCAGTACACTCAGAGAATTGGCTCCAGAATTACTGTAAGATGATACTAGCTCTGATGTAGAGGGACAAAACCAGAAGAAAATGGCTGTTGTCCCTCATTGCCACCGTCTGTCTGAAGGACTCACAGAATGACAAAACTGTGTGGTACCACCTGTGCAATACGCGGCACTTCTAGGACAACTTGGCTGCGTAAGACAGATGCTATTCGCCTTGGCTTGCAGAAAGATGTCACCCAAAGGAAGCACTACCTCCCTTTGTCTCTGGGCCAAATCCTCCGTGTGGTATAGATCAGTATCACACCATTGAAGTCAATATTGCAGATTCCAGCTGGTTAAATTGGCTTCAATCCACTCAGTCAATGAATCAGATGCTCAGCAGGTGATATACAGTGTTTGACTTGCCTAAGCAATCATTGTGTCCAGAGACTCAAAGATATATTCTGGAGTCTAAGCAAACAAGACAAAATGTGTTGCTCTTTTGGCCTCATATATATTATTTCACATTAAAAAGATTTCTTGCATTAGAGGCATCAGCATTACTTCCAGCAGGTCCTGGTGCTGAAAACTGACAGTACTTATGGCTGTGTTTATTTGTGCTGATTTTTTTTTTCCTTTTTCCAGCTGCCTCTATTAGCACAATGGCTAAATGCAAATTCAAATCACTGTGGTGATTAGCTGCAAATGTTGCTTTCTGCAATGGGTTTGGTGTCCCAAGCAAACAAAGGACAGTTCTCCAGTGCACTGCAGACAGTATGATTGTGTACTTCACAGATGTCTCTGTGCAATCAGTTTTTCATTACTGGCCTAAACATAACTTTTGATAGAACTGAGAGAAGAGAGTGGTCCGAAACGGGAAGTAAAAGTTCCCTTACCTGGCACACGGTATTTCCTCCCCTGCAGACATATTGATTACTGAGGGGCTGCTGACTGAATGAGGTGCTACTCAGCAAGAGCATGGCTGAAGCAAATCCTGTATAATTAAAGAAAGGAATAAATGACCTGTGCAAAAACTTACAGTGACTATACCACAGCATTGTAATTCATAGGCAGGTGCTCTAGCTTCAGTACTTCTCTGCTATAGGAAAAAACCGCACAGCTGAAGGGTAACAAACATACAAAAAGAAAGGACTTGTTTCTAGACCTAAGGAAATACAGGTAGGAAAAAAATCCCTCTGCTGTCTCCTGAAGCAGGAGCTAAGGTATCTTTCTTCAAAGGTGTGAAACATGGCTCTGAGAGCATTATAGCTGGGCTAAGCACAACCTCCTCAAGAACCGAAGCAAGTCTGCAGAAGAGATGGCAGAGCTGACTAAATAACAATTTGCAAGTTTGCAAAAGTCAGAAATGAAAGGCAGAGTCTATTCTGTCTATGTGCAATGAGCAGATCAAGTAGCCATGTCTGAGGGAGATTTAGATTAGACATGTTCTGAATGTCAGAAAATAATCACGGTGCTTCTACACAATGATCCACAAAATGGATCATTTTTCAATGCTAGACAAACACATTGGACAAGAAAAAGGTAGAGTTGATCTTGTCCTGAAAAACTAGAAAACACTAAGTGATCTCTTAAGGTACCTTTCCATCCTTTTTTTTTTTTTTTTTTTTTTTTTTTATGATTATAAGCTCATATTGCATTGGTAGGGCCTTAGCCCCTGGAAATCACAAAACTCCCATCCAGAGAGAATGAGAATCCTTATGTTGAGAAAGAAGCAGCGGTTGTGCATCTGCACTACTGCTCTGTTGTCTTCCTCATGAAGAAAGATGTTTGTTCAAAATAGGAATAAAGGGGTATAGAGCAAGTGCTTAGAGAATGCTTAATCACATCAGTTGAAACCTGTGATGCTTAAGAACATCCTTATGTGATTTTCTGGAATGGAGATGCAATTTTTGAGGTATGAAGTTGGAATACTGGAAGAAGAAAGTCAATCCTGCATAGCAAACAATAGCATTGCAGGATGTCAAGACAACCCAATATGAATGACTGAGCAAATTAAAAGCAAGGAAGTATTTTTAGAAACCAATACAATAGTAAGGAAATTTTTAAATTCGTAGTCCTGGACTGTAACACTATAGGAGAGGAAATAAATTTCTACTCTAACATGCCATTATTCTGCTAAGTCAGCTTTTTTTCAGCAAGGGGTGATGAGTAGACAGAGAATAAGGTCGTAGAGAGGAAAAGAGATATTGTAAGACAATCACACTCAGCCACACAACAGCATTTGCTAATAATATGCTGTGCCACTGTAAGTGTAACCAAAATACAAGGAAGCAGGAAAGATAAAAATGTTTCAAAAGGATTCTCAACTGTTCCCAAGGCAAGGACTTGGACCGGGTCTCTCAGGGAAATAATCAAGAAAGATACAGTCAATTCCTGATTTTCTCAGTGGCCTTCTGTGTGGCTGCACAAATCATTGCCTCTTTGTTGGCCTCAGTTTCTTCACTATCTGTCTATATTCACTGTGTACAAAACATCATAAGCAAATCAATAAATGAATTATCTGAACTACCTGAGAGGGCACAGTACAGGGAAGCAGACTGCTCTCTGCCTGACACTTACTCCAGAGGAGTGCTATGAGGGTTCCACCCTCCATAAAATTTCTTAATATTGATAAAATTCTGGCAACAAAAGTGGTGCCTCGTTATCAGAGAGAAAACTGTGGCTGTGGTAAAGACCTTCTCAATGGCTCGAGATCTAAGCAGTCTCCTAAACACCTTTTTTTAAACTCCATCCCTTGCCCTGTAGCCCAAAATTGTAAGAAAGGAAATAGGAAAAGATGTGATCAATAATTAAAGGGCTGGAAATGAACAAATGGAATTAATTGTTCCAAGAAGAGTGAGGAAAGGAACCTGAGAAATATCATCTATCTTTATCTCTCAATCTGGCAGGAAAATTTACAAAGGATCTTTAAAAAGAGAGATTCTGAGGTTATATATTCACTGGTTCAGGTTTCTGAGTGGTACAAATTTAAAAGTTTTTTTCCTTTTTTTTTTTTCTTTCTACAGTGTGCTATCTCATTTTATGACACTTCTCAGACTTGAATCATTCACAGCAGATGGCTCCATGAATACTGGATATTTCCATAAATAATGACAGATTTCCCTCCAGTCTCCCCACCCTCCTCCACTCCACATGCCCAAGTCTTTTGTGTGCTATCTGCAGATACGCATTCAAATTCTGGTCAGCAAACCAGCCTATCTAGTACCATTGTCATTCCTGCAAGCCCAGTAGAATCAGTAAAACAATGAACTCATCATCCCATCTGATTCAAGATAATTTTTTTCCAAGAAATTCTGAGATAGAAGGGAAAATCTGCTAGGCATTAAATTGAATTGAATACCTCCATGGGTAAAAGTAGAGGACCTCTGCAGAAAGCATCCTAATGCTCTGCAGCACTGGTGAGACAGACTTTGTGACTTTTATTTCAGTAGTGACAAGACGATGTGCTCAGGGCCTCTGAATACCTTGGCCACCAAGGAAGCTCCAAGCCTTACAGAAGGTGTGGAATTGGCCCTGAATTTAGCTTTGAAAACTCTGTTTGAACAGGAAGAATTTCTAACAAAAAAGGACTCTCAAGAGCCAAAAGGAGCATAAAAATCCTTGATGCTGGGGCATAGTATTTCTATTTGATACACCTACAATAAATGATGTGTGATGCTACTGTCTTACAGAGATAAAAGGTGGCTTTTTATTCAGAACATTAAGAGGAAAATATGAAAAGATTCTTATCAGAGCAATAATTCATGGTTAACTTATTGCTTCAAGTGCTCATAATCCGCCATTTATATACATTTCTATCAAATGACCCTGTAAATAATTAATAGATCTAATTCTGTCAGTGTTGCCAGGGCAGGTTTCCCTGTAGAAGGTTAATGCTATGATTTAATTCTTTATTTATGTGATTAGCAACCCCAATCAGGCTGTTTTAATGAGGTCGCAGGCAGCAGATTATCACAACCGACTGGCCTGGCAGGAACCTTTCAGCATTCTCTGTCTGAATGATTCTGCTGCACTGTCCAGGTACCCACTGGAAACTGTCAACAGGTATTAGGGAGCAGAGCTGGGTCCCCAGCCAAGCACCAAACACTATTTAACCCTATCCAGGTAGTAGAAGTACCAGGCCACAATAGCCCAGATAAAACATGGAAACATAGGAACAATGTACTGTTAGAGTACATCAGCCCCAAGGTTTATTATGCAATTTTCCTGTTTCAGAGTGTCCAGAAAAGGAAAGACAAGAATATCACTATAAGAAGACGCAGTATAATTTGTTACTACAGCAATGCCTTCGGCTCATCTGTAATAGTGTTTGGATTCAATCCAAATGATGATCCTCCCCACGTCAGAAGGAGTACCTAGCAGTTATTAGATTCTTCAAGCTCAACACTAAGGAAGGAATTGATAGAAGTCCAGTTTTTTAAGATCTCGTATATCTGCATTTTTATGTACTCAAAAATTCAAGCACACAAAGAAAGCAGAACTAGTGTGCCTTTCTTTCATTTTCTTGCTCTTTTTTTTCCGTTGTTTTCCCTACACACTCCAGCTCTCTAGAACTCTCTCCAGGCTGCTTAAGGTATTAAGGGCCAAATGCCAATATTCATTTTCATAAGGACACTCAAGACCAGAGCATTCACCTTGCACCCTAACCTCTCACCTAGCTAGTGTCCTCACTCCTCGGGAGAAGGGCTATCAAGGGACACTCTGCTGTCAGCCATTCTGATTTTAATGGGTTCACAGTAATAAGGGAGCACTGAAAAAAAGTGGCCTGCCTGTGTAGGAAATGGTGAGATCTCTATACTTTATTATTCACAATCTCCATTCCAGCTGGTTGAGAAGGGCAGGAGAAACAGCTCAGATGTTTCTTCCTTTTTCTACTTTCCCTCTTCCTCTGTCAGCAAAGGTGTCTTTCTACCTCTTTACTGAACAGCCTTTTTGTTCTGTTTTGGTTTCTCTAGGGTTGGGTTTTGGTGTTTTTGTTGGTTTTTTGGGAGGGCGGTTGTTGTGTTGTTTTTTTTTTTTAATTATTGAATCTTGTTTCCTCAGCCAAACTGCCTTCAGCTCCTGTTCTGTTTATTATACTTGGCACAGAAAATGATGAAAAGGAACGAATCTTGGAAGAGAAACCAAAGCCCACAATAAGCTGTATTCTGAATTACCCTGTAGCATGCTGCCTGGGAACAAGAAGACTTGCCATGCTGATACATACAGCTGAAAATTGGGTTTGCCGTGTACAGTGGTGTTAAATGAAAGCCTTTCGCTGCATCCCTCACAGACTGCCACTGTGCTATGCCCTTCATGAGCACTCCACTGCTTATTGGCACAGGTATAAAAATGTCCTTTGGATGACAGACAGCTCAGGTAAGCTCTAGAGAAATCAAAGCAGGAAAGCAGATAAAAGGCTAGCAATATTTCTATCACTAACTCATGAACAGGTTTTTCTCTCTAAAAATTTCTGCCTTGGTAAACTTCAGGTCATTAAAACAACACTCGGAACAATGAACTCAAGATCACACAAAATTCAGTGTTCTCACAGAAATGCAGAAACTCCTTCTACTTCTATGTGTTGGCTAACACCAGGTCTCCATCGGGTCAAGCATTTTTCTGCCTCGCTCACACACTGCCTCAGGTTCCTGTGCTAAATCCGACTGAAAATAATGGACTTAGTGTACAAGATAAACTGCATGAATTATGTGACCAAATGGGACCATGCCAATCATCTGATCATTTTCCCAGGGGGCTACTGACCAAAATGTTTGGTCTTCTCATTCTCAATTCTCACTTACGAATTTCTGTGCTATGCATAGAGAAAAAGGCCTGGTCTCCTGTGATCAGAGACTCAACATTACAATCCTCGATGGTTTAGGTTACCGTTAAGGTTGCAAGTCCGTCTGAGACACCAGCTGAGGTGAGCTGAGACACCACCATCCAAATCCCTCTATACAAACCCCAGTAGAGGGGAACAAATGACAGCTGCAGTCACAGAGTATTTAAACTGTCCCAGCAGGAGTGAGAGTGCATGTGGATCACTGTCCAATGATCTGGCTGCTGCCTGGCAATACTCCCTCCAGGAATCCTCTCCAGGGCACAGTCCAGTGATGTAATTTGGGTTTGGTGTAAATAAGCAGGACTGGGTGATGTAAAGCTACTCTTTCTCTGCATAATTGCCCTCACCCCATCCTGACAGGGAATGTTAGCCACTTGTTTCAGTGTGTTATTACTTTCCATCATTTTAAAAGGATCCACAGAGGTAATGGTGATATTTTCCCTCAACAGGCAAATAAAAGAGAGGAAAATGCTGAGCCCACCAGCACTATCTACTCAGGCTGCAGATTATTGTGAGACTCAGGAGAATAGCTGTAGAGAGCTTTCCTAAAGACCCTACTGAGGCGGTGTCACATACAGAGCAATGTCCTCATTATTCTCATGCAGCAGCAAACAGCTGCAGGGGACCCAGGAGATTGGGAGGGAGGGAGCAGAGCATCCAGGCAGCCTCCCATACATCTTCACCTGTGGCAGAAAGCCAGCCTGCTCCGGCAGAGGAAGGCAAATGCTACCCTTTCCATTTGTGCTGGGTGGTTTCTGAGGTTTAGTTTACATTCCTTTTTTTAAATGAAGTGTTTATCTTCTGCCAGTTTTCTCTTTGTTTTCTTTGCAAGCAAAACCTCTGCTGAAGATCTCTTACTCCCACAGATCTCCTTTGGTTTTTACCTAGGAGAAGAATGAATCCAGAAAGCAGGCACTGATGAGAATTCCTTTTCCCATATCTGCCACTAATTCAGAGGGCACATTCCCCTTGATCCCTCATATATTTAAAAGAGTTGTTTGCAAAGTGCTGTTCTGTCTGATAATATGTCTTTTAACATCTGGTTTTATCTCCTGAAGTTACCCCACTTCTGTTTCACATCCTGGTTCCCTTAAAAACATATCCTAATCTCCAGGCTGCACCAGATGACAATTATTTACATTTCTGGGTCTTTTTTTTTCGGTGAGGTACTCACTTCTGTGCCTGTCTTCAATCAGTGCAGTGCAAGTTTGAAGATCAAAGCAAGCACAACTCCTGGATCTGTGCCCAGTCTAACCTGAGGAAAAGGGTAGGAAAGCTGCCCTATCCACACGTTGACTCCTCCAGTGCCACCCAACTGATTAGTAAATCATGATTTTAATCTCAAAATTCTGTCTGGCTTTTTGCCACTATGACATTTATTAATGCTCCCAGTCATTCTGTTATTACTCTGTTATTGGTATAGCTTCTATGAATGTAACTATTGTACATAATCATGTTTACTACTGTGGAGTTCTGAATTCTCTCAGGAAACAGTTTAAAAAAACACTTGTGTTACACTGGTTCTTGTCGTCTGGTACCAGACCACAAGCTAGGGGATGATATAATTATCACTTGACCTATATCATCCCTACTCTGACAGGAGAAGAATTCCTCTGTGGGAACTTCCCCGTGTTCCTCCACAGCAAAATCACAAAATTGGTTATTTTCCCAAACACTCCTTCTGCACACTTATTGTTTGCTGGGCCTACAGACTCCAGCAAACTTCCTGCTTCATCTGTTCGACACAGGATTTTACAAGGGATTTTTTTGTGATTTCTATAAGTTTCTCCAAATCTTCTGGTCTTTCTCACTGCATTTTCCCCTATAACGTGCCAGGGCTTATGAGCCTTTCTACTTTCCTCATTTGTCAAGCCTCAGCTATTTGAAGGATGCCTTCTTGCTTTTACTAATATGTTTTACCTGCTGTTTAGCCATCTAAGCCATCTAAGCTTCCTTACACTTTTTTGTTGTTTTGTTTTTTTTTTTCTCAAGGTGATTTTTTTTTGATAAACGGGATGCATTTTCTCTGGGATTCCATCATTGTATCTTTAAATAGTCTTTATATTACTTGCTGTGGTTTAACTCTTTAAGCTTCTTCTAACTTCTTCTATTTGAAATTAAGTATGACAGCAGTGGATGGTTTGGTTTTTGTTTCTTCTGCAACAATGCTCAATCTAAATGCATTGTGCCCCAATATGGCAGAGCAGACCTTTGACAATATTATGAACCATGTGCAGTCCAGTGGCATGACTTTCAGGAGTTGTTTCTGCTCTTGTGGCATCCTTGACAGCCCGTCATGAAGCAGTCACCAACGTCGTCTCAAAAAGAAGACTCAACATTGTACACTGATATGACATTTAGCCAAGCTACAAACGGATCACAGAAATTGTCCATGTTTATTGCGTTTGCTGCTCTCAAAAGCAGTCTGCTCCCTCACAGAATGTCACCATCACCCTCACTGTCCTGGTCAGTCAATGGATAATTTACTTCTAAGGTAGCATTTTTCCTGTTGAGGCTCAGAACTTATATCTGAGTTGCTGACATGACTAGTTTAATGATCTGATTTGATTCCAAGCTTTCACTAACACAAAGCACCACTATTCCATCAGTACTTGATTCTGTCTTTCATGTACACTGTGTTCCTCCGTCTTACAGTGCTTCTTGACCCTCCTTCTCCCTCTCTGAAGCTTGCAAAGGCTGGTATGTCAATACTGTGGCTTAAAGCTATTTCATAAGCATCTATACAGAACCACATGATATACTGCTCTTGTTTTCTGCTTGTCTGCAGATGACTTAAAGAACCCACTTAGCACCAACTAACTGTTGATTACCTGTCTTGATTGATCGCTGCTGATTTCTGCTCTGACCTTCAATTTAAGGACATGGAATTGTCATGATTTCGCCTCTCAGAGAATGTGTCATCTCAGAGAACACATAGTTTCTAGAAGGAATGGGTTTAGATTTAAATCCTCACACTACTGAGATGTTTTTTGCATCCTTTAGGCTCAGTCGAGTTTTGATAAAGTTTGTGTCACAACTCCTGGGGACATCAGGGATGGTTGCATCTTGTCCTGCATGCATTTCTTGTACAAATCACATCTTAAAAATCTTCCCTCATCTCCTCTATAAATAGGAAAGGGGCAAAGAGCAAAGCTCTTAACAGATGGCTTTGTTCTTATCAAAGACCACTACACACGCTTATATTCTCATGTGCCCACTGACAATAAACTTGTATCACATAGTCAGATCTAAAAGAGCACTCTGAAGTGACATTTAGGCTGTGAAGCCTTAATTCAGGCACCACAATGATTAGAGTGTTTTAATATCATAATAACTGATAAATAGACTATGTGTCAGACATTTCATTCCCTTTTAATCAAAACTCCTAGTCTGCTAAATTAATCACCCCCTTGGGGTACAGTATCAGATTTCCAATTTAGTCATAGAGCATCATTAATAATGAAAAGTTCTGGAGGCAAATTCTGCTATTCATGTTCCTTTGTATGATCCAGTAGGTTTAAAGAGACAAGACAGAGAAGGTAGAAGACATCAACACCTTACAATAATCGAGATAAACATAATTTTTATGTCAATCTTCTAAAGACTCTCTTCCTTCAATATTAAGAATATCACAAGCACACACACACACAGACAAAAACAACAGAAAGCCAGACAGAAGAGTTTTAATTTTACCCAAAAGGTGTTACCAAAATGAAAGCTAAAATATACAAGAAGTGGAGAGCAATGCTGCCTTTTGAACAGCTCCTCTATTGTGGCACTGTAAATTTGGTCTCTTTAAATTGGCTAATTTCAGAATAAAACTGTTTCTTAGCAAGAATTTCTTATCTAGTATGTCTTTATTTTTATCCCTAAAAAAAAAAAATCTCTAAAGGCATATTTTCTTCTCTTTTGCCTAATGATAAACAAATTTCTGCACAGAGAATATCTGCCCCACCCACTACTGGATGTGCTTCGTTTTCTGTTCAAGTGTTGTCTAACTACATGTAAAAAATTTTGATATATTTGATAATAATGGTATCTAGAGAGAATAAGTGACACTGAGTATGCTGAGCTAATGGCAACACTAATTTTATTGGGTTTTAGGGAAGCATTTTCCCTTCCCATACATACTTGCATCTTCTAATCCATGCAGAACTGCAAGCTGACTCTGAGCCAGTGAAACCTTCTCAGGGAACAGGTAAAGTTACATTTTAAAGTGTCCAATAATTTCTTCCTGTCTCTTATGTTATGTGCAGCAGTGGCACAAGTGCTTGGAAGTTCATGTAACCATCCTTTGCCATTCCCACAGTGCCATACCTTTATCTTTCAGCATTCTGCTAGGATCAACACAGGGAGAGCAGAGCTTTAGGTAGCCCTGGATTTACAAGCTGACAGCCTCCAAACACTTTGTTGTTTGCAGCATATATCGGGCTGTCACATTTAGCACCAAAAAAGTAATGCATATTCACCTTGCTTGTGCTTGGACATCAACCAAAGTAACCATATAAACACATTGCTGATTCAAACAGACACAGCTACCATTGTTAACCTGGTAAGTATCACCATATACCCATATCTGTATCTTAGTTTTCTGTGTTGAGAGATCATCTAATCCTGATGTACTGCTTGACTTTGAGCCCCACAAGTAGCAGGCAGCCTTACTCTACGTAAGCAGGAGTTTCTCTAGGTGCATGAAGCTTTCAAATAAAAGCCATCTACAAATCACTCTGGTGTGCTGACAGCGACACCAATCCTGTCCCTCCTCCACTGGGAGACCCATAAAAGTCCAAGACTGGAGACTGCTGCTGAACCAACAAGCAGGAAGGATTTACAGCTGACAGTAACATCTGACCTCATCAAACTCTACTCTGGGCCATTTATCACTCCTCTGTAGGAAAGCAAAAGCATTAGGATTGGGGAGGGATCAGTGGAGACAGAAGGAAGGGAGAGGGAATCACAGTCACTTTAGCTTTACTAAAAGATATAGAAAAATCCCCAAGCAATAAAGACAAGTGCCTAAATGCCCTTGAAAACCAGTGTCTCAGGAAAAAAAAACCCTAGGCATTAAGTGAAATGGACTTAAAACAAATGCTGAAATTTATCAAATAGCTAAGTAACTCATTGTCTTTAAAGCTACATAGCAAAGGAGGAGGATCTGCCTAGGACAAAAAGTGAGAACATCTGCCATAGCAAGCAACAGCATGAGAAAGAGAAGGTCAAAAAGTCTTTCTGTTGAGCATCAGTCACAGATAAGTTGACTATGATCCTTGTGGGTCCATTTCAACTTGCATATTCTGTGACTAATGTGCCTTCGTCCTGGGGGTCAGAGCAGGCAGAGCCTTGTAGGTGGACTCAGTACTGTCTGCACCTGGGCTAAGTCTCATTGCCATCATGGTAGTAACAACCCAGCAAAGGCACTAGTGAGGAGATATCTTGAACTATGGTGTTTCAGCATCTGACCTGCTACAAATAACACATTCAGACAACATATATGCAACCAGGGTGGCTGGCTCTGGGGGGACAGGAAATAACTGGGTGCCTGCACTGGATAGACCACAGACTAGTGAAAGAAATAATTGCAAGTGGACAGTGGGACAATTGGATTGTGTCCTGCAATCGGCACAGAACAGAAAGATCTTGAAGCCACAGCTTGGAGGAATTCAATCAGTCTGATCACCTGAGCGTTTTACTCGAATAAATATTGTCCCAGAGGAACATATCTTAATGTTTGCCCTGTCAGTGATGCCCACACCTTGGCTTCTCTTCCTTTGGTTTGTTTTCTAGAAAAGCATATACAAACAGCTAATGAAAGGTTCTTTAAGGGCAAGAGCAGAAAATCTCTGTGTATAGGGAGTAGTGAAGGAAAACAAAGACTTAATTAAATAAACACAATTTTTTTTTCAGTCTCTCCTTCCAAATTTCAAGCCCTCCCAAAGATGCATTTAGACAGATGCCTAAGAAGAAAGGCATTCCAATCCTCTGCTGGCTTCTAAAAATCTCAGTTTTATGTTTTATCAGAACAATTTGAAGCTGAGATGCACCTTCATTTTGCCTGAAGGTAACTGCTGAGAAGGGGATTGCAGTAGTACGTACCAACCCTCTGAACCACACATATTCGCTTAATTAAGACAGCTGGGACTCCAGTGGCCATTTATACTATCAGAAGATAGAGCTGTTCTGCATCGTAGCCACCTTGTTCTCTTCGTAGCATCAATTTCTGGTGCTGAATATTAAGGTATAAACCACTTGACATTAACAGTGAAATCACAAGTTGTCAAAGAATCCCAAAGGGCTGAGGATGGACAACACAATTTCTATTTCATAGCTTGTTCACACATACCTAAATAAAGACCAATGCAATATTGACACAAC
This sequence comes from Chiroxiphia lanceolata, assembly GCF_009829145.1. NCBI lineage: Eukaryota > Metazoa > Chordata > Aves > Passeriformes > Pipridae > Chiroxiphia > Chiroxiphia lanceolata. The sequence continues at coordinate 47,182,695 of NC_045640.1, read as the reverse complement.
ACAGCAAATTCACATGTGGCAGTAATCGGTAGGAAAGATGTGAAGATTATGGTTTAAGAGATACAGCATGGAAATGTAAAAGTAAGGTAAGTATAAGTAATCAAGAACAAAGAGTATTTCCCTCCAAAAAACGCTCATGAAAAGTTATTGGTTAGGAGAGAAACATAAGTTATGTAAGCACAATAATTAATTCTCAAAGAGAGTTTCAACATCTGCAGATGGAAATTTCTAACACAAGTTTAAGGATGCACTCAAGCGACCAGATACCTCTTTCACTGTCTGAAATTGTACATTGCTAGCAGATGTCTTTTAAAATCCTATTTTATCTTGATAAGGTATAATATATATGGGGCACTGAGGCATTGAAGCTCTTTCTACTGACTTTCTGCACAGAAAACCTAACATATTTCTTGCAACCCCAATATCTTCTGTATCTGTTACTTCTCTGCAAATTAAAAAACTCAGTTGACATAAGCTTTGGCTATTCGTATTCACCAATCTATTACCTATGATTTTTTTCTATTCTGTCACTGACCTAAAATACCCAATGATTTTCAGCAGATTCTTTAAAATCAAAGACCACTTATGAATGAAAAAGGGTTTTATTTTTCTTCAAGAAGAGTTTATTTTGGGTATGAAAAGCATATATACCTTTTAAAAAATAGTAAAAAACTGAAAGCTGTCCAGTTAGAAACAGCAGTTCGAGAGATGTAGTTTGTATTTCTCATATGCTGATTCTCCCCCATGTCCTCAATAACCCAGCACAACCCTGCCTCTGAGGGAGAAAAAAACATTGCAATGCAGGGTCTGAGGAGGGTGCAGCACAGCAAACACAGCCTAGGTTTTTGAGACCAATTTAGATTATAAAGAATGAGACTGAGACTTCAGAATTGCAGTTATCAGAAAGCATCATCATTAAAAAAGGGCACCCCCCCAAATAAACAAAACAAACAAAAAACCAAAACCCAATCATCAACAACAATAACAAAACCACAGACAGACAAAACCAAACCAAATCAAACAAACAAAAACAAAAAAAAAACCCGCAAAAAACCCCTATCAAAATTTCTGAAAAAAACTCCACTCTTCCCCTGAAACATATCATTTATTTAAAGAAGAAAAAAAAAATGAAAAAAAAAAAGGAAGAAGATATTTTCCACCAAAAGTCACAGCCAGCACTGGCTGATTTTTCAGTAATCCTATCACCAGACAAATTACGACATTCCTCACTACAACTTTCCAACCCAGTAATCCTACAAAGAACTGTGCAATCAGAATTTCAAATGCCCTGGGAACTGAGTTAATACCAGATGGTACCCAGCTATATTCATCATTATAATTTCCTAATATTATATTAACATTTACTAGTTTAGTACTTGAATCACCTAGTATGACACTGCTAAAATGTATGTCCTGAACTCAGTATCATGTAGAACAGTTTTCTGTCTCTCTCCTTTCCTGTCATTTCCTTCAAGTTTTCAATAATCTTGATCTTTTAACATTTTATGACCTTATGAAAATGCAGGCTTCCACATACAATATTATTTTCTCTTTTCAGTTACAATAACAGAATTAGATCAATTTTTAGGTGCTTCTGCCTTTCCCATAGATGCCAGGTTTTCAATAGCATCAAGATGAAAATGTTACTTTTTTTCAGATAAAGTAAACTATGATGCATGGATGGAACGTGCGTTTTCTGCATGGGAGATCAGAGCTGTCAATCTCCTTACGTTGCTCTTCTTCCCAATACTGCATGAGAAAACATGCTGGAAATCTCCAGTTGCACTACTCTCTCTTCTCCGTGGGCAAGTTTATGGCACTTAAGGTAAATACTTTTCATCCAACTTCATATCAAGGGTAATTCATTAAGTTAGACTTGGTTGGAAAGAGTCACAGTGATAAACTCTTTTTACAGTGGGTTTTGTTTTCTCTTAATCGTATCATATGTTTTCGAACTTCTGTGGTGCACATTTTCCTTAGAACAGGTCTACATTTTTTTTAGCATTAAGCTCTATTTGGAAAGAAAAAGTATTTTTATCTCCTCCCCTTCCAACCTTGTGCCTCCAATGTTTGGATATAATTGATTGAAAGCTTGAAGAGCTGACTTAATCCCTGCTCTCCCAAGAAATGAGCCCTTTTCCAAAGCAGAAAAAGAATCAGCTCACCAAACAGCATTTTCTTAGCTTTCAAATGACTAGCACGGTGTTTTGAACAGTTAAACTGCTTCCTTTTCACTGTGGTATGAAAGAGCTTCTGAATAAATGCTATCTAAGGCACAAATGTATTTCAACTATAACACAGTATCCAACATCTGTAGCACAAGGCATACCCATTTCCCTGTACATGACATTACATTATCATGTACATACATGGTAATTTTTACATATATTCTCTTCCAATAATACCTATTCATTGTCACTAGCAAAGCAGAACACTCAGCATTTTCGTCTTGAAATTATACTCTTTAGGAGGAGTCCCTCTGAACACAAATACTTGGTACCCCCTCTTTGCCCTCCCACTTTATTTAATCCAGGTAAGCTAGTCTTAAACAGCAACCTACCCAGTCAGTGGAATTGTATTGAATGTATATAATGTTAAGTTACTTCTTCATGTGATTCCTCACTTATCTGCATACCAAGACTATCCAAATCTACCATCAACATCAGAAAACACTTTGAAACAATTACTCAATATTGTGCTTCAGGACATAAGTTGTTCCACTGCAGCTCAGCAGAAGACTTACTGTGGGAGTAGGTGATCATCTTTAATGTCTGTTTACAGTACAGGTCTTAACCCTGGTATTTCTAATTCTGTGCACTGCAGGAAGTCAGCTGGGCTTTGGGTTTGATCCAGTCTGGTGGTTTCTGGGAGTCTGGGTATTTGGATAAAGTGTGAGCCACCCCAGTTAGCCCAGCTGGAACATAACAGTATTTGTATTCTCATTAGAAACACCATTGTTCCTTCTTCAATTATGCTTCTACCTTTTGCCTTTTTTCATTCCCATAAAACTAAGAGGTGTGTAAGTAATACCACTGTGCACAAGACTGGCACGTGAAATAACTGCGCTCTCTGTCAGTCTGATAACCCACAGGTCAGATCCTTCACTGGGCTACATTGCTGTCCTACACGGGATGTTAGTTTACTTGGTGGATGATGTGACTCCACAATGTTCTCTAAAGGAAGATGAATAATTTAACCCCACAAAAATGACTTCCAGCCTGGACAATATTCCTATGATAACTCAGTCTGATATCTTACAGATAATTTCACTTGGTGACTCTTAGATCATGGTGAAGCAATACCCAGAAGATAGCTTTGAAATCATGCAGCAGTTTCTAAAACATTATTCTCAAACCCACCATCAATTAAAAAGAAAATTGACAAAAGAGCATGACATCAATTTTTTCTCTGAAATGAAGTTATCAATAATGTATTATTTGTTTTAAGAAAATGGATGCAAAAGTACACAGGTAAATGGCTACAGTAATTTACTGTGCTTCCTTATTGCAAAGCAGGCTAAATCTACTTTTTAAGATATTTTTTTTCCTGCAAGTGAGCATCTTTTATTGTGTCTACTATGCATTAAATGGGGAGTTTGGCTCAATCTCCCATGACACAAGGAAGCAAGCAGCCAGCAGTACATACACCTATATTTTAAGAAGCATTTTGCTGGTTCTGTGTTGACATCATGAGATATGAATGGCAGCATTTTCAGCATGTCCCTGCAACTTAGGAGCCTAACTACTGTTCTCAAAATTGAAGTTAGTAGATAGGTGCTTCAAGATCAAAAGAATTAAATTGCAAGAGTGTCATCTTAGATCAACTGCCACTTGAAAGTGCAACACAAGCTGGACATACAATAAACTCCACAGGAACCTACAGCCTCAGTGTTCCCCAAGATCCATGCAAGTCTCTGAGCTTCTAAACTGATGATAGGTCTAAAACCGGCACATTTAGAGTCCAAAATGTTTTAGTAATTCCAGAAAAATATGTCCCAGAAACCACTGGAATTCATGACTCAAAACATTTCAGTCTGTAGCCTCACTGGCATGAACAGCACTGTCAATAACTGGGATATGATGTCATATCAGTATTTTACTGCCCTTTTTCATGAAATATATTTTTGGTCTGGTATACAGAACAAAGAATTTATCAGAGCAAAAAGCAGCATTGTGAAGACAGACCATCTATATCAATAGTGTCAATAGCCAATGTCTTCTGCACCTTCAATTTCACCTCCAAAAAAATCTGAGATTCTCTACCTATGGGTCAGGCATCATGTATATCATGATGGAAGATGACCACCTTTCCTCATTCAAACCCAATCAGGCACTCTCTGGGACAGCACTTAGCCCTGCTCACCATCCTAAATTCTAACTGGTCAAACATAAACTGTTACACTTTGCTAAAAATTAGAAGAAGAAAAGAAAACTTGGTGTAAGCTGTTTGAAGACTTGCTCTGACAAGGGTAACAAATTCCAGAGCAAGTTCCTGTACCACGTGTCTGTCCCAGGATTCCCTTGTGTGGCAAGTACCTCCTTCTACAGAGCAAGTTTCTTTCTATTTCTCTCGCTGTCTTAAAAAAAACTAGCATTAAAAAACCCCACCCCAAGCACTAATTTGGATGGAGGACAACAGAAAAAACAGCTGGATAACACATTCCATAACACTCATTGATACACAGGACCAAGGTTTCAAACCCTATTCTCCTGCACACCTGGTGAGTAACTTGAAGAGATCAGATAAGAGTAGAGGGGTTAATTAAGAAGTAGAAATTTGTATTATATGCCAGCATGATCCACAGTCTACTGAAATCAATGGAAAGGATTCCTGTAGTTAACTCAAATTAATTAACTCAACTATGACTCTTGAGTGTGGTGTGTGGTAAGCTGGAAATCAGAAACAGAGTTATGTTTTACATCACTTTATGTGAGAGATTAAAAAGCCTATATGGTGAGTACATATGAAATACTATCGTCTACATGTTCTTTGCATGCTAGATTTCAGCTGAAATCCCCCAAGCAATTAATATAATCCACCGTGTTTTGCAAATCAATTAAAAATATATATATGCCTCCTTTCTTTAAGAGATGAACACACATTACTAAAAAAAATTCTCATCAAAGAATGTCTGTAGTAACAGGAATGGGAAAGGAGAACTTAAATTTGTCACTTGGAAAAATATTTTTTCAATGCACAATTTAAAAATAGCACATCAGTGTCTAAACATAAAGAAGCTGCAAGCATGAATAGTGTGGCTTAAAATGTGCCTTTCCTGCTAATCCAAGAACCCTGATCTGCACGCTAAATTGTTGGAATGATGCTTATAATTCACAATTGAGTGATGAGAACTAATAGCAATACTCTGTGCCTTGCTCTCAGAGAGAGCTCTCAGGCCACTCCCATCCCACAGCACAATTGCTTTTTGTCACAGTTACTCCCACTGCCCATCCTTTCCCCTTAAAACCTCTAAGTCCTTCCACCCTCAGTGATCAAAACTTCATTCTCCACCAAAAAGATCTCTACTGAAAGAATACAAATTTTACTGTTGCACCCTTTAAAATGGTGCATGAAATCAAAATTTCTAGTTCAAAGCAACTCAGAAAACTTCCTGAAGTGTGGGCACTGTTTGGGATTATCCACTGAATATTCCATCCTGTCAGAGACATGATATGTCCTAGACTGGGGGCAAGCCGTGCATGCCCCAACAGTCACAGCCAGCAGTCCCACATCCCCCTTTTAACTCAAAGTTAATATTTGCAAATTGGTAAATAGGTTTTCCAAAGTATCAAGCAACAAACAGCTTAAGGAAGTTTATCTTTAACCATCCAGAACTCGCAGCTGGAATTAGCTCTCAGGAGGAAGACAGACGATTCAAAGGATGTGGATATTTGCTAAAACCAAAGTGATCAGTTGAAAAGGCACAAATTTCATTAACTCACCAAAGTGAACAAAATTCCAGTGAAACTGGCTCAGCATCCTGCACTTTGTCAGGCTGGCTGTTGCAGAAACTAGGATTTTCTCTTTATGTAGCTTTTGAGTGCCTCACTCCCAGGATCAGGAAATTCAAAGTCTTTGGGAGTTTCCAGAGGGCTGTGCAGTTAATAAATGTACTGCATCTCTATAAACTTTACATCTATGTCTTTTAAAGGAAATTGTGGAAGCAAGCTTCGTTTTTGTATTTTTTTTTTCCTTTAACAAATACCACACAGTGGGAAAAACACTATGGAAGCTTTACATCCAAATCAATGAGCATTTATTCCCTCCCCAAGGTCATTCTGACAGTTTTATTATCAGTGACACAGGAGCAAATGTTGCAGAAGCAATGTGGCAAAAGGACCTATGTATTATGCTGCTGTGCATGGTCTGAAGCTAAATTACTTTGGATATTGTGCCAGTGATAGTTCTGATAATATATTTTAAGACCAAACACGGGTCATGTCACATCCATGGATTATGTATGGAACTGTCAAAATTTCCAGAAAACCTTCTGCTGCTTTGTGTGCACATCTGTGTGCTGGTAGCCAAGTCTACAATATTATCTATAATTATAAAGTGCCAACAAGTATAAACACAGGAAAGCATTTACGATTTAGTTTTGCACATATTGAATAACAACATACATTGACTTCTAGTTGATCATGACAGACCTTAAAAATATATATACTTTACATCTTGAAAAGTACAAAAAAGGGAAGGGTAAAATAGGAGGGAATGTGTATACACAGAGAAATGATGCAAGGTTCCTCCTATCTAACAGTGTATTTCCAATGAAAAACACCATGAGGGCTTGACAGAATTTTCTTACTGCAGACCACAAAATGCTTCACTATTGCTTTCCAGCCATAGCCTGGTAATTTCTTCTGAGGATGACACGTTCTGCTGTCTCAGTTGTACCCATACACACATATACACGTGCACACACACAGCGCTTGGGCTTGCAAACACACCAACCCCAAGCAAAAAAAGGTTTCTTTTGAGAGGCATGTTCAAATTAGATGGAAATATATCCAAGAGCTCTAGAAGCAGCTTTATGGGGAAACATGCTGCTGAAATTGAGCTGGGTTTATTTCTGCTGTTAAAGGTAGTAGGGGCTGTTTTGCTTCTCTCAGCAAGTAGCAAGGATGTCTGAGTTACCGAGAGGAAATCCTGCTTTAGGCACAACTGAAAAATACTGGGATTTTCTCCCAGTTCTTGCCTCCGTAAAACTTCCTCTGCTCACCACTTTCTCCAAAGAACTTTGTTACGTTACTCCAGCTGTGCTCTAGTGCAAATAAGGGCAGGAAGCAAGTAAGAAGGTGTTTTTAGCACACAGAAAAACATAAGCTTTGACAACTCTTGTCTTGAAAAACAATAGCTCCCTTCCTTTGCAAATTAATTTTAATAATTGTGGCTAGTTTGCTCTGAGTTGAGTAGTTTTGCATGAATACACACAATTAAATTAATATGCAAATGTTGCCATTCCTCTGAGAATACTGAAGCATTCTTTACAGTGTGTGAGACAAGGAGACGGAAAAGAAAAAAATAGCAGCCCCCAAAAGAGTCTTGTTTAGGAGGGTGGGACGTCTTTTCTTTGGCTAAGCCACTGAAAGGGGATTCAAGCTTGACTGAAACAATGCTTGTTGATGAAGCAGAAAGAAAGGAGGAAGAGGAGCCTTTGGAGATAAAGGAAAGAGGAAAAGACTGGAGCATCCCAAGTTGTTAAAAACTGACCTCAGCAAGTCTAAATTTTCACAAAGGTGGCATTTACTGTGTCAGGCCTCACAAAGGTTCCCATTCTTCGCTTGGCTGTTGGGACCCCTTCTTTCTCCATCCATGTTTGAGCAAGGGTCTCAGACAATTAGCACAGATTGTGGCCCTTCACCCTTTGGCTGTCAATCACCTTCCTAAGCAGATGGTAGCAGAACAAGAAAAGGTGGTTTCCAAGCGGCTTTGCCCTTCAGCTCATATCTATGTGCTGAGGGCCCCTGGGAATGGCGGCCTGGCTGGGAGGATGTCAGACTCCCTGACAGCAGACACCTCTGCTAACAGGGGCAGTGCTGCATCCTCTTTGGATGGCCTCTTTGTACAGCTGGAGCATGAGAGCGGGAGCACGGACAGGCTTCCCAGGAGTCTCTGTCCTCAGCCACAAAAGACCCTCTGGAAGCTGAGAGGCCAGAACAACTCAACAGTCACTAAAAGTGGCTTTGTAGGCCTGGACAAAAACAACTGCTATCCAGACAGCAGCTATATCGCAGGAGAGAGTGCATGTGTGACAAAAAGATAGATTAGAAAAGACTGGGAACATGGAGGCAAATATATATAGATTTGGAACACCAGGGAGGGGAGGGAAAGAGATGGGACACAAATGTGCTCCTGTGCTCCTGCTGCTGTTCTCAGCACAGTGCCTTTCTCTAACCTCTTGTACCAGATTTAAGGGAATGAAGACCACTGGCTACGCCGCAGTGGGAATGGGTGTGAAGCAAGGCAAGGGGACTAGGAGGAAGGACACAACTCCTGCTTCCTCTCCCATCAGCTTATTCCAGCCTGGGAGTGAAAGACAGGGGAGGATTGTGGGATGTGCAAAAATGCATGAGCAGCAGTGCAAATACAGTTTGGTAGGCAGGAAAGCGCTCAATCCTTGTCTGAACAGCAATGGAAAAGCAAGGGAGAAGGAAGAAAAGCCTATTTTGAGCCAATGTAAGTCTGAGATCAAGTGGGAAGGGCATGGCTCTTACCTGAAATTATAAACCCTCTACAGATGAGGGTTCAGCAGGTCCTGAAGGATAATTAGGGTAATTCTGCTCACCTTTCTTGGCCATGAAGGGAAACAAAGGGATGGAAGGCCTTCATATTCAATTGCCTGGTGTTTTCTCCTTACATCCTTGACTTGCACGAGGTTTGGGAGAGCAGTGGTCTGAAATAAGCTCATGCATGTGACAAGAGAGAGAAAGCAGGGCTACGTGCCCTTCGCCCACACAGCACAGCTGAGGCAGTGTGACAAAACAATGATGACATGCAGGGGTAATCACCACTCCCAAGGAGCCGTGACATTTAGCATGTCACCTTTTTTTCTTTATTTACTTTTTACACTGTCCTTTCAGGCATGAAAGTGCTGTGAAGGAAAGGAACTCAAATTCATCCAGAAGAATCTGACAGTCTAGGTTATTAGTTACAGAAACAAGTATTCTGCTAGACATTGTATCCACTTCTTAAAATCTCATAAACATAAATTCAGGGAGAGGATGCAGTTTACTAATGCCCTCTTCTTTTGTTAACGTGAGCACCCCATCCCTCCTTCTGAGAAGTCCAATGCATCTGAGAATGAACATAAAAAGCTTCCATTGCCTCTCAGAATCCTACTTGGTTAAAACCTACTTGAGATTTTAATAAAAAGGACCCAATTTGTGTTTTATTTACCTTCTGGTTTTAAGTCTTTAAGAAACAAATTAGTATGCAGCTTTGCTGGCAAAAAATATAAATAAATAATTACATAAATCAATCAACAAATAAAGTGGACAAAAATAAACAAATAAATTACTTTAATTAAAAACAACAACAAAAATCCCAACCCAAATCAAACCAAAACAAAAAAAACCCCAAAACTGACACTTCCGCAGTCCCCATCTCCCAAGAGCTGGCATAGTAAGGAGTGCACCAGACTGTGCCATGCTCTGAGAAACAATAGCAAAATTATTAAGATGTTGTTGCCTTTCTGCTGCTTTACTGAGTGCATTCTACCTTTACCTTTCCTTGCCCTGCACACACTGTCTGTTAGTAACTACCAGGAAAACAGGAAAAGGGTATTATTATTTGTAGCCACAGACTAAGGCTGCAGCAGGTACAAATTGAAAAGATAAAGACGGTCTATGCACTAGAAGGATCAGTGCCAAAGAAGAGGTGAGCAAGGGATCCTGCAGAAACAGTGAAATCATCGCTCGGCCTCGGGGGTCTAGCTTTTGATGGCAGAGGTGATGCCCTTGATTTTAATCTCCTTGAGGAGCACAAAGGGAAGAAGGATTTATGACACAAATAAAGAAATTACTATGAATAAAATGTCTCTCTGAGCTACAGTGAAAAATGCCTGGCCCAGAGTTTTATTGTGTTTTTGTTAACCTCCTAACACAAGGCAATGGGAAGGAAAAGGAGAAGTCTCAGCCAACACCTACATACAGGCAGCAGCAGTCAAATACAGGCCACAAACTTGAGCTTGGTTCTCATTTTGAGTGGGCTTTGGAGTCCCAAAGGGATCTGCAGGCACAGACACAATTTTTTTAATATGGATGTGCAGGTACTAACAATATTACTTCATAAGCTCTGAGGTCCCTGCTGCCCAAACCCAAATATTCCACCAAACCACTAAGACTGAAGTAAATTGCTGGGAAATACACTATTTTTTTCCTCTTCTCAAAGTCCAGTTTCTGGGGACCTTTTGGCCAAGAGCTGAAAACCAAGTATCTAATTTAAGTATAACCCCCTTTCTTGAGGCAGAACTACTTGGGGATGCAACAGAGGTACAACTCTCAGAGGTGCTCTGTCTTCTCACACAAACAAACAGGTAAAACACAGGCTATGGTCCAGGTTTTGCTCCCTGTTGTATACCAGAGATAGTAACTCACTACTTCATGTGTTTACAGTTAGCCACAAGCTTAAGTGCTCAGTGAACTAAGGCAGGAACTCCTGCTATTATTTAAATATGTTTTAAACATATTTCAGCCCTTGGCTCGCTTTTATGATCATTGCCTGTTTTTCACTGGATACCCTCTAATTCTACACGGTTGTGTCTGTACATCGATCACCTGCTGAGGAGCAGTTAATCCATCTGAGAAGCTTTAGACCTTTGCAATTCAGCCTGTTACTGAGCAGCATTTAGTTTTCTGCTCTGAAAATGTGAATATCTTAGAAATTAAAAGCTGTGACTTGAGTCAGGTGATTTCACAGAGAAATAAACCCTGTAATAATAGACAAACTGATATATACCTAGAATAACTTTCTAAAAGCAAATGTTTCCTGTGAGGGCACTGGTTACAGTCTGTAGTGGATAAAAGCAAATTACTATTACACAAAGCTGTGACTACTTATGAGAAAACTCAAAGAGCAGGTGAGGATTAAGTCAATTGATTCAGAACTGTTTGCATCTATACAAGCTCCAGGTACTGAAATCTTGACTTCACACCGGCCTGTGGAGGCTGCTCGTTCACCTTTATGAATGAAATGAGCAGCGAGACAGCGATAAAATGAGGAGCAGCATAGCAAAGAACGTAATAAAAATACTACACAGAGAATAATCAAGTTAGGTTAATTCAGCAATGTGGGACATTTAGACATGAATTTTCAGAAGCCTGAGGGATTGAAACACAAAGCTTCTGCTGTGTCTGAATGGGAAGTGGGATCTGCTTGATATCTGAGTCTTCTGGATTTCTTACAAAATCATGTCTTTTTGCAATAGGTAGAGGTACCAAAAAGACAGCTACACTTTAGATATATCAGGATCTCTATATACTCATTGTCTGACACTCAGAAAATGGAAAGTGCCAAAAAACTCATAATACTTGAGCCATAACACTTCTGAGAAGAGATGGAGTCACTCTGCTTGGGAACTTGCATGGCAAAGGATAGAAACACAAAACGGTACAGAGACACGAAAAGCATTGTGCGGTCTTGGTCAACACGTGTAAAACAAATGACTAGAGAAAGGAAGAAAAATTTGCTCTTCCATTTCCTTGTCAATTGTTGGCCTCAGCTGCACCAAATCAGGTATCAGCCAGCTTCCAGGCCTCTCACAGCCAGCCCAATAGCTTGGCCAGGCTTCTACCTGCGTGGTTTCTTCCCCAGGCAGCAAAGATGTCTGGGCAGAGATAGCACAGAGCAGGGCCAGGCAAGAAAGCAGTAGGGCTGCATCCAGCAGTAACAAACCCGGCTCAGTGTCAGTTCCTCAAGGAGCAGCATCAAGGAGGGTGATGCTGGAGGTCTGCTGTGACACAACTTCACCTCTCTCACTTGGATGAAGATGCAGATCCCCAAGCAAGTCCCAAGATACATGCTATTGTCTGAAATCACCACTGAAGTTTCAAGGCTGAGGCAACATTGCTTGCATTAGCTGTCCTGACATGTGCGTCTTACTTCATTTGGCTTTTCCCCAGCTCTCTATCACCATCTGCAGCAATCATTCCTTAAATAAACTGCACTCAGAGCCTTCCTGAGATGAGGACACACTGTGTAGGTCCTGAACAAACAGTCCTGAGCAACCTTATTTCATGCCAGGAGGAAAGACAAAAGGCAGTCTTGGTCTGCACCCATGGTGACTGACTAGGAACAGTGCACTAGGAATAGTGCACCTATGGCAAAGGATTTCAACCCTATTTGAAGAGCAATGCTGTTTTAATGCACTAAAGAAAGTTGGGTTGCCCCCAAGGTCAACATAGGGAAGATAAGAGCTGTGACATCACTGTGACTTAGCTAAGAAAGGTATATTTGTATTTTTATAATAGAGGAATGTTGTTGTTTTAATCAACAGTCAAGGACAACCAACACAAACACTGACATTTCAGGTTAGTTTTCTCCTCACAATATACAAATTTAAAAACAATTGTTGGAATTAAAAATATTCAGTATCAACTGTGTAGAAATCATGCAAATCTTTCATGAGCAGCAGGGAGCAAAAAATTGATAAACCATGGGAAGTCCTATTTGAACATGTGTTTTGGCAATTTTTTATGAAACAAATACAGCTCTGCTGTTCTGCAGTACGAACTATTGCTTGTTACAGAAAGACTACCCTTTTCAAAGCAATCTTGGACTTCCCATCTCAGACACATGAAAAACAAGCCAACTTGAGATGTACCTTAAAACGTATATCTGATTGCAACTTCAACCAGTGCTATAACAATAAAATCATGGTCCTCAAAAGACACACACCTTTATAATATGCTCAAAAAGACCTAGATCAGGCTCTGCTTTCCAACCTCTTCCTGAGGGATCCATAGATGTCCAGCTGTGCTAGACACATACCGCCAGGGCTGCCCTCCCAACAAGAAACCTAGATCTTATAATTTCTGCCCTTTCCTCAACAAGTCACTCCAGCAGCATCCACGAGGAGGACCCAGCAGGGACTGCCCTGTGCCTAAGCACCCACAGTACCTAGAACTCTTCCAAACAAAAGTAAACCCTGTCTGATCAAGCTGAGAACATAACGGGCCAGTAAAAGATAGGAATCCCGCTCTCTTCAACACAGAGCAAGTCCCAGGTGAGATTCTCATGAGGTACGTTCTCCCCAGAAAACCTTTGATCATTTATGTCCAACCTCAATGCACTTGATTGCTCTCTCAAGCTTCAAGAGTGATTCACAGCTGGAGAAACTCTCAGCTCCTCCCTAAAGCCTGAGACCAACTGAGTCCCTCCCAGGTACCCACAATGCATCCTGCCAAGGCTGTGGCAGGATTGCTGCCAGAGAGGCAGGGGTGCTACAGAAGAGAGGAAATTTTGATGTGTTATTAGCACAGTATATCACACATATCAGAGGAAGACAGAAGACAAGCCAAAAGGAGGAAGACTGATTTATAATCTAAGCAAAAAACCCTGGCTGTTTTCACCAAGTCAGTATTCCCAAGAGTTCTCCTCATGGTGGATGTTAGATGATATCCATAGCAGGAAACTGCTGGGGTGCTGCTCAACCAGGAGGAGCCAGGCACCAAATAAACCAGATCTCCTGAAAGCAACATGAGCCCTAGGTAACCACAAGATGCTATAAATACATCTTTGTGGTTGTCCATTCTCATTCATTTAGGATCAAAATGGGATCTTTAATTGCATGGTAAGACCTGGCAGAATGGAAACCCTCAAAGCAGAACATGTGTCAACCCCCTCTACCTGAGCAGAGATCCGTAGCAACATTTGAAGGGAACACACCCTCACTCTTGTCCGGGGAATGCCATGCCCAGCACAATCTTAAGCTTGCTCTGTATCAGACGTCCAGCTGCTACATGAGCCAGGCTCCATTTCAACACAAGAACAGCTTTTCTGGAAAGGACAAATTGCCTTGATTTAAACACTGCTGTTTGCAGGTGCAATAAGCTTTATGTTGAAAGCATTCAATGCTAAAATTACAGTGAATATTCAGAGCACTACTGTGAATTATGGAAAAATAATATTTGATACATCACAAAAATAAATCCATACATGGATGCTTTCCTTTTTTTTTTTAATAAGTTAAAGATTTTAGATGCTTCAAATCTTAAGTATATAGTCTATGTGCATATTCCCAAACAATACCTTTCTGTATGTAGTCATATAAATATGTACATACATAAACTTCATATATAGAAAGACATAAGGAGCTATATATTTACTTATGTTAATGCATCTAATATGGTATTTATGTCTGCATGAAATTTCTATCTATTATTGAGCTAAACTCACACACCAAATCTCATTGCTCTGTATTTGTACAGAAGCAAATGGAAAAAAGAGGCAGAAAGTGACTGTAAATAAAAACCTCTCTATCTGTGTGGTAAAGGGATTACATTGCTTAAGCAGGAAAAGGTACTTTTTTAAAAAATATAAACAAGGTAGATCTTGAAAGAAGTGTTTATATTACAGCAAAATAATATTTCCCAAAGTGAATTTCAATTCCAAGTACCCATTATTAGATTTGATTGGCTGCTACATGAGAAATCACCACAATCAATCTTTTAGTTAATCTCAGTCGTCCTTCAAGCACTGCAGTGACGTGGCTGGCACATGCTGGGCGTTGCAGGTGCTTCGTTAAGTAGTTAATCGGCAATAGCTGTAGGGGTAATTCAACATTTTCTGAAGAGATTGAAGAGCACTTTAGGGTAGAACATGCCCCTCCACTGATATCTTTCTGGGTTGTTGTGATTAAGCATAGTTAGGCTTCACCATTTCTTTTCCAAATAATAATAATAATAAAATAATAATAATAATAATAATAATAATAATAATAATAATAATAATACATCAGAGGCTTCTGAATGCCAGAGGGTATCTGGCACATCAAAACCATACTTTAACAGTAGATGTATGGGTTTTATAGCCTGGACCAGTGGAATTTAGCAAGATTGTTCTGGTCATGTATTTGAGAGAATTTTCTGTACTGAAAGCCTCAGAGTGAATATGATCTGTGTAAATAGTTCAGTGGTAGGATGTCAGAGCAAACACTGATTTACTGAGCAAACTAAAAGTAACCATGCTATAATGTTTTTGGCTCAGACCAAATGCTCATCTAGGGGAGAATCCCTTTATTAACAGGAGCATAAACCTTTAGCATCTAGAGAGCATTTGGACAGTTATGCCTGCAAAAAGCATAACTAGGAGTTACCAGAGATACTGCAATCTTCCAGCAAGGCACATATGTACAATGGTCTGAGTGGTACTAACAGCTCCACCAGCTACCCTGTTCTCTCCTCTTGCTCAAGTTGTCAGTGAAGCTGGTCAACCAGCTATTAGATCATGAAACAGCACATAGTTTCCAAAAAAACCCTGATTTCTTGGAACATACTCATCTAGGTACAGGCCTGTGTTTCAGAAACACATTTCAAACCGTAAGATGTGTACCGTAAGATGTGTATTGCCGCTACTTGCTATCCACTAGACAGAGGCAGTCACTGGACTACTTAATGACAGAACTAATATTCCAGGAATGATGTTTAAGAACTCTGTTCTTGGACCACCCTCTGGTCAATGCATAGAAGAATGACCTGAGTCCTCATAAAACATTAGTGTCACACCCTTGTTTCCAAGCCTCATGTATATTTCTGTAATGACTCAGCGAAGCGAACACTGAGTTTCTTCAGTTATCTTAGTGTGAAGGATAGGAGCGATACTTTGTGCTCTAAACCAAGAAGCTTTTGGCCTTGCCAAGTGATTTCATTAAACTGGTACCCACCTGACTCTCAGAACATTCAAAAATGAGACCTCTCTGAAGAGACACTGAAACAAATTCAGTGTTTCTATTTTTCAAAGCTTTCAGTCAAAATTAATTACATGCCAAAGATGTCACGCTGGCCAAGTTGAGCAGCACTCAAGGGCTGCTGCAGATAGCAACACTGGTGTATGCATTAGCAACCATGCAGAAAGAGGACAGCATTCAGCCCTCCTGGAACATGCAGCTAGTGGAAAAATTCAGTGCTGGTCAGTCACTTCTGTGCTTTCCTGCTAAATCAACCTGCTGCCATCATTACTGATGCTCTCTTCTCCCCTTTCCCTCCACAGAAAGAACATCCTGATACACAGATTTATTAAATAAACAAAAAATGCTGGACAGGGCACTGGGGTGCCTTGCTGAGAAAAGGAGGAGGAAGAGTTCACTGTAACATACTGATCAATGAGGCTGGAGGCTGTTGAGAGAAACACATGAGCAATAAAATACTTATTACCAAAGCATGAAGGAGAACAGGATCTTGTGCTGTAAATCTTTCAATAAGGTAAACTGTAAAGAAAAGAAAGCTACGAAGTTGAAACTTTGGCTTTGACATATATGCTCTTCTTCATAGTGGAAATATTCTTCATGGTACTTCACGATTCTTATAGTGATGTCCACATTACAAATACACACCAGGATCCTCTTTCAAGTGCATATTGTGCAAGTGCAAAAATCCCAAAAAGCTCAGCTCTTACAATATTCAGATCTATGAGGGCCTCAGAGCTGATACAGTGTTGAGCCATATATGTAAATGTATGCTGGGACCATAGATGTTGTTAAGCCATGCGAGGGTTTAAAAGTACAGTACAGCAGAGAGGCCACACAGGGCTGCTTATATACAAGTAGGGTAGTGTCGCTTAAAAAACGTATATTGCGTGTAGAACTGCCCAGATATATATCGGTACTTCTTTGTATGTAGATCATCCTGCTTTCCAGAAGGCTTTTTTCTCATTACTGTCCTCAGAACTTGCACAGCTTAAATTTTCCAAAGGAAGAGGAAGGAACTATGTCTCTTTGTGCTATAACAACTTGAGTACAAGCACAGATTTGCTATCAGCAGTGTAATGTTCATGATTTTATACCAGCACTTCCATTTCTAGGTATAAAAGCAGAGATGCAAATAGGAGTGCTTGCAGAAAAGAGGATCAGACCTGCTACACTTTTGCTCCAGAGTGAGCTGCTCACATAGTGCAATGGGATTCTCCTGTAGAATTTCCTCCTGTACTTACAAAGCACTTATGCCTTTGAAAAGTGATTGTATGCAGGAACATGTTCTGTGAATCTTTCAGAAAAGTAATCTAGAATGGTTGGCATGGACTTCATCTGGATTCCCAAAGCATATTCTCATTCTCATAGTCATTTGAAAGTATAATTTCAAAACAATAAATAAAACTTATAAATTAATCAAGAAAAAAAATTATCTAATTTGTTTAAAACAAAAAAAAACCAACATAAAAACCCCCTAAAACAAACAAACAAACATAAACCCCCCAAAAACCCAACCTCCCCCAAAAAACCCCAAACCCAAAACCAACAAACCCCTCCCAAAAAAACCCCCAAAAAAACCCCAAAACAACCAACCAAACCAACAAACAGACTTAACAGAAGAGAACAAAACCAATTCTGAAGATGGGCAGGTTTTAATAAAAATGTCTTTAGGAGAACTTGCACCACTTTCACGGAGCACTGTGGAAGAACATGTCCCCAGCCTCAGTCTTTTCCTTAGGTGGCTTTTTCAGCCAAATTGCAAGACTATGGGAGACAATAACACAGGAAAACTGATGTCTGTCCATGTATAGTGCTTTATTGCTTTTGAAAGTGCAGGTCATCAATTTCAGCTGGACTTTGTGGATGCTTAAAACTAAGTATACACTTAAGCGTTTGGAGATTCAGGTCCTTAGCATACAACTGCCTGCTCTCTGTATGTGAAAAGAACATAAATCCCTTACTGGAAGTCTGAAAACACCTGCTCAGTAGCAGAATATGATAAACATCTTGACCATAATAAATTTTGTTCATGTGGGTGATCTATGAACATACAAATGACCAGGCTTGCTGATCTAACCAAATCCGTCTAACTTTGTGTGCGGTTTTCAGAGTATAAACCCCTCTTTCCTCCAAGACATTTGAGATGTCTTTAACTTGAGCACTGAACTTTTAATTAAAGCTTGAAGGATCCTCTATTATCCAAATACTAGATTGCGAAAGAGTTTTCATATTTTCTTTGCACTTTAAGCAGTCTTTGAAGCTTCCCATATATTTTTCAAGCAGAGATGCTCTCCCTTTTGACAGAAATATGGAGAATATATTTTTCCTTATCTTCTTTTACTACTTTTTCTCCTCCTACCATTTTGAGAATATACTCCAAGCTTGCTGATGTATAACTCTGATTTCAGTTCACATGAACATTATTTTCTATGTTACAGAAGATGTGCACAGCTTTATTTACAGTGAAATACTTCTGGAATCAAATTAAATTAATACTAGATGGAAAGAGCAGTAAGTTGATCTTGTCCATTCAAAGTATTGTAACAGTACAGTGGTACAGTGTAGATACAGTTTTATTGGTGTCTTTTACTGCCAAAGTGTGCTCTCAACTTGAGCAATTAACAGGTTTGCACTAATCGAACTGCGTTCAGCTTTTGTTTCACTCTCCCCAGCCTCTGATTTTGTCCCACACAAAGCCCCCTGAGAGAAAAACAATACAGGAGATGGTACAAAGAGGACTGATGAATTGAACCTGTTGCCTCTAAGGGGAAGCTTTGAAAACAAGTTTGCTATTAAAGCTAGGACAGAAAAGCATAAAACTTGATGCAATAATCACAGGGTAAAATTCAATAGCCTGTACCACCTGAGAGGTCAGGCCCAATGATCTGAGTGCCTTATAAGTATGAAAATTGAGAGCTGCTTTAAGATTCGTGGACAGGTCAATAAAATTTACACTGCTTATGAAGTACTCCTTGAAGACATAAAATTAAGTCTCTGTAGCTCCTTGCTCATTTCTGCCCTTCGTAATTTCTTGTCTAGTCCACTATCCTTCTGCTTGCGGGTTTATTGCCATGTCTGCTGATCACGCTTCCGTCTGTGTTCAAGATGTCCTTCACCCTGCTCTGCTCCCTTACCCATTTGTTTACTCCCACATCACCCTGTGTAACATCAGACATGAATCTTGCCATTCAGCTCTTCCATACATATACACTCCCTACGTTTCATCACTGTCAACCTCCTCTTTATTTTCTGCCTCAAGGGAAACATGTCTGAGCAAAGACCTCTGGAGGACTGGCAGGGAGAGATTGACAGGGACTCTGTCATACAGCCACTGGATGACAACACATTAAAAATTTGGCTTAAGTAGCTTCTGTATCCTTGCTCTCATGATTGATCTCTTGGCTCTTTGCTAGGTTAACAGTTGAACTCGATGATCTTAAAGGCCTTTTCCAACCTAAACAATTCTATGATTCTATGATTCTAAAATTAGTTTGACAAAAGAAGTTTGATATATTGGCAATTTTGAAAGGAAACCAGAATTTTGGGACCACTAAAATGGAGGGACTTCTAAGGTCATCAAACTGGCATCCCACAAGGGAAAAAAACTACAAAAACGTGCTAAATCCAAAACACTCCATGCTACCTTTGCCACCCATACATGATAGGGGCCACAAAACACTTTGCTGACATAGGGTAAACCAAGCACTTACAGCACAGGAGACCAAAATCTGCAACACTATAAACAAAATTAAGGTAGAGCACAGGACCACAGTTTCTTGCTCCATCTGAGGAATGCATCAGGTGAAAACTTCTCACACAGACTGTCCTCAAATATGTGTTATTTCAGTGTGGAAAACAATGGTGTTATTTTCATGAGTCAGGGGGTTCAGAGATGTGTTTCACGGTCTTCCTCCAATCTCACAAAGCCAAGTGGAGAGGCAACATTCTGATGGCAGCACAGTTCAGAGCCTTCTCACAGAAAAAGCCAGGATTGCTTTGGATCTGGCCATACAAAGGATCACCTTGCCATGCTACTCTGCTGAATAAGGAAGATCTAGGTCAGAGGAGTTTAATTTCAAGGGGGATCAGATCAACCCCCAGGCTCCCATTTGCCATGCCTGGGAACTGGATGCTCCACTGCCCCCTATGACACTGAAAATTTCCCCCAGTGTATTTTAGCTCAGAGAGGACCTGAACAGGAACTGAAGCATGCCAGTGGATCACTCTGATCAATCCCGAGTGACAGACTGTAGTTGGAAGCCATCGCTTATTTATTTAATTTTAACCTCTTGCTTGTGATAAGATTTTTCAAGGTTACAGATAGAAACTGCATCAAATTACTGTATAATATGGCGTTTCAAATACTTTTTCCATGGCTATATATGCCTGGCCCACTCCTCCAATAAGTATTGAAGTGAGAGAATTAGTTCTCCAGTTGACAAAAAAAAACCTGTAACATTTGTCTTCAGCTGAAACCAATTCCCCTTTCCTCTAGTTACCCTCCCCTCAGTTTGGCAGAAAGTGCAATACACTCTTGATTTGTCAAAAATATTTCACTTTGTTGAAAATATAAACCTCTCCTCTATGGATAAATGTATTTTTTTCCTTTAAAATTTAGAAATGAACTTAAGAGAAATATTATTCAGATGACAAAACCTGAAATATTTCAAGGTTTTCCGAAATTCTTATCAACCTTATCCCCCATGGCTGAAATTATTTGACCCAATTCATAAATGCTTTTGGCTAACAAGAACAAGATATCACTGACAGGGGAAAAAAAAGACATAAAGAAAAGAAGTTTTGTTTGAATGTTTCCTCATTTTTAGCCAGAGGCAAAGCTGCCACTGTGTTCACTGGAAGGAAAGCTGGGTTCCTGTGTCCTCTAACTCTCCTCCAAGGTTAGCAATTCATACTCATTTTTCCCCTTATGCTGGGGAACAAAGTGCTTAATTTCACTGGGGGTTTTTGTTGGTTTGTTTTTTTTTCTCCCCACACTAATTGCAGAGGTAGACAATTTAAAAGACACATGCTTAAAATCCATTAAAAGCTTTCCTAATATAAGTATATTGGGTAGGGATGCTGAGAATTCACAAACTAGCAAACAGATAAATATCTGGACAGTGCCATGCACTTCCACATATTGCACTAGGGCTAAGAGAAGGGTTACAGAAAGAAAGGAAGGGGATAAACCTGATGAAGGTAGCATTTGCATGAATTTAGGGAGTAAGCTGCTGTAAGCAGTATCAGAATGTTCAAAATAATAAAGACATTAAAAGAAGGAGGTAAAAATAGATAAGAAACTTCAACATTTCATTTGGAAAAAATAAGGAACTACTCTTTTTGTATCTGATTCTTTATTTTGATACCCCTGCTTTGTGGAGCTTGAGCATGGAAAGACAGGGACCTAAATCACAGACATTTCTAGGGGAAAATATAAATGGGGTAAGAAAGTCCTGCCTTAAAGGGGCAGTCAGGCTCCAGCTGATCAGGGCAACTGCTTTATCTTCACATTCAGTAGATAGAGGAGGATCAGAAAGGAGAGTTATCCTTATCTGGATAAGAAATCCTGCTAGAAAGAACTGGTAAGCTCCTGCAAGCTGGGTGCTTTGAGGGGTGCTAGAAGGAGGTACCAGTTGCTAAAAATGATGCATGTCCAAACATAGATGTCCAGGTTCCTCTGAGTGTCACTTACCTCTAACAAGATTATAAGGGTTGCACTTTCCCTCCATTTCATGTCAACTGCACGAAACTCCTACGTGTTCTGTGACTACAAATCCAAAAGTGATTAAAATTTCCTGTGGGAAATTACAAATGCCTTTCATTTACGGAAATTCATAACTTTTGTTTAGAAATTATCATTTTGATTTGTACCTTTAATAGAATGGAATACTGTAAATGGATTTACATATTAGATTATAATTATGAAGGTAAAATTAATTACGTTTAATACCATCAGTGTAGGCACTTAATGAAGGAAGTAGAAATTCAAATTTGTCACTTGGAACTCAGTAATTTGTTTTAAAATAGGAGCTGTACCTGGAAGTGTTCAGTTGGGTGCAACTGCATTTTGATCACCTGGTTCGTTGGTTTCTGTGTCATTGTCCTGGATTTCTGAAGCACAGCATTTTGGAAAGTTCAGAGGTTCTAGCTCTGCCACAACCATCTTCCTCCTCTATTTAGCTGCCACTCACTCAGTGTAACTGCCAGCTTTTCCTGTACCTAAAAATCTAGTCCTAATAACCTTAGATACATAATACTTTATACATTTCTGACAAAAGGAAGGGATCTTCACAACACAAAGAACTTTGAAATCTATCTCCAGCTGAATAAGTAATGGGAGCTCAATCCATTAACAATCCAGCCATATAAATCTTGGCTAGCGCACATACTGGATTTAGCTTTTGTTTTATTATTGTAACTGAAAAACTGCAATAGAATCCCCTGTGAGAAGTTAAAAATTGGGTAGGATAAGTCCTTCAGAAAATTCAGTTGCCTAGTTCTATGACAGTTTTTAAAGCCTCTGAAAAACAGTTAGTTGTAGTGACTGAAGCTGAAGTGAGATTCACATCCATTTTCTAATGCCTTAAAAATAACAACAGGAATAATGGCCCTTACACAATAGAATTGTAAAAAATTAGAGGTTTCACCAAAAGAGTTATTTAGATGAGAAAATTATAGCTGCACGTTTGCACATCTGCACCTTGACAATCATATCCATGAGAATGTTGTAATTGCCATGAATTATGCAAAATGCTAATTAAGAACTCTAATTCACTAATCATCTCACAGGGTCATAACTAGAGCTGAATTTTATTAAGGACACACAATTCTGTGAAATGAATTTCTGCACTATACATCTCTTTCCAAAGGAAAGAAGGGAGGGCATGCAGTCTTTGTGATTTGGTTGGAAAGGAGGGATTCAAGAGGAAACTGTCTGGACAGCCCAGACACTGGCATTCTTTATGACTTATGATGAACATTTTTGTTCCCCAGTTTCCCTCTGTATAAGATCAGGAGACTACCTTCCTACCTTCCCCAGGAATGTGTAAGGCTTAGAGTGCTCATATTTATAATATCACCTATGTATTGCTGCATAACTCTTTGGAAAGCTACCTGAAGTTGCTGATATCTGTGTTAAAAAATAAAACAAAGAAGAATTTGCTGCTCGTCTGCAACTGGTATTTCTCACAAAAGTCTGAGGCAAAGAAAAATAAAAAGGTAGCAACAATCCTACAGCCAGGAGAGAAAGAAGAAACACCTTGCAATTCAGGTAACTACTTTTCTGATGAACGGGGATCATCACACAGAAAGTCTACTCTAATTTGATATGCTATATTTGCAAAATGTTACTGACCTAGAGATGACAGAGGTAACCTTCAGAGAGTCTCCTGAGGCAATGTTTAACAATATAAAACTACACAACTGCATCAGCTTAAGGAAATTGCACCCATGTGGATGGGCACAGTCAGGAAAATCTTTAGAGGAAAATGCAACAATTATTAAAAAAAAAAAAAATTCCCATTAAAGTTGCTGGGGGTGTAAGCTTTCAGATCCATTAGCTGGTGCTAAGGATCTCAGTTACAGAGGTTGGATATCACATCTTGGAAATACACAGGCAGGCAGGCAGGTGATAGATACAGACACAGAAAATAAAATCAACTACCCTTTCCCGTCCTTGTGCTATTGAGTGTCTCAGCTATCCTGCAGTTACACATTGAGCACACGTGCTGAGAAGTATGGGACTGCTAATGCAATTATATCAATGTCTGTCTGCACCAGTCTTTCTCTCAGAGACAAATCTTTCTCTGCAGCACTGATCAAGGCTTCCAAACATACATTTGACCTAACAAGAAATTCACACCGAAGTGTTTTGGCAGACTACAGAAATACACTTCAGATTAAAGATGGCATAAAGTATTTGCTGTAAAGCAAGCTGCTTTATGTCATCCATCTAGTGGATGAAGCAGAGATGAAGCAGATGTGGAGGTCTATGTTTGCTGAGAGATCACGCCAGCCCTGTTGCACCAATAACAGGAACTGACATCAACTTCAGAACTACTAGGTGAGATTTCCAAATTGGTGACAGTCAAACATTAATTGCCCTCTTTTTGAGGTCTGTCTGCCTCCATACCTTATGTTCTAAAATATGGAAAAATTACAGTCAGAATGCAGCAGGAAGAAAAAGTCTCAGAACTGGTCACAATTTTATCATCCAAGAGTATGCTGGCACCAAGGGAGACCCAGCTGGATCATGTATGAGTACCTCTCATACTGGAGCTAGGCAGGGCCCCAGGAGGCAAGAAGAATGTAAGCACAGCACCTAGGAATGCCTCCACAGAATCTTCTTTCACTAATGAGAGGGACACAGCAGTGAAGAGGATGTCAGAAAGGAAAATGAGGACACCAGGAAAAAATGTGAATGCGTATAGGCCACTCTTGCTATTTTCTATGTGTAGCCAGAAGCATGAACAGAAAGCTGGAAGACAGGTTGAGATAACACTAGGGCTTCCTGCCACACATCCCTCTGGAGCATCTCATCCATACCTGCAGAGTGCCTGCTGGGGAAGACCAGGCAAGAGCCAGAAGTGCTTGCAGGGAAATGTTTCCTCCCTACGACTCAGCTACCAGTGCTCACTAGTTACAGCTTGGCAAATCATTCCTGAGAATTAGAGACTCACAGAAACACGTTGCTCTTTGCTAACACAAAATGGGTTATGTGGTTATAGGCCAAATTCTGACCTGGTGTGAAGGGAAGTCCACTAATGATAGATGATCTAGCTTGATATTTTCTGGGATGAATGCATCTACTTTTTCCCAATGGGCAAAAAGGAAGGAAATGTCTAATTAAGCACAAAAATTAACCCAATTAGGAAAAAAAAGAGCTATTTTTTTAAATTTTATATTTTCTAATTTATATCTCTAATTTAAATAAATTAAATTCTATTAAACTAATTGCAAAATATGATCAAATCCAAAGAGCAGTCTTGCAGCATCTACTAACAAAACAGATAGAGGATATTCCACAAAGAGGGCAGAACAAGAAACTTTTCCTTAAACTGACTGCTCTGGTATTTCTGTCAATTAACAGGAAGACAGTCAGGAACTCTATGCTGGCAGCACTGCAAATACAGCCTAGAAAATTTTGCAAGTCTGTTGACTTGGTTAAAATTGTTAGTCCTGACTTCTGTGCTGACAGGTGTGGACAGGTGAGCTTGCAAGTCATAATATGGGACTGACAACCAAGAAATACAAGAGTCACTGTATGGATCTGCAGTGGACCTGCTGTGGTAGTCAGGAGAAAGTCATTTAATCGGGCTGTGAATTTAGCATATCATCTGCGATTTTTTTTCCCCATTCCTGCTCTCTAGTTTGTTGAGCTACAAGAAGCGTGACTGACAAGCTCCCACTGTGTGTCTGTATTCCACCTAACACAGAGTCTTCAACCTAGGAAAAAGCCTCTAAGATAGCAGGAGCCCCTCAAATGATAAAAACTCATTATCCTCTTTCTTTTACATCAAAAACATGAGCATTTGGCATTCTTGGAAAGGTATCATGACTGTCAGTTGTTACATACTTCTACTGTGTATTCAGTTTAATATTATGACTAATGTCAGTCATACAAGGAGTGTGGATATATGATAACACATAAGAGAGAGAAATTGCGTAGATGAAAACTGGAAAATGAGTAGCTTGGGTTAGAGACAGGAAATGATCTAAAAAGATCTTTAAGATATGTGGTATGGCAATAGCTGAATATGGCTCTCTGGAAGCTTGAAGATGGGGCTGGATTACTTGTCTTACTTAAAGCAAAGACTCGCTTGGACTCTCCTCACCTCTGGCATGAGTCCCACAGGCAGCCCTAGCCCAATGGCCTGAACACACCTATAATTCAGTGATGGGAGGGTTGAACAAAAAATCTACCTGGTAAAGCACAGAGATTCTCCTCATTCTCCTCAAAACAACACACAGCAGCTTAATTTTTTAGAAGTGATGAACAGCACAAAAAAGGGTTGGAAAAAGGGTTTCTCTCTACAGTGGAGACATGCCTGTTGACCTTTAGTGTGACCACAAATATCTTCAGGTGCACATCAATTGGAGAAACAGTGCCCTGATCCTGCAAGCACGGGAAGGGCAATGCTGAGCCAAGTCTTCCCCTGCCGGGAAAATGCAATATTAAAAGCGTTTCGTCCCTGCACCATTTGCAGTGGATCTGAATGAAGGAAGCAATCAGTTTGTTCTTTAGGAGGAATAATCACAAAGCAGCAAATGGCTAGAAGTCAATATTTATTAAACTGCAAGCCAGTTGTATTTTACGAGCGCCAAAAGTGAGAACATTATTATAAGATCTGATAAATCAAAGCACTGAGAGTAAACACACTGTGTAAGCTACAATTATATGCCTCTGCAAGATCAATAATTCAAGAGGTTTCATCCACATTATGCATGATGGCCTATGGGAAGTTGGCCTCTGGAGAGTGCTTGCTTGGACTGAGAACAGATGCAGGGGCTTTTGAAGAATTCCTGTCTCCAAATTTCAAACAGTTGACTATCAGACTTTCAGAGATGCAGGAGCAATACAATTATCTGTAGTGGGTGGGAGGGCAGCTATTTCTCCTCTGCTAATACCAAGTGCAGTAGGCTCTACAGGGATGGTGCACACATGCACACCCACAAGCTTTTTAGGGAGCACTTACCTCCTGAGGGAATGCTGTGCAGTCAGGATCTGCCTGGTGCTAAGTTATGTTAAGGACCACCCTTCTGTACTGAAGTGCTCTCCCCAACAAAAGGAGTTGAGGAGAAATGCTCCCTTCACTCTTGCCATGGACTTCTCTCAGCACAGCATCGGACTGATCAATGTAAACTTTAAGCAAACAAGCATGCTGGTTTCTCTGTCACTCAATACATGCAGACTCAGTGTATTAGCATGGAGCAGAGGGGGAAAGGGAAGAACTGTCCTGCTTTCTTTTCTGGGTAACACCATCTGCAGAGGCAATGGCACCCCAAGATAACTCTGGCAAGCCAGCCCTACAGAGGACCACAGTGAGCTTCAGCAGGGAACCAATATCATGATGAACCATCAGAGAGATTGCTCCTCAGGTCTCCTGCTTCTCTATGAAACTCTCAAGTCTCATGTCAGCAGCAAAAATCCCAGGATTTTGTTTTAAAGAGATAATTCTGATGTCCATCTGTTGATGTAAATACCCCTATAAAGTCCCACAGATTGCTCTCTTGCATTGTGTATAATCAGTATCATTCCTTCTTGCCCTCCCAGGGACAGCAGTTATATTCTTCTGAATAACGCTCTCAAACACAAAGACTGCTTGACCTTTACCACATATCTAGGGCCTATTTATTTATTTCTTAGCCGTCTTGTTCAGGAGGGTACCTGCCTTGCTCTGACTCACTTACAGTCTGCTGGAGTAGCCTGCATGCTGAGTCTACTGATTAGCCAAAGATTCATTTATCAGCAGATAAGGTTATGAGGTTGTCTTAGCTACACTCCCCAGCAACCTGCTTCGTACTGATTTCATTTGCAGTAATAGTACCATAAAGTAAACGGCCTTGCCTTTGTTATTTGCTTTAAAGTAATCAATGCAGTGTGCAACTCATTCACTCTCAGACTTAATCAAATTAACTATATTTGTTCCCCACTTATTGCTATGGATTTCAGTCCTAATTAAGCTCCTAATCCATGAAGTTGTTTTCTTCCTGGGACACTATGGAAAGGCTTTTCCCATCTCCTCCCCCCTCTCTCTCACACAGGGTTATGTCACTTGGAAAGCTGTTTCCTTAAAGAAGATGCAGTTACTTCTGCTATCAAGTTGCCAAAATTCAATGCCATTGAGCTTCTAATTAAAAATCTAAATAATTTGAAAAGGCTAAATAAATAACTCCAGAAGGGTAGTCAGTTAGTTGAGCTCATCAGAAATATGTTGGCATATGCCAACACGGAATCTCATTTTCTAAGGATGGCAGGTTTTAGGCAAATTTCAGCAATATGTTTATGAAGCCAGATTGCTTCACGAGGCAGTAATTCTCTCTAGTTGGGAATACTGTGCTTTCCTAGAGAAGCTAGAGGCATACTCTCTTGGTTTGGTCTAGTAATCCTCCACTAAAACTTCTGAACTTTTCATCCTACTTAATTATGTTTGACAGAAAGATGGACATCTTAAAGATACCCTTTTCAAGCCGTTGTTGGAAACAGCTGGACAGAGAGGTGAGAGACCCAAGTTAGTGCTCAAAGAGTAAGAAGCTGTATACATATGAGTTTAACCACATCTTTAGTAGACAACAGAGAAGCTGCAGGGGACAGAGTTGCAAAAGTCAGAAGGTTCCATCACTCTCTGCCATATTCATTGCTGCTTTCAGCACACCAATAATCTGC
Organism: Chiroxiphia lanceolata; assembly: GCF_009829145.1. Taxonomy (NCBI): domain Eukaryota; kingdom Metazoa; phylum Chordata; class Aves; order Passeriformes; family Pipridae; genus Chiroxiphia; species Chiroxiphia lanceolata. The sequence continues at coordinate 47,154,403 of NC_045640.1, read as the reverse complement.
TTCTTTCTGACCCCTCTAGTCTGCGAGGGGTCTACTCTCAGCCCTGTGAGAGTACCTGTAGCCTCAGCCCTGCGAGGAACTGGGCTCCTCTGCCAAGGGCTGAAAGCTTTCATTCTTGCTGAAGTTGCACTTAACACTTTATTCCCAAAACAGTCAAAACAGAGTCCCATACTTTAAAACCTGAGTATTTATTTTTTTCTATGTTTTTGCTGGATCAAAGGATTTAATTCACCATGACTTATTTGGGTAATTTTGGTGAACTGATATAAGCCTGTTTTATGCAGGAAGGGTTTTCTCTGAAAAAAATTAAGCTTGTTTAAGGTTGAACACAAGTTTAAGATCGTAGTTTCATAGAATGGTTTGGGTTGGAAAGGACCCCTAAAGATCATCTAGTCTAACCCTCTTGCAATTTTAAGCTTGTGCTTAAGAGTTTAAGCTTGTGCTTAAGAGCAGTAATTAATCTTTGAAACAATGACAACTCCTATTAATACAGTCATGAAACAACCCAAGGAGATCAACAGCACTATTTGTTGAGAACAACAGCTTCTTCTGAGAAATCCTAGCCCTCGGTACCTCACAAAACCACATCATTTCAAATCTGCCCAAGTAAAAGCAAATATCATTATTTTTCAGGTTTATTTCTCAGTTATTCAGTTAAGTGTAACCATTATCAACCATGTATTGGCACTTAGCCTAAGAAAAGTATATTTCTTTAAATAAAAACTGCAAAATGAAGTGAATAGCAAGTAGGGATTATTTTTTTTTTTAATCAGGGATATTTTTTTTTCCCCAGCTATGCTTTTGAAAGGCAGAGTAACAGCACTGCAGAGACATTATTCAATGTCACTTGTGAAAATTCCTCCTGAAAATATTTAGATATTATGCCTCCTTCCCAGGAAGTCCCAGCTACTACACATTATGTGTTTCTGTATCGGTCAAAATCTTATGTACCTGTTCCAGCCAATGCAAATGCTACAGAAGGAGGTCTGAGTACACCTGCAGTCAATGAAGCATCAAAAATGCAAGTAAGAACTTGGGTAGTCATGCTGCTTGGAGGCTTTTCCACTCACAATTTAAGTAGGATTAAAATATAATGGGCTGTTGCTCTCAAAACTCAAGCATACGAATACGTTATCTACATGCTTTCACTTTTATGAGAACTGTAGAGTTGATGAAAGGAACTCCAGCATGCCCTCACTGGAAATGTCTGGTTAAGCACACATCCAAAAGCTTTCCTATATAATGATCACAATGCATAAAGCTGGCCAAGTGGAGAATATTAGGACGAGGATTTTTGATTCAACAACCTCATTTGCCATAAATGTAACTGCAGTTGTGATTCCCCAGAGGTAGCAGCGTTTCAGGCAGGCATCCATGATTTCTACATAGAAATGTACTTGTCAAATGCATCAGCCAGAACCACATTGCTGTCACAGCTCAGCCACCATTATTACTTCCTATTCTGATTGTGGGCGAACACCATATGCGGTGTGTGCATACATATGGACAATGCTACCTTCTAGCTCGCAGCTACCATCCTGCCTGCAGAGCAAAGGGACAGATCCTGATTGATTTTAAGCACTTCTAAGTATTCGTACGAAACGTTACTATCTCAAGTCTACTGTTTTAAAACTTGCATGCTTTAAATTAAGCCATTAAATCCGTACTTAGTGCATAAGTGTCCTGAATTCCTGAATAGCTCTTAAATCAAATATTATGCAGATCAAATCAATCATTTTAAGTCATTTTTTTAAAGTCTCAGCAGGTCACTTTGCAGGGAAACCTGTGGAGCCACTGAGTTTGAATTGCCATTGGAAGACCTGTTCTTCTCTCAAAAGCTGCCAGGTTTAAGGGCAATCCCACCTCAGTGAGTCTAGGGAAAACAATGCTGTTTCGTCCCAGCTGCAAAGCTACTCTACCCCAGACAGCAGAGCACTCCCCACATACCCCATACAGCCTTCATTCCTGCCAGATACACAATCTCTGCTACTTTTCAATGAACTTCCTAGAGGAAGAGTTATTATGTCTTACTCTTCTTTACCCTAATCATCACACACAACCTGACAGTATTTCATAGTGGTGCACGAATGAAATGGAGCATATTCCTGTGAAGTGCTCCATTTAGCAACAGCAGAAAATTAACAGGTACCACAAAGCAATCAGCAGTGTCTCACTGTCTCCTCTTTGCTAGAAAAAAACAAGGTTTGGAGGGAAAAAGAGGAGAGGAATCACAAAGCAGGTACAATAACTGCAGAAATCATCAGACAAAGGAGAAATGGCAGGGAATTCTTCAGACTTCGTACAAAACCAAGCAGTGGGATTGCAAATCATCTTAGAAAAGACAAGAAATAGATTTTGTATGTTGAAGCAAAAAATCTGAATCCCTCACTCTTTTACCCCAATCTATGTTTATCTCTCCAGCACAGTAGCTTTCCTGCTGTGACTTTAAGCTCCTTTCTGAACAAGATCACGATTTCATAGAATGGTTTGGGTTGGAAAGGACCTCTAAAGATCATCTAGTCCAACCCTCTTGCAATGAGTAGGGACATCTTCAGCTAAATCAGGTTGCTCAATCTGTGAGTGTCCACACCATTCTTGTTTTGGGGGTCTCAGAGCTGAATGGAATCTCACCAGAGCAGAGGAGCAGAACCTCCTTCCTTGACCTGCTGGCCACACTGGTTTTGATGCAGCCCAGGATGCAATTGGCCTTGTGGGCTGCAAGTACATATTGCTGGCTCATGTCCAGGATTGCAACCCCCAGTGCCTCCAAGTCATTTTCAGCAGGGCTGTTCTCAATCCTTGCATCCTGCAGCCTTTATTGGTACAGAAGGTTGCCTCAACCCAGGTGCAGCAACTTGCACATGGCCTTGTTGAACCTCATTATGTTCCCATGGGCCCACTTCTAGAGCTTGCCCAGGTCCCTCTGTATGACATCCCAATGTGTAAAGATCCTGTCTCTGTTAGCCTGTTCCAGCAAGGCTCGTGGTGCCAACACTCACCTACTTGCAATGGGCCTGCAATCACCAAAGGCATGGTAATCTCTGCCAGCTCCTGAAGCACACCCCCCCTGCTCCTTGTGGTTGTTAGCACATCAGAAGGAATGGGGGTCAGGAGCATGACAGGGACAGCTCTGAACTGAAATTGCTGCTACCCCTGCTGAGCATCTGTACACACACAATCACATGGACTCCATGCCTCCCTGCACTTTTTTCTTCTTTTTTCATATCTGTCAGCTAAACCAAAAATCCAAATGCAAAATGTAGCACTTGGGAAAATTATGTGGGTTTGTGGTACTCCCTGGAGGGCTCTGGGTCTGTGAAGCAATGAATGGATTATAATGAGTCATAAATATAGTACTTTCATCAGTGACAGGATCCTATTCTGCTATTCACATAATGTAAAGGCAAACTGCCCATTTTCTCCAGACCAGTAACCTGAAATCTCAAAGAGGGAAAGAAAAATAAAGAGAAAGCATCTCTAGGCACAAATTAAGCAGACAAATATGCAAGACAACATATTTAGCAGCAGGCTTGGGAATTTTGAACAAGAAAAATAGGTGCAATTGTCTTTTAATTATTTTGAAATATAATACCGGAACATCTAGATCAGAACAAAAGCACCATATTTAGGAGAGGAAATGAGGATGCAGTTGTACTTATGGTCACTCTTCACTTTTGTGACCTCTTTGAATCTCTTTTGTTGTAAGGCACATCCTTAAACACTACTGCAGGTTTTACAAATCAGAGTTATTTACAAAAATTACTGTCCATCCAGAAGAAGTGAGCCTTTCTTCCTCCATATGAGTCACCTCTCATTACAGTTTGCTGAGCCCTGGCTTACCTGCTCAGCCTCAACATTTCCACTACCTATTTGCCTGCTTCTGACAATAATATCAACTCTTATGACTTTGACATCATGCTTAATATAGAGATCTTTTGTATCCAAGCTGGTAAGTAACCAGCTTCCAGGCTGTCTGTTGCGCTCTGGATCTGAGAAAAACTGTCAGTCATCTTTTTTTAAAGCAGCATTTGGATAAACCAGATGGACTGTTCCTTTTCTGAAATCACACCCTCTGGGTGGACCCGTTTCACATAGCAAGTTTATATGGGTTAAATTGAATGACAGAAGACAGATTGCTGATTTCCAGTAATTACAAGGGCCATCTTCCTGGGCTTTTCTGCTTAAAAGAGGAACACACTTTTCATATTTCAATCTGGTAAAAGTCCTGCCATGGTTGCCCCTTTTCATCATGATCCTAGTGATAACCCCCTCAATAACCCTGCACCACGCTGATGTCAAAAGCAAATAAAGAGCAGGATATCACATGCCTGCATTTGAAATATAAACACAAAGACAATCTGAGTCAGTTCAGTGCCTGTATAAGAGGGACATAGCACAGCTATTTAGGGACTTCAAGGCAAGAGGGTGAAAGTAAAGACATGCAGATGACAGCAAGGACTAACTTTCCTGAGCTTTGGAAAGTTCATTACTATAGCATGCACCTATGGAGATTTTTGTATTAAAATAAGAACAAAAGATGTGGGACAAGCATATATATTGAACCAGTGTAGTTTGTCTGCACTCTAAGAGCACTAATAAGCACACAGCTCAAGTAGAGTGCTGAGCAGAGGTGTGAATGCCAACATGTTTCCAAGGCTGAGAAAAAAAAGATTCTTTCTTGATGTTCTTCCCAGCTGTTGCTAAGAAGTTTTGCTGGTTTTTTCCCCTGCATTTGCCAAGAGACCTGTCTAGAAAATTTGCATATGTATATTACCCACTTAAAATGGAAGAGAAATCATGGCTCAAGTGAGATGATTCTCTGGTACTGACATAATTAAAAGAAAGCAAGTGGTATCAATAAAAAGAAGTAGCTGAGGTTTTCCAAAGTGGGTGGTTACAGTTGCTCGTTTCCTCTTTAATGGAGACTGCTCAAAGAAGTGTTGAAAATCAGGCTACTTAGTCTGGTATTTCAATCCGAATAGGAATTCAAGACATACTCAACTAAGAAAAAAAGAACCATGAATATTGCCACCTGCTTTGTACCTCAGAATTTCCCCCCCACCTTGCAGTGTCCATTTTCATATAAAATCTTTACACTCATGTTAGAGTAGCAAAACCAGAATTTATTTTCAACTGTCAGCATTCTTTTTAATTTTGACTTTCATTTCCAGTAGAGTTTCCATTTCCGAAGTAACTTAAGACTTTTCCTCCTTCCTTCCACAATTTCCACTTCATTTTTCATTTTTTTTTTACATGCTTGTTTGTAATTTTAGACTGCAATTCCAACAGCAACTCCCTGCTTCCTTGCAAGGGCTTTCAAAAAACCTGAAAGATTTAGGCATCCAAATTCCCAGGTATATAACTTGTTAAAGCATCGCTGAAAGTCCCAGCCCATATGGAAAGCAAAAACAGTTTTCCAGAACCACACTTATGACCTATCAGAAGGCCAGTTTTCCATGATTTGCAGCCATCAGTGGCTCCCAGTACTGTAACTAACTCCACATGTGAGCAGTCCCATCGACTCCAAGAGAACTGCTCATAGCTTGAAGTTAAGTTAACAATAATTAAACAGATCGTACAGAGCATTTGCTCTCTTTCCATTTTGGAGAGATACTATTAAGAAGGTCAATACTTTTATTCCCATTGTGCAGACGAGGAAATGGAGGTGACAGGGCTGGGCCAACCTGAATAGCAGAGGCAGGATAAATACCATAACGAATAAAGGCTACTGGTTATTACCCTTCTTGCAAAGTGCTTAATTACTAAAGTCTCATAAGAAAACGTATGAAATAGAATCCATTTCCCTGTTCTCCCTCTTTCCCAAGCACTGATTCCAGCTAATCATCATTCATCCTTCGTGCCATCATATGAAAGTTAACTACAGAGAGAATAAAAAGAGTATTTATACAGCTAAGGAAGGATTTACATAGTTGGTTCCTTAGGAGCTTTTACCACATACTGGATCAAAAATCAATTTTTAAAAAATTGTCTAAATAAATACATATTTGCCTTACAGACTTTAATAGCTCATTCAGAGCCCTGATAGTGCAGTTAGTAAACAAACTTCACTCTTCGATATTACTACAGGAATTTTCTGACTCATCCGTGGGTGTGCAGGACCACTCACCTCAACCACCGTTACTCTAGAGTTCCCACTGCAGAGGCTTTGCTTCTCATACCAGATGGACCACTGGCAGGAGGAGATGCTATGTCTTATGATGATCTCAGACCTATCTGGAATACCCTGCCATTTGCCATGTCTTTCCCAGCCCTTGGCAAGTCAAAAATCGCATGCTGGTTTTCACTTTAAATAACTGGTGTGCATTGCAGCTATAGACTGTAACACATAGCTTGTTCCCTACTTCATGTATTCTTATCTGGGGCAACTAAGCACCTAATCAGTCTTTTTATCAGCAGCGGAGGGTTCTTGCTGCCTGCCCTACAAGTTTGTCTGATCATTAGAATCCAACTTTCTCTAGCAGAAGAGCTATATTTATCTTAGATCTAACTCATCTTCCACTTCCACATGACAGTAGTTAGCTTAATGTTAAAAATGGTGTTGTTTCAGACCTTCATGCTTCTGGGCACTGAAATAGAGTAGGCAGAGCTGTGAATATGTAATCTTGGCATGACTTTTGCTTTCCATTTCCTTTACTGGCCACCAGTGGGATATTACAACAAATATATTTCTGGCAGAATCAATTCTGTAAGAGATTTCTATCTCCTTTTGCTTAATTATTTTTTGGCTTGGACTTTTAGCCAATTATCTTTAAATTAATTGTGAAAGGAGGGGAAGATTTCTTCAGGTCTTTTGGTCTCAAAAATATTGTAAATACTCTTTTTTTAATTCTGACTCCACAGACACATCCAGAGTGTCCATGGCACAATTTATGAAAGTTACCCACAAATTTCTCAGTTTTTGATATATCGTGACATGTCAAGGTCATCATTCTCCTCTCGTTTCCATGCCAGAGCCAAGAATTTTTGTTGCTTTAAGCAAAGCACTGGCTTTCTTTTAAAGCCCATATCAGGTACATATCCCGGACGGATCAGAGAGAAAATAGCCTGTGTGCACCTTCTGCTGGTTCAGGTCCCAACATGATATTCAGTACTCTGCAGTCGGTGTTATTAATTCGTGTGACCTGGTTTTGGGGTTTTAACTGCACTACTCATGACCCTGAGCTGCTCCCTACAGCAATTCCCTCATGATTTTTATTTAAAACAAAAAATAAATTGAGTCACTTTCAACTTCTAGCCTTTTGCTTGTCTGGGGTGGCAAAAGTGCTCCTTGCTGTTGGTTTGTTCTCTTCTGTAGATTTTTCCATGCAGAACTGTCTCATACCTGATAGTCTCCAATGCTCCACAACCACCTATTGTTGTTAAATACTGCTGGCAGAGAACTTGGCACACAATTTTATGCACCTATGTAATGTGTGTGTAAAAATGACAACAAAAATTGATTTAGCTATTACAACAACCAGAGCATTGCCTTTTCTCTTTTTGTAGCCTCCTGACTATAGATGGTGCTGGAAAACCCAAATGAAGGGCTCATACAATCTAAAACAGGAGGCATGTGTTTAACATTTACAGTAAGAAATGCAAACACTAAATGCAAATAAACAGGGTTTCCCACAGGAGCCTTCTCTTTTGTTGCCCAGTGAGTATTTTCTAACTAAAATGTTATTTTTAGTATTGTGTCTGTGTGATACAACAAGCCTTACACAAATTGCTGTGGAAAGTCTGTGGAAATGTACATTTAGATTATATGCGGTTACAAAACTGGTGTTTGGGGAACCATCTCATAAAAATGTAGTTTGCACCCTTGGGACCTAGTTTATAGGGGGATCCAAGTAGCATTTTATCTGATTAGAGTTAAGTTTCTGCTATGATTTTTAAGCTTACTATGTTGGCTTTAGTATCTATGACTATAGGTTTTTCACTTCCTGCACTAAGTAATGTTTAGAAATGTAGCTTTCTCTCTATAAAACTAAAATTTGAAATAGCTTGAAAAGACATAATAAACTACTAGATTACAACATTTCATAAACACTAGCAATCTCTTATACAAGAAAATATACAAAGGTTGATCTAGAAAACAAAAAATATTCTAAAAAATCACACAAAATTATTTCATAAGATCTCACTTTCATGTTTTACCACACATTTTCCTCAACTTATGGCTAATTTCACTTATCAGATATTATCTTTTTCCCACAGGGATTACTTTTCTACTTTTTTCTCCAAAGCATAACATTTGTCATAAATTGTCTTTGTGAAATGTGGTGATTTTAGATCAACAAAATTCCTTTTCTACAGGGACCTCAATATTTCCAAATCAAAACACTTTTTGTATTAGAGAGGCCTTTAATTCATCATTCTACTGGGATGTAGGGAAGGATTAATTCCCTACCACAACTCAATTACCTTCTAAAAGTCTTCATATCATAGATATCTACTGACTGGTAAAGAAATTTGGGATGGACTGCAAACCACTTTGGTTGAGATTATATTGAACGCACATACACCATCTCATTTTAAGCTCTTAATTTAGGTGCCAAAATTATTCAGCAGGTCAGACCGCCAGAGGATGCCCCAGAACACTCAGTCAGTCTGACAGTTTCATGTCAGCCTCTGACAGAGAATCCCTTTTGCTGACTACAGAAGGAGGTGTGAATTATCTCTAGAAAGGGTCTCATCTCATCCCAGTCTTTCAACTAATTCTGCTACTAGACACCTTGCACTTTGTTCCCTAAGTAGCTCAGTGAAATTGAAGGAGTTGGAAGTATTGTTAAGACTGATCCTGCGCCTGAAGTCCACAGGACCACATCTGCTGTCGTGTCATTAATAGGCAGGGCACAGAAGTCTCTCCATCCCATTGGTCTGCCTTCTGAAGATTTGCTTGGTAAGGGAGAGCCCCTACTATGAAGGCTTTAGAATCTACATAGTCAGAGAAACTACACAAACCAAACCAAAGAAACCAGGTGTGAGGACATATAGCAGGCTGGTAATGGTGTGAATAAGGGTACTTCAAGCCTTTACTTGGATGTTCAGCTACAGCACCAGGACAGATGCCTCTAAAATAAAGGAGGTATCTACTGAATCTGCTGGCTGTGTTCAGGTGCTGAGAAACTCTCCATGGGATTTTATAAAAATTCTGCCTAGTGGATGTGACATTACTGCACAACAGATGAGCACTCTTATAAGGTTTATCATCTAGTACTTTCTGGAAAGCATGAGCAATTGATCCATATTGCCCCAAAAGCTTAGTAGAACCAATACCATTTTAAATGCTTGCATGACACACACAGTGATTACCTTCTCATGTTACTCAACACGTTTGAGCTATAAGGTCCCAAACTGAACTTGTCCCAGCTCCATGAGAAGAGATGTATTGAGGGCAGGAGACAGAACCAGTAAAAAAAAATTATCACATGCGTTTGAGGAAGTAATTAAAGAGGGAAGATTTCTGCAAGCAGAAAAAGACTTGATTCCCTGAATAAATTATTAATTGGAAATTATTCATTCAACTTCAATAAATAAAGCCTCAGTTTGTTTTTCAGAGGAAAAAGAAATCCACAGTATTCCACAAAAGCCAAAAAGGAAATATTAGAGATATTATTTACACTCAAACAGAATGGATTATTCACAGGGTGCTGAAAGCAATCTTTCCAACTAAGTGATGCATCATACTGTCAAGAAGCCAAGTTTTCAGAAGGGCTCATCACCCAGCAACTCCTGCTGAGAGCAGTAGCCTATTGAAAATCTAGCCACTTCATGGGCATGCCTAAACAAGAGCTGGTGGGTTTGGAAACCTGCCCTTGGCTTCCCCTACTCACACACTATGCACTCTACCTTATACAGGCCATCCCACCCAGCCACATGTTCTCTCTTGAATGCCATTATCTGCAGAGTGACGAAGACAACCTGCAGCATCTTCAGATGCAGTGAGAGAGAATATAAAGCAAAACCCTGGCATGCTTCCCACCTTTCCAGGTTTTTCCAAATCTCCGAAGGGGGCAATGCAGCCCTTTCCCTACAGGCTGAATCCTGGCAAGAAGAAAGTAGCATGACCAGAAGAATAGAATCTCTAGTTCTAATAAAGCCGTCAGGGTTGACATACAGTATCTGCTGCTTTTCCATTCTTCTCCATCTCAAGCAGGATGGAGGGATTATGCAGATGAGCCACTATATTGTGTCAGGCTCAAAAACATTGTCCTGTATGCTTGGCATAGCCTGAATTCGTTTCTATATCCTTGAATGCCCGCAGCTATGAACTGTCTTGGTGGGATAAACACCTTAACAAAGCTGTTTAGCAGATTTAGTAAATGGTTCTGGCAGGCAAAAACACTTCTTGTGAATGGGAGAATGTGCTCTCAACCCCCTCGCTCTCAAAGCTTTGAAGTTTTATTTATGATGTATGTTAGAAATAAGGCACTTATTCAGGACTCATGGGCTCTTAAAGCTACGCTGCTTCTTTCACGCAAGCACAGAAATCTCATCCCAGCTGTAAAACCCTTTGCACTTCCCATCCACAGAATAAGCCACCACCAGCTTTTCACTGCTAGTTCATCACTGCATACCTCCACACTTTAGGAGGGATGAAGAAAAAGGAAGGAAGCTTTTGATGCAGTAGCCCCATTCAAGTAAAGAGAAGCCAAGTGACGTCCTTAATCTCTCTCTCTGCAAACTGTGTGTTCTAGAAAGGAGGTAACACAAACCCTCAGCCTCCTAAAGAGGAGTTTATACAGATCCTGCAGGACCAAGTCCTTGTATTAGCACAACTGTTGGGAACAAGTCCTATCAATGTTTCACTGCTGTTTCCTCTTCCGCAAAAGTTCAGGACCAAGAAGGCATTTTTCTTGTACACATATATAATCAGTCCTGGTCATTCAGGCAGCCACAGCCACTGCAGCTTTCTCACTCAGTCTTTTCATCTGGATTTCACTTCCACCACCACAACATATGGTCAGGACAAACACTGTGTGCAAGGTCTGACCTTACTCAAGGCTCCTCTACAGACACACACAATCAATGATAACATGAAAGACAGTAATTATACTCTTTAACTTTATTCCTTTTCTGATTATGCTCTCCCAAAGTCAGATACACTACATATTATTCCCAAGAAGAATGAAAAATAACAAATCCTTAAGAATTATTAAAGTTAAATAGCTGGAAGCCTCTCAGTGGAACAACTGTTTTAAAAAGGATTACACGTTTTAACCCACTACAGTACTATGATGAAACTGAAACCATGAGAATGCATCTCAACTTATCTCTTTTAAGAAGGTTTCATCCTGGTGCAACCTGAAGTATTACTGAAGCAAAAGCTTGGGCCAGATGAAGTGTGAATACAGTAGAGGTGCCTTATCAAGTTATCTCAAATCCTTTCCTGCACTGGGAGCACCACAGCTGATTACAGTGAATCATGACAGCATGGACTGCTAAAAAGCAGGCATTGTAATTTGATTGTTGATCTAGTATCTATTCTTTCTCTTTTGTGTCTCTCTCGGGAGAAAAATAAGAGGTAATAGCAAATCAAAACAAAGAAAGCTTTAAATACAAGGCTAGCACATTACCTTGTCTTCCGTGTTTTGTTAGTATTGTAAGAAAGAATTGACAGATTTGACAAGATGGGTATCAGAAGAATTTGAAAAAGTGCCAAAGCTACAGAATCTAATCAAGATAGACTGTACAGCCAGCTTCTGCAGAAGAAAGGGCTGTGTGCAGGTGGGCTGCATATTAAAACTGAAGGGCAGGCAGTCACCGGAAGTTTTATCCCCGATTTTATGGAAACAGAGATCGATGCTGTGAGTCTCTCCAAACAAAAAAATAAACCAAAAAAAAGCTCCTCCTCCCATTTTACCTTTCTTTGTTAGGCAACCCACCCACTCTTTTGCCTCCCCCACACCTTGATTAGCTCCATTAACCTCCCATATAGGTAGGTTAAAATTCTGGCTGATAGCAGGTCTTTGTCATGCAAAGCATGAAGGCTGCTGCAATGCATCTGAAAAATGGCAGGCTTCTTCACAGCACATTGCCTCAAGAGGCTAAGTCCAATTAGAATATCATCTGAGATCAGTTTTAATTTAGCTTCTATTTATGACTACTTGGCTTAATAAATTAATTTAGTTTACTGTACAAACAAAACCACAAATCTGGGAAGGTGAACAGATTCATGTGATTTCTGGAGAGGCCTTCAACCACATGCTGCACAAGAAACTAATGATTTGAACTGTGACAATCTTAAATAATACCTCCCTGATTCTGCTGAAGTCTAGGCTTATTCTTGACATGTTTCTTCAGTGAGTGAGGGAAAGATGACAAATAAACAGTAAATAGAGTTAGTAAATAGAGATAAATTAATAGTAAAGAGAAATTGATTGTATTAAATAGTGATAAATCCAGTTGTCTCATACATTGGCAACAGTAGAACCCTGATTCAAGAAGGCACTTGGGCACAATTACGTGCTCTTTCTCCATATTTCTGTATGGTATTAGCTGGTTTCCTTACAGGTTCTTTGTCACAACCACATTTCCCATCTAGCAAAGACAAGGTGTTTTCAGGCAATTTTACCGACTTGTTCAGCACCTCTTCTCTTCCCTATGATACTTTCACTACAATAGCCACTCAGCACACACTCAGATTCACCTCTTCCTCCTTAGTCTCTGTCCAGGCCATTCTTTTCCAAGTAGCCCCTGCTGTGCACCAGTCTTGCTAGTCAGAAACCCCTCTCGTAGCTTTCTCCCTAGAGTATGTACCTGATGGCTGTTCTCTAGAGCCCTGTGTCTGCTCTCCAGGAGAAAAAATTACAGTAGCTTTCTGTGCTGGATGTCTGATGAGCAGAAAAGGCACAGGAACTGGGGAGGAACTTGGTGAGACATTCAGGAATCTCAGATGAAACCTCTAGGAGAAGAGAACTGAGCAACATCAGGGTCATATGCACTGCATCCAACACTCTTCAGTAATCGTGCCTGAGCAAAGACTAAGATTTGAAACATCTTCTATATTGGGCTCCAGGAGGAGCCCAGACAAAAGACTAAGTCCCCGTGGCATGCAGTGCAGAAACATGGAAAAAGTGGGAGAAAAATTGGAAAAGTTAAGCAAACCAGCAAAATTTCTCCAAGCATTTCTGCACCTATAGCATGACAGTTAAAATGAAGTCAATGGTAGGTGTCAAAAAGTTGTTATTGTGTGGGAGCTGTTTCTCTGATCTCCATGCAAATGCTGCATCCCTCCTTTTGATTTCAGTAAAATGCCTTGGAGCCTTTCTCTGAGCATCACTTGTTGAGTGTCAACAGATACTTTAGGTTCACATCATCCATGAAAGAGTCCAAACACCAGAAGCCAAAGAAAGCTGTACCCTTTTTTTTCTACAAGCAATGGTGTTTAAACAGTTCTCAAGCACTCTCAAAGGCTTGTATTCCATTTTGCAAAACAGGACTATTCTATCTGCCATATGGTAGGTTCAGAAGAGCAATGAGTTTTCCAAAATCAAAAGGAAAAACTACAGGAAGGGATTTGGAGAAGAAAACATTTCAAAACCTCTATAGACATGAATATATAGTACCAAGTGAGAACTATTCCTTTTTCATTTGAAGGACTTTTAAATGTTTCTATTTATTGTAAATATCTCCTTCATTTTAGCCCCTTTAGCACTGCTTAGCAGGGACATATTTACTATATATTAACTATAGCAGTATTATAAATTTCAAATGAAAGCCATGGCTGAGGAAATTCTACTCCAGTACGGTACAGCAAAAGTGAAAAATTCAGTGGAGTTTCTCAGCCTTGATACTACCATAATTAAAGTCTGGTTTGAGAACAATCTCTTGCGGTAACCTCCACATTCAACTGTAGTATTTTTTTTACTACAGGGTTCACTTTACATGAAGAAATCCAGATCTCTAATCCTCACTTTACTGTTTCACATCTGACATTCTAATTTATGATAGTGCAAAACAGGTTTACTGCACTAGCAAATCAAAGTAGTGATTTTACCCTAGTTTAAATGAACCAAGGAAGCTCCCAGTAATGAAATATCAGGTCTTCTGCATTTCTAAGTTGTAACCTCCAAATTTGATGTTACAGCAGCTGAGGAGAGATGATTAGCATAGCTCATCCTGTAAAGATTCCAAAGTCATCATCCTTTTCAACCAACACAAGAAATTAGGATTGCAGATGTAACTCAGAAATGTTATTTGCAAGAGCAAATTAGTATATTCTATTCTTTGTATTATCTGCATAGTTTCTGTTAGTGTATTTTAACTGTTTGTAGAAATGTTTCCTTAAACACTAGCACTGACACCTGTGCAAGACACATACATCACATCTTTTCTGAAATAATTTCAAGATCTGCCCTGAGATACAATGGGTTCCAAGGAGAGCTTGCTGGAATATTTTGTAGTAAGGCAAATATTTTTCCAAAAACTCTTTTCAAAATGCACATCATATTCAAGATGCCTCCACATTTTTTTTCTTTTTGACAAAGAAGCACCTCTCAGATCTACGGCCATTTTTCTCGTCTTATTAGAAAGACCTGTAAGTTGAAGACACAGTTGTTGATGCTATGTAGTATCATGAAAACATTCAGACATTCCTGGTTTTCAAAAGAAGCACAAATTCTCAGACTTTTTTTGAAACTCTGAAAGCTGCTGTGAAATCAGTCTGTTCTACTGCATGGATCTTTTCCAAATCTTGATAAAGGCTTCTCTTTTCTTATACTTCCACAATTGTACAGGGCACAGAGGAGAGGAATGTACAGCAGCACGTCAATATTCTCCTACACAAAGACAAATTTTAGAGCTTAAATTAATTCTGAATTTTTCTCCTATAAAACTGAAATACCACCCCTACTACCCCTCAGAACATTTCTGGCAAACCCATGTTCTTAAGAATGTTTTTTAAACTTTCATTGATTTATAAAGGAGTTATCCAATATTGGGTGCTAAATACATGAGAGGATCTGACTATATTTTCCAGGAATATCTCTGAATTCAATAAATTAAATTAATATTTAATGTCTGTGAACTTTGATTGTCCCTTTGGGGTGAATCACAGAAAGTCTTGGCCTTCACTGATAAAGCAGACAGACAAAAAATGGATTTCAGTTGATATCTGCTCTGTCCCCCCATGTATTCTTTTACTGGCAGAGATACTGGAACATGTGGTACTTGAGATCCACTTCTTTGTTTTCCATATTAAACCATAACTGGTGTGAGGCAAATCCATAAACCTGCCAAATTAATCAGTTCAGCATTTGCAGAATATAAAGCTAATCTGAAAAATAAAGCTGGCAGAGTGAAAGCACAGACCCACTGAGAGCATGCAGCAAAGCTCCCACTGGTGAGAGCAGACGCAGAACACACCCAAGACTACCTGCAGAATTGATGCAAAGCAGAAAGCAATTTCTTAGGATTGGATTTTTCATGGAATCTAAGATTGTTAGGCACCCTGACCCCACTGTAATTTAGCTTATCAGAAGCTTCAAGCTGTTCACAAACAGCTGGGACCCAAAATTTCCATTACGGTTTTATGGGTTTTTCCAGCAGAGCTCTAAACTTCCTCTGACACCGGTTGGAACTCACATTGCGCTGTATAACAGCAGTGATACTAACAAATATTTGCTAATACTTGCCAATATTTGCTCCTACTGCTTTGTTAGTCTCCTTACTCTAAGCATCCATTTTCGATAACTGCTGCCACACTTCCCTGATCCCATTGGGCTGATGATTGAAATTAACAATCTGCCCATCATCACTGGGCTTCACATAGATCTTGCAGAAAGTGCAAAGGCAAAGGCAAAGTTGTTGTGGTTGGCTGGAAAAAATTGCAGGCATTATTACTAAGTTTGAAGAGACTTGTCATTGGGCAATGACAGAGGCAATATCTATGTGAAGCCCAGTGATGATGGGCAGATTGTTAATTTCAATCATTAGCCCAATGGGATCAGGGAAGTGTACTGATTTCCACATTGTCCCATTCTGATGAATAGACAGTGGTTTGTGTTTATTCCACTTGCTTGTCCCTCAAAGCAGCAAATAACATTTATCCTTGCCAGTCAGTGCCCTTTTTCCCACTTGGCAAGCACTGCTTTGCTTGCCGCTGGATCTCCTTTTGCACAAGAAACAGAAGGTTTCTTCTTGGTTTTGATTATCTCCTTATTTTTATTAGCATAGTCTATAGCAGCTCAGCTCTGGGATCCTGGCTAAAGGCCTTCCAACAGCCTTGTTCCCCTGACACCTCACTTTTCCAGTAGCACCGTAAAAGCCAACTCGCACACCAGCAGATTTTAAATACCCGTTCAGTGGAAGGTGAGTACAGATGGACACAGGCAAGCGTTCTGGTGGTCGTCAAGGCAGTAACATTTTGATTCAGGGGAAGGAACCCAGCAATTCAGAAGTCCATTTTGGGCTACCTTACTATAACACACTACTGCTACAAAAGTGTTCCCCGGAGATACACTTGCCCACACCCCCAGCAGTATGCTGGCTTGGCTATAGTTTCTGTTAGGAATGAGTTTGATATGGGAGAGTAAACTGCATTTTTTTCAACACAATCAGGGATTGAGCCTCAGTCCTTCAGTTCCAAGAGCTGCCTTTGCTGTTGAAAGCAGCAAAGAACAGAAATAGACTCTACTCTCACATCTTCAAATCCCAAAGGATTATGTCAGAAACAGCAGGTGATCTCCAGTCCTGCTCTATCCTCTGCACAGATAGAAAAGGACTTAAAAGAAAGAAACTGAAATTTCCTCCCTATGTATTTTTTTTACTCTCTACTGCCTTTCAGTTTTAAAAAATGTGAAAAAAATAAGACAGATAAGGGGATCTGACATCCTTCATGTCACAAAAACATACAAAAATAGGGAGAGAGGCTGGTTTACAAAAAGAAACAAATACAAAACCAACAAAACAGCAAAACTGGCAAACAAGAAATTATTTGTGCCTTTTGGTTGTTTTCTTATTTCACTTGGGATATAATAAGGCATGGAAACACCTTGCTCAGAGCAGTCAGGAATCTGTCCTTATGCTGAAAAAAACCCCGAGCAACTTGGTCTGAATGTGTTGTTGGCCCTGCTCTGGGCATGTGGCTGCACTAAATAACCTCCTTAGTACAGCTGCAATATCGCCACCACTGTTGCACATTCTGTCATTTGTTTATGCAAACCTTATTACTTTCGTTCAACATTTTTAATCAGGAGTATCACCAATATAAGAAAGGATCTCAAAGCAAATCCTGAACCTGGTTTGACCTTTACCTCATTCAGAGTAGATGAGAAACCACCATGTGGAGCTGCATTACAGATATACTGGTACCAACTTAGCCACAACATCCAGTATGGGCTGGACAACTCTCCTAATTTCTCCAAGTGTAAATCACTCTTCAAACTAATGGGGTAGAGAAATTATAGCAGCAGCATGTTATTACCCTGCAGTTTTAAGATATTACCCTTTCAGATATCTAAGCTACAGAAGCCTCTAATTTATCTCTGGAGAAACTGCCTGCACAAATGCTTAGTTAAAAGAGGTGTATATTCATACAAATTTCAGAGTTTGTATTTGCACTAGGGAGGAAAAAATACTGAAATATCCTGCAAGGAAGTCAATACATCACTGTAGACAACAAGTACACCTTGACTGCAGTCTCCATCTCTCTGCCTTGTACTCAGTCAATGAGTATGTTGACCAGACACTGCAGATAGGGCATGACAGTGAAGGAGCTGAGAGGTCTCCCAAAAATCATACAAACCTCATTTGTTAGGTCAGCACATTATCTATGGCTATCATACTCAGTACCAGAGAGGATGCTGTGCCCCCAATACATCCATATGGGGTACCCTTGGACTTGGAGAAACATCATTCTTTCTTCTGGCTACATTCCCAGGTCTGTGCCCAACCCACTTCAAACAGGGCCGAATTCCTTTCTACCTTTTCCTGAACTCCTTACTTTAAGAGACATCCACATCCATCAGTTTCTTATCTACAGTCTCTTTCCTCTTTTCTTATATGTAGAGGGAAGAGCTCTGAAAAGTAACTCTCTGGCCTTCTCCAGATCTCAGCTCTGCTCTCAGGCCTACAAAAGATGCCGTTAACAAAGCAAGCATTAATTCAGTGAATTGCTCTTTGCACGCATGAACTCATTCTGTTCAAGATTTTCTTACCTTTACTTCCATTTGTTCCCTCCTCTGTTAACTCCTTTCCCAAGAAAAATTAAGTTTATTGAACCTTTTTAGTTCAGGCTTCTGAAAAGCTTTTAGCACCCATGAATCCAAGGAGTATTTAAAAAAAGTTAATTAACTTTTAACTGTATGTATGAAAAGCTGGAAGTTTTCAGACATGCCCAGCACAGCAAACAGAGGCAGGAATATATTTATTTCAGCATCATTGGTTAACCAGGAACTGCAGGAGCAGACCTCTGAAAAAAAACTTCTCTTTGACACCCTCCATGATTAAATGGCAATATAGACACAAGTGTCTCACTCTTCTCTATAACTGAGTGTTCCATTTCTGGTCTTTTATTACCAGTTTCAAGAATAATCTTCTGCTTTATGGGGCAGGGGAAAGAGGGCAGGCAGAAATCAACGTTTCTATTGAATGGGAAATTCTAGTAATTCAATCTCTTTTTTCTTCTGTGTAGGAGAAAATAGAAGTGCTTACAAGAAAGCACTAACTTTTTCTTTTTTTCTTTTCAAAAGAATGAAAGAGTTCAGGACAAAGATGTTTCATTTTTATTAAACAGTTTCTCAATTGAAATTATTTATTTTACTTTCCTGACTGAAGAAGTCGCACTCCGTTTTGCTGAACCAAACAGACACTAGTTGTGTTAATCCTGTTCCAAGTTCCACCAGGCCTGCCTGAGAGATAACAGACTTACTGCTCCTTCTTTCATCAGGAGCACATGGAAATGCCACATTCCACTTTAGATTCCACAGCACTGGGATAATGCATCGTCCCCTCCCAGTCCATGCAGTTCCTGATACAGAAACTTCCAAATGACTAGGGAAAGTGGCCACACAGGAAACAGCTCCACAATTGGTTAGCCTTCTTAATCAGTACAAACTCCCTTTCATTTAACAAAATTAAATACTGTAACCTCCATTTGATTCAGTTGCACCTGACATGTCCCTTCTGAGTCCCCATTTCCAAGCTCATCTGTCTTGCCGCACAGTAGTCAAGTCACTCAGGTTCTTGCAAAGCACTACATCACATAGCTCCCAGCACCCTGAATTTGATTTACTCTCCTTCTCAAGGACCTAATTTCCCTAATTCACTATTTGCTTGTGGAAATATCTCACACTACAAAGCAAAGTTTCAGTTTCTGTGGAAAACTACCTCCTGAGTAAGCGAGAAAAAAAAAAAAAGAAGCCAAAATATCTTTTTACTTTATGTGTAATTTTCTGTCACCAAACATTTTAGGCAAAACATGAAAGCCTGTACTGTTTTCAGCAGTTTATCAAAACTATTTATTTTTGTTACCAGAATACCCAGAAGTCATGGCATTTTCTTACTTTTGTTGAGAAATTAACTTTGCCCTGAAGGGAACCATGTCATTGTTCTCTACATCTATCCTGCTATGCCACAGAGCAGCTCCCAGCGTTACCAACCTGTGTGCCTCTGGAGTAGCCATTCCCCTGATGAGACAGACACAGAGTCCACCACTGGGACTGCAGAGCCAAGTGCAATCTCCCAATCTGGAGAGACCTTTGAGATCCTGAAAGTGGAGACAGAGAATAAGGAGAAAGGTAAGTAATTGTTCTCCTCAGAGTTCTGGTACCAGCTCAAAACTTTTCAGTTTAGGGTTGGAGATAACAGAATAAATAAATTCTTCCAGGAACAGCGTTCTCCTATTTTGTGTTCTTGCCCACTAGCTTCTCTATTTTTAGATACATATCAAGAAATCCAGACAGCTTTTTTCCTTTCCCAAGATGCACATTTTTTTGGCATAGCATTCCAGCTCTTCAAGTGTTTTTCATGATCCATCTCCAGCCTGATTTTGCTTGGTGTTTGTACAATAAAGTCAACAAAATGCAAACTTTGGAGCACTTGAATCATAAAGACACTAAGTTTTCCATCATCTGACGATTTCTATTAAATCCTTCACAGGACTCATTTTCCTGACTCAGGGTAACCACAAACTACAATATTTAAGTTGTAAATTAGAGCCTTTTATACTATTTGAAAGCCCAAATCATCTAGTTGCTAAAGAGATTAAGTATTTAAAAGTATTTTTTCTCTGAAACCTTTCCCATTAGAATTAGCTGGAAATGAACCAGCATCAAGTGAATGGGTTTCCTCTATCATTAAAGCATGAGATCAATACAATGAAGATGAATATCAGTAATGTTGAGTCACCTTTTTTGTGTCTCTGGTTAAATTGCTCCAAGCACAAAATGCAAATGTTTCCATTGCTTCCTACACATGGGCTTTAACAACTTGAAACCCATCTGAATGTAGCATACAAAATTCACTTGAATATAGTACTGCTTCCTGCATCAGTAAGACTGAGTGGACCAGGAAAGGTGAACAAAACTGTGCAAGAAAAAAGGTAAGTTTAACACCACGTAAGAGCATGCTTAAGGGTATAAATAGAAAACTCATTTTTCTCTGTCCCTTTCTGGCCAATTAAGCATTATTACATTTTTTTTTAATCAGGAAAAAATAGTAGAGGAGGCAAGAAAGAAAAACATGACAAAACAGGATAGATAATGTATTTTTCTCCTTTAAAAGTTTGAATTTTGGGGAAGGAAAAAAGGTTAATTTTTTTCTAGTCTTTGCTTGTTAGAAATAATCCTGTAACTTCACTCATGTTTGCACATGGTCTCTAACAAACATAGCTAGAAGAAATTGTTGAACTTGTTAAAGCATAACTTCACAAAGCAGATTAGTGGAGCCTTTTCTTTAGCTAGGTAGGCCCCTCAATACAAGTTTCATACGGTTAAAACCAGCAAAAAGCACAGGAATGGTCATACTTGGTCAGAGAAAGGACTTGCCTAGCCCCAGAGATGCTCTTGGACAGAAGTCATCTCATACTCCTGACCTTGGCATCCATTGAAATATGATATCTTCCGCGTGGTCCATGGTTGACAGACACCTTGTGCCAAAGAATTTTGAGCCAAATGTTGCTTTTATATATTTAGCAAGTTTCAATCACTTTATTTTCAATAAACCTCAAGAATCCCCACCGAAACAGCGAAAGCTTTTACCAGTGAATGGTAAAAGCTACATTATGTGTCAAGTGACACTGGAAATAAATTTCAGTGAAGAGCCATCTCCTCTTGCTTTCAGCTAAGGTCTCTCTGGTTTCCCCAGAAATGCTGCCTGGGGTTGTGATTTAGCAGTTAGGACTGGAATAGTGGGGACATGGGGTGAGACATGGTAGAGGAACTTGGGTGGTGCTGGTGCTTTAGCTTCAACATCAGTGGGTAACTACATGATTTCTGCAAATATAAAATCACTGAGACATACATCATCCTGGTAGTATAAGTTGAGTGGTGAGATACATATTTCTTACATGGGGGATTGGGATGCAGACAGCACTCTAATTCGATCTCTCAGCTAACAGCGGCGAAAAGGAATTTAATTTGTATGCTAAGAGATAATAGTCCTAACTGCCAGATCCTGGGCCTCTCAAGCTTGATTCAACAAAATAAATTTGCAAGAATGCAATGAACTACTTCAGTCCTGGTCAAAGGTTGTCTGTCTGCACCTTCTGCTGCTATGAAAGAGGGCATGCACTGGCCTGACACATCTTAGCAAAGTATGTGGGGTTCTGGCTTTCAGTAGTGGAACGTATGATAGAGGATTCTCCTCACAGGAGCAAACATGAATGTAAAGTGTGGTCTGGATAAGACCTCTCCTGGCTGTCCATTTGGTGCTGGTACTTTGTGTCTTCAGTCTGAATAGCTTAGACCTAAATATCAGATCAACAGTGAGAGAGTGTGAGAGGATATACTCTGCTCTTCTTAACATTCTGAGAAAGAGGGGACCCCCCCCTTGTGTTTTCATTGATACGAGCCTACTATGAGTAATGTACATTTGTTGTTGTGCCTTACATTAATCTTTGCTAGTCGTGCTTCCTTGTGTGGAAAGAAAGCTGATCTTCCTGCCTAAAATGGGCTGTACCAGCACCAAGTGGTATAATGTAGCCACGTGTATTGGGTGGCCAGGTTTTGGTAGTGGGTGAGCTACAGGAGCAGCTTCTTTGAGAAGCTGACAGCGACTTCTGTGTCTGATAGAGCCAATGCCAGACAGCTCCAAGATGGACCAGCACCTGGCCAAGGCCAAGTCCATCAGTGATGGTGGTAGTGCCTCCGGGATAACATAGTTAAGATGTAGGAGTAAAAAAAACCCTGCACAACTGTAGCTGGAGACAGAAGTGAGAATATGTGAGAGAAACAGCCCTGCAGACACCAAGGTCAGTGCAGAAGGAGGGGAAGGAGGTGCTCCAGGCATTAGAGCAGAGGTTCTCCTGCAGCCCGTGGTGTAGACCATGGTGAGTCAGGCTGTCATCCTGCAGCCATGGAGGTCCATGGTGGAACAGAGGTCCACCTGCAGCCCATGGAGGTCCCCATGCCAGAGGAGGGGGATGCCTTAAGGAGGCTTTGATCCTGTGAGAAGCCTGCAATAGAGCAGGCTCCTGGCAGGACTTACGGCCTCATGGAAAGAGGAGTCCACACTGGAGGAGGTTTGCTGTCAAGACTTGTCACCCTGTGGGGGACCCATGCAAGAGCAGTCTGCTCCTGAAGGACTGCACCCTGTGCAAGGGATCCATGATGGAGCAGTTTGTGAAGAACTGCAGCCTCTGGGAAGGACTGATGATGGAGAAGTTCCTATGGGACTATCTCCTATGGGAGGGACCCTATGCTGGAGCAGAGAAAGAGTGTGAGGAGTGCTCCTCCTGAGGAAAAATGAGCAGCAGTGATAACATGTGATGAAATGACCACAGCCCCCATTCCCATCTCCCTGCATCACTGAGGTTGGAAGGAGGTAGAGAAAATCAGGAGTGAAAATGAGCCTGGGAAGAAGGGAAGAGTGAGGAAGAAGGTACCTTTAATATTTAGTTTATATTTCTCATCATCCTACTTTAATTTGGTTGTTAATAAATTAAATAAATTTTTCCCCAAGTCAGATTTTTTTGCCTGCGGCAGTAATTGATGAGTGATCCCTCCCACCCGTATCCCAATCGACAAGCCTTTTATTATATTTTCTTGCTCCTGCCCAGGTAAAGAGGGGAGCCATAGAATGACTTTGGTGAGCACCTAGTGTGCAGCCAGGGTCAACCCATCCCACCCAGGAAAAAGCTGCTGAGGTTAGCAATTATCTCAGCAGAGGTGAAGACACTGGATGCTGCCTAAATGCTGCTGACCTGGGGTATATTCCTGTGCAGCAGGAATATACCAACATGGCTTTTGAGCTAGTAGGAATTGCTTGTTGCTCGTTACATTTGAGTTCCACAGAAATGTGATTTCCCAGGGGTCTGGCAGCTCAATCAAACCATGTTTCTGAACAAAAGGATGACTTTAGCATTTAGAGACCATGTAAGTACTTCCTTATAGCAGTGACCCTGCAGGAGATGAAAGCTGTGCTTCTGGTGTCAATTCATTAATAGAAGGCCTTTATGCCAAACTACAGCTACTTGAATGGATTTCCCATAGATTTTTCACCATGTGTTGGGATCACAGCAGGAAACTTATTAGATGTGACCTCATCAGAGGGAAGAAAAAGGTGAGAAAAGGTGATAGATTCATGAAATCAATTTGGACATGCACAGCTGATATTTAGAGAGAGAATTTTCTTCACATGTTCCCCATTTTTAATAAGCCTCTTTCACAGTAGAAACTATTTGCTTCTGTCTTGCCTCCCAAGGTTTGTCTTTCAAGAACTAGCCTCAAATTGCCTAAAAGCAAAGCAATCAGCTATTTTATTTGGTGAATCCCTGACTTTTTCCATATCACTCTGGTAATGAATGACTTCAAAATGGGAAGACAGACCAAGACTTCTGCTAGCTGCAGGGTAGGTGGGGTTTTGGAAGAATGTTTCAAGTATTTTCCTCTGTCTTTGTGGAGTGGGAGATACCCGGTATAGTGATTTGCTCTGTGTAGTGTGTTGCCCCATCATCCCCCCCACTATCAATCTCAAGTGAGAGGCAGAGCCGGATTGCTTCAGGGCCTGTGAGATAATAACACACTTGCTACCAATGGGAAAACACTTCCTGCTATGTATAACAAAATCAGGTAATTCTGTACTTTCCACAAGCTCATCTCTAGCCATGATGGCTAGTATGCCTGGAAAGGTCTTGTGATTGAGCCTTTCACCATGTCTTATTATACTTGCCTCCTGCATGATCTTTCAGGGGACTGTCTATCTGATCTAGTGGAAGGTGATCCTGCCCATGTCATGGGTGTTGGAACTAGATGATCTTTAAGGTCCCTTCCAATCCAAACTGTTCTATGGTCCTGTGATTCTATGATTCCATGATTGTGGCTCATTCTCGCTTCTGTTGCGTGGTTTCATCTGACTCTCTACACTGAAGTTGTACAACAAACAAATCTTTGTATTTTTCTCTTAGTTTGCATGAAGAAATTTAGCTCCCATTTGTTCCCCGTGGTATTTTTTTTTTTAAATGCATCCTCCATGAAAGAAATATCCCAGCCTGAAATTTGCCTGTGGCAATGTGGTAGCAGCTCTCAAAATCATCTCTCTGCATTGACAGATTCATCTAAATTGGTTGCACAAAGAACTAGGAACTAGGGGGCATTGAAGGAGACCAGCAGGTTGCAAGCAATTTGTAGTGCCAGCCCAACGGACTGAGTGCTCCTAGCTCCAAACCTTCCTGTTAATAATGACCCTTTGGGGGATTTCTACTCCTATAGGTGTGTGGGGGCACAGAGGTCGTTGCTTTTTTAGAGCAGACAGTTGCAACAACATGGACATCTAGCCACACACTTTATGCCGTAACAATGTTATGAAATTCAGTGCAATGTGCTCCATAATAAAAGTGAACTGAATAGAATGTATTTTACTGACACAAGGGACTGCTTTTCATCTCTCTCCCACTACCATCTGCCCCAATGTTCTATCAGGTTTTTTCAAAAACACTGTGTTTTACTTTTCCATAACATCTCAGATCTCAGTGATTGTACCATCATTTTAAAAGCATCCACCTTGGGAGAAGCACTGACTGCATTAGAAATGCAGAGCTGAGGTTCAGCAGACATGATTTCTAATTCCATCCTTGCCATTGCCTTACAGATACAAGCAAACCATAGAGACATGCTTGAAAAATTATCTTCCCACTGCACACAGATAAAAATTTACGAAAAAGTAAAAGCTGTTCAGTTGGAGGTCTTCAAAAAGAATTTTTTTCAATTGACACGTTGGCTCCAGATTTAGTAACTGTAGGATGTGTGTAGGTGTGTGCGAGTGGAGGCTAGAGGGGTGAGAGGGTACCTTATGAAATAAAGGAGAACTACAATTTTAATCCAGAATTTCCAAATGGAACAGTACCAGAATTGCATCAAAACTATTTTTGAGAGGAAAAAAATGCAGTTTTCTTCTAAAACGTGCATTTTTATCTCAAAACATGTTTTCAAACAGCTTTCATACCCCATATATCAGTGATTGAAAAGATATGGACTGTAAGCAGCTTCTGTCCTGCAATAAATACTGTATTTACACTGTTGCAGGCTTCTATTTGTTGATAAATGAAGAAGTAGAAGTAGAACTGTGGTTGAGGGCTTCATGTTAAGCACTTGATATCAAGCTGATAGATTATTATGATCTAAATAACTAAATATATTAAAGTCCCATTACTTAATACTAATGACAATGCGAGGGCGTATTTGCTAAACAGCCTTCCTGTCTTCTCAGACATCAATACTCAGCAGATTACAGGAACAGAATTTCAATAATCACTCATATTTTTCTACTACACTTCAACAACATGCCACACTTACAAAAGACAAAATACAATTCATTTCGATCCCGCCAGTTTCAATGCCTCCTAGCAGCTGTGAGGTGGGCTTATCGGGGCCCTTCCCATGTCTGTTTAATTAGAGATAATAACTGAAGGTATTAATCACACATTTACAACACATTTTTCCAGAGATAGAGACACCCTGCAAACTGTGTGACGCAATGTACATCCACCTATTTATGTTGCTATGACTATGCTGTTCTTGCTCTAAAAGAAAGATATAATCAAAACTTAAGTAATGGATTTTCACATTTAGTGGGCTGGGCTTTCGCCTTGGAACAGCAACCTAGTGCCAGTGATTCTCTCCTGACTTTCATTTTTCCTTACTGCTGTTGGAGGAAGCGGGAGAAATCATCCCCAGAATGTTTAGGAACATGCGTACCGCTAAAATAAAAAACCTTGTAGAGCTGGTCTCCGTCACACCATTCAGTACTAAGTGTGGTAAGATATTAAGTGATGTGTGTTGTTCTATCAAGTTAACCACAACACTAGGGAACATACTTTGTCCTCATATTGGATGAATTAGAAACTTAAAAATTTGAGGCAGTCCACAATGACTAGGTGGCTGACCACTGTTGGTGATTGAAGGTCAAGGAAAGTTTTAACGTGCAAATCTAGCCCTGGGCACCAAAAGAGAGGCACAAGAACCTGAAATACAATTTTAAATGCAGTCTAAGAATTTGGAATAACAGAATTAGATAACAGAACAGGTCACAAACTGAATATCCTACTCCCTGAAGTTTCTTGTAAATAAGGATTGGGACACAAGACTATGTATGTGTTTCCAGTAGTATAACAATGGAAAACCTAGCAAGAACAACATTTTGAAAAATGTTCCCTAACTCCTAATAGTCTTTATTTAGTGCTCACATTTTTTTAAACCACCTTTGTCAAAAAACCCAAGTATTTTCCATGTTGCAGAGCCTTAGACCGAGAGCAGACAAATTCATATACAAGTCTTTCAACTGCTTTCATTTACCCCTTGTACAAGTGACATCAGTGTGACACCACTTTACTTTTCAGCCCTCTAGAATAGCAAGTTACCGGTGCAGGACAGAAGGCCAAGTCAGGGCCACTGCAACTGAAGTTGAACAGACTTCTGGATTTCAATGAGCCTTTACTTTACTCTCTGCCTTTACTCACAGAGGAAACAGCAAATACTACACTCCATCACAGGACCGCTCTTAGGATTTGTACTTCTATGAACAACATAATGCCCCCAGCTAGAGCAGAGGAGAAATCATTTGATGGAAGAAAAGGGAGAGCATTTCATAAAATCCAGAGCATTTAAAAGAAATTTTCTGTGTCTAGACAGCTGAGATACGGTCACAGTTTATATGGGGGCCTCACTGGTCTTCAGGAGCCTGCTGAAGCATCAAGAAACTTTAAAGGTCATGTAGAAAACCATGCCACAGGTGGCAACACTGAGCTTACTTGGTTCTTTGTCTGCTGAAGTGTTGAAATGAACAAGCCTTGCCATTACTTGAGGTGGAGGGAAAATACAAGCCCCAATGGCCCTGTGTTACTTGACACATATCTCTAAGTGCCCATGCCTGCAGTCTGTGGCCCATATCTCTACCCTGACACAGACGCTTTATGTTCCTAATCTCTTTCTCTTTATTTGAAAAAAACAAAAACAAAAACAAAAAACCCTAAAAATTCTGTGAAGAAAAGTAGGATCCAGCCATCCCCAAGCCTGTATTTTCACAGGACCTTATGGGAAACTAAGATATTTATGACTGCAGGAAATGCTCAGACCAAACAGGGTAGACTCAGGAGGAAAGAAGGGGATCCGCATACATAGCAGGTTTTTTCCTCCATTCTTTCTGCACACACCACACCAAGCTTCACATTGTGGAGCAGTTGTATCCTCCCAAATTCTCACCATGCTGCCTGGAGCTGTGCTTTCCAGATACAGTAAGTAGACAGATGAGAGCCTCATCTGCTGCTGACAGGCTCCACAGAAAAATACCCCTTGGCAACAGGGGGCTCTTATGGAACTACATACATTACTCCCCAGCTCTGGCTTGGGAAAGGTTCTCTGAAACAGTTTTCAACTTCTGTGGAAATAATTGGTTATGTCTCTGTTAATGTCATATTTAACAGCTCCACTTGCTATAGAACATAAAGAAAGGTTATTACACAACATCAGCTTTTCCTTCAGAGGCTAGAGAAAGGCACTAGAATCTCTCCTGTGCTGTTTCCACAGGACAAGGCTGTTTTGTTTAGCACTGAACACCAGCCAAGGTGAGTTCATGTTAGTTGATGAGCAGAAATCATCCCGAAAAAAAGCAGCAAGTGAAGCCCATACAATTTGGATTGAAAATCTTGGGAACTTACTGAAGTTTCTCTGCAACAAGGAGATGAGATCTGCCCTTTATTCAGAAAGGCTCAGTCACAGGCTGTCACCTATCACAAAACAAATTATACTCACTGTACGAACCAGAAACATCAGCAGGGCTTACAAAAGTGAATATATGCATCTCAAATTGCAGTTGTGCCCTATATAATGTCCCCATCACTAGGAGAGATGTTTACACATTATATGTAAGTCCTGCCTTCACCTATGTCAAGTCCACACTGAAGTATGTCCACGTAGCAAAAACACACCCCTTCTTTCAGCATATGTTTCAAAATATCATTAGGAATTTGACTGAGATGCTCACAATGCTTTCCATTTTTCTGAAGTCTCCTACCCCTAGATTCCTGTGATTGCATGAAAGAAAAATCATTGCAGATATAAAATAGAAGTACAAATTCACACAGGGACAGTGAAAACATTTTTTCTATTAATAAAAAATCCACGCTCTTGCAACTTCCTCCTGAATATGTATAGGCAGGGAACAGCTGAGGTGTGAACGCTGCCATGTGGCAAGGGAAAAGAACAGAGCTCTCAGCGCTATCACACATGGCTTATTTAGGCAAAGGTAAGCTAACTCTTTACTATGAAACCAGTCTCACCACTAAGGTACATATAAAGATAAAGGACCTTTCTCCCTAAGATTGCAAGGCATGTACTGAAGTCATGTAGGAAGTTTTGAAAATCATTACCTTCAAATCTGATTAAGCCGATCTGAAAGAAAAATCAACCTAATGAATATAGCATGCATCCAAAAGCATTTTTAAGCACTGCTTTACTACCATCCCAGTGATTAACATTTGCTGCTTATTTTTCCTGTCTTTCCTGATTTTTTTTGCAATTTGCTAGTCCTTTTTCCTTGCAGATATATCTGTGCAGATGGCATAGAAGAAGAATTACCCCATCTCTGTGTTCAACTCAGACAACTGCAGTTACAACCACCCAGGTTGGGAGTACAGCCAGAACAGAGGTTAGCTGCTTTGGCAAAGGAGGAACACCTATAGCTGCTTCCAAGAACATAACAACTGGAAAGGTAGGTTTTCCAAAATGGCTAGAAAGACTCTTTCCCTGGGACCAGCTTAATGCTGAACTCTGTTTTTATGCCTCCTGCTTAGCAACAGCAATAGTCAATAGCAGCCACTGAAATCTGTCAGTCATGGTAATTCCCATTACCCTACAGCATGGTGACTTTGTGGTAGCTGCAGAAAGAAATTAATTTTTCTCTCCGGTGCTGCTGGAAACAGAAATAACTAGGGGAGCTGAGCTCCACAAGTTTTATTTTATGGAGACCCAGTGTGATACAGGGAACAGGTTTCAACTGGCTCCAGATAAAGTCAGTGCCACAGAGTGACTGGAGTCCTGTTAGAGGATTAAAAAAAAAAAGTTCTTCTAGCAACAGCACAAAGTCTGAGAATCTACTTTTCATCAAACTCTTCTACCAGAGCCTTTTTACTACTAACTGACTGTATTTAATGTAGGTTCTGGTACACCAAAAGGTGTAGAGCAAAGTCATTAGAAGATGGATCTGTCAGAATATCCCTCAGATAAATTCTGAGGGCTTTCTTGTATCTGCAACTGATGAACAGAAACCAGAAGTCACAAGGACTAAGAACTGAATAATATAGCTGAGTTTAAAAATTAACAAAAACAACAACAAAAATCAGACTTAGGACAAGTATTTGCATTTTGCTCTGAAGTGAAAAAAGTTCAGCTTGGTATTGGAAAAATATTTAATTAATCTGTTAAATTAATCTTTGCCATTTGCCAGTAAATTCAGTCTCTTCTTGATACCAGTCTTTCCTAGACCAGAGTCTCAGGGAAAACAAACACTCAGGCAACATGTTCCCAGAGATGGTTTTCTTGAAACAGCTCAGTGCTACTGAAGACTGTGCTGTATTCAGTAAAAAAATCCTTACTTTCATGGGAGAGAGAATGCATATGGCTCTTGAGGCACCATAACCCCCTTCAACATATGAACTGACTGAAAAAATAAGCCAAGATAACAGCAGTAAGTTATGTGATAAAAACTAGTCTGCACACACATAAACCAGCATGGTAGGATACACATTTTAGAGAATGCAGACATTTGGGGATTGCATAGGACTCATGGGATGTTCATGAGAGGATTTGAAAGCAGGGAAAAGGACAGATCTAGGTGACTTGGAAAGGAAAAATTGTGGGAAAATAGAGAGGGGTAGAAGGGAGTGATTTCTTGTTAATAGGGCTGCTCTGTATGCTTCTCTGGCAACACCCTGCTCATGATCAGCACAGTCTGTCTTATTTTCTTAATGGATTCCATTTTTTTCTGTTTTTCTGGGTGAAAGATTCTCATTTCTGTGTGCATATGTGAACTGAAGTATCAGCAACTGGAGTGGCACCTTCAGTCACAGGGGCTCGTGGGTTTGGGGTGCCAGCATTTGGAGTGAGTGAGGGTCCAACACCCCGCTGATTTCAAAAGGCATCTTAATACCTCCTGAAGACAAATGTCACCTTTGATTTCACTGTGTTGTCACAACATATTATTTGGATCTATCCACCTACAAGGAGAGGAAAGGGAGTTGCACGCTTCCATTTGCATTTTGTTACATAAGAGGCTTCAATTACTTGATTATTTTAAGGAAAAATGAGGATTTAAATCCCGAAGGCAGTTTTCACTTCACAGTCTTTCTCCTTATGAATCTTACAAGCCTGTAATCAGATATTATCATGTGCTCAAGTTGTCTCCTTTGAGAACGATACAATACACAGCCACACAGAGTTTTCAAAATTTGACCCTCTATGTGAAAAAAGTAGAGCTAACTAATATTATGAAATATTCAAATCCAGTATGAAATACTTAAAACCCTCTCTCTTTGCCATATCGAAACAGAAACCAATTAACACACCTATAAGGAGAATCTATCAATTTGTTTTTTCACTGTTGTGAACAAAAATAACCAAAATATAATATTTTATTTCCATAAAATAATTTTGATTTTCTATATGGATGAGGGGGAAGTCATACATGTGATCCAATCTAAGTAATTTTTTATTATCATTGTTATTTTTAGTTTGGCAGTTGAACCCAAAAAATCAATTACTTGTACATTCTCGGATGACAGTTGAAAAAGCAGCTTCTAATCTTGTGTCAGTAAAGGCTGTTGCCATGAGCAGCAAGATACTCTGACTGACACATAACTAGTGGCTTTCAGAATAATTTGACAGCTATTTTTCTTTACATTTTTTTTCTCTCTAAGTTTTGTTTTGTTTTTCAAACAGGGAACTCTCTTATTATCATTTACACACAGCAATTCCTCTCTCCAGCACATTAGCTGAAAATCTACTTGTTTAATTAAGCTTTAGGCTGTAAGCCTTCTGTTCTTTCACTTTAATAGACTGAGAAATGGAAGCACGGTCTCTGCAGGTTTTACCTTACATATCATCATGTGGTTGACTTCTTAACCAGATCACGAAAAACAAGGCATTTTAGCAAGGCCTGGCCAACTTGAGTCAAGGGGGAGAAGCCACAGCCAGCCTGCTCCTAGACAAACACAGACAACAACATTATCTTCCTAATAAGTGAAAGAAAGCAAGCAAGCTGCAGTGCTTTTATGGACAGCAATGCAAACAGCAACAATTATGCAAACAGGTAGCAAAAACCAGTCATGACCCCAAGAGGATGTTGGCAAGACAGATAAGTGTAGTGCCAGATGCACCTGCCTAAGGTTATCCAGCAGATCAGGTAGCCCAAAGCAGAACCAACGTGCTGTTTACTGGGCCCACACCACTCTTCCTGGAGAACAGTCCATGTGACTATTTACCTTGGACTATTCTAGTAGAAGATAAGTAGATTTTTTTTCTACTTCTAATTAATAAAGAGAAGAAGAAATGAAGTAACTTTTTCTAAATTACTGAAATATGCAGAAAATATGTAATTTTTTCTGAATATGTGGGTTTTACAGCATAGTTACCCTCACTGAATGGCACTGTGCAAACACATGGGAAGGGACACTGCTGCAGGACGCAGCTTGATGCCAGGTACTGAACACAGTGTACAACAAGAGAGAAAGATGGTGATTTTGAAGTGACCAAGCAAGGCTATGTTGCACCCTTCTGTTTTGTTTATTGTGTCTTGCATACTTTTCAGCCTTTCTGTGTTACTTAGTTTGATGACAGAGCTGCAGTGAAGTTTTGGGGTTACCCTGGTTAATGATATGTAAAAGATTAAATCAAAGTGACAACAACTACCATTATTACATGGCCTTTGAGTATCAACAAGACCCTAACAGATCTCAGACAACTCCGAGCCCCAGGGCCACCAGACACAATCAATGCCAGAGCTCTTCTGTGCTCTCCCTTCTTATATACCAGTACCTCCACTTCAAGATTTCACTGTGCCAGACCCACACAAAGCAAGCTTCAGCTATCACAACCATAAGAGAGCAAATGAGCCAGAAATGTGCCAGTACAGTAGGAAAGGCAGAGGATAAGACAGGACTGTAGTACAGCCTCTCTTCATTAGCATTGCCCAGCAGCATTGTGATGCTGATGCAGTTGCATTGCTCTCCCCATAGGCCCTTCTTCTACTCATGGTCCAGGGAGTAGTGGCAAATGACTGGAAACAAGAGCAGGCAAAACTGGTTTTTTGTTTGAGGCTCAAACCTCGGGAGCTTGACTGACATCTGAACTAGTTTTCTTTACAAAAAGCAGGGGTTCAGAAGAAAACCCCATAATACTGTGCAGCTTGGAGATAAAATACTCAGTCTTGAAAGAAATAAGGCAAAGTGAAAGAAAATTTACTCCATCCCTGCGTGATCTGTATTCTGTCCTCTTTTTGGCAGTTTTCTCTCCATAATTCAAACTCTTTGCAACCTTTTACCAATGCAGATATAAACCAAGCACAATTATTATGAGTATATTTTCATTCAGTACACTGCACATTATAAGTGTTCTTCTATCACCCTCAATAAAACTCATTTTGAGTGAGCAGACATGTTAAGAATTTTCATTTAAATTTAGGCTATAACAAAACAAAATTATATTCAACAAATCATAACGGACAAGATAGTCAAACACAGATAAGACAGCCCATAGCAGACCAGTCAACATTGATTAGTAGGTTTGCCAAATATATTTGCAGGAGATGGCAAAACAGAGAGCAAAAGTAAGTGGTCTTAGTTGAAGCACTTTATACTTTTCCATAATCTTAAAAAGAGGCAATGTAGGAGCAATATGTTAGTATACCATACATGCTTGCATCTGAGCACACAGAGTACAAATCTGCTGGGTTGTAGATGCACTATTGGAGACCAGGGCTCTGATATCCCTTAAAAACACAGCCCTGTGCAAGAGATTACAAAAATGTAAAGTACCACTTCTGCAACACCATGGAGCAGGGAGTCTTGATCCGTATCGGTAAGGAAAAGTGACCCAAGAGCATCTGTGAGGCCAACAGCCAAAGGCTGCTGCAAGAGCCTGCTGCAAAGCAATTACCTCCCTCCCTTACTGTAAGGGAAGAGATGAAGCCCTGGGAAGCAGCAGGATACTCATTCACAATCAGCTCCTCAGTTCCTCTCTGCCCTCGTTTCTTATGTTCTTATTCAGTGCTTGGCCAAATGAGCTTTTGGGTACTCAACTTGCAGGATATGGAAATTGACCATCTCTGCTCTAATCTTTTATCTAGGCAATTTTCAGAAATCTGAATTTGCGCTGATAGGGAATAGTAAATAAATATTTGATGGTAATTACAAGAAAATCTATTTCTCTCCCTTCAAAATATTCCTCAGTATTCTTAGGCTAATAAAAAAAAAGCACCAAGAAGGGCAATCAAAGGAAACAGAACAGCTTCCGTGCAAAGAATACACAACTAGACTAGACTCCTCAAGCCTGGAAAAGGGGATGGGGGAATGGAGGGAAACAAGAAGAGGCTTGGAGAAAGCAAAGACAAATAAGGAAAAAAAGTTTGTTTGCAATCTCTCCCAGTAAAGACACTAAGGGAAACCCAGAGGTGCTAGAATCAAAAGGAAATAAGTGTAGGTGGTTCTACAGCTATGCATAACACTGCCATGAAGCTCCACATCACCTTATACTTGCACCTCAAATGGCAGGATCACGAGTTGTCCCCACAGTTTTCTGCTATGAAGCCCTACTCATGGGGGATTTATGAAACCTGCAGAGGCCCAATCAGCTTGTAGTTGAGGCTGAGAAGTTCATTTTCACATTACTGACGTTGTTGGACAAGTGACTAGCATAAAAGCAACGCCCTATGTAGGCAAGTAAAGACTGAGACAATCTCACCTCCCTTCCATACAGAACAGACATGGTGATTAAAGAACTCCTTTCCCATGGAGACAGCTCATTTTACACTTTACGTGGAAAACACACACACACTCCACTGCCCACCGTATGTGTAATGATGCTTCTGCATGTAAGCAGACCAGCACAAACACTGTGGAATGACTGGCCATATTACACTCCAACAGTCTTTACAGTTTGGCCAGAGGATAGACATCTCCTTAAACATTCCTGTTGCTGAAGTTTTTCCTCTAACAATGTCTGTTTGTAGACAAATGTGCTTTTTTTGTTCTTTCCTTCTAGACACACAGACTAGATTTTCAGATTCCATCTTCTCTCCTTGTTTCTAATCCCACTCATTACCCTGTGCATTGTTTTTGTACTCTTAACAGCATTCTCAGTCCTTCAGAACAGAGCAGCATCTGTGAAACCAAGTCATATTTTGTTTACTTCATCTCAGGGGTAATTAAGGAAATCTGAGGAACACCTCACCTCTCTGCAGCTTCTCTCTCCTCCCTTCATCACACACAATACATTGGTCTTTGTTATTTATCCCTCCGATATCAGCCCAAATTTATCTAAATTAATTTTTGTAGTAGCATTTGGGATAACACCACAACAAATGCTTCAGTCACATCTACATGTGCATCAGCACAGTTGGCCGCATTGCCAAATAGGTAAACCAGAGAGGATTAGGATTATTTTGGATACCTAATGTAACTTTCCTTTAAAACAAAACAAGAAAATCATACATACGCACATATGACAGACCGTACTCATCATACTGTTCCAGTTCTATTATACTCAGGATTATTTTGGGGGGAGGTTGGGTCCTTTCTATCCTTTTTATTAATTTGTGGCAACCATTCAGAGAATGGGGTGGATTAGAATACAGGTTCATAAGGAGAAAGACAGGTACTAATACATTTCAGTATATCAGTAGTCCTTTTTTTGTATATTAGTAGTGCCTTTATTCAATGGGTACTACTAATGTATTCTTAAATGTTTGGCACTCCCCTGTGAAATTCCAGGGGATACCTGGGCAAAGCCTAGACTGATAAGTTTGACATTGATTTAAATGTAGTAGAAATTGGTATGAAAAAGTCAACAAGATAAAAAATACAGTCATATTATTGATATTTTTCTATAGCCATTGAGGACACTAGAATATTTGATTTAGCCTCATATGGCAATACAGAAAAATACACATCTCTGCGACTCATAAGCCAGGAACTACTGCAGCAGTAGAGCATAGAAAAAAATTAAGTGGTAAACATTTAATGACACCATGCCAGGATTCATGCAGTACTGAAACTGGGAGACTCGTTAATAATAATGACAATGGGTCTGTTACACAGATGAATTTGATCTCAGAACAAAATGATTCATTTGAGTGGTAGGAATTGTTAAACAAACCAAATACATGACAAAATATGTTGGTTATAAAGCTGTGCTTGTAAGATAGGAGAAGAATGTGAAATCCTAAAATGCAGTGTCATAGAGTGAATGACTAAGGACCCTAAGACAGAAAGGGAACGAAAATTCCCCATAGCTACGGCAGAGGAATAAACTGACTGCCAGGTCTTCAAGCAGGAGATATGAGGCAGGATTGAGAAAGTGGCCAGAGAATTACCTGAAGTGCTTTGTGTAGTCCAGGTGTCCTTACTTAAGAAGAAGGGAGATACAAGAGGTACCATATCAGAAGGATTTTAGAAAAAAACCCCACACAAATAAACTAAGGTCTAGGAAAAGCAGAAAGTAAGAAACAGTCTATCCTGTCTGCATGAATTGATCCCTGATAATTGAAAACCTCAGTGGAGAAACAAAGGTCTAGAAACTGAAAGTGTAAAATTCCAGCTTAGAACACAATCTAAATTTTGATCATTTATTATTTTGATAACTAATCCAAGGCTCATGGGATGTGCTTCTGAAGTTGTACCTTAGCTCAAAACAGAAAGCACAACCATGATAAAGGGTCTCCATAATAAGACATAAAACTCTTGGCCTCACAAAAGAATTGTAGAATTTTTTGGGACCCATTTTCAATAGAATCAGGTTTCATAAAAAAACTACTCCATCACTAATAAGCTTCAAACTAAAACAATGCACTGGTTTCATTTATTTTAATTCATTTCATTTCAGTCCAACCCACCCCTGCTGGCAGCTTTGCACAACAGAACTGTCACCATAGCAATCTATCACATCATTTGAATCTGAAAGGTCTCTGCTAAGTTGGCACTCTAGTGAAAGCTACAGTGAGGGCACTGAAGACTCTCCAAGTCTGATGCTGGAAGGAATCTGCTATGGAAGAGAAAGTCCCATAAATCACTCCTGAAGCCAACTCATCAAGATAAATGGTCAAAAAATAACACAGATGATATCACTTTTTATTGTGCTCAGTTGCAGCTGAAGCAACTCAACCCTAAAAAGCTTAGTGGGTATCTCATCAAGGAGGAGAAAGTGACATCTCTGAAGGCTTCTGAGTCAGTCCACACTATGATAAAAAACAGAAAATAAAACTTGTTTTGAAGCTTCCCAAGGTTCTCAAAAGTTTACTTTTTCCTTTTCCCTTAAGTGAAAACAATTAAATACATCAGCTTCATATTCCAAACCCACCCCATGCTGGGCCCTCACTGCAGTTTCAAAGCTCCAGTTCCCCTGCCTATCTTGGCTTGTCCTGCTGTTACCATGCACAGGCAGAGAGCCTCAAATATCTGCTGCCATAGGTGCCAAAGAAGACATCTGATAAAAGATGACTCTTTCTCTTAAAGAGGGGAAAACAATTTCAAAAAAATTCTGCTGCCCTTCTAGATTCACTTCAGTGACTGCTTTGATTAAGCAAAATATACACTTAATTTGCCTCTTATAAATTGTATTCATATGTGAAGCATATTAGCTGTGGATAATAATTCCACATCAAGGATTCCTGCTGGAGGTGTACATGGTGGGGAGAGTTACACAGGCATTTTGAACATGACTCCCACGAAAAGATCAGAACTGGAAGAAATGGAAGACTAAGATTTTTCAAAAGAAAACCACTTGGCATTTGCTTTTGTTACAAGCTATCCCAAACTTCTTTAGTGGATCAGCTTCCCCACTGAGGAGGGAATATTCAAACAATCTGCAAAACTATGACAACTACCAAAAAGATTGATCAGTGTTATCTTGACTATATTTCAATACCAAATGTTCACTTTGAGTGTTTTATTTTCACCTCTGTTACATTACATATTAATGTCTGATATCAAAAAACACAATGAGCAAACTATGCCATGCTGCCAATTTTTATTTTTCATTCCCATTTGTGAACACAGTTTTTGACATTTTATCTTCTTAACCCAAGTGAAAACAAATTCCTTAATGGGGGAAATGCAAATTCAATTGTAACTTTCGTCAAATTAAGGAAAAAACAAGAATATGCATTTCTTAAACATTCTCATACAAATGTGATCCATCAGGGTGATTTCCTGGCTCAGTAAAAGGCTCCAGACAACATCTGAATACTGATTATATGCTGAGGCCAGAAAGAGCAAATGGGTTTAGCTGCTTTACTAATATCAATCAAGCCTTGTTAGGAGAAAAGGTGAAGTCTTGAAAATTCTTCAGTTAAAGATGGGAAGTCAGACTCATAGAAAACTCGGACTCAGAGCATGCTCCTTTTATACTGGGTATACCTTAGAACACGTCGCTGCCATATTTAATTTTTTTAAGCATTTCAAGAAGCTGGGGTCTAATTCCTGCACAACTCCCTTTGGTAATTTTGAAAATGTCAAGCAGATTGTAACGTTCTGAAGCAGAAAGTGCACGTGGTAGGTAATATTATAGAACAAGGTCTATTACATGAGGCTGTTCACAGTCATGTAATAAATCCCACAACAACAATAAAAAATGGGAAACCAAACTTGTATTCAGCTAGCTTAACTCTCTCTCTTACAGAGGATGTTAATAGAGCTTCTTCATATTTACATTTCCAAGCATTTTAAAAAACAAAATTCCAGGTTCCCCAGGTAGCAAGCTAGCTCACCAGCAAGGAGATTGACATAAGTCACACGGAAAGGCCTTTCACTCTAACGGAAGCTTTCAAGGATCAAGAAAGCAACATGGGGGCATTTGCTTTAAACCAGGTAAAGTGGGCTAAGCAAGAGCTTTCAAAAAACACTGCTTAGAAATCAACAAAAGGAATATATAGTATTTCCCTACACAGCTCAAAACCATTCAACTGTCTTCACATTCAGCTTAGGGAGACTCTGTCCAACTGACGCTATTTTGACTTTGGACATTCCAATCTAACCAATGCAGCCACAGACCTCCCCCGCTACAGCAGAAGCAAGGTGCCAGTGAGGCATGGTGTGTCGTAACTGAGAGCAAACCAGTGCTGCCTTCCTTAGAGGATCAGAGATGTTAGTGAATAACTCTTTTTTATTTCCTGCTTTATATCGCACATTTCTTAGGAGAAAAGGGCCATGCTCCCTAGCGAATGGCTATCCCAGAAAGATAGCTGCAGCATCTCAGCAGCAAAAGCCTGCAGCTCAACACCAGACAGCAGCTGCCGCAACAGCCTCAGAAGTGCTATTATAAATGCACTTTACCAGTGCGGCAACCAAGGCTGGCTGTGAAAGTATCCCTTTCAAGCTTGTGTATACTGGGGAATTGGTTGGAGTTGTCCTGTGGGGGGACGGGAGTTGGACTCGATAATCTCTGTGGGTTTCTTCCAACTCAGGATATTCTGTGATTCTATCCTAACGCTAAAAGGGCACAACACAGAGCAGCACTTCACAGAGAAGGACTATGCTGCCTGAGCTCAGCATGGGTCTGGTACAGTCTACTCCGGTCCTGTCAGCCAACTCTGACAGGAATCAGTTAGCCCCAGAGCCAGGACTCACGGATACAGTATCACAGGTCTGTTTAAGGCTGCAATTTAAGCTTCTTAGCCCATCTAAAAGAAATCACACAGTGCTGGGTGTCAACTACAGGTACATTTTAAAAAGAGCCCTTGTTATGTTCTCATAGAAAGTATCCATCCCTCATGCTGAAGAGAACTAAATGAACATTTCAGCTTCCTTTGGTTCTGTAAGGGAAAAGGCAAACAATCTGAGAGTTAGTTTGGGCTTTAAGAAAGTGACTAAAAAGAAGAAAGTATTTCATATTGTAGTTGAAGGCCAGTATTTCAACTACAGATCAAATTCCTAAGGTGTGCTTGGCTTTCACCAAAGGGCACATATAAACAATAATGTATGGGAGGTCTAACTGTACACAGCTAGGAAATTAAAACAGTCCCTTGAATGGCACAACTAAAACATGCATAGATATATCCATAAAATGTGAACAGTCAGCAGAATTCAGAAATCCTTTCAGAGGAACAAAAAGCAATTGAGTTTTTTCCAAAGAGGGATCCTGTACAGTGAAGAGTTAGGATTTATCTGTGTAGAGCTTATTTCACTGTAGAAATACTAACATCATTTACTCCCCTGATGGCTGTCTTGCTCTCTTTTCTGATACAGATTGAAGAGGACCACTTTCCCACCTCACTTCCACCTGCTTTTGGTCTGTCTGAACCTCTGTTGTCATCTCTATGCAACAAATTGGATTACAGTTTTCCTGCTTCTCTCAGGGATATGATACTTAAAATTCTTGATTTGCTTGAGTGCAGCAGGGGTTTGTTCCACTCTAGTAGCTGACCCAGGTAAACCCATTTAGAAAACAGGTACTGATGCTACACAGAGTTTTTACTGAGAAAGAAAAAGTTGTGTCTCTTGGTGCATCAGGGAAGCAAGCTTGGGCTGTGGTCCAGTAAGTACTTTGTAAGCTCTGCTCAAGCTTTCCAGTAGGACAGTAGGCCCAAGGTAAGAGCACTACTACATTTAAAACTGATCAAATCATGATCAAATCATCTTTGCAGTAAAAACAAGTGCTCTTAATGTATCAGATTTGAGCTCACCGACATACTACAGTACCCTAGAGGAAGAACTCTGTGATGGAGTTAGCATCTCATTTAAGAGAAATGAGAATTATTTCAAGTAAGTTTTACATGCACAAGGTCCCCATGCTCTTCTCCACTCATCAGGAGAGGGTTATTTCTATTCCTCTCTTCAACACCAACCAAACTACATGAGACAGGTTTTGCGAGCAACTCTTACTATGCTTAACAACATGAATTTTTAGGACCATAAGCAACTGAAGGTGATGAGGGAAAATATATATGCATTTTCTGAGTCCTCCAGCTCCATAGGAGAGCATGATTTACTAGTGTCTTAGTGTAACACAGCTGTCTGGTGAAATGCTTTCACAGACAAGTTATGTGGGAAGCTGTATAGTACAAGTAATGCGTTTTCTGAAAAAATTTGAAGCCCCACTAGCAGCCTCCGTACCTCTGGTATTTAAAGCAATCATGAAAAAGGACAGCAGTCTTCAAGTGCACACGTCCTTCTCTTTTCTGTTCTAAGGTCATAGTTTTGATTTTTCAAGTCTTGCTTTACACAGGCTCTTTTCTGCATCAGACCCATAACAATCACCAATTTCTCTATCCCAAGCAATTAGCATCACTACTGTCAGTGGGACACTACTGCCCAGAGTATAGTGGAGCCAATTATCTTCAGCTATAAAATGGGTTTGCACAAACATGCCATTGTACATCCTTTGTCACCTGCCCCACACCAGATTCAGTTGTTTTCAAAGACATCTCAGTCCTTTTTGCTGTGCTATCAAGCACCACATGGACACATTTGATTTTGTTCAACTCTTAGTTCTTGCATGCTCAGAAAGCTTAGTTTCACACCTTCTTATTCATTGATATTGCTTAAAGTGATGTATCACAAGAGCAGCAGCTTTATACTGAAGAGGCTTATTCTAATTAGGTAGCAGCATCTTTTATAAATTAAAAAATCCCCACATATTCTAATTTAAATCATTAGCATGGCCTGTGGTTAGATGATATTATGTTGCTAATGGATCCACTGTGGAATATGACACCAGTTGTGCTGTCCACTGGGATTTACAGGCATATAATACACATGCTTATTTCAACCCTAAAAGGCTGTACTAATGGCTTCAGCACTTTTGTGTTAAGTAATCGACATTTTCCCCCCTTGACAGTGAATGCACATGTAATGCAATCCATCTTTTCCTGGGATAATTGGTCTTCCTTTCCTCAATCAGAAGTACGATGAAATTCCAGACTAGATGTGTGTTAGAGACAAGTTAGATTTGCCTGTAGGCTGTCACTAGTTTTCTTTGGTTTTCTATCTTTTAAGAATTACAGGTATTTTCAAAATGGTTGTGCTATTTATTACTCATCTCTCCCCTTCCTATTGTTTGACTTCAGGCTTGTGTTTATCAGGACTAAAATGAAAACTAACTAAATTTTTTGCAAAGATGCTGCTGATTCTGTAACCCAACACTGACCTAGGAAAGGCAATTCCAGTGACACTACCAAAATCTGAAATGGGCTGGTTTTGTTAATGGGACAGATGCAATTGCTTAGTGAAAGGTAGTACTTATAAGTAATTTTGCTATGCAATCTTCCATCTAACATAAAGCTTGTCACCAATCAACTCCTACCATCTCAAAAAAATTCTAGCACACAAGGGAGAGGTAAAAGCAGGTAGCCTTCCAGATACTGCATTCAGTATTAGGTGGCCTAGCAAAGAGAACACATCGTGATAGTAGTGATTAGAATTCGAATGTGCAACTAATCAGCTGAGAAATTATCAACACAGTCATGAGAGATCTTATACTTTCTGACAGGTTATATTTATTGTATTGCAATTATGCAATGCTGTGGTTCCTGGCATGGCTCCAAGGTGGTTTTGACTTCATTGCATAGGATCATGATGCATTCCCTTCTGTCATGCTACTTCAGTGAAAGAACCCCAAAGGGTATGTCCAAATCTGAAATAGATCCCAAGAGTCACAGGCCTATTCCTAGCAGTCAGCTATTACAAATAAATCACTAATCAAACCTCCAACAGGTAAAAGCCAGAGAAAGCAATGGATTCTAGAGAAGAAAAGCTCTCTCTTGCTGTTCACTTTTTCCTTTGTAATCTTTATGGGTGGATCATGGTTCTGTTTTAATCACAGATACATATCCCAAAGCTATGATCTACCCAGACAGTTACACACTGTGCTTGCAGTGAAACCTCCCCACACAGAAGTTTCTCTGTTTGGCTGAGTAAGTTC
This sequence comes from Chiroxiphia lanceolata, assembly GCF_009829145.1. NCBI lineage: Eukaryota > Metazoa > Chordata > Aves > Passeriformes > Pipridae > Chiroxiphia > Chiroxiphia lanceolata. The sequence continues at coordinate 47,111,621 of NC_045640.1, read as the reverse complement.
TTTACAAACACAAATTTCAACCACCTGCACTGAAAACAGGCTAGAACTGTTTTAGACCTTAGGGTTTGAGTCATCAAAAACCTGAGTCAAATGCTCATCTTCCTCTTTCCTTCTCTATTCTTCATGATTTCAGGTCAACCCCATTGCTTCCTTAGAGATCTTGATGATCAGCATGCACCCTTTCAGAGACATCCTAAAATTCAGAGGAAAAGAAGTGAAATTCTGACCCTTAATTGTTTTATCATGTTTTATCCCCTGAAGTTGACTTCCACTCTGTTTCTGAGCCAAAGCACAAACAGAGCTAAATTCAGAAGGAATTTAAGGCGACACAGCAAAGCATAATCCTGCAAACATATGGAATAGTATATATTTCACAAAGATCTGGAAATAGAAAACAAAAAAAATAAACCAAGTCTCTCCAATTTATATGCATGCCACATGTAGAGAATTAAAGCAAAGAAAAAGTCTAGAGAAGCACTTCCTCAGGCTGCACTGATATTCCATTAACCCCCCTCTTTCCCCCTACCCCAGGAAAAAAGCTCTATCAAATGCCTCCTTGTGCAATAGAAACTTTATTAAAAGTGTTCCATGTCACAGTAAGCAATATATTGCTGAGTGTTTGGGGTTTGCATATTCCTAGTCCGCCACTGCAGCATGTATGCCTACCAGGCAGTTAGTGTCTGAAAGTCACCAAGTGACTATTAAATTTCACAAAGGAGGTATGACAGTAATGCTATACTACTATTAATTAGATTTCAACCAAGATAATGATTACCAGGGATTTGTCAGATTTGTAAAATTGTAACTAGTATAATTTCAGTGTTATCTAGGGAACAGAGATAGACATCTCACATTACATTTAAGTTAACTAAACATAATTTATAAAAAGGTAAATCCTCAGTACAAAATGAAATAATTTCAATCAAAACCACACAATCTGATCAAATACATGGGGAAGCTTCTCCTTCTAGCTTGCATTTAATGAGAGGTTTCTAATTTGCATAACTTTTTACTAGGGAATGACGTCTCCAATTTAAAGTTCTCACATATTATTTTTCTCTTTCAAGTACAAAGACGCTGCCACCTGTTTTGGAAGCATCCAGCTGGCCAATCTGTGTGGATAGCATCATTATTAAATTGTCTTCTGCCTCTTGCTGGCACTAGACCTGACCCACTGCAGCGCATGCTACTTCCTCAAAAGCGCTCAGCAACCACAGCACCCACTCTGGACAGACAAGTGTAAAATGGCATCACTTCACAGACTTAAGTTACAGACATTCATTATGCAGCCCAACAGCTGCAAACAATATTCCCAGTCCTCTGTGGATGAGGTACAAGCTGACAAGGTGACGTTATAAAAGTGCAACACCTACAATCCACAATCTTACAACATACACTCTCTTATATCCAGAGTACTCCAGCAATTTACAAGAGCAACAACAGCAGAATACAAATGATTCTAAACTTCGACCTGAATTAAGATGCCTCTGTGAAGCAGATCTGCTGACTTGCTCTATATTTATGTGTGCTTTCCAGGACTTCAAGTGACTGGAAACTGCGATGGAAGACAAAAAAATTGCACCATTACCAATTTAATGTCTTGATTGCACACTTATTGCAATAGCATAGCTAATAGGAACCTGAGATTTCTATGCTTTCTGCTTAGTTATTAGCATTGAAAACCCCTGTGACTTTCGCTTAGGTTTCTCTACAGTAATTCCCACACCATTAGTTATTCGCTATCTATAAATGCACCTATTATGATATATGTGAATTTAGAAGCAATATGTATTAAAATTCCTAGTACAGTTCCTTCAATAGATACAAGAATCGTGCAGATAGAAAACTCTCTGAGGGGGCATCCCTGTCTTTTTCATATAATTATTATTTTCATTTTTAAACCAAGAGAAATCTCTAGAACAGTACAAAGCTTTAATCAAAACCATTCAAGAAACAAAGTACAAGATTATAATGCTAAAAACCATGTGCCAGCAATTGGAATAGCATATGGGGAAAAAAATGCAGACTACATTCATACCCAAGACGGAACAAAAAAAAAAAATCTTTTGAGAGTGAGTTTTGTTGCATAGTCATGCCCCAATAAATTGCTTTAATTAGCTAAAAGAATAAGGAGGCAACCAAGAATAAACATGTTATGCTGAGTATGCACACTTTAAGAATGTCACTAATGTTTTAAAAACTGCATTCTGGTAGAAATCCACACCTACTCAAACACCTTTTCTACTTTGTGTATGATGCAGACAGTCACTGCTGACAGGAATGAGGGCCTGTGTATGAAAGACAAAACTACTTCACAACACAGTTGTCTGTTAAGATGCCCACAATAATTCTAATCCCTTACCTCCTATGAATAATCATACTTAAAAAACCCAAAACAATGAAATCTGATTTTCTCCTTCAGATAAATGTATGTATGCTGCTGTGAAAATAGATAAGGCACGTTTGAGAACACAAGTATCTAGTAAAGCCTAAGGCATGGGTTCTTTATCCCACAAAGCCCTACCACCAGAGACCACCTTGGACCATCTCAAAACTTCAGCACTCAAGTATTATATGTATTATATGTATTATATGTACGCCTAAAACGGGATATATTCACTTGCAGCTTTTCTTAAAAAGGTTGCCAGGAGGAGAGTCAACACTATGAATGTAGAAAAATGAAGATAAAGATTTTGGAGATGCATAGGCATTAGATGCTTCTATCTTTAAGTGTCCAGCTGCTGTCAAAATCTAAGTGCTAAATTTTTTACAAACTCTTCTTACTTTATAGATTTTAAGTTAAATTCCAGCCCTTACCCTTCCACATTGTTAGTTATGAACATCCACTTAAGGCAACAGAAACCCTGTTATTTGATCACTATGAATCTGCATTGCAGTTTAGAAAACAGTATCTGCTTCTCAAGCCAATAGAACACATTGGTATTTTTCTTAACCTGCTCAGGTTATAGTTCTCAATTTCCCCTTCTACTTCATGGGCAAGCAACACTTACAATGGGAGCAGCAGTTCCAAGCTAGGACTAGACCATTCAGACCTTGGAGGGAACAGAGTAGAAGGGAGAAAGCTGACCCTTTTATTCAGGTTCTGTTACATGCCACTCCTAGGGATTTACCTTCCTGCTTCTAATTATAGACTTTACTAACAAGCCACATGTGGTTTTGAGCACTTGTTGATGAGTTCAGATTAGATGGGGACATGGCTATTTCCCCTTGGTAATGTAGTGGATAGCGAAGTAACAAGCCAGCCCAAGAAACAATTTTCACCCAAAGTTCCTCCTAATTACCATTCTCATTTAAAGACAATAAAAGGTGATTTCCCCTGGCAAATGAAGCAGTTTGTTGACATCCCTTTGAAGATCAGTTTAAATTAAATCCACCTTATAATTCTAAATAGCCCATCTACACACACACATCCACATAATTCACTTTAACATCAAGAGAATCAAGAAGCTCACACTTCTTATAGCAGTTCAAAGTAGTGCTGTTATTCCCCAGGACAAGTAGCAAGTAGCAGTTAGCAGTTCTCCCTTTTTCTCAACACTTTTATGCTTCCTCCTAATACTTGTTCCTTTGCAGATAGAATGCAGTCCTGGCCTCAGTGGAAAAAAAAAGAAAAAACAAGCATGTGGCTTGGGCATTTTATACCCCAAGCTCTCCACAGGTTCCTACATGCTCCTGTTGAGGAATGGTGATGAGTAAAAGAGATCAGAGTTAAGGCAATCAAAAAATTCTGAGTGCAGAAAAGACCTGGCTTTTGCAAAACATACTATCACTGGCAGGATCACTGACAAGATGATCTGCAAATGTTTATCTGGTTGTCTTCTCTACTGGACAGTCTTCTAGTTTTGGCTTCCATTAGACCTCTCAGTTATACGGATGCTACAAGAAGCTCTCAGACTGCATCAAGGTTACCTTCTGTGATCTCATTTAACATTTGGGTTAACAATCTGGAAAAGATTTCTGGAAAGAGGGAAACAAAATCAACAAAAGCCATGAACTTTCTTTTGGTGTAATCAGAACCAAGAGAAAACTGCAAGCAGCCTAAGAGAACAGCACTTGTAATTGCAAATAAAATTCTGCACAGAGATCACTGAACTCATTCACCATAGCAAGGTCTAAATAATCAAGCAACCTAGCCATCTTTACCAACAGGTTGAGCCATGGTTCAGAATGTTTTACAACACAGTTGAAGCAGCCCAGGAGCACTGCCAGAGCCAAGCACTTGCAGCTCAGCGGAAGGCAGCAGTTCTGAAGCCATACGTGCCTGTTATAGGCACACAAACTTTGAAAACACTCTACTGACCCCCACTAATGGCTGCAAGAATATAAGCTTGGATGTTTTTGTGAGCATTATGTACCTAACCACATCTATGACTATCAACAAATCCATCCCCAAGTCTCACAGAAATCAAAGAGAAGTAAATCAAGTCCAAAATAATTTGATTGTTTTGAGAGTTCCAGTTGTTACAACCTCTTGGGTCACAGGCAATAGAACATTCCTACTATAAAAAGCGTCAAATACCACATCCATCCTTCTCATATTCAGTTGCATTGAAGTTAACTGGTGTTCATCAGTCTCACCCACTTGTTTTGTGCATGCAAACTGAGTGTACATGTAAGTCACATCCTGGATGCTGGGCAATGGTAAGACAGAAGTTTCTGGTGCTGCAAACCATTACCTCAACTGAGCACCTCATCTGTGGCTGAGATATTCCAAGCTACATTCTCCTTATACATACAAACATCCACAAAGAATCCTGAAAATCCAATCCTTTGTGTCCCAGATCTGCAGTTTTCTGTGGCAGTTACACAAGTTTGTTTGTAATACCTGACCTCTTTCAGCAAGCCAAGTACTCTTGTGAATGACTTTATCTTCTCATTTCTCCTTAACCGAAGTATTAACAGGCATGAACAGGTTACAGGCTATTGTTCTTTGAAAATTAAAATATGAATGCATTGTTTGTACAAGCAAGTAAACGCTACATTCACACTAAGATGTAAATCCACTAACATCACTGGAAACACAGAAAAAGAAATTCTGAACTCACATGGTTTGGGTCATCGTCTTCCAAACACACTGTACTGTACACACAATATTCCTCTAAAAAAAGATGCTATCTTCCCTGAAATCTGTTATAAGGAGCAAGTAACATTGCAGCTAAAATTACGACCTAAATAGGCATGGTTTATTTCAAGAATCAAAAAGTTACTGTCCCTAGAGTCTCAATATTATATCCAGAAATAATTCCAATATTTTACAATATAATTAAATTCACTGCTTACTTAGGTTTTAAATGCTGGGCTGGGATGAAATGTGAACATGGGTAATGAAATGAGTATAGTTATTATTGAACCTGGAGGATTTCTTGTCCTAGCTAAATTTGCAGGACCCACAGTCAAATAAATGATGACAAAAACAGGCACATTGAATGTTAAAAAGGATATGTATAATGTCCTTGAAAATGTCAGAAGAGCCACACATCTGGCTCTGAACGTTGTGTCACATTAATCAGTATTACCCTGGCATAGAAGAGCCTATCACATTCCCTAAGATCCCAAAACTTCTAGTGTCTTCAGTGACAACAGAGAGCAGCAGAAGGTCATGAACTAGTATGGCTACTAGTACTTTATCAGGGAGAAAAAAATATCTGTAGTGGAAGCATCAAGTGGCATTCTATTTCCCACATGCACATCCCACAGAAAAGCCCACCAGAACCAAACAATGCGAACTCATAGAATCATAGTTTCGTAGAAAACCTATCTTTAGTTTGCAAGGTATTTTAGTGACTTTTGGCTAACACACCTTAGCAGATAGGAGGATATGAGTCAGTCAGCCCTGCAACAGGCACTCAGTGATAAAACTAAGAATTTTAAATATAAATTTTTAAAATTATTTATTTTAAATAAAATTTCAAGTTGAAAAGCCAACAGATTGTCACAGCATAATTTTAATCTGTACTATTATTGCAGCCTCTCACAGAAAGCACTATTTTCTCCCTTCAGACTTCAAAGTCAGCAGAAATTGCCAAGTTCCCCTCCTCCAGAGCAAAGCAAAATACTCAGGTCTTTGAATTTCTCTTGCACTGCCTGGAAGAAATCTGTTGCAGAAGATAGACACACAAAGAACTGTACCAGGCAGTCAGCAGGAACTGAATCACCCTTCTCAAATGTGGTGTCTCAATTTCTTGTCTTCCACGGAGTTTTGAGGGACTCCAGTATACAGAGGCTTTAGAAGACTTCAGCTCACAGCCAGCCACTCCTATGAAATCTCCAGTACAGATGACCTTACAACGAACCTGTTAAGTGTCCAACTGGAGATCCAAGTCAGCCTGGGACCACCTAACACAGTGAGGGAAACTCTTTCAGACTCTAGGAGGCTGAACCATTCTTATGGAAGTGTTCACCGTAAAGAGAACCAGGGCCCTTCAGTCCTGCATTCAGCAGTTACTGGAGGAGCATTCCTTACAAGCTCAGGCTCTTACATCAAAATTAATCTTTGCAGTAGCATACTGCTCTTTCCAGAGGCATTCTTGGCTAACCTGTGTGACTTTGTTGACAGAGCATGAGATTTTTGGTCCCTAAATTAGATTAGAACCCAACTGACTGTTCCAAAAGACAGACAAATTTGTATTCAATTATTCCTTCACAGGGGAGGGACCACTTCAGCTGAAATGCTGGTTTGGACCAGACAGCCAAAGAAATAAGGCTTGACCTCATGCAAGTCAACAGGATATGCAGGTTGACCAGCTGCTTACATTTTCACACCCTGGTATCAACAGGTAACATTTGCAAAGTCTCTTACAAGTTATCACAACACTTCTTTGTTATGTTTGCACTCTTTTGCAGGTTCCACCAAGCTGAGAGCCTCAGGGACAGGATACAATCCAGAGGGACATGGTCAAGCTCAAGAAAGGGGCCCATGGAAAATTTATAAGGTTCAAAAAGGCCAAGTGCAAGATGCTGCACCTGGTTTGAGACAATCCCCTTTATCAATACAGGCTGCAGGATGAAGGGATTGACAGCAGCCCTGATTTGAGGGTGTTGATGGGTGAAAAGCTGGACATGAGCCAAGAGTGTGTGCTTGCAGCCCAGAAAGCCAGTTGTATCCTGGGCTGCCTCAAAAGCAGCATGGCCAGGAGGTCAAGGGAGGGGTTTCTGGCCCTCCACTCCACTCAGGTGAGACCCCACCTGGAGCACTGTGTCCAGCTCCAGGGCACTCAGCATAAAAAGGACATGGGCACTCAGAGGCTGACTTCGGAGGAGGACCACAAAAGTGATCAGAGTGCCAGAACACCTCTCCTATGAGGAAGGGCCAAGAGAGTTGGGGTTGTTCAGCCTGGAGAAGAGAAGGCTCCAGGAAGATGTTATTGTCTTTCAGGGCTTAATGGGGGCTTATAAGAAAGATGGGGACAAACTCCTTAGTGGGGCCTATTGGGAGAGGATGAGGGGTAATGGTTTTAAATTAAAAGAGACTACATATAAGGAAGAAAGTTTTTACAGTGAGGGAGGTGAAACACTGGAACAGGTGTTCTCTGAGGTAGTACATGCCCCATCCCTGGAAGCATTCAAGGTCAGGCTGGATGGGGCTCTGAGCCACCTGATGTAGTTGAAGATGTCCCTGTTCATTGCAGGGGGTTGGACTAGGTGACCTCTAAAGATACCTTCCAACCCAAACTGTTCTATGATTCCATGATACTCTACACCACACAGTGCATGGACTGCTGCTTAAGATGGACCTTTGTTCTGACTGGCTATGACTGTTGCTCAATTAATGGTCTGTTCTCCACTGTCCAAGTTCTCAAGCAAGCCATTAATGTGCCCTAAGATTTGTTAGAAATTAAGTTCACCAAAAAAAAAGCAAACTTGAGAACTTGCCAAGTCCCGTTCAGAAACCTGGAAGTTGTCAATAATTCCAGGGTGTTTTGAAGTGACATTTGATTTTGAGTAAAATCAGTAGGACATGGAGCTTTTGAGTCCAGAAATAATAAGAAGTAGGAGTAAATTTACATTTCTCTCTTTCTCTCCTCACTTGTGTCTCAAAGGACATTAATTATACTCTCCAAAGATTCACAAGCTTGGAGAGTTTGCTGGCAAGGCTTATTTTCTCAGCACCTACTGCTACAGATAAAAGCAAAGCATAAAGAGAAGTACAAACACAGGACACTGAATCTCAGATGCTTTAAACTTGGTAATGTATGAGCTAACCTTCTTATCCTGCCCAAAACACATACACTGAAAATGCTTAGAAATGGTACCATGCAGCTGTCACTATTTCACACACACAGAAATTCAACATTTGCCATGACATAACATACAGTTACCATGGATATTTCCCTATTATTAGCATACTAGGAAGAAAAAAGAAAAGAAAAAAAAAACCAACCCCAAAACCTCCATTATCCAATGCACAGTAACCTTGAGCAATTGTTGACTCTGCAGTGACAGTCACCATATTGGCTAACACAAAAATGAATTTTATTTTGCCCAAATTATTGAAGATGAATAATCTATGTAGTGTTTATGACTAGGATTGCTTTGCTACATACCACACAAGGATTGTCACAGGGCAATCAATAATAAGCAGGGGAGAGTGAAAGTCGGTTTAAGTACAAGACTCTTTCTGACAACAGTAATTCAGAATCAGTCTTCAGTCGAGATTAAATCATCTAACGGAAGAGGTACAAAAGAGGGCTATTGGTAAAAAGGAAATGGGAGCTTCAGGACTTCAGATGAGCATTGCTCCTTAAAAGAACCTAACATGTAGTGGCCTCTTTAGCTTAACTTCAGGGGAGCATTCTGTGGAGCAAAAAGATATTGAATCCAAAATAATGATGGCCCAAAACCAATCATGTATTAGACCAACTGTGAATTAGCAAATTCTGGAGATGACAAGAAGTTCCAAAGAGACAACAGGGAAGTTGTAGAGCTCTCCAGCTGGACCAGCTGATAAAAGAAGGAGCTAATATTTCTTATGTCACAACCTGGCAAATTTGCAGCTGGATCTGTGTGAAATCACTTTCTACTATTGTAGGAACTATGCTCTGTGTCCTGGTCAAGCAAAGATGCTTCAAGATACTGCAGCAGCCTTGAACCAGAGAACTTCAAGCTACTTTACTATTCTATTGTTAAAAAAGAAAAGCAAACAACAACACCATCCCACCACCCCTGCCCCCAACACCAAGCCACAACAAACAAAAAAACCCCAGCAACTTGTCCAAATGTAATTTACCTCGAGTTCATGTAGTACAAGTGAGGTTCTAGTCAAGTGAATAGCCATTTCTCAAATGAACAAGCAATTTATCAAAAACGAAAGGGAAAAAAAAAAATGAGCCTTTTCTACAGGGGTGGGGCAGGTTAGTGAAAGGTGTCAGGGAAAAAAAAAAGTCTAATGTAACTCATTTGGCTGGAGGTAGCTGCAATAGCCTGACATTTCCAAAATTCTCACTTGACTTTTTTACCAGAAGGATTCAAACTAGAGCTGTAGAGCATATTTTGTTCCACAACTCCCCAGTCACAACTCTACCTAGAGGACAGCCAAGTTTTCCAGCAAATCTTTAGTCTTTTGCATTTACAGTCAAACATATGTTGTCATATATGAGCAAGTGAGAATTAGGACATGTCAACATGTAACCCTGTCTCCTGTAGCAGTTTCCCTGAGTGTCACTGCTCTGCATTAACCATGTTGTACTGCTCTGCCCTGCCATGCTGAGATGCTTTGATCCAGCAAGGGTTTCTCCAAGAGGCAAATACCTTCCGATGTCTAAAGAAGACTCAAAATCTATTTTTATTAACGTGGAAATTTTATATCAGAAGACAATACTAAAACAAAACCTAAATTTAGCCAAAAACAATTCTAGAAGTTCTCACTGGAAGAAGTTTGCACTGGAACAGATTGTCCAGAGAGGCTGTAGAGTCTCCCTCACTGGAGATATTCAAGACCATCTGGGCACAATCCTGTGCAATATGCTCTAGGATGGCCCCTGAGTAGGGAGACTGGACTAGATGACCCACTGGGGTCCCTTCCTACCTGACCAATTCTGTGATTCTGTGATTCTCAGCTGCACCTTTCTTCCACGCCACTGAATAAAAATAGGCAAAAAATATTATTGACTCATTAGAATGGCTGATGCTTTGGACACTGTGGATGCTGTGAACCAGTTGTTCTGGGGAACCTGGGGAAGAAGGGGTAGGGGGAAGTGCTTGGCTTTTAATATGTCTTTCTTACACTGTTCTGTAAAAGGTACAACCTGATTGCCATAGCAGTCCATTTGTTTTGGCATAGCAATCTTCCAAGATTGCTTTCCACTCTTGGTCAAATCAGACAATCTCTGAAATGAAATACTAGTGCTTTGGACAATGACTCCCACAGGTGGTGGAATCTGCCTTTGCAATATCAAAGCTGCTAATAGTTTCAGAACTAAAACTCCCTAGCAGCAAGTTTTGGACTATTTTAAAATACATACAGCGTATCCATTCACATAGTATCCTGCTGTAATTATTCCCAGCCTATCAGGTGAGATAAGATGATACTGAGTGAACTGTGGCACAGAAAAATATTGGCACCTGCCCCATCTCACAAAACTCAACAGAAGAGGAGCAAAGCATTACTTTCTTCAAGGCTAGTTAGCGCTCTAGCACTGCAGCATCCTGCCTCCCCTTGACAGTTTTCAAAACAGTGTTACGTTAAAAAATAAAAGATGAGCTTTGAGGGCATCTATGTATATGTTTTACACCTAGCAGCAGAAGCTAAACATAACATTAAATACCACATAATCACAGAATCATTAAGGTTAGAAGAGACCTTCAAGATCATCAAGTCCAACTGTCAACCAAACACCACCATAATCACACTAAACCATATCCTCAAGTGCCACATCCAGACATCTCTTGAACACTTGTAGAGACTGTGAATCCACCACCTCCCTGGGCAACTTATTCCAACGCCTAACCAATCTTTTAGCTGATAATATGAATCCAAACAGTTGCCTTTGCAGTGCTTGCAATAACAGAAAGCAGGATTAACCAAGTCAAAACCCTGAGACATGGTAGGACCAGGACCCAAGGACCCACATGGAACAGGACACCCTGTCTTCCCCAGTTTTCTCTGTAGGTTCATCAGGGTCTCCAGAGTGTACAGACCACTACTCATGCACATCTTGCATGTTCCACAAGCACAATTTTTCCCACTAGACCCAGCCCATGTCTCAAACAAAGCTGAAGTAGCAAATGTGCATTACTATTCCATTTTTACTGTTGCGAGACATACTACTATGGTATCAGTACTAGTTGATCACCATGAAGTGTTGCCATAAATTATTTAAAGAACAATTGTCCAAATTAATGAGCAAGGTAGTGTTTATTTGTGAATGCACATTTGCTTGCTAATTTTTAACAACTAGTCTCCCACAGAAGGATTCAAGGCCATTATTGTGAGTTAGAGTAGTCCTACAATATGTTTTATTTTTATGGTTTACCATATTCCTGACAAATACAATAAAATCAGATTTATTTTTTTTTAGTGTTTCATACTTCCAAGCAAATCCTGGGCAGATATCCAACCACATAAGAAACACCAGAATATATCAAGACACACAAACTACAACAAAATAGTTGTTTTGGACAGCAGCCCCTACCACTACGAGAGACGAAGAATCAATGCACCAAAACTGTGAACTTCTAATGAAAGTAGGGGCTTCAGCAAACTAATTAGGGAAGCGCATTAAAGGTTCTAATGGTCAGAGTCACTTGGACTTAATGAAGATTTACTAGTACAAAATACGTAATATTTTATTGTGTTACTCGACATCATCATGTAATCCCCAATATTAGACAAGGCTATACCCACACCCTCCAGGCAATACCACGTAGAATAGCCAGATGCTGTAGAATTACCAAAAGCTCTGACACACCAATAAAGATGAAATACCTCAGAGAACATGAGTGTTACATTCGTGAAGACAACAGTGTTGGTATGCATCAAATATTCCCTCATGTTTTGTTCATTAAGCATAACAACTTGTAAAAATAAACAGTGATGTAAATCCAGTTTTGCCATATGTCAGGAGATTGCATCATCATTAAATGATAGTATACCTCTAGGCATAAGAAGATGTGACAGAATGCTCCTCTCTTTATTCCTGAAATTGTGCTATTTCACGTAGCATAATATGCACCTAATTATCAACTAAAACAAACCGCATACCTGGATTTCTGGAGTCAGTTCCTTGAGCAGAGGAGTCATCGCATTCCAGATTCACTCCCAAAGAACCCTGAAATATGAAAAAATTGAAATAACCCTTGCAGCACAGCTAAGGAGCTAGATTTCATCCACCTTAGGTGGCACTCTGAAAGATAGTCTTGGCCTTACTTGCACTCCACCTGATTCTTGCTCATTCATGATAAGTGGAAAAGCTTCAACAAAACCAGCAAAAGCATCCTAAAATAACCCACAGACAGTCAAATAGTTGCAAGACCTGGCAAATAGGTGCTTTCAAAATCTCTCAGGCAGAAGAAGGATTTAAATATTTTTCACATGCTGGATAAGCAGTAAGAAAAAAAGATGCAAATCACTGAGGTAGCAAGTAAACACAAAGTTAGCTTCGACATCATACAGGGACCTTAACTACTACCTAGCAGCCAAAATTTAGGTAATTTAGCACTCAGTATCATAACACACAAAATTTCTGTCTATATTCAAGTTGACACATCTTAAAACACTTCTTGTTTTTAACTAAAAAGAATAATCTAGTTCTTCAGGTAAATCTTTAAAGAAGTTCCTGGATAATTGAGTCTCATTTCAAGAAGCATCTTGTACAGGTAAAGCCACGTGTTGAATATAGGTTTAATAATCAACTCTCTGGGTTTTCCAAGGATAACTAAAGGAGTCTTTGTAATCAATTCTACCTGCTTTTGAAATACCGCTTCCACTTCCCAGCCTGCTGGCTCTTGTCTATTTATACTTTAAGTCTTTAGGGCAGGGACTGCTGCTGACTGGAATGATAGAGTCCTGGGCCTTTGGGCATTCCTTTGATGCAGACCATAATTTGTTTACAGAAAGAAAAGAAGCTATGTTCCTTAGCAGCTAGACCAAGTTTGAATAAACAGACATCTATTTCTGGCAGTAAATACACCAGACAACAAGCAATACTGTCTTTGATCTATGCTCACCTAACAAAAAAAGGACTGTTTTGACAGGTAATTTCTAATCAAGAGGATAACCTGGACAATCATTGTAGTTAATGCTGGTGAACAACATTTTATTAAATTCATATACTGGTGAATTATCAGCTGTTATTTTAGCCTGTGTGTAGTGCAGTTTTCAGCATTATTGATGATGAAATTTTAATATAATGCTTGGCAGCATTCACTGGCATTTCAAGAGCATCATACAATTGATTTAGAACTTAGCTGCCCCCCAGAGACAAGTCCTTATTGTCTGGTATCCTCCTCCTCTCCCTTTTCAGCTCACCTGGCTATTGCATAAAAAGTTGCTTGAAATTTAAGTTTACTCAGAATCCATAGGCCTTGCTGGCCTTTATGCTATTGCCCTTTGCTGAAACACTGCATTTCTCAACAGCTTTCTATTACTCTTTACATTTATTTCACTTTTACCTCATTTAGTGCTGTTATGCTGGGCTCCCTTTTCCCCAGCTCCATACAGCAGTGAAAACTCAAAAGTAATCAAGTTCTCTCACAAGCAAATGCATCCAAACCTAAAGTTATGATACCTTGTCACCCCATTGCCCTCACAGCTAATCGTCTACTTCCATTTGCTTTCAACAGATACAACTTTTGGGTAAAACCTTACCTTCAAAATCAATCTGGACTGTAAACCACCATGTGGGTTACATGCAGAACTTGAAGGCTATTAAAAAAATTAAATAAACAAATCAACAAAACCGAACAAATGCACAATAAAGACAAATAAAAAAGTAAAAAAAAAAAGGGCAAAAAACCACACACTATTTCCCCTACCCTACCCTTAGTCCATTTCCATCTCTTGAGTATTACCTGACTTCACTAACATTTGTTTCCTAATATTGAAATTCTGCATCAGATATTGATTTCCCCCATCCCCAGCAATTTGATTATTGCAATTACTTGTAGTTTGTCTCCCTTTAGTTCCTCATCAAATGGATAGTCGGCTCACACAGCCCTGCAGAAGACACCAAATATCACTTGGTGCCATGTCAAAACACATCCTGAAATCATCTTAAAACAAATACAAGCCTGATGCCACTTCTGTGGAATAACACCTATCTCTGGATCAGGCCCTGAGGGCCAGTTTCATCCCAAAAAATTTCAGGCACTTAACTCATATAGTCTAGGAAACCTGGAGAGAATAAGAATGAGCTTGGTAAATTCCCAGGGCAACCCACTGCTGCCAGAGCCATAGTCCTAATATGCCTAAGCACAGTCATTGTTCAGTAATGATATAAACCCTTTTTGACCTGGCTTTACTAAACAAAAAACACAAACAACCTCTCCAAAACAACCAAAGGCACACCCCACCACAACTCCCACCACTCTCCACCTCCTCACACATGCCATATTAAAAGCATAACCAATTGTATTGCTGGTATGTTTAAAGTCCAAAGTGAGATCCAAGGCAAATTTAAGCATGAAGAAACAGCTCCTCATTGTCCCACAGGTCCCAAAATCTGCTAATAAATGACAAGAGTGAAAAAACAGCCCTCATGTTGCAAAGAGAGATCCAGACAGCCAACTGCCCCACCATTGCTCTACCCAGAAGCCAGTTTCTTAGAGACTTCCAATAACTTTGCTATTTCTACTTTTCCTTCACAAACATCACAATCCTCAGACTTCTAAGCTCAGCCTCACTCAAGCCACTGAAAAGCTCCTGGTGTCACTCCTACCCTGCAAAAAAGAAACAGCAGGTCAAGCCTAACAAGTGAAATTTTACAAAAGCACAGTTAGAAGCAAGAGAGAACACAAGGCAAACTGGGAAGGGGAAAAAAAAGCAAGTAGAAAGGAAATACTCAGCCTAGCCACTGCTTATTGTGTTGCAGAGACTCAGATCTGCTGCCCTCACAGGGGGGAGGGGGTGGAAAGGTGTATCATTGCACCTAGCCCAGCATGCTGGTTTTGGCTGGGGTAGAGATAATTTTCTTCACAGTAGCTAGTAGGGGGCTGTGTCTGGGATTTGTGTTGAAAACAGTGCTGGTACTACAAGGATGTTTCTCTTATTGCTGAGCAGCATTTGCACAGCATCAAGGCCTTTACTGCTTCTTGTACTGCTCCTCCAGTGAGGAGGCTGGGGGTTCACAAGGACTTGGGAAGGGACAGCTGGGACAGCTGACTCCAACTGAGTCAAGGGATATTCCATACCATGTGGCATCATTCCACTATACAAAGCTGGGGAAAGAAGGAGGAAGTGGGGGACATTCAGAGTGATGGCATTTGTCTTCCCAAGTCATTGTTATGCATGACTGAGCCCAGCTTTCCAGGAGATGGCTGAACACCTGCCAGCCCATGGAAGTGGTTTTTGAATTCCTTGTTTTACTTTGTTTGTGTGCACAGCTTTTGCTTTACCTGTTTTAGTGTCTTTGTCTCAACCCATGAGTTTTCTCACTTTGACACTTCCGATTCTCTCCCCCATTCTGCTGGTGGGGCAGTGAGCGAGCGGCTGCTCAGTGGTGCTTAGTTGCCAGCTGGGGTTAAGCCATGACACCTACCTTCACCATGCTAATGAGAGACAAGGATAAAGCTTGGGGATAGGAGTAATCCAGGCACCACCTGCTAAGACTGTACTGTGATGTCTGAGGAGGGAGAGCTCTCAAGAGAGAGCTACTGTCACTAGCCCCTGGAAACTTGTTCTCTTGTGGCTGGCATAGACAGGAGGAGTTTGCCATATACCTGGCTAAAGCAGAAGCAGGTAAGTCCCTAGGCCAAGAAAAGCAGCCTCTGTACTTCAGGGAAGATATCTATACCCTGATATCTCCCTTGGCTTTGGAAAAGCCCTGCACAATGTCCAGGTCCAGGACATGCCCTCATGAGGGTCAGTCTTCCCACCCTCACCCTGGAGGATTAGAAGCAAAAGCCAAGAGGCAAGCAGAGGATATTTTCCCACTAGAGCAAGGCTGTACAGAAATAACCATGATTTGTAGAACACCAGATCTCTTCATTTGTTGCCCCTCAATCTGCTTCAGAAACAATTTATTATCCAGCAATGATTTCTCAGCTGTGATAATTGTCATCAATGACAGGCTATTGAGGGCTTAAAACTGACTGAGAGAAGCAATACAAATAAGATCTAAGCACCAGATAGGCTATATTCAGAATTAATGGTTATTTTCCTAACCCTGTTATTACCGTGGCTTCCTGCTGCCCACGATATCACAGATACTCTAGTACCATGTCAACGGCTGCAGCCAGACCAAAACTGTAGTCTCAACAAGGCTGTGCAGAGAAAGAGCAAGAGATGTGAAGAAAGGCCAAACTTCTGGCCTCACAAAACAGAGCAGGGGCAGTTCTCAGCAATCCCTTATACCCTAGGATTTCCAGGACTGAAAGCACCAGCAATGCTAACTCACAGTAGGGAGATCACCTTTCATCTAGCTAAGGAAACATGTTCCTGCAGTATTGATAGCTCCAGCCTGGGCCATGGTGAAATCCCTTGGGGGAAATTAAGTTATACATGCACATCCTTCTCTCAACATGTCATGTTTTATAGGCCTTAAATGTAGACTTCAATTTCACAAGCTCATCTTTCACTCAAAGAGTTGGAAATCACTCTAGCAAACAAACTATGAAAATCACTCTTGCTTCCAATCAACGAGTCACAGAATGTAATCACTTTGTACACGAGTTTGCTATTTCCCCCACCAAAACAGGACAAAGGGTTGGGCTAAAATGTAGAATATACAACAACAAATTCCCTTTTCCCCTACAGCACCCAAGACAAGCAGCAGAACTGTTGTACACAAAAGAAAGCTGTCAGAGCTGCATGCACTTTGGTGGAGACAAGTCAATAGCAGCTGAGTTATGGGGCTCAACACTAAGCACGCTAGCTGTAAGTCAGCAGTGCCACTGGGCCACTTATTGAGGCATTGGGACATCTGGTCCCAAAGCCCCCTTTTTCCTGAAAACAGTGCAAATGTCCCCTCCTGCGAAGACAGACCTCTGACTGCCAAGGGACAATATCAAACAGATAGGTTCAGTTTTCAACCTGACCTGAAAGTTACACTTCCCCCAAATGAGCACAAATTAGGGAGGTACAAGGCACAGCCTTATAAAAAGAGAAGGTATAAAACTATTGGACTACTGAAAAGGCAGCTAGACACATAAAGAGACTTCCACAGAAGCTGTCAGCACTATGTCTGCAGACCTGGCATAGGCTGAAATATCAGCCACAATGACTAGATCTGACACAGGGCCTGACCTTTAAATGTGTGTTTGGAGCAGGAGCTTGTCTCAGAGCTGGTAGGAACACTTTGCCATCCCTGCACAGAACTACTGCAGAAGAATTAATTCTGTTGTCTTTCCACTTCCACAAACCCACATGGTCTTTAAGAAAGTGGAATTGAAGTGTCATTCCCAAAGATTCTCAGGTGAGTAATCTAGCATGGCTAATGACTTTTTAATATCTTTTAATGTCTTCAGGAAAAGTGATATAAGTAATGTAGTATTTTGTTTTGCAGTTCTATAAAATCATTTGGTTTTGTCTCATTTCGGAATCCCTCTTGGAGTAGCTCTCCAATTGTGCTTATTTTGTATTTGTTGAAATTTATATCCATCTATTGTCCTAGTAACAGGGTTGAAAGCCAGGAAGCATATCATCTTTCTGTTTCTGAGAAGTCATTTCTTTCTGGATAACCTGGTCTCTCTGACCCAGAAGAAACTGTATCATCATTGAATTAATTTTCCTCAAAAAAAGAAAAACAAGCCTAAAATGAAATAAGTCAAAGGGAACTGTGTAGAATAGGAATAACAGCAGACTGATATGCTCATATTATGTAACTATTTCTACTCTTTTATGAGCCAAGTAAATTATTCTTCTTCCAGTTCTCGTGGCTTGTTAAACATTAGAGGTGTTATTATAGCTGCAGCTAGAAGAATCTTATTTCAGTACTATTTAAATATGTTTAGGGTCTTTGTTTAAGAAATGTATCTGTGCTTAGATAGAGTTACTATTAAGTATAAACCAAAACCAGCCAAATATTAACTGCAAAAGAATTATAGTCAAATGAATTGCAGGAGGTAAATGTGCTTCATAGAAAGTAATACAAGTGCTATCATTCAGACCAGAGACTACATTAGAGGAATTAGAGAGAGATTATTGTTCATTAGGATTTTATACTGAGACTCTTATGAACATTTAAGCAGGCCTGTTCACAGCATTAAAACATCCTCCTTAGACCAGTTCAGAAAGGAAATACCAGGACACAATTATCTAACAGGCTTTATTTTCAAGCTTATGTTACAGGCATCTTGCAACCTACTATACTGAAGGAATAAAGCTGAAAATTGGTATCTGACTATTTTATCACCTATTTAGAATCCTGAATTTGCCACAGCTGTATATGACATGTTTTTCTTATCCCTGTGGCAGAGCAGACCAATCTTACTAAGTGTCATGGATTAACTCCAGCCCCGTGCAGCTGCTCTCTTGCTCCCCACCAGTGGGGTGGGGCAGAGAATCACAAAGGTAAAAGTGAGAAAAGTGGTTGGCATGCAGACAGTTTAATACATAAAGCAAAAGCTGTGAATACAAGCAAAGTGAAACAAGGAATCCATTCACCACTTCCCATGGTCAAGGATGTGTTAAGCCATCCCCACGAAAGCAGGGCTCCATCAAGTGTAGTGTTTACTTGGGAAGACAAGCGCGTTCACTCTGAATGTCCCCCTTTCCTTTTTCTCCCAGCTTTATGTGCTGGGCATGACACCATACAGTGTGGAATATCCTGTGGGTCAGTCAGGGTCAGCTGTCCTGGCTGTACCCCCTCCCAGCTTCTTGTATACTTCCAGCCTCCTCACTTTTGGGGTGGGATGACACGGAGAAAACGATTTGATGCTGTGTAAGCGCTGCTTAGCAGTGTCAAAAACATCCTGGTGTTATCAACACTGTTTTCAGCACAAATCCCAAACATAGCCCCATATGAGCTATTGTGAAGAAAATTAACTCCAGTTAACAGTGCCCCCCAGGTCACTTCAAAGGAAAGCACCACTGGACACATCAATCCAGAGACTATACAGCCCATATGGCCATTATCAGGACTTGCAAGCACCGCTCTAATAGACAAGCAAGGCCCTCACTAGCGGAAGAGAAACTTCCTCAGGAATAACAACTCACACAGAGGCAAATCTCTGAGCATTGCCACAAAATGGCATCAGTGGATCCCTCTCTGGCACAGACACATTATGGTGCTGGCATTCACCATGCCAGGAGTTTCCCCTAGAATTATCTTTAGCTAGAAAAATTTATTAGGCTCATCCTCTGTTCACCTTAAACTTTTTGCTACAACGTAACAAATCCCTGCTCCCTGTCTTTCCACCTATATAAATTCCCTCCCTACCTGCCCCCGTAGAGGGGGGACTTTCACTGTCTTAGGCACCAGCTACCGATCTTCCCTCCTGTGCTGCTTTCAGCTGGGATAGATTTAATTTTCTTCCTAGTAGCTGGTGCAGTTTGGTGTTTCAAATTCAATGTGAGAATAATGTTGATAATACACTGATGTTTTGGCTGTTGTTCAGCAGTACTCACTGTAAATCCGGGAGTTTTCAGTTTCCCATGCTGTGTCAGTGAGGAGGTGCACAGGAACACAGGAAAAAGCATGGCCAGGACAGCAGACCCAAACTAGCCAAAGGGGTATTCCACACCATAAAACATCATGCTCAGTCTATAAACTGGGGGGTGTTGGCTGGGACATGCCAATTGCTGCTTGAGGCCAGACTGGGCATCAGTCAGTGTGTGGTGAACAGCTCTATTGTGCATCACTTGGGTTTTGCTCCTCTCTCTCTCTTTTTCATTACAATTCATAGAATCAAAGAATAGTTGGAGTAGAAAGGGACTTTTTAAAGCTGTTATTATCATCATCATCATCATCATCACCATTATTACATTTTATTTTCTTTCAATCATTAAACAGTTCTTAACTCACAAGATTTACTTTTTTGTTTCTGATTCTGCTCCCCACTGGGGGGCAGGGGGAAAGGTGAGAGGCTACATGGTGCTTAGCTGCTGGTTGGGGTTAAACCACAACATCTCCATGACAGTTCTTCTCTGAGAACCAGAGACTACCCTGGCTCTGGGATGCTCCCACCAGACTTTTCCAGGTTGCACATAGGCCTAGACAAAGCCAACATTGTGCCAGCTGAGGGAAAATAGCTCCTGTCTCAGCTACGTTTTTTCAAGCAGCTTATTCCTTCCTCTTTGTGAACATGTGCTGACAACAGGTCTCTCTGTCTGAGCTTCACCATCCCAAAGAAGGGTGTTGGTCTGCAAGCAGGAACTGTCTGCTGATCGTTCAGGTTTTTTGTGATGATGTGGAAGATGTGGCATTACTGAGACCCCAGACAGAGGTAGTTCACACAACATCTCTTACTCTTCAATCTTTCAAAAAACTACCTACCAGTCTGTGGAAAAAAAAAAAATAATCTCAGAATCCAGCTGACTGCCACTTAGGCCCTCTATAAGCAGAGACAAAATAAAGGACCCCTGTTTCAAAGCTCACCCTCACAAAGTAAACGCTTATACATCTCCTACCACCTGATTTCTCAATGATCATTCCCACAAAGAGGAAATTATGGCCTTCCTCCCTTCCTACTGTGCTAACTGATCCTGTCAATCTGAAAATGGTCCGCTAAATGCCCTTCCAGAACTAGTCAAAGTGGAGTAATCCGATTCCTCCTTCTGCTTGTGCTATCTGCACTTCTGCTGACCTATTGGGGATTTAATGATGTGACTGCAGGGGATTCATATATGTCCTATAGGAAAGTCACCTCAGCCCCCCTTGTCTGTTAAGCTCCTATGAGAAAAGTAGTGTATTATGGTTTGTAAGCTAAACTCTTCTCTGTGCCAGCTTTCGCAAAAAAAGCTGTCAAAGCAGCATTTCCATGAATTCCTGTTCAATAGGTTTGTTTTTGGGTTTTTTTTTAAATCTTACGGTAACACATCAGAAAGCTTTATTCCACAGGATTTATAAAGCACACTAGCCTTAGTTGGCCCTGTGTCTTTCTCTAATATGCTAAATGGGGTTAAAAGCTGTTGTATCAAGAGTTCTTAATACCTCCTTTATAAACCATCACACAAGAGACAAAGTAAGGCAATGTCAGATTCACATTCCAGTGTACTTCCCACTGTAAAGTTGGAATGTTAGAGCACCCTCAATCATTGTAGAAAATGTCCACTGTAAATACAATATTAAATTGTTTTGCATTTAAAATGTTTCACTTCAAGGGCACTGTACACAATTATTGGTTCCATTTGCTTCAGTGAATTTTCTGAGCAAGTACCCACAGTGTGATTGTGCCACAGTTCTCCTCCATCTGACTCCAGACCTTGCTTTTAAGATGTGGTTGGCTCCTAAGTATACTTACCTTTAAACATGTTAGAGAACGAAAGATCGATACAAATTAGATCACTCTGTATTAAGATACCCCCACCACCCCAAAAAAGTCCGTTATATTCTAATCTTGTGATTCAGTGTAATTATGTAATGCTTGTTCAGTAATGAATACACTGACAGGTTGACATTAAAGCCAAGTTTGAGCTATTCTAGTCTGTAGCATAATGATCACGTGCCCAATAATAAAATCAAAGCAGCCTCTTGGAATTGTACCCTCAAATTCTGAAAGCATTCCTCAGACCACCTCCGTTCTAGAGAAAAACTGACTTAAAAGGAGGAAGAGAGGCTGTATCATTCCCCACAAAAAATTGTTTTGCCACCGTATGCCTTTCCTCTTTTTTTTTCCTTTCAAAATACTTCCATCTGCCTCCTGCAGAGCTTGCTACAGCGTCCCTGTGTGTAAATAGCATGCTCCTCTATAATTAGCTTCCTCCTCTGTGACTTAATCAGTGATATTGTAAACCAGACACTGTGATAATTTGATCAGCTCAGTGGCAGTGAATTGTACCATGACTAAAAAGTCCAGGCTGGTTGGAACTCTAGGAGAAGCATCCGTTTGAGGAGAATGGTGATCTAGTCTTTACGTTAAGAGAACTGCACTTAAATCCTACAGTTAATCCCAGTTCCTATTCCTCACAGACAGTCCTACTCCCTAGAGTGAAGAAACACGCAAGCTTTCTCTCCTCCTGTGATATCCATTGATTCTTAGCTGCTCCATGCAATGCTTATGTAGGAGGGGAGGTATTGCTATATCCACTCCAAATGAGATCGCATTCCCATGATTAAATGCTTTTCAAAGAAGTAAATTTGGGGTTCAGAGCTCTTTTGTACAGGAGAGCACAAAACCCCACATTTCTCCTAGCTGTACAAGTGGATGGGCCGGTATCAAGAGAAGTAAGTTTTTCTCTTGTCCTAGAAAAATGAAAAAGGACAGTAGTGTCACTGGATTTGGTTGGGCTCGGTGATCTTAAAGGTCTTTTCCAGCCTAAATGATGCTATGCCTTTGTGCAGCACATAAACTGCAAGCCCCACATTTGGGTCAAGGTAGTCAAAGGGATGCCTTTGCTGTGCATAAGCGATACAGCCTTCGGAGAACTCCCCTTCTATCAGGTTTTTACAAGAGCAAAGCTGGGAGTCCAGTAGGTGACTGGGCATGCAGAAAGAAACACTGAATTTCTTTTATGTTAGAGGAAATTCGTGTTCCAGGATACTCAGAAGCTATGTGGTTACTTTGGCCTCACCAGCTCCTCACTGAGTCCACCACTGCTAGTTTTAGGCAGCATGTTGCTATCTCTGTGTAATCTCTAATCATTTGGACAATGTATGAACAAGTGGATTTGTTTAGCCCTCTTTTCCTTTCAAGACCTTTCAAAACATCCAGCAGGTCTCTATGTTGCAGTAGGCAGCTTTATGGCCTCTGGCTTTGAACCACCCATAGTAAGACATCCATGAACCTCAAAGTTTCCTTCTGCAGCATCAGTTTTCACTAGACTGTTGGTACATGCCAATTGAACTCCACAATCTGCAACGGAGTTCTCACGCTGGATTGTGTACTTAAGCTGAGAGTTGCTTCCATAATTATTTCAAACCCCCCGCCCCACCCCAAGTAAGCCTGATTTTCTGTGTGTGTTGGCTCTGGATTTGCCTGTGTATGCTTACATGGAGGTAGGAAGCTTGTTTGCCTCATGCTGCTAATTACTTTGCAACATTTAGTGCCAATGCTCTTGCTGAAAAGTAGTGTTCACTCTTTTCTGTATGTCATCTGGGTGTGAATTTCAGAGCTTATGATATGAGCAAAGAAGAAAAAGCAGTGTATTTCTTTCCAGGGAATTTTGCTGGGTCTATTTAGCAGTGAAGTAAAGATACTTCTAGGAGGAGCAAAGGGTGAGCTGGATAAGAGGAAATGACCATGCACTATGTAGATAATACATGAACAGATAAGAAGCCAAGCCAAGGTGGATTTATGTCACATGTCTAGGAAGACAGGAGAGAGATTCCCTGGCCACACCCAGGGAAGAAATATGAATAGGCAGCTGATGTGAGTGGCACAGTGCTGTCCCAGCATAGGGGTAAAACACCAGTGGGCAGCATTGACAGATTACCTGATAGATGGATAAATGGAAGGTAATGGGTAAATCTAATCTGCCTCTATAGAGGTCAAATTCTGCTTCTAAGGATTCATACAGTACAGTTCTGGCTTCTTGCCCTATCAACAAGCTCAAACGAAAACCTCCCTAAAGGGGGCCATTTCATTCAAGGATTTGTCCTTTCCTTGTGGCAGCAAAACAAACAGTGCCAGTTAGATTCAGGCTGTTGAAGCTGCCATTCAGTCTGTGAAATGGCATAAACAGGCTGCTTCCAGTGCACTGGGACTGGTGGAGGTGTACACAGCCTGCTTTAAAAGCCAGAAAGAACTGAGTGGTGATAAATATTCAGTTTGCCTGTGTATGAGGGGATAGGTAGGGATGTGTGTGTGCAAAACCACTTATAGACCTTACTGTTTACCTAAGAAACGCTGATGCGAGGATGCAGGGCTGGACGCAATTTCTCCCTGAAAAGGCTCTTCCCAGGGACCCTGTTCTGTGGTCCCAGTGCACAACCCAAACCTGGCTTCCAGAGATACTGTCAGACAGGAGCAGCAGAGAGTGGTGGAGCCTCAGCCTCAGCAAGAAGAACTGCAGCATGACATACAGTCCCCTGTGGCTTACAAAACAGATTAGATAAATCAGAAGCATTTCAAAATCCAAAGTATCACCAGGAACAGGCACCTTGCCCAATATCACAGTATTTTTCCTTACTTGAGATTCTTGTCCTGAAAAATCTCTCCTAATTTCTGTGCTTGTTTTGTACAAAGGCAAGACAGTAAATTCTGTCTTGCTTTCAGTGCTTTGCTCCTTTGCCATGATGGGAGTGTGTTTCTGCAGAGCTTTGAAAAAAAACACTGTAGGAAGTTAGAAGCAGAAATACCACCAAGAAATGGTGAGCTTGGCACTCCTAAATCCTTTGGCAGCCACTGGGAAAATTGCCCAGCATTAATACAGATCCTGAATGCTCAAAGGACTTTGTCACTGAAAGAAGCACTGGGATGTCATGCTGGTGCATCTCCATTGTATAAAATACCAGCCAAAATGACAACCCAGCCCACCTCACTGAGGAAAAGGGAAAAAGAAAAACTCAACCTGTAGAAAGTTGTCTTTTACTGTCTTACTTCAGCAAACAAATCAGAGCCTGTGCAGTATATTTATGCAGTGGAATTTTTAGAGAGGCTAAGGCTTATCCTTGTAGTAAGTCAGTCACAACAACAGCACCCCACCAGTGAGCTTGCATATGGACTAAGTACTGTTCCAAGCAAGCACTTTTACTGAAGGGATGTTATGTGGGAGCACTTAGGAGCTGTCACCAGTAGAAAGATCCAATTTTGGGTCCTTAAAGGATTCTTGAAATGTGTTCTACATATGCTAGGCCTTAAACTATTTGCCACAAAGCTTCTGCCTAGCTCTGCATCTTGCAAATGAAAAGTAGTGTTTGCTAGGAAATGTCTGACACCACCACTAAAATACTACATGCAGCCATTTTTACATTGCAGAAAAGATTCTGAAAAGTCGGAGAGGAAGCAGAATTTTGTAGTCAGAGGAATAAAAATAAATCTTGCATCAAGAGGTTTAATTTAATGTGCTCTGTTTAAATTACCAAAACAAAGATCAAAAGTTGACTTAAGAATGGAATAGCTCGATGTGGATAAAGTTCTGGGTACTGAAGACACAATTAACTAATTAAGAAAGATGTAAAAAGGCAGCAGCTGAAGCAAAAGTGGGATAGATTCAAATTAAAGAGGGTACCACTTCTGACAGCAAAGGAGCTTAATTATTGCAACAAAATATTGGGGCAAAGGTAGTATAAGTTCAGATCAAACTTGCATTTCTGACTGCGGAATTGTTTCTATTACTCAGGAATTTCTGTTCCTAGTAGAGGAGGACTACATATTGTAGATCTTGTAATACACTGGGGTGCAGATCAAAGTATCTATCAACAAAATATCTGTACTGAGGATCCTTGCTAGGCTCCACAAGATTCCCAGATCCCATGACTTAAATTCTCCTAGCATATTTATTTCTATTAAGTCCTTAAGTATCCTGTCCTTCAGTTGGCTGACATGTCATCTCCATCACATAGCCAACCTGAGCACCACTTGGAGAGGGTGTCCTCACTAGAAGGGCAGCTTTCAATCTGACAAAGCAAACCCACCTGTCACCAGGCATGAAATAGTCACGTAGAAAACTGGGTTTGAGCTGAAATGATAGCTTCATTTCTGTTGGGGCAATGCTTATATCATTATTTTGCTAAAGCCATCAAGTATCACAAATTCCTTTAGAACTGCATGTTTTGGAGCCTCACTGCCACTTCCTTCAGCCAAGGAAGCTTGAATGATGGGAGTCCATCGACCAGGCAAGTCCCACAGCAAACCCTGAAACTGAGCTCCTTGTCTGGCAGGTCACTCTTCATATTCATATCATTCTGTAGTGCCATAACTTCTGCTGCATGGCAGGGGATCTTTTTTCCTTTAAGTGCATGAAGATAATTTTGGCAGGTAACCATTACTCTTCTCTGTCTAAATTCTAATACATCATGGCTCCAGTGTCAGATGAACACAAAAAACAGGTTCATGTGCTGTTCAGCAGCTATTGCACCACATTATGAATTCATCATATTCATTTAAGCAATACATTCAAATGTAGTGTGGAATGCAAGTGCTTTATGTATCACACCACATTTTTATCATACCACTCATAGTTTAATTCACTATCAGCAAAACAAACCTTTTGCAATATTTTCCCCTCTATTTATCTGGATATTGAATTTGGACAAAAGGGAGGCATTCCCTAAAGATGATCTCTAAATGATTGCAGAAGAAAGCATAGTTAGGTTCATCTTTTGGAGTAGCATGAAATCATCTGCATGTACTTAAGACTTCAGCAAGGTTTAAATACTTTGCTGAATAAAAATTGATGGATAAGTCAGATCTGAAATGAATCTATCTTTCAGATTGCCACACCGTTGGTACATCAGCACTCTGGTTCCAATCTGTAAGTATTGCTGGCTATATTCAAGTCCCAGATCACTTTTCCACTGCCTGTATAGAACAATGCAAGGGAGGGTAAGTTCTGCTGGCTGATTTTGTGTCATAAAAACTATTGAGAGAGTTTCGCCACAAACTGAAATGCTTGAAGGGAGTTTGACACTCAAGCACTCAAAAAAAAAATATTCTGGAGGCTGATTACAGCATCCTGATAGACATCCAAAACAATTCCAAGTAATGCACAGTATAGGATAAACACTTGCACATCAGCCCAATTAATGGTATATGCAGATTTGACTGAAGTTGAATTCTATTCCATATGTCAAGCAAGAGTTTAACAGACATTCCATAGCCAAGCCATTTTAGGCATAATACCCTCCTTCAGTGCTGCCTGCTACAGAAAATGTAGCAAATGTGTTCTATTTTATTTTTTCCCTAAAGGCATGCAACAAAAAAACCAAGATAAACCTTATGCTACAAGCATAGGAAAATTCAGCTCTGAAGGGACTGAAAACACCATTTACTGCTCATATGATTCCCCTGTAGTAGCCAAGAAGGATGTGTGGTCTATTTGTTTGAGCAAACCTAGGTCAAATCTTGGTTTCACCATGATCTAGTAGAACAGCCTTGAGTTGGGTACCAGGAGACTGCTGTTCAGGTTTCAATACTGCTGCTGTGCTTCTTTGTGCAACGCTATCTTTTTTCACCCTTTTTGTTGCTTAATTGCGTCTGAAGGTCTTGGAGGAAGAGGCTCTTTTCCAGGATATTTGTGCTGTTTGTAGCATGATATCACTCCAATTTCAGTCAGGGTTTGTAGATTCAACTATAAACTTAGCACAATAGTAAAGTGATAGAAGCACCACATGGAGTCTGCAGCAGATACTGGAACTGAAACCCAGTTACCTGAAGCTTAATGTCCACTTAATCATTAATGTCTTCTCCTGTGGAATTTTCCTATTTTCATCAATAAAATACCAAGATTTCTACAACAATTCACTCATTACTCACTCTCTCCTTTTATAAGACTCATAGCAGATGTATGATATGACTGAGTCATTTAAAGATTCTGGTTATTATTTTTTCTAAACCTTTCTTTTTGTCTACATTGCAAAGTCGAAAGGCATCAGTTTAAGCCTCTGCAGTGAACCACTCAAAATTATTTCTTTGAAGCACAGTCTCACAATGAGATTCATCTTACTATTGATGTTTTTTTTAATGGCAGCATGTTAATGATCTACTGAGTTATTTAGCAAAACCCTCCTTGATCTGGCATGGCAGTGAGCTCTCCAGCTAATGCTCATGCTATCTTTTCTACCTCCCAGGCTGTCATCAGAATGTTTAAAGCTGTAAGCCAGATCCAGAGCCTGTGAATTGCTAAGTGTCTTCTAACACCTCGGGCCAGATATTCACCTGCTTTATATAATGATAGAACTACTTAGACACAGAGAAGATATCACAGAATCACAGAATATGCTGAGTTCAAAGGGACATACAAAGATCATCAGGTCCAACTCCTGGCCCTGCACAGGACCATCCCCAAGAATCACACCATGTGCCCAAGAGTGTTATCCACACACCTCTTGAACTCTGTCAGGTTTGGTGCTGTGATCACTTCCCTGGGGAGTCTGTTCCAATGCCCAGCCAACCTCTGGGTGAAGAACCTTTTCCTAATACCCAGCCTAAACCTCCCCTGACACAACTTCAGGTCATTCCCTCGGGTTCTGTCCCTGGTCACTACAGAGAACAGTGCTTGCCCCTCCTCTTCCTCCCATGAGGAAGTTGTAACTGCAATGAGGTTTCCCCTCAATATCCTCCCAGGCTGAACAGAACAAGTGACCTCAGCCACTCCTCATATGGCTTCCCCTCAAGGCCCTTTTCACCATCTTCATTGCCCTTCTTTGGATGGTCTCTAAGAGCTTAATATCTTTCTTATATTGTGGTGCCCAAAACTGCACACAATATTCAAGGTGAGTCAGGACCAGTGCAGAGCAGAGCAGGACAATCCCCTCACTTGACTGGCTGGCAGTGCTTTGCCTAATGCCCCCCTGGACACAGTTGGCCCTCCTGGCTGCCAGGGCACTGCTGACTCATATTCAACTTGTTGTCAACCAGGACCTCCAGGTCCCTTTCCATGGCACTGCTCTCCAGCATCTCATTCCCCAGTTTGGACGTACATCCAGGGTTGCCCCATACCAGGTGTAGAATTCAGCACTTCCCCTTTTTGGACTTCATATGGTTGGTGTTGTCCAGCCCTCTTATTTGTCCAGGTTTCTCTGCAGGGCACTCCTGCCTTTGAGGGAATCAACAGCTCCTCCCAGTTTTGTGTCATCTGCAAACTTGCTCAGTGTTCCTTCCAGTCCTGCACCCAAGTCATTTAAGAAGATGTTGAAAAGCACAAGGCCTGAGTGGAACCCTACTAGTGACAGGTCACCAGTCTGATGTTCCCCCATTCACTATTACCCTCTGTGCTCGACCCGTGAGCCAACTGCTCACCCACCACATGGTGTGTTTATCCAGATGTGCTGAACATTTTGTCCAGAAGGCTGCTGTGAGAGACAGTATCAAAAGCTTTACTGAAATCCAAAAAGACCACATCAACTGTCTTCCCTTGATCAACTAGGTGGGTTAACTTGTCATAAAAGGAAATCAGGTTTGATAAGCAGGACTTTTGTCTCATGAACCTGTGCTGGCTGTGACCAATGACAGTGTTGTGTTTCAGGTGTTTTTCAATACCTCCCAGAATAACCTTCTCCATAACTTTACCAGACACTGAAGTGAGACTGACAGGGCTGCATATTCCAGGGTCCTCCTTCTTGCCCTTCTTGAAAATTGGAACAACATTTACCAACTTTGAGTCAGCTGGGACCTCTCCACATTCCCAAGACTGCTCAAAAATCATTGAGAGAGGTTTTACAATTACATCAGCCAGCTCTTTGAGGATTCTTGCATGAATCTCATCAGATCCCATACTTTGGAGGGATCCAGCTGGAGCAGCAGATCCCGCACAATTTCAGGGTCGACTGGGAGTTGATCATTCTCGCAGTCATGGTCCTCCAGCTCAGGGTACTGAGATCCCCTTGGTCTGTCATCCGTGCTGAAGACAGAGGCAAAGAATGCATTAAACACCTCTGCCTTGCCTCTGTCCCTGTTTGTGAGGTGACCATCCTCATCCTGTAGTGGTCTGATGTTATTTCTATACTGTCAGTTGCCATTAATATATTTGAAAAAACTCTTTTTATTGTCCCCCAGTTTCTGGCCAGCTTCAACTCCAGTTGAGCTTTGGCCACATGAATTTTCTCCCTGCAGAGGCAAGCAGAATCTCTGTATTTGTCCCAGTGTCACTTGACCTTGTTTCCACTTGGCATATACCTTCCTTTTTTTGCCTTATCTCTGAAGGAGATCACTGCTCAACCAAGTTGGCCTTCTGCGTTGCCTGCTTGACTTCTGACATTTGGGAATTGCCTGTTCCTGTGCCCTTAGGAGGTGATGTTTGAAAAGTGACCAGCACTGATGGATCCCAGCACCTGCAAAAGCATTTTTCCAGGGGACCTTACTAATTCCCTGAGCAGCCTGAAGTCTTCTCTCCTCATGTCCAGACTAGAGGTTTTGCTGGAACTTTTCCTCCTGTCAACAGAGATTTTAAACTCTATCACTTCATGGTTGCTGTGGCCAAGACGGCCACCAATCTCCACTTTGCTTACAAGATCCACTCTGTTGACAAGCAGCAGATCAAGGAGGGCATTTTTCTGAGTCAGCTCCCTTAGGACCTGTTCCATTAAGTTGTCATCCAGGTTTTTTAGGATTCTTCTTGCCCAGGTTGTACGAGCTGTGTGATGCTCCAAGTTAATTTCTGGCAAGTTGATGTCCCCCATAAGGACAAGGGCAGTTCTCCACCCAGATAATAGCTTTTAGTGGGATCAGATTAGGCATTTTGGAAAAAGAGCTTTTTATTATGGTAATGGCCAGCATGTCTCATCCTAGGGAGCGTGTAGATTACTTAGCCCAGGGAAAAAATGGATGCTAGATTAACTGACAGTTATTGTGCCTTCTGGCCTCAAGAAATTTAAAAAATTTCCAGGTACATATGATTTCACGTTGAGGTTTTTTTAAATATGGTTTAGTATGCAGACACAAACCAGGTCTCTAAAATGGAAAGAAGGAACTTTAGTCTAATATATTATGGCATAATTTAGTAACTTAAATTGTTACATATTTTTGCACTTATTCTATTAGAAGTAGTAGCACTCAGGAGAGGTAAAGAGGAAAAGACAGCTGAAAACAATAACTGTGCTATTACTTCCAAAGCATTTGCATTTTTTCCAATGTGCTTAGACCACAGAATCATTTAGGTTGGAAAAGACCCTTAAGATCAAGATGTTTAGTTTGACAAAAGTTGTTTCAGTTGCCAATGAGAGAAACTATAGGACCAAGTCGTCACGGTCTGGTAATACACTATATATTTCTGCTAACCATCTGGCTGCTTTCAGTGCTTTTGCCACTGAGGGAAAATGTAATTTACAATCAATTTCAACAACTACCATATGCATTAGGGTTGGAGAACAAATGATATTTCAATATTACACATTGTAGAAGAGTTTCAAGTTCACTAAACCCTTCAAAGTGTTCAGTTTGAGGTGGTTTGGTTTTTTTTTGGTTTGTTTTTTTTCCAAACAGCCTGCAGCCCAGCACCTTGGTACTGTATCTGCAGGTACATGCTGAGCTGCTTAGGGTGAGAAATGCAGAGATACTGAGGAGCCCCTTCTGAAGTCAGGACTTGTGAGATCCCATCTCACAAACATCGACTCCGGAACACAAGCCACAGCCTGGGACTGAAAGACTATCTCCTACTCAGAGCACAGACAAGGATAAGGACCAGAAAGATTTATATCAACCAACACCAGGGCTTCTAACCTTAAAAGCACGAGCAAGTTTGCACTTACTGAAGATTTAGTGTAAAAACACAAGATCCCTTAATACTTAACTCCTTGAGGTTCCTTCCACAAGTATTCAGATATTCAGAGGTGAAGGGAGGCTCTTCATAACTACTCAGAATTTTTAGGGACAGGTATTGAGATTTGGATAAGCATTGTTTCAGTGTGTTTATTTTTCAGTTAGCAAAATATAGATTTTTTTTTCTACAAAAACAACTCTGAAAAAAATCAGTAGAACCTCTTTAATCTTTCCATTTGTTTAAAAGTTCAGATAGTAAATATTTTAACTGTGCTTCTAATTAGTTAACACAGTCATCTAGTCTTACAAGTAGAACATATGGAAAATTTCTACTTAAGTTAAATGTTAACGGATGGAACTTCATAAGCAGTCAGCATTTATCTAATCCTCCTTCTATTTGACTAATCTGGAGTTTTATCACTTTCTTCAGGAAGAACAGGTTTGGGCCAATTTTAAAATTCCTTGGCTATTAAGTACATAATAACTAACAGATTTGGACAAAGCTGTTGTCTCATTTTTCAGATGCCATGATAAACATTCATATTTTTAAATACTAATTACACTTTCTCCATTCTAACATTTTATAGCAGGCACATTAAGCAAGACTGAATTGCTATTCAAGCCACCAAAAGATCTTACAATCTGATCTTTTGAACCTCAGCTCAGCAGCAATGTGAATGACATGAAAGGAATACACAGAATGAGTTTAGAAGCACTTCAAAAAAATCTGACTACCCAACCTTTAGATTACAAATGCAGATTCCTTTGTGGAAGTACACTAAATTTACAAGTGAAATATTATCAGCCTGACTTAATGTATGTTAGCAACTCCATTCTTTCCACATGTTTGGAACCTTATACATTGGAAAATGTGTTTTACCAACTGAAAAGATGTTTTCGGACAAGATATAGAAATCATTTCCTCAAAGATAAGATCTTTTTCACAAAGACTCACATAACCTAGTATTCCTCAGCATTCAGAAAAAGATGTATACTCATTTGTACTAATAAGGGAATTGATTCTCCTGCACTGCTCATGAGCAATGTTCTTTGCAAGTTACAAACAGCACATTATCTGTAGATTAAATTTTTCATAGAAGGCTGTAATCAGCAACCCCCCCTTACAGTGCTGTTTTTTCAATGGAAAGTGCTCCAAGCACAGTTAGGCATTTTGTCTCCAGATAAAACTATAGGAGGGGTATGATTTTTAGTGCACCAGCAATGTCCTCAGTAAATTAACTGTTACCTGCATCTCACATGTGCTACCACCCAGAAATATTAACTCACTACAAAAATAAAGGAATTTGAAAGACCTATGCATTTTCTCTACCAGTCTGTTACAGGCGCTGTGCCCTGGACGGGGCTGGCTAGACTCACTGCAAGATGTAAGGTGTTAGAAGTGATTTTTATAGAATAATGTCTATAGGAACCTGTCCTGGAGCAGTTAGCACCAGCCTGAAATAGCTCTGCTCTGGATGTTAGCACAGTATAACAGCTGGGTTTCAATTTTCAGAGATTAAGCAAAACCCAGGTCAGCTCTCCACCCCATGTACCTTCTGCTTCTTGTGGACAAATCTGAGTATTTCTCTCCCCACCGTAATCCACTTTCAATCACCCTAACTTGGGTATATTAGTCTGTGGGTTTATTTTGTCAACTTCTGGGAATACAGACACACTCTGACCTTTTTGATACTGTTCATTGCCATTATCAAATGCTGGATTCTCATCATGGGTTTCCTATGTGCCTCTCCACAATAAGTTCCAAAGACTTCTTTTTGAGGAATGCTTTTTGGCCTTTACATGCATTTCTTCCTTGTGTTGCCATGTGCATCTATCCATCCTCCTAAACATGTCTATTAACTGACAGGTAGCTGTAACAAGAACATGCCTTGCCTATATACATAGAAATTTGTGGACTGTAGATAGGACTGAAGCGTGGACAGCATTGCCTGGAAGTCTTGACAGCTGTCACCAGCTTCCTTTATAGAGCTCCTTAGCATAGCACCTTATTTCATAGTTTTCTCATTAGCATAGTGTCTTATTGCATGAAACAAGCCATTTTTGTTTGCTTATCCATATCACCTATTGGCTAAAATAATTGATTTTTTTTTTTTCTAGTTACATCAGTGTTCACTAAAGCAGAAATAAGGATTAATTTAGTGAAAGCACAATATTAAATAAGCTCTTCTGGTGAGTAGACATCACACACTGAAATATGGGGAGTATGGAAATTACAACTAGCACACAACAAGTATGACCCATATCACTTATCAGCGATGTAGCTTCCACAGAGTATTCTTAGCTTTCAGACATCTCAGAAGGAGATTTTACTGAATAGTATTTCCTCAAGCAAGGAGAGGAAATACTACCATACTGCCAATGTTAGCTGATACAGAGCACTGTTGATGAGTGTTTCACAGTGTTTGATCCACAGTGGAGCTTTTAATAGGTTGCTACCGGCATAAAGATGGTAGAATAATCTGAGCCATCTAGTAAATGTAAATTGAGAACTTTTTGCAACTGTATCTGAAATCCCATAATTTATTCACAACCCTGGATTGTGGGTCATTACCACCTGTAGCATTTAGCTTTTTTATGTCCCTGAAAAATAGAAACACCTTTTACTTACAGTGAAGACCTAGTCATGCTCATTTAGCCTCTTCAGTTTTGGTGATCTGAATCATGAACTATAATACTAGTGATTTCATCTATGATAGATGCTAAGCTAGAACCATTTGGAGTAAACTAAAAATAGTGATGCCGGTATGGAGCAACTTCTACAGCATGTAGCTTCTGAAATAAAAGATTGTCTTCTGTCTTTAGAAGTTTAAGTCTGAACTGAGTGCAGTTTCCTAAGTTCTGGCTGTGTTATATAATTTTTAAACATAAAAATGTGATTATGAAATAAGTGTTCGTACAAAACCCCAACAACAAAACTCCAGAGATGACAAATACAAATTTAAGAAAATATAGAAGAAGAAATGTTATTTCTTGTGAGCATTTCAGCTATATAAAAAACATGATATCTTTAATACATTTGTATAGAGGATGATTCTAAACCCGTTCTTCCGAGATTTATTGTTCACATTGTGAATAAGACTAGGCGCTCATGTGAAAATGAAAAATGCTAGATGCAGAATGGATAAAACACTTTCCCTATTACTAACCTGCAGAGTTCTACCATAAGATGCCAATAGAAGATACTGTAGAAGCATTCAAAACAGCAGTATTTGTTCTGATATACAGAACATTATCAGTGTTAAGGAAAAAGATTAAGTAAATAAAGTTACTTTAGAAGATAAGTCAACAGCTATTAAGATATAGAAGGAAAACTTTCTTTATAGACAACTTGCTTGCAGGATGCTTATATCTCCCTCTGAAGCATCCAAAGCTGGCTACCAACACAGATAGTAAAGGCTTAGCTGGGATATAGATTTGCTCCAGTCCAAAGCTGACACTCCTGAAGTCACATGCAGCTGTTGCATTCAACAAAATCAGACTTCATAAAACATTTTTTGTAACAGAAAATCTAAGAATCTGTCTTTGGCCATTTAGAATGAACTGTTAGAGGTTTGCTTTTTAAAAACTCACCTTTGTGTGCACCTCTGTTTGTCCTTGATTTACTGTTATTCATATAGAGCACTCAAGATAGAGATCTTATTTCTTTATGCCCTCCTCCACAAAAGTAAAGTAGTAACTGACCTGGGCACATACAGAAAACATGTTGAGATAGCTTTAAATCCTTCTTTGTGAAAGAGAATTTCTCTGAAAAATCAGGTGCCAGACTAGGTGGCAACCCCATAATTGCTGAGAGCTGGGAATAGGAAAAGGACAAGGCACATCCAAGCCTAGGCACTATGACAATGCTTTGCATTTCGGTTTACAGTTCTCCTGTGAGTGTAAAGGTGTATGCTTCCTCTTCCACAGCTTAAAAGCATATTGTGGATGCACTGAGTTTTACAGAAATGTCTCTCTCAAGTCAAGAGCCAAATGCCTGGCAAAGCAGGTACCATACAGTTTCCATAGGTACAGATCAAGTGAAGGATTTCCCCAAGCACTCACTTTTCATATAGCTGATGCTCAAGATGACACGAAGAATCCAACCAAGTTTTGAGTGAGAAGACACCAGTGTCGAGCAATTGCTGAAAACGGATTACACCTAAAATCCAGACAACTTCAATTAAGGCTGTATTTCCAGATGCAAAAGCCCTGGCAGGGAGACCTAGCTAGAACTGAGCCTCAACCAACTTGGCATGGAATGCTGGACACATTAAACAGGGCAGACACAGGCAAGCAGGTTGGCTCTGGCCTTAACCCAGTAACATAAAACTGAAGGGGATGGAAGCAGGGAGCATGAAATGAGACATCGGGGCAAACTCTGCCCTCTCGGGGTGCCACACAGGCATCTGTAGCCCTCAGGAGACTCCCACAGGATCATGGTGACAATCTTAAATGAGTGAAATTCAATCACTCTTTGTTCCCAGGACAGCACCACTTCTCCTAATCTAATCTACTGCTCATCCCCTAATCCATTCCTTCTCAATCAAAGAAAGGAATTAGGAGCCACCCTTGAAAATGAGGCATTTGTAAGCAAAACCATTTTGTCCAACTGATTTATTTTTGTGATCAGAAGTAGCTTCTCCTCCCCCCACACTTCAACCTGTTTAAAATGAAAAGTTACCAGTGAAATCTCTTTCAGCTGCCAAATAGGTCTCAAAATACCAAGCTGAATTACAGGTAGAAAACTCTTGCTGAAGAAGAACTGCTGCAGTTGTGCTATACGTTATTCATTTTCAGACTTGTTAGCACCCCTCATCTTTCATTCCTGTTCCTCCTTTTCACCCTATTACAATGCTTCTGCTTTGTTAAATGTCTGTGAATGAAAAGCAAATCAAGTAGTCAGAATCAGAAGACAGATTCAGACCCCTGTGAGCAAAATGAGCAGTTTAAGCAACAACTTGCATTTGCCATTTGTTTTTTGAGCACTGCTGGATTTTTCCCCCATCCTGGATAAAAGATCGCACTGTAGAGAACCCAGCTCAGCCAGTTTCTCTTGTATACCTGGGAAAGATCTGGGTGGCGGCTGGCCTCTGGAGGATGCCCTTTCACAGGAGGTGTTCATCCCACAGCACTGCCCTCTACCCAAGATATTCCTGTGCCTGATGGCTCACACCAGATGCTCATAATGAATGTGCCAAGTTTTTCCCCTCAATGCCTCTGTGTCATCCCTACAAGTTAGCTGCCTCCTTTGCTTTCCCTTACTAGTTTGACAGAAAAGCAGCTTTCAGCTTCTGTAGCCTTTGGAGAACAAAAACTTCACAGATCCCCACTTCAGTGTCCTGAAGAGTTTTAGTGAGCAAAGAAAAAACCCTTAAAGAGGAAGTCCTTTCAAAAAAAAAAAATTCCCCTCTCTAGTTTAAACAGTGGAAAGACATCATTTACCAGTGTTTGCTAATGAGTAAACAAAACCAGAGGAAAAAACAGAAGAAAATAGAAAGGATATTCTGGAG
Source organism: Chiroxiphia lanceolata (assembly GCF_009829145.1). Lineage (NCBI taxonomy): Eukaryota > Metazoa > Chordata > Aves > Passeriformes > Pipridae > Chiroxiphia > Chiroxiphia lanceolata. The sequence continues at coordinate 47,074,479 of NC_045640.1, read as the reverse complement.
GATTTAATGGTCAAATGTCTATCTGTCTTGCTACTGTCATTTCCCCCATTCTTTACCAGATCATCTTGGCTCAATCAAACTAAACAGTCTGCAAATCTAATTTGAATTCTTAAAAGCAACTCTAATTTATCTTGTTCCTTTCTAAGGTCAAATCTATTCTGTATTCTTTTTCAAAGTTTTCCAGCATGGTAAGTACTGTAGCTGCATAATAAAAGGAATACAATTCTTTCTTTATGAAAAATTTCCTTGAAAAAGAAAATAGCTCTGCACTGCTGTAACTATTATGAATTTCAGCTTTTATAATGCATATTGGTATCCTCATTGGTTTTCAGAAGAGCCTTGTACTCCTTGCAACTGCCAGACATTTTGTTATATGTATGTACAAATATACACACATATATATATGTAATGGTCAGAGAAGACAAATCAATTCAAAAGATACAAAACTGTAGCAAACTTGGGAATTATATCTTCTTAATACCAGTGCTTTGCTAAAACTTATCTTGAAGTAGAACAGTAGTTGATGGACTTTGCAGGACCATAGGATGGCTTAGGCATCTTAATTACTAAATATTAGTATTGCTTTCAAGTATGGCTGCTACACTGCTAAATGATAAACTAGAAAGCCAGAAAACACGGCAGAAGTAAAGGCAGATGATTTAATGCATTTGGCTATACAGAGAAAGCACAGTCTTCAAATTGCAGATCTAGTGCTGTAAGGATGATCTAACTCACAAGGGATAGAGAATTCCCTGCAGATGTAGAATTTATATGCTATGGGGCAGCATCACATCTCAGATCTTGGCTGCAATTTTCTGAAAAGCCTGAGTGAGTCAGTTCTCAATACCACTGAAATTAAATACATACAGATAATTTAATTTTCTTGAATAAGCAGTTGTGCAGAGCCACGAATCACAGAATGGTTAAAGTTCGTAGGCACCACTGGAGGTCATCTAGTCCAACCTCCCTGCTCAATCAGGATCCCCTAGAGCATGTTACTCAGGACTGTGCCCAGATAACTTTTTAATAGTTCCCTCAATGTGACTCCACAATCTCAAGTCAGTGCTGCTAAAACCTTGATACCGTATTGCTCCACAGTAAACACCTGGTTTCATTGGGGAGTTATTACCATTCTTTGCACTGGTCCATTTTTTAAACTTTTAACATAATATGGAACTGTCGGGACCATAAGTCTTGCCTTACAGAACTAAAAAAGGGGGGAAATAAGTTTCTTTAGAACAGTTCACTGTAGCAGCGCTGTAGAATGTTGTAGGAAGAAAGGCAGTGCTTTGTCCTAACAGACATGACAGTAGTTGCTTCCCAACGGCAGAGGGAGTCTACTGCGGTTTCTAAGCGTACGGAATATTATTACACATCTCCATGCCAGGATTGTACATTGCCCACCCAAGGTCTTAGACTGAAGCTATTTTGAAATGAAGCTACATCTGAGCTTGGTGACTAGATCACAGCAAAACATTTCTTTGTTGGGCGAGGTGCTACTCCTCAAATAGCTTTTATCTTGCAGTGTTTAAAGCTGTAATGTAAGACTGAATCCTGAGGGAGGCAGGCCGATGAGGAAAACACAAGCAAGATGTTTAAAACATAAAACTCTGCACAACAATGCAGTCCACAGCTTGCAATTGGCCTCAGCTGCATTCAAAATAGCACCAGCACTGCCAGAGCACAGTGCATGACAAATGCTCATTTCATAGCAGGCATAAACATGCATTTGTAGGTATGATCTTTGGCACTAGGCTTAAGATTTAGTCTGTGACCATCTAGCTCTCATAGGCACATATTCATCCACCTGTACACTGAATTTCAGTCAAATATGTGACCAGCAAGTCTCAATTTCAGAGACTGAAAACTGATGTGGAAACTTTCATTTCTAGAGGCTTTGGAAAATCTGGAGCTGATTTATTCTCTGAGGTGCTGGGTGACTACAGGGCAGGCAAGCAGAAAGGTCTTTGTGTCTAATACACAAGACTTTTGCTTTTAGTGATGCCCTATGGCAAACAGCCCACAGATTAATGGATGAAGGACAACTAATGAAATCCTACACCAGTTTTTATACTAGCTCTCAGGCTTTTAAGTTCAGCAAGCCTTTGTGGTTATGCTTTTCCGCACCATTTTTAAAAGGTGAGAGCACTTCAAAATTCTCCAACAGTGAAATGTGGTGCTCAAGGAAAAGAAATTCAACTGCAGTCCTCACTCTAACAGCCTGTAAGGGACATACTGAAAGCCCTCCAGACACAGTATCCACACTAAGTCCCAGAACTCAACTGTCAAAATTCAGGCTAGCTCACACAGACAGGCTTCCCAGTTGGCAAACAGAATGCCAAGGCAAGGGGAATGGTTTCCTAGCCAACAGTATTCACTAAGCCAGTGTTTACCTGAAGTCTTTAGAACAGTGCCATATTTGGAGCCAAATGCAGTCCAGCTCTATTCTCAAGATTTTCCCAAGCTTATTCATTAAACCCAAGACAACATACTCCACCAAAATGGAAACAGTCCAGCCTCCCCAAAACTTGCACCCCACACTCCTCCCTCAAGAGAAACTGTCAGAGAAGTACCTTGAGTTATGAAATCATTTCTGTTAGTGCTTGCCTTGCTCCTTGCTTGGGACTATGTACGTGGGGATTCACATGCTTTCCCGAACAGGGATGGTTTCACTCAACCAGGTGCTTTATCCTGCTTCTTCCTTCAGCAGTGCCTTTGTTTTGTGTCTTCCCCTAGTTTTGAGTAATAGTTCACTTGAACAGACAGATTTTCTACATCAGATGAAAACAGGATCTCCCACAACAGGGCTCCAATCTTGCTGCAGAAACGGCATAAAACAGAAAGGACTAAAACATGGGGCAAAGCATCAAGGCCATGTTGGAGACAACATTGTTGAACAAGAGATTCCAACCCCCTCCCCTCATATGGAGGCTGATGATTTATCTAACCAAATTATGAATCACTGATATCTTTTTGTTGTATCAGTGTGTAATTATTCCTCAAAGCATCTCCCTGCATCTGCTCATGGACATTTGGTCATATTTTGATACTTCTGAAGGCAAATAAACACCAAGACATGACATAAGCCTGCCCAATAACGTACTGCTTTTCACAATAGTCATGACAAGGTGATTATAGGGTGTTATTTTGTATTTGTTGATTGGAACGTCTTTTAAGTACTTATTGTTTATTTAAAAAGCAATAATCCTCCATTTTAAAGATTTACAGAGCAAATAAGATGACCTGTTTTTCTGAAAAGAATATTGCCCTGCAGACGTAGATGGTCATGCAACCAGTCTGGGGTGACAGCTGGTATTTAAATGGAAAATTAATTCTTCTCAGTCTGTCAAAGCAGGGACCTCATCTTCCAAAGGAAGTGTGAGATTGCTTAAGACCCAGCTTATCATAAAATCACTGACAGGAAGTGAGGTGAAACTAAAAATCATATTTCCCCGTGAAAGCTGCAGCTCCCTTGCAAGCCCTGCTCCCACATACCCTGGGTGCAAGAGTGTATGCTCTGCAGAGTAGTAGAGTATCATTTGTGTAACACTGGTGACGGTCCAACAAAGCCCAGGCAGGGCTAACTGACAAAAAGGGCTGACACTTAGCTCCTGCTCACACTCACCCTGGAGTGTACTTTTATAGTCTACTATAAAAGCCTTAAGACATCTGCAAAGATGAGAGAATGAATCTGGTGAGAATCATGATTGCTCCTCGCTGTGTGAATGCTACCAGTAACTTATTTCACTCCAGAGCACAGCTTATCCTCTGATACATCCCCCAGCTTCCTATCAAACAGGCTGCTCAGTGACTGCTCCCTCTTGGGTGCCTAGGAAAACCAAAACCATTTTATGCACTGCGTTGTACATACCATGTTCAGCTCCTACAACTTTCTCTGCCTGCATCTGTCCAGCATGGACTACCTCATACACATCACTGCACAGCATAGCAAGACTGCCTAGAACTAAATTTTTGGCAGCATTTGGGGAGGTTGCTCATGCTATATGTACCAAAGAAAGATAGCATACAAAGAATTTTTTTTAATTCTTGATCCATGTGTATTTGTGATATTATGCTCAGGTTCTCTATTTGATGAGTCTTTTGATAGCCAAGGCAAACTAGGAAAAATACTATTGGAGACATTACTTACACAGTTTGGTTTGTTTTAGAAAGAATTTAAAGAAGAATTATTTTAAAAGATGTGTTGGGACAGCCTTTAACTGAAGTATGTCAATTTTGTTTTGTGTATTTCCAGGTAGGGACTCCCATGTATTTCAAGACCTGCACAAATAGGTATATGATCATCTTCAAATCATAAGCCCTTATATTTCTATTGACCAGATAAACCTCCACTACAGCAGTACCTGATGTTGCCTCCATCCTCCCATAGGCCCGCAATATCAAGAAGCACTATCAACCAAGTCAGAGATGAACATGAGGTACAGAGAAAATTAGGGTAAGCCCTTATGGCTAGTCTGCAGCCAGCTTGACAGAAGTCACATGGGAAGCACCTAGCAGATCTGGGAGCCAAGCATTTGGCACACATATACTGATGTATGTGTACTAACACTATCTTACACCAGCCTTCCCTTTCAGTAAAATATTCAGTTAACTTTGTCTGCAGGCTGGATGCTTTGCCATAGAGGGATTTTCACCAGAAGAGGAGCCTGTGAGCATACATACACACATATAGGAGCCATAAGCACAATAGATAGCATATAGCTCATCAAAGGTCTGTTGTAGACCCTGCTGCATGCTCCTGCCAAAACGATGATCTAGATGCAGATCATGGGCTCTGATTGCAGATGTTAGGAGTGCACCATACCTAACAGATGTATAATCTGATTAAATATGAAATGCAATGATATTGTCAAAACCCATTAATCACTCTTTCAAAACACATTAACATAGGCTTTACTGACAGCTGTGATGATTATACTGTCTCTGCAGGTACCGTTGCTCATCAAAGTTACCCATTGGGTCTCAAACAAGAAAAGATATTCAATATGCAGAATATACTTAAGTGCACTCTACAGATATTGCTTTCATGAAAAGTGTTTGTATTACTTATATTCCTGCAGCTTTCTCTAGATTATTATCTGATTTCTGTGTAACCCTCCACATCTGCGCCTTGTGCAAAAAAGTAGTGATAACTTGTCAAAAATACAGGGATTCAGAAACAAGCAGCAAAAGTGGCAGGTCCACATATTAAAATACAGCTCCAATAAAGATATTCTATAATCTCCCCAATTAACTGGGGCATACATACAGTTATCTGAAGCAGAAGGAAGACTGGACCAAGCACCTTGCACCTACAGAGTGCATTGCACAGAAAGGACTCCCACGCTTAGGACATAAGTATCATAGGCAGAAAGTTCAGAAATAAACATTTACATCCAAACCCTGTGTTTCGGCAACTTCAAGTACCTGTTGACTTCCATGACAAATGGTAATACCTGGATCCTCTCAATAATTAACCAGTACAAAACTCGACTTTAGTTCCTACCCCTTCAGAGCACTTGCTGTGTCTTACTGTGCTTCACTCCTGTAGTGCTCCTCCACAAGAGTTTTCCATAGTTTTTATAGGTCTTATCTTGTTCTCCCTCCACCTACTGCTGATTTCCAGAACCATCCCTTTTTCTCTGTGTATATAACTACAATTCTTGCACAGAAATACTAGGATAGCAATTTAGATGCGTCAAGGTTTAGTAAATAGCATCTGCTTATATCCCTTTCTTGCTGTATCATCATTTTAGGATTGACTCTGCTGTCTCTGCTAGCAAAGCAGGACACTCCAAGCTTCTGCTCTTCGGGCCTTGGACCCACAAGAGAGGAGCACAGCAAGTAGAAGACTTCAAAGGGCTGCTATGTCAACTGAGGTAGCTTCTCCTTTAATAAAGACATCTAAATATCTAGCCTCTTGGCTGGGAGTTAAGTCTGCATGCAGTCCCTTATTTTATCTCAGTAGGTCCAAAAGAGACAGGCTGTGAATCCATCTTGCATCCATGCAAGCTTCCTCTATGCTGGCCTTCTATTTCCTTGATGCCCCTACCACTGTAAACTATCCATTGCCAAAGTTATCTGCACATTTATGCACAACTGAAATTTATTTCTATGTCTGCTTTCAGCTTCATTTATTTGATTCCAGTGTTGTTATACCCTTTCCCAGACCTTTGAATTAGTTATTTTGGCTTCAGTATACGAGAAACAGAAGCTCCCAGGACCAGTAGACATTAAGATCAACAGAAGATAGCATTTGGAAATAGCTGAGGGATCAGATCCAACTGTTGGCATAGTAGGGACATACCCATTTACTGTTTAAGAGTTTGGCCATAACAAGCTGACCAAGAGCAATTACTCATTTGCAGAAATGAGCGACTGTGTGTCGGGGAAAGAACTATAAAGGCCACTGTTTGTTCACAAAGCAAAAACTTTGGCAAATTTAACAGTAATAAAGTCTAGTGGCTACCATCACGTTACCATACCAGACTTCCTCAGAAAGATGATGGCAAATAAAAAAGCACAGAAGGGTAAGACCAAGATGTACCAGGTCACAGAAAGGATTAATATTTAAAGACAGACAGTGGCCAGACATGGGTACCTGCAAAAAGAAGGGGTTAAAACTGTAGAGAAAAGTTGTTACTTCCTGGTCCAGTTGAATTTTTTTTCCCAATCCTACACCAGAGGCAATGGCTCTATATAATATCCTGCAATGCCTTTTTATTCCTTTATTTTGTCCAGTCACGCGTGGAGCCCATATAAGCTTTCTACATGTACAGTATCCTGTGGCAAGTACATCAACAGCTTAACTGCTGCTGCCTTACAGATTATCTCCTGCACTCATCCTGCACACCTACCTGCCACCTACTAGGTTACCATGATGACTTGAAGCTCTAGTGCTAGAAGAGGCAACATCCCACCCCTATCTTCACTCAGCATATAATTTATTACTATGAATCTGTCATATCTCCAGTCATTTTTCAAATGTTTAGTCATTGCTCAGTTACAGAAACTACTCCATTTTTGTTGCTCTTATATCCCCGGCACTTTTCTCCTTCTTCCCACCTCAGCCATATTGTCCATCTCGGCCTTTGTTCTGCAGTTTACAGGATCAAATAGAGGATAAATTAGAAGCCTGAGAGTTTCAGAGGGGACCAAGATTGGCACAGCAGTCCATCGTGTATTGTTGATCAAAGAAGTACAGTTTATATTGAAACTCTTCAAGCAGGGATTTTTACTATGTATTTGCACAGTACTTGTCTCAGCAGGACCTTGCCTTATTTGGACTCGGGGGGGTTGTTCAAACAAATAATTAATAAATAGCTCAAATAGGTAAAACAGTGCTAGATAGGCATTTAAAGGGAATAAACACTTGTAGTTGTGAGCTTCCAAGTATGCTAAAACAAGCATTAAGATGGTGATAAGTGAAGGAAACAAGCATACTTTGTAAAGTGGCATGGAGATGGTTTTTGGCATTGAGAGATGCTTCAGGTCAGCAAAACCAGAGTATTACCTGCCTACAAATACATATATGCGCATAATTGGCATATATGTGTATCAGCACATAGCAGTATATGAAGACAGCAGTAATTTTTACCATGTAGGTTGGAGAAAATTGTTATAAGAAAACCACTGTTCTGCTCTGCCTCCTGATGCAAGACCATGCAGGCTTGAGGGAGGCAGCACTATACAGTAATGTCCGAAACAGACTGGAGAGGCTTTTCTTAGGCAGACAATGATGCATTGACAAGTTTGTTAATGGGGACCAATAACATCCACATCAGCCTTATGGATTTATGAGGGGATCACTACAGTGAAAACTAACAAGCCTAGCAATATTCTCTTTATACTGAACTCACTGTTACCTAAGCTTCTGTTTGCCTACAAGATCAGAAACAACATTCTGGACTGTGGTTCAAAAGCACTAGAAACTGTTACCAGAGACACTACAGCCTGAGGAATACCTCACACCACCTCCTTGGTAAACACCCCTGATGGTGTTCCACAAAAGCAGAACTGAAATAATAGAGCAGCTAGAAGCGTAACAAAGTCACAGAGCTTGGAAAAAAACGGGAAGAGATCCTTAGATATAATACATCATTGCAAAACAAGGCATAAACCTGGCATGGCTCAGGATAATGGCACTCTGAATAGCACAGCTTGAGAATGGGCCAAAGCACACAGAGAGTGCTAGCCTTTTCTCATCCCTAACAGCCCAAATGTCTGAAGGAGATCATGGTAAAGAAAATATAGTGGAAAACCAGTGATAACACCATTTTCCACTACTTTCCTGTCATGGAAGAGACATTTCATTATGTTAGCAGCTTCTGAGTCATTCTCCAAGAGTGGAACCTGTGGAAAGTTTTTCTTCTTTTTTCATATCAGACATTTAATGTATTTACACACCCAGTTCCAAGAACTAACATGTAACTATACTTCTTTTACATGAAGAAATATCCAGGTTCCCAGTGTCTTTTTCAAAAACCATCTAAGAAGTTCAGCCTGTGAATTATAGCACTGGTACTCTGTACAGGGACCATCTTCTTTTGGTACAACAGCCAGTACTCAGTTGAGGGATGACTCAAACACTCACTGGTTGGGGGTGACTCACCCAGTTAGGAGAGGAATCATTCCATGAGGGCAGAGATTTAACTCCCTCATGAATCTCACTCTAAAACAAACCTTTAGCAGCTGCATCCAGCCTGAACACAGATCACAAGCTGAAAAAAAATCACCAGCTTGGATGCTTTGATTTTCATTCACCCTCCTGGAACTCACGAGTCACTACTCAAACACCAAGGATCAAGAAATCAAGGCACTCACCAGTTAGCTTAATTTTTCTTGTAGAGACAGCAAATCCCCAAATAAAACCCAGAAGCCTCATGGAAGTGAGAAGTTTTATGCACTTACTAACATTTATCATGCTGCAGCACAGGGAGAAGGGCTGGCAGAAGAGCAGGAAGCAATGTTACACTTAACAGATCTGTTCTGGTTTGCACCTCAGCAAAAAACCTCTTCCACAGCAGGAGGCTGCTAAAAACTTCAGCAAGTTCAAGACAAAGCAATGAAAACAAGATGATATTTTCTTCCTACCCAGAGAAATACTGGCAGGATCAAATTATTATGAAAACCCCTGCACCTTAGAAGGGAAAACAATAAAATCCCAGAATAGTTGAAGCTAATCTGGTCATATAGTGAATCCCACTGGAAGCATTTTTCTGACCATTTTAAACAAATACCTGCTCTGGGATTAATTTGCAACAAGCTGAAGAGGAGGAAAGGTGCTGCTACAGTCACCCGGGTGCAGAACAGCCCAGAGCTGCTATTTCTCCATTGTGCCTTACTGAACCAGGTTTGGGATCTCACACTGATTGCCCACCAAATCCCAGGATTTAGGTTAACTCTTATGAAAGCAATTTATTGGTTGGATTTAGACATACTTAAAACATTTCAGGGAATCTATGTGAATCATACTGATGCACTGCATGAGAACATCATTCTACTCTTGTTCACCCCGTATAAAGATGAATGCAAGTAAGGTTTGTAACAGGAGCTACCTTTCAAATATCAAATTTAACACACAACTGTCACAGAAAAACAAATAGCCCACACAGAATAATCGACTGTGATAGCTAAAATCTGCTTAAAAGCAGGGCAAGAGCTAGAACAAAATCAGTGCCAAATGTTGGCATTGGCAGAGTACAGTTCCTGGAATAACATTGCATAAGCAGGAGAACTTCTCATAGAAGATAACATGGTCTGAATTTTTATTATTCTGGAATTTGCTAAAACACACAGCTTGGAGAGGAGAAGCCAGACTGTTGATGTGTGTGACAATAGCTGGGAACGTTGTCTGTATTTTAGAGACAACATGCTGCCCCTTTCAATAGCATCAGCTCCTCATCTCCATATAATCACTCTAGTTTAAAATTAGAACAGGAGCCCATGGCCAGGGTTTTAACACTTCTGCAGCACTTAAACAGTCAACATTTTGGGAAAAAAAACAATCAGGTTATCCATAGTGCATGCACTTTGCTAGCTGTCAGAAGGTTAATGTTGTGCCTCAAGCACAGGGCTAAATTAGGATGTGAACACCTTAATCTACAGTTGCAAATGCTGACAGCAATGGCACTTCATCAACTATTTTTACAGTCTTATTTGCTGCATATCTCCCTGATTTCTCAAGCCTATGCCACCAACCCTCCCTCATCTCCACATAAATTAGCTAAATGACCTCTTGTAGCCTGCTTGAAATGAAAATTGTCAGCTGAAGGAGAAAATAGCTGTTCTAAATGTTTTCAGAGAACAGAGAGGGTGCTGAGGATTGCAAGCTTTTCTGCCATACAAAACCTTCAAAAAGTCATGTGCCAGAAATTAGTCTTATCTGATATTCAGAGCCAAGTAATGAATAATCTTCCCTAAAAAAAAAAAAAAACACACAAAAAAAAAAAAAAAAAAAACAAAAAAACCCCAGATCCCTTCTTTATATTTGCATTTAACATTTTTAGGTCTGTAAGGCATTAAAAACCTATGGATATTGCTTAAGAAAAAATGTCTCTGTAGCAGAGCTGAAATTTACCCGTATTTATCACATGCGCCTTATAACACATATTCTGTACCATACTGCTAAAACTGTTGAATAAGAGGTGTCTGAATGGCCACCATAGAATGCATTGATATCGTGCTCTAAAAAGCTATATTGCAGGAAGGCACTAAACAAAACTGAGTGGTAGAGACAGCTCAACTTTATGTTTGCACTGTTTGAAGGGGGAGAGATGCTGAAATCACAAAACAGAAATTAAAGTATTCACCACAAGTATAATATTAGCAGTTCTTCAGTTTGTTACATGCATCCCTGAAAAGATTAATTTAAGGGCAGCAACAGAAACAAGTCACAGTGAATTGATTTGAGAGTGAATTATTTCCTCCAGGGTAACTGCCTCTGAAGACATGATATGAAGAAGCTTTAGCTAAATAGGAAAGTCCCTGATAACCTTATCACAGGTCCCATGATCCATCAGCTAAGAGAGGGGGACATCGCCTCACTCCATCTACTCTTACAGCTGTAGCAGAGACATAGAGAGAGGTGCAAGAAATATGGCACTGATTATGAGGATGATTATGATAAGATTTATTCCTAATACAGTATCTAAATATTGCCGAGGCAGTATATAATATTCTAAAGGGTTATAATATAAGCAGGTTTGGTTAGAAACATATAGGTTTATAGTCTTTGGACTTGCAGAAGTAACAAATTACAAAGCAAGAAGGCACCTGTGGAGCTACTTTAGGCTTTTATCTCTGTAGGTGAACAGATCTTAGCACTTGCTTTTACTCACCCATCAAAAAGTCAGTGTTCCTCATCTTCATAAATGTTCCTCATCTTTGGTCTGAACATACCCTGCAGGCATCCCTGTCAGGGTGGGAAAATACACAAGAAGCTGCCTGCAACCTTGGGAGACCAGTTTGCACAGCCAGCCCAGTCTCCAGCAGCATTTTATACCTTTTTGCAGGCAGATGTGTATCAAAGTCAATTGCAATCCTCACAGCTTCCCCATCTCTGCAATGCATTCATTATCCAAGCATCCAGACAGCTCCTCCTGCAATTCCCATCTGGTATTCTTATCTTGGGACAATTCACATTGCCCATCAGAGACAGAAAAGGGAGGATCTTTCTGGCAGAGTTGCTCCGTGACTGGTCAGGCACAGTCCATGTCATTGCGTGGGACTCATCCTTCACTGGGCAGCACTTGCTATTAATCCTTGTTGAATTGCACCAAGCTCCCCTGCAGCCCACTCCAGCCTGCCTAGGTCCTTCTGCATGGCAGCCTTGCCCTCCAATTAGAGGTCATCTGCAAACTTGATGCCACTGTGCTCCATCCCCTCTTCCAGGGAATGCATAGAGGAGCTCAACAGCATGTGTCCCTGTACAGACTACATTGTACCCCACTTGTCAGGAGGCTCTGGGTAGAATATAAGTCATGAACTTAGTCTAAGATTTAGAAGTTTGAAAGCAATGTTGAAGGGGCAACCCAAGCCCTCAAGTCTTTGGTAGATAAACTGTTTCGAAACTTGGAGGAATATGTCACTTCTCCTACACCTCTTGACAACTGAGAAGATATGCCAGTGCTGCTGAGAACTCTGTTACTCGTCACAGGAGTAAGCTCTCATTTCAACTTCATTCATGGGGCCAAAGCTTAGCAAAAATCTTTTTGGTGATCTTCCTAACAGCATTACTAATTGTCTGTTGACACACAGGTGTCAACGGGGCTGCTCTCCAGCCTCTCTTTTCCCAATCTGTTTGTACATTCAGGGCTACCCCATCCCAGGTACAGAATCCAGCACTTGCCATTGTTAAATTTCATTTATTTTTATATATTGTGGAATGTATTTGTAATCCACTTACGCAATTTTATGCAAACTGTTAAATTTCATCCATAGCTCAGTCATAGAACCAGAGACAATGGAGAAAGGAAAATACACACGTACTCGAGGTCACCTTTATTCAGAAAGGCCATTAATACAAGGTTGCTAAGCAAGTATTTACAGTTATGCTTGAAGATTCACTTCAAATAATGATTTTCTAGATTGAAATCAAATCAAACAAGAAAAACAGTATTCTTGTCTTGAGGTTCTAAGTATAGCATGATCTAGCAAAAATTAAAGCATCCTACAATGAAAAACTTTCTAGTGTAAATTCAGGGTGCTTCCTCCAAATACAATTCAGTCCTAACATGTTTTTCCTTTTTACGCATTTGTCACAGGGTTATTGCTAGCACCTTTTGCACCGAGATCCTTTGACTCACGTCAGGTGGCCCTGATCTCAGCATTCACTTGTTTTCAGCATGGGTTCATGAGTCAGTGAGTTAGTATTCCCAGATCCCATGGTAGCTTTGGAAGGGACTGTTCTGCATAGCCATTGAATCTGTTCTGTAATTTCTGCACACACTTCAGAGGGATCTGTGTCTTGAAGGAACACAAACAGTGATTCCAATGGCTTCATCACTGTTCCAGACCCTGGTGAGGTGCTTCAAGAATCACCACATCTCACTAGTTTCACACAGATGCTGCAAAAGAGAGATTTCAGAGAGGTAAAAGACTCACATCAGCCTAAGCAACAGAGTGTTTTATGTGATATTTCCCAGCGTAATGCTGAGGGCCTTACTTACATTAGTTATTCAGAGCGCCACCCACTGGCAAACATCCCACAGCAGGTTTGCTGCGTATTTTAGCTGCAGAAAAATTCTCATCTCTTTGGTGATTCCAGACCAGCAAGCAGAAGATATAAAAAGATAACTTCCATTATTACAACAGAATGTTTTTTCATAGCAGTTGTTACCCCATTTGGAAAATGCTGCTTGATATCCTGTAATCCCCCTGTATCTGTCATTTCAGTTTATTAGTTTCTCAAGTATATTCAAAGCTGTAAATGGAGAAACTGAGCTGTCCAGGTTTCAAATTGAAGATGGGAGACAACTGACAAAATACCATGTAGCTGTTTCAGTTTAATAATTCCACATGGACAGATGATACATCCACTATTCCTTCAGAAGCTTATTTCCCAAAATCGGTTATCACGCAGATGGTAAAATCTATTCTTTGAGGGTCAGGATTAAAGCCAATGGAAAGTACCACATAATTCATTGACGAAAAATAGCTATTACTGCTACCTGGAAGATAATATCTGTTCCCAATACCAAACACCCTACATTTCATGACAGCAAACATATTCCCAAACCATCCTAAGCACTTAAACTTTAAAAAATAATCACATTTCAACACTACACAGAAACAGCAAACAAGTACAGGTAAATATAACTGCAAATGCTTTCCACACTATGTGATCCAAACAAGCACATGCTCCTGCATGAAAAGTATTACCTCTCCTTCAAATCCCAAGTGCCCCAGTACCCAAAGCAAGACTTGAGCACCCAGTCTGCCAAAACTCAAAAGTGAATGAAGAATTTCTGCACATGCCAAAGCTTCCCCACCACAAGAAACCAAACACCTTCCTCGCCCAGACTTCAACAAGGACTCTGCACAGGTGGAGTGACATCTATATCCAGTGGAAGGTCCTGGCACACTTGCTCTAGCCAGAGAAGCGGACATATTCCCCTGGGCTCACTGACATGATGTATCAATCAAGCAATGCAACCGATCCAACAGCTGCACTAGAAAAAAAATGCAGACCCCTATGGCATCTCTCCAGCATGACAAACAGAGCATATGTAAAAATTGGCTAATGGTCTAAAACCAGAAAAATATTATTCCAGTGCGTCTTAGAATAAGTTAATAATATTTATTACTTTGGAAATTATTAATTCATATAGATGGCATACTTCATTTTTACAGAGAAAAAAAGGCATTTATTTTAACCCTGGCATTAAATATACTTGTTAAATGTAGCAGTAGTGCATTGTTGAAGAGAAATTAATTTAAACACGAGACTGACGCTAGAAAACATCAGAATCACCCTTCCAGTGCAAAAAATACTTTAAGGACATTTAAGTCTTTACAAAAACAAAATTAGTCAGTGACTAAAGACACTTTTTCTCGGTCACCTTGGTCATTTCTTTCATAAAATGCAGTCTTCTGGCTCAGCTGAATTTCTACTATTTATATACCTGCAAAACAAGCACAGGCCAAAGTTTCACTTTCTGGTGTTCCCCTCATCCACAGAGTTGGTTAACCTCAGTTTTACCTGGAGGAATTTGCAGTCTTAAGGAGGTATGACCTGCTCATGGAAGCAAACTTTGATTATCAACGGGAAAGCCGCAGGGCAACCACCATTAAAAATTGAATTAACAAGGCATCCTGTACATTCTCTGTAGAATTTTCTTTGATGGATAATTGAAGGAATGCTCTGAATTTAGGAGCAGAATAAATACATTGCAGTGTCACAGCAACCCTCTAAAGCACATCCTGACCAACACATTGGCATGATACCACATCAAGGCAGGCATGTTGCACTTGCTATCAAGGAACAGTACAACGCAAGACAAGGTTTTAAAGTTCCTCAGAATGTGGACCTTGGCCAGTCAGTCTGGATAAACCAAACACTGCTTTGAGCAACAGACAGGGGGGATCCTCCATACAGGCTACCATTAGGCATACTTGCCCCCTACCCTGAGGAGCTCAATTTGGACAACAGGCCAGTACTTTGTCAGGTCTCAGCAAGGAGAGGTGGAAGCATTAATGAGGGGTTTTCCTTACATTGCAGCCTTCAACTGAAAACTCATTTCCACTATCAGGGCTAGTGTGGAGTCTGACAGGGTTTTTTTGGTTTGTTTTTTTTTTTTCTTTGTACAATCCAGATTTTCCCCCACAGTTAATGCACTCCACACAGACCTTTTTGATTAGAAGGTATAGTGTTTTTAATCTAAATTCTCTGTAGAGGTATACACACTTATCAATATCTTTGAGCAACTCCCCATTGTAGACAGGAGGAAATTCTGCTCAGAAAAAAAAAATCAATGGCACAACCAAGCCTGCGGTTGTTGGGACTTTGGTTTATATATTGCATGTTATGGCTCTAAAATGAATCCTGACATTGATTCTTAGAAAAAATAATGAAAAATTAAATGAAAAGGAAAAAAAGATGACTAAGTACTTGCTGCAGTCAAAAGGCTGGTAAATCCAAAGACAGTAGCTTATTGCGATGCTGGAATATCAGACGTAGAATCTCAAAAGTGTCATAAAATGACTTTGCTGGAAGCCCAGTAGGTGTTTGTGGAATCTGTCTGCATAATTTAATTATTTATTGTAGAAACAGCCAAAAAAAGTAGAGTAGCACTACCACTATGAGAAGTGAAGGACTACAGATGCCTAGCCAAAGGGAGGACTTTCAACAATATGTGAAATCCTTCAAGTACATCTGTACTAGTAAAAGAAAAAGGGACTAGCTTTCCTAAATCCTTTAAGCAAACGAACAGTCTTACCTAGCAGATGCAAAAAAACAAGCAGAGTGCAGAAGCTTTGTTAACACATACCAGTCCCAGTAACTACAAAAAAAAAGATCCATTTTTATAAGCTAAGGAGTCACCCCCACCTCTCCAAGCTTTAATGGAGTAGTGATTAATTGCACCAAAGTGGATCTGGCCAAGTCCTTTCAATGCAACACTATTGATTTACTCCTGCTGCACAAGTAGCCCACCAGATTTTGACATTGAAATATGATCTCCTTTAATGACGCCCTCTCTTAGTAATATCTTCCAGCTTTCTCTGTTATTCATTCTGGGATTTAGATTCAATTTGTGTGCTGTTATGTTGCATATACTTTTATTGTGCTCTGTTTACAAAATGATTCTTGCAATTAATTACAGTAATGAGATCATGGCTAAAAGAATCACAGAATGCTGATTAGACAATTAATGATTGGTTGTTGTTTGTAGCATTTTATTGAATATATACTCCAGGTTGGTCTCTCCCCTTTCCTTTTTTGGTCTTTTTTGCCTGAGTTCTAATAGGTAATTGAATAAATGATTAGTGGGAAAGTAGATTACATGAATCATATTTAACCCCTCGGCATTTAGACAGGAATCCAGAGTAATATAATGTGAGGAATATAAGAAATCAATTTCTTTGGTATTTTCATTGTAGTAATTACAGGCTTAAAATAGTTTTAAATCAGACATTAGTTCAAAATTGTCAAATAGGCCAGACCTAACATAAGAAGCCTCTCTGCAGTAGCAAGGGCAGGACTGATCATATGGCAAAGGGGCTGGCCAGGGCACAGCACAGGTTGACCATGCAACCTAGTGTGACCAAGTTAACAGTCAAGTGGCTGACCATCGGAGAAATATTTCCTTTCCAGGCCTGGAATGGAAACAAAAGATCAGGTCACCCTTCCCCTGCTCTCACAGAAGCTGTCTCACAAGTTTCTGTGAAACATTCAGCCATGCCAAAACCCCATCTCTTTCAGTGCCGAGACATACCACAGACAATAACACTACTGCCATGAAATGGATGACCAACTGGTGCAAATTCCAGATTGATCAAAAGTCACATGTCAAAATACCATTGACTCAATCTGGTTTCCTTTCAAAAGACTAGAAAGAGAGGCATAAAGTCCCAAAAGTGAGCACTTTGTGTGTGCATTTATTATGATACAGTCTAATTAAGACAACTCCCACTGACGTCAACCTCAGCACTTCTGAGAGTCAGACATCCAGATCTCCAGTAGGAATACAGAAAATGAGGAACCTGTATCCATGCCAGTGAAGCAAAAAATCCTTCCAGCTGCCTTTCCTCGACCACAGCCCAAAGAGAGTCCACTTTGTATCTTAACCCAACTTGGGAACTTATAGCACAAATCGCCCTGTATTTAGGTAATTGGTCAAACTTCATGTGCAAAAATTAGCCAAAGGAAAGTGGCTGGGGAGCCTTAACTACTATCTCCTTGAAAAAGCAGAGTATGCTTTCCCAGTTATTTGGCTTGTTTCTTTCTTCAAAGCTCAAATTTTTAATTAAAAAGGTTGGGTGATTTTCAGAGTTTTGTTGAAGTGTTTAGGTTTTCTTAACTAGCTGAAAAGAATGAGCAAGAAATGCTAGCACATTTTACCTTCAGCTTCTGATGTTGCCAATCAGATGAAATACAAAATAAGTCATCACGAGGAACTGATAAGTTATATTTATTCATGAGGAAAAGACCTCTAAAATAAAAGTCATATAGTCAGAAAAGGAATTATGGTAGTTTCCAACTATTCTATAGAAAAATATCAAGCTGTGGTCAACCTCCAACTGTCCCACAATGACTTCCATATCATTTTTTAAGCCAGTTAAGTCACATAGCATTTTCAGCAAAACAGGATGCACAAGATCAGACACAACATTTGAGCTTGGTCCTGCAGTTGCAGGCAGTTTCACCATTGTTTTGTCATGTAGAAGAGGTATCTTTCTCTACAAAAAGAAGCTTTTTCCCCGTCCCTAATTCCAGACAGGCCCATCTCAAGCCTGACATGGAGAATTTTTTCCTGAGGCTTTGGCCAGAGACAAAAACACATCACTGTTTGCAAAGGACAAGATCATCTCAAGACATCACCTTGCTACTCTTGTTTCTGACCTTAAGCAGTTCTTGAACCACAACCTATCACACAAAACTAGATTTAAGCTTAAAGAATTATTTCCCTATCTCAGGACCTGTGCAATTTGGTCCAAAGCCACAGAGTTTTCCAAAATGCTTCTGAAAATAGTGAAATCTGCTAGTGCTCAGCCTCCTGGGAAAATCCAGGCTTTCACATACATGCTTCATAGGTGAAAGCTTTTGAAAGTCACACTTTAGCCCCAGGTCCTGGGAAGAAGATGATCTTGCTCACAGTAGTTCAGATGTCAGCTTCCAGAGGTGAGGTGGAAACAAACATAAGCTTCAATAGCATACAAAAAAAAACCAAAAACCTTCAGTGGTGTGCCTTTGACAAAAGGCACTATTTTACCAGTCACGTGACAGACTGATAAATTAATTCAGGTAAGTTGCGTATATTAACATTTACCAGAACCTGCTCTCCTGTGATCAGCATTATCACCTTTGGAAGAAGGGGCAGGTAACTCAGGAGCACTACAAGGATGTTATGAGGTTATGCAGGGAGAAAATCAGAAGGACCAAAGCCCAATTTAATCTGGCTACTGCTGTAAAAGATAATAAAAATGTTGTTATAAATACATCAGCAACAAAAGGTGGGCTAAGGAGAATTTCCATCCTTTACTGGATGCAAGGGGAAACATAGTGACAAAGGATGAGGAAAAGGATGAGGCACTTGTTGCCTTCTTTGTCTCAGTCTTTAATGACAAGAACAGTTGTTCTGTGGGTACCCAGCCCCCTGAGATGGAATACAGGGATGAGGAGCAGAATGAAACACCCACAATCCAGGAAAAAAAGGTTAGCAACCTGCTACACCACTTAGACAAGTCTATAGGGCCAGATGGGATCTACCAAAGGGTACTGAGGGAGCTGGTGGAAGACCTTGGCCAGGTCCTGCCCTTTGGTCACAATAACCCCAGGCACCTCTACAGGCTTTGGAAGAATGGCTTGGAAAGCTGCCCAGAGGAAAAGGACCAGGGGGTGCTGGTTGACAGCCACTGAACATGAGCCAGTAGCGTGTCCAGGTGGCCAAGAAGGCCAAAGGCATCCTGGCTTGTATCAGGAATAGTGTGGCCAGCAGGACCAGAGCAGTGTTTGTCCCCCTGTACTTGGCACTGGTGAGGCTGCACCTCAAATCCTGCGTTCAGTTTTAGGCTCCTGTGTTCAGTTTTAGGCAAGAAGGACATTGAGGTGCTGGAGTGTGTCCAGAGAAGGGCAATGGAGCTGGTGAAGGGTCTAGAGAATAAGTCCTATGAGGAGCAGCTGAAGGAGCTGAGATTGTTTAGTCTGGAGAAAAGGAGGCAATCTCAGGGTGGGCCTTCTCACTCTCTACAACTACCTGAAAGGAGAGTGTAGCAAGGTTGGTGTTGGTCTCTTCTCCCAGGCAACAAACAGTAGGACAAGAGGAAATGGCCTCAAGTTGCACCAGTGGAGGTTTAGCTTGGATATTAGGGATATTCCTCTTCAAGGAAAGGGTGGTTAGGCATTGGAATAGGGTGCCCAGGGAAGCGGTGAAATCACCATCTCTGGAGGTAGTCAAATAAATGTGGGTGGGGCACTTAGGGACAAGGTTTAGTGGTGGACTTGGCAGTGCCAGGTTAACAGTTGGATTCGATCTTAGAGGCTTTTTCCAACCTTAATGATTCTATGATTATTCCACTTCTGAGTCAAACCACCCAGATCACAGCAGATGCCATGCCAACCTATTTTGAATACATTGTCATACTGATTTAATGAACAAATATGAATTATCCTGTCTATATATACTACTAAAGACACAGGCCTCTATAGACAAATTCCTGCAAGACAGACCTATTCACTCATGGACAAACAGATTAAGCTATCATATGCCCAAGGTATATAACTTTCTCATCAACCTCCTGTATTTCTTCTGCTATCAGTTCCGTAGCTTTCCAATGAAACACAGATATCTTACAGTTCATTTTCAGAAGAGAAATAAACCTAGAAGGAGAAAAGTGGGCAAGATTTCTGTCCACCCACCGTCCAAAAGAAACACTACGAACTCACTAGGACAGCCATACATTTAAAGGGAGTTACATATTGCATACAATTTTCTTCTACACAGCATGATTATAGATAATTAGCATATATGATTGCTAAGAACACAATTATAAGCCCATGGATAGAACCGGACTTTGCAAGAATCCAATTCAAATCAGGGGGCATGAGGGTTACAATCTGTTCTGATTATATCATATGTTATAGATGCTTCCAATATGTTTAAGATGAGGAACAAGATTGCTACTAATATAGCATAAGGTTTTTCATTTGCTTCAGAAGCTGGCTGTCTTGGAGTAAAATCAAAGTCTAGTAACACTGCTGGTTTGGTGAGCACAGTTAACAACAAAGTTGCTTAAGATGCTTTTGTCTAACCCACATACAGCACCTAACACCTGATGATTCATTGCCTTAAGATACTAAGGGATCAGCATCTACCTTGAATAAGAAAAAGTATACAAAGGATTTTATTTTATTAATAACAAGTGTGTCCTGCAGTTATACACCAGTCTATGGCAGGCTGTTGGCAGCTTGCCTATACTATAACTACATTTATCTTGTACTCCTGCAAAGCAGTATTTTGCATACAAGGTTTAAATGCCTTCTACAGTTCCCAGCTAAGTGCTTAACCCTTGCAGCTTAACTCACCTTCTATGACCAAGGTCTGAATGAACAGAACAGCAAGCCAGAATTTCATTTAAGTAGTTTTATTTTAAAGTTTCTGGCTACTCCTCATTTCATACCTGCTTGCAAACTACCAGGGAAGCTACTGTATAAGAGCATTCCATCTCTGACCCCTCATTCACACAATGAAATTCGAGAAGGCCGTTGTCAAAAACACAGCATTTTGCTGACAATTCACAGCATGGACATCAAATTCCAAAATACACTGGTGCCACAGAATAAAGTCTGAGCTGCAGGTACCTTCACAACAGGACCAAGGAGCTCAGCATCTGCCAAAAAGTAGCCCCTTCAGTCTGCGCTCCTTCCCAAAGTTCAGCTCAGCATGTACCATCAGTTATTTCCCATCATGTCAGTAATTCACAACATAAAGCTCAAGTCCAAGTGCTGATATGATAGTTTGAGGCAGCCATTAGTACTTACTACATTAATAATGGACATACATTACATTGTTGTACATTTTAAACGTTTTAATACTTCAGAATAGTGAGGCAACACGTTTTGCCATAACTTTTGCTTTTAGGGTGTATGTTGTCTGCAGTGCCAAAGATACAGTATCTAACCAATAATCACCAATCAGAAGTTGCCTCTTCTACAAATAGCTCAGAGAAACTAAGCTAAAATACTCAAGTTCCAGTTTCCTCCTCTGTAAGAGGTCAGAAATGCAAAAATTTCAAGAGGAAGGACTGGAAACCTCCTGTGGTGGGCTGACCATGGCAGGATGCCAGGTGCCCACTAAAGGCACTCTACCACTTCTCTCCTCAGCTGCGCAGGGGAGGGAAAAAATCTAACAAACGCTCATGGTTTGAGAAAAGGTCATGGACAGATCACTGACCAGTTACTATCACGGGCAAAACAGACTCAACTTGGGGAAACAAGTTTAATTTATTACCAGTCATATTAGAGTAGCATTATGAGAAACAAAAAACCCTAAATCTTAAAAATTCTTCCCCCCACCCCGCCTTCTTCCAAGGCTTAACTTTACTCACAATTTTCTCTACCTCCTACCCAATGCAGCAGCACAGGGGGACAAGGAATGGGGGCTGTGGTCAGTTCATCACATGTTGTCTCTGCTGCTCCTTCCTCCTCAGAGGGAGGACTCCTCACAGTTCTCTCTCTTGCTCCAGCATAGACCTCTCCCACAGCAGACAGCCTTCCACAAACTTCTCCAATGTGTGATCTTTCAGGGGCTGCAGCTCTTCACAAACTGCTCCAGCACCCCATGGAAGCATGGGGTGCAGTCCTTCAAAAACAGGCTGCTCCAACCTGTGGGTTCATCTGGCATTGGCTCTATCAAAACACGGAGGAAGCTGCTAGCCGCTTCTCACAAAAGCCACCTGCCCCTGTGGCCCCCTCTTCTACACAAACCCAAGACACCTCCCATCTCTGACACAGCCTGTTGGCTAAACCAAAGGCCAGTCATTTGCTTCAGTTATAAACCCAGTTCCTACAACCTGGATGCCCCTGAACTGTCTACCACAGCACACATGCTCCAGGTTTGTTTTTGTGAGTAAGGCTCAAAAAACTTTCAGCTCACCAAAACTAGAGTTCCCCATAGACAAAAAGGAAGTGTATTTAATTTTTTCAGGAAGAAGATATCCTGACTTCAGTTTAACTCACATATTTCACCGCAAGCAGTTTCAGTCAGCCTCCATTTTGGAAAACCACATGGATGTTTGAGTCAACCATTGACCAATTAGAGTAGGAGCATCAGTCCAATGACTTGCCAAACCAAAATTAACCTCAGGCAAACTTCCTAAGCCAAGGTTAACCTCTTCACTTCACGGAGAAGTATACTGTACAGTTAACCACTAGCATTGTAATTTCCCTCAGGTTGGAGCATATAGTTTGGGGAAAACCCATGAGCATTCTCACCATCTGACATGAAAGTTGTTGAATATTTTGCCCTGAAGCCAGACTGCAAAGTGCTATAGAAGCAAGAGAAAAATCAGAAACTTGACAGGAGGAAATACTTGCAACCAGTTCTTTTGTAAAGAACCCTGTACATCACAGACATGATGTTCTTCTTAGCCATAGAGCAGGGAAGCCAAAATTACCAAAATGCTTATTTTTTAATTATTTGCCTGTTGACAGATCACATTCATACTAGCAGATACGGCACTAGTAGAAGGAAGAAAAAAACATTACAGTACCTAAGACCAATACAAATTGTGATACCATAAAAAAATCAAAAAGCCATTAGAACTGTATTTTAAAGGAACATTTATCAGTCAATTATTTTTTCATTAGAGTATCTTCTATAAAAAAGAATTATCTCAGAAACTAATTTAAGATATACTATGTAAACATCATCAAAAAGGAAAGTGAAATTGCCAAAGAAAACCCTAAGTATGACTTCAGTTTGTATACCTGTGAAGGGGTTGAGTTTTCTAGCGTGAACAAGCTCTTCTAGTGAAGTGAAGATTTCCTCAGATGCTAACATTACACAGATAATGGCATCAAAAATCACCTTTGAGCAGTCTGATGTAGCTCCCATATGTTGCCTTTTTAAATCCTTCAGGTCGATCCATACTTGGCTTTTGCAAGCATCAGAGAAATTTCCATTTGGAGAGCCCTAATTTCAATTCTGAACTCAACAGCTAAGGAGATAACAACTCCTTAGAAATGTGTGGTACATACTTTCTGTGCCCTTCACTTTCATTTAACATGAACGTGTATAGTTAGGCAGAAAGAGTCCATCCTTACTGTCGTATAACCTGCATACATCCTATTATACCATTGGTGAGATAAATAGCTTCCTAAACCCTGCATTTGGCCAAGAAAAAGTTTTCCCTTTTGGAAAACTATGGGGCTCATCCTTGCCACATGTATAGTACTCACCCTCCTCATCCAAGAGCATATAACTCACAAACAGTTTAAAGCACTTACCAACTACTGTTAGCACAGCATAAGTCCTTTAGAATCCTAGCAAGAAAGTACCTTATCACACACAACACATAAAAAGAGCAAGTAATCAATCACTAGAAACTTCACAAGTTATATACTTCTATGCACATCTAGATGGAGAACTTGACACATACAGGTGAAAACCAGAATAAAATTAAGTGAAAGGGTTAAGTATTATTGAACAGGCTTACAAAAACAGCACACTAGTAGCAAAAGAAAAGTAATTCAGTTCTGTGCAATTGTACCAGGGAGAAACCATTTGCACTATTTTGTTCAGGAAAGAGCATAAATGAAGTCTGGGTGGTAGACCCTGCTCCATGCATAATAAAAACCAGGAAAGTGAAAGTTGATATGCAGACCTTCAAAGATGTAAACAGCCCTTTCAGGCTGAGAAGTATGAACGTCTTAAGGCTCCTTAGTTCTGCACTAAAACACCAGTTCAAAATTAGAGCATGATTGAAGTCCCTTGGTCATATCACAATATGATAAGGAGTCTGATTCACTGCTCTCGAATTTTACAGGAGTAAAAATATACATCACTTAAGATAATCACATCAAGCATTATCAACACACCTTATTTCTTCTGTACTCACTATAGAACCAAGTCTCTTTTCTGTAGTTTCTTACATATGCTTAGGTTTATGCACCTCAAACAGCACCAAACATGTCTACAAAATTACCCTCAGCATGAAGTTCTGCATATGCTTAAGCAGAGAAACAAACCTTGATCAATATATTAGCAGCTGTGCATAGGAGCAGACTGCACTAAACAAGCATGCAGCTTTCACCTGTATCTAGGAGGCAAAATTTAACTAACAATCAGATTAAGGTTAACAATCAGACTGCCCAAGGAAGACATAAAGTTTTAACTAATTCTCTGAAACAGCAATTATTACAGGCAATCCCAGAAACCACCCTTTCCATCTGTAGTGTCCCAGGGAAAAAACCCGTTACTTATAAAAAATTCCATGTATATAGGGTAAAGAGGGTTTTCTGAAAAAAAAAACCCTCTAATGTTACTTCTCAAGAATCAAATGAAAGGAGAAAAAAAACCCTCTACTTACTAGAATAAGAAAAAAGGGTTTCTTCAGCTCCCAAAACTTAGGATCCTTATTCTCCACTTGATGTTTTAAACATGTTCTAGTAACAGCTCACCTGCACAGCTGAGAAGCCTCAAGCTACTCATGAACAACAGCTGCTTATGGAAAAAGCACAATTATTTAGTCGACAAAAAAGAAAACAAAGGGCTTGGAACAGCATTGCCACCAACCAGAGACCTCTTGTAATGGTCTCCATACTGCCTAAAACCATGAATAAGATGCCATCTGCTACTTATTCCTTGGGTACATGATAGAGGCTCTTGCTTGTTTCTTGCAAGAAAGCAGTAGAGTAAAAGGTGTTTTTTTCTATTAAACATTGGAGTAGGTTGTGTTCGTTAGCTTTTTCAATGTATTGAGGGAAAGTGCTGGTTTAAATTCAAGCCTTTGATTTTTGTTGACAACAGGATTTCAGCATTTTGATTTTATTCTCTTTGTTTTATTTATCTTATATTAGTCCGTCAAGTAGAAGACTGAAGCTGTTCACTATTTCTTGTGGAAAAGGCATTGCAGGAACATGATTGATCTAATGTGGTTTCAGGGATGCATCCCAAAGGTATGTTATGTTATTAACTGATATCAGCCTTTGATTATAGAGGAAAAGAGGCTACTTTTAATTATGGGTTATAAAATATGCCTAATTCTTCCAGCTGTTATACTTATCTATTTTTTTAACTTCTTGCTTATACCTCCAGCAGGCTTACATAAGACATTAGTAGCTTATTAGCCATTCATAAAGTCACAGGTTTTTTAGGGAACTGAGTGTTTGCTTAAAATAAAAGTAATAAATGACAAAACTGATTCTCAAACTCAATCTCTGAAACATATCAGTTCCTTTAATATCTCCCTTTATAATTCTAGTTTTCTTGTTAAGAGTATTATAGAGGGTATTAATTGAGATTTTAATGAAGGATGCTATTTTCCAGTGCAGGGAAATCAATGGACAGAAAAAAAAGATTTTAAAGCTTGGCTTTATCTGGCAGACTGTAGGCAGTGTTATGTTTAAAAACTTAATTTTAATAATTTTCTTAAAGGTTTTAGTTTTGGAGTTGTTTTTTGGTTTTTGGTTTTTTCTGGTTTAGATGGTAGTCTTAATGGTATTTTAAATGGTTCAGAAGAATTAATGACAACTGGGGAAAAATTTTCGTACTATTTTAACCTTCTGAAAGGATCAGTCTGAGCACCTCCAGATCTACATGAGTAAGCTGTGGACAACAATTTCATACAAAAATCAGGATTTTCTTTTATTACATTTGTGGTTACAAAAAGTACTAGAGGAGGTTTAAGTTCAAGTAGAGCTTTCTGCTCTATAACATACTTGCTGTGTACATTTTGCTCAATTTCTAGTTTGACCCAAGTAATAGAACATAAAAAACTTTCAGTAGCTACCGATGCATGTGGTTTCTTATTTACAGTATTTCTGGTTCAATATTAAATAGGATTCTTTTGGAATGCAAAAATGAGAAGGACTGGGACTGTTAGGCCGCTCTTGGTTGACTCTCTTCTACTTAAATGAGAATCCCACTCGTGGTAGCCTAAAAATGACGATGTTTTGCCAAATGCTGCCAAATGCTGTAACTCTAACCTAGTGTGTCAGTGCAATGTGCTTCCAGTTTACTGGTAGCCTGTCTTGCTCAGAGTAGTTGTAAACAGTGATGCTGGTATTTTTATTGGCTGATTTTACAAGCTGGCATCTGCTGTCAGCAGCTTCGTGTAAACACACTCCTGCCACAGCATCTGTTCTGCTGCATATTGCCCTTGCCCTAGTGCTTGCATGGAGCTGAGGAGGGAGTGATAAAGCTCTCTTCAGAAAGAAGGTATGTGTTGAAAAATGGGAGCTGAATAAGAACTTCTCCTGGGATAGAGTTTTTGGAAATGGACTACTTCAGTCAATTCAAGGACACCGTTTTCTAAATGGCTTTAAAGCCTCCACTTAGAGTCCAACCCTGCACAGCATGTGAACAAGCACGTGCTTTCTTAATGCGAAGCCAGGAAATATGACAGCAATCAGAACAGTGGACTTCTGTATTGAATGGAGGATGAAGTTTTTTGTGAATAAAACTAGACTGAGATGACATGACTGAATTGCTAGCTGAATGTAATTAAACTAAGATTGATCTTGTGGAACCCAGATATAACCTAGATGGGTATGAGTATCAGGAGAGAAGAGATCCCAGTGAAAGCAGAGACTGTTATGCAAGGAGCTAGATATATACCTGAACACAAACCTTTGTTGTCAATGGAGATGATAAAAGAAAAACCTGCAGTTCACCACCTGGATTGTCAAACTATCTACTTATAGCTATGTATATATTAAGAACAGATCAGTATCAATGCCACAGAAAGTGCAGTTTGCTTTATCTCAAGACAAAGAAGAGATCTAGCCAAAAACAGAATAGTAGTATGCAATACAGTATGTTATGACATAGTACCATGTTTAAGTGACCTCATGCATCTTTTACACCTTGTACAGTAAACACAGATCTTTTGTTTGAGTGTCCAAGAATTTTTCTGTGCTTGTCACAATTAGCTTTCCTTCCAGTAGAGAACTGAGGGCTGATTCAGATAGGGATGATAGAGAAAGAAACTAAGGAAGCTGACTGTGTAATTTTATTTGAAAGTATTGAGGGCTTTTTGGTTTCCAAAGTTCCTGTAAGGTCTCAGATCAGTCCTAGGAAAAATATCAATTGCAGAATGGAGAGAGCTATATTGTAGTATGAATGTGGCTTAGGAAATACGAGCCTTTTCTCCCATATTCAACAGTGCCAAAGTGAGATCTTACAGCTGGTGCAGCTCTCCTGTCAATTTTTCCCATTCAGTATGTTTTTCTCCCTGCAGGGTTGTGGAGAGGTAATACCCAAATACTGAAAAAGTGGCTACCAATCTAAAAATAAACTAACCCTGCTCCTTTCTCTTGGGCGTGAGCTGCAGCAGTCTCTTCTCCCTGTGTGCTGACATGATGTGAATGTGTTCCCACCTTCTGGATTAGGGGCTGGCTCGGACTCAGAGCAGGTACCTAACATATAGATGCCCAGTTCCTGGAGTGGTGGTTGTAAAAAGAATTAATGGGATGGAGTTGGCTGTAAACAAAATGGGGAGAACTTGGTACGAAGGAAGAAAATCATCAACACCCGCCAGCAACAAAGCAGCAGAGAACAGAGGTGTTTGCTGCTACACTGTGCACAGCATTTTAGTAAATACTCATCCTTGGTGCGGATGCTTGTGCTAGCCAGGGGATAATGCTTGCTGAAAATCCCTGTAGCTCTGAGGTGCTCATATTTTCTGTGTAATTGTCTTTTGGTTAGGGGACTTGTCCAGGCAGGACAGACTGTGGATTTGATGCTTCTCTCAAAACAGAGAAAAAGCTTATTTAGTATTGAAATGTTTGTTTGGAATAATTCTATCTGAATTGGTCCAGAAATATGAAATATGTAAGTGGTCAACTAGTTAGGCTAACAAGAGAGAGAGAGCTAGATTTGCATCTTGTCCTGTCTAGACTCTTTTCTCCCTTGTAAATGTTTTTTTAATCTTTTTATTCTGTGGGCAGAGCCATGTTTGACACTTGAAATATGACAAGCTAACTTGCCATACTGAAACACAGCTCACTTGTTAGTGTCAAGGGCAAGAAGCTCCCAAAAATATGTTATTTTTTAATTTAATGTTACACATCGAAATGTGTACTGAGTCTGGATACTGTGAATATAAAATGAAAATGAATATACTAATTCTAGATTTAAGTTATCTAAATACACTGATCTGCAGAGAACAATGTGTGTCTGAAATGGGATATACTTTGAGATGGTTATGGTTCAGTGAATAGTTCTTGGATATGGATAATGCATTGACCTCACTAAGGGTGAGTTTTCAGTAAATCTTTATGTAAATGGCCTGATACTGACTTCTGTTCACTTCCCTAAAGACTTCAGTGTCTAAAGGAGCTATGCAATCAGTGCAACTGTAATGGTTTTATTAAAGTTTAAATGTTTATACCAGGCTCAGTATTTCCTGAAGTAAATGTCTTTGGGTGACTATCGCACTCTGGGTAAAATGTCCATTATGTGCCCTAGACCAGAGACCCATTATAAGTTCACATTACAAAGTATTGTGCTCTAAGCTATAGCTATAATCTTATTGCCACTCCTTTCTCAACTTGCTGTGCATGTGTCCCATCTCCTTCACCTCCTGATTGACTGAAATTGTAATCACATACTCTTCTGTCTAGCTGGGGGCAGAATCAAAGGTAGAAAATGGAGGCAGCCAGAAGCGTCTGGGACAGCACACGTAGGAAGACAGAAGCTACCAAAGGATGAACTGGGGGCAGATTAAAGAGCCGAAGATGCCAGAGCCCAGATCTTACAAGAGACAGAAAGGGGAATAATGTTTAGAGAGCAAGGAGGAGAAGCAGCTATAAAAGGAGAAGTAATGGGAAACAAGCTGCCAGTTTTCATTTATAAGCATGTCATGATGCTTGGTGTATTTACACCCCAGCACTGTCCAGTACATTGGTATTACTTCAGTGAAATCTGTGAGGAATACAAACACTGTCCGAGCATGCAGAGATGAAGTTAGAAAAACTAATGTCCTACTGGAATTGGATCTGGCAAGGGATATTAGAAGTAATGAGAAGGGCTGGCTTCTATGATGAGATGGGTGAAAAGTAGGCATAGCCAATGGTTATCTTAAAAGGCAGTCCTGCTTGAAAGAGAAGGCAAAGGGTGTCTGGCAAGGGAAGGGGTGAACTCAGAAGAATAGAGAGGTGAATTGAGGCATGGCAGTGGTTGCAAGTATTGGATTTGCCTTGTCTGGTCTCCAGGATACTGCTTAGAACCGTAGAATCTTAGAATATCCTGAGTTTGAAGGGACCCACAAAGATCATCAAAGTCCAACTCCTGGCCCTAGTTGAGGAATACATTCAGTGCAGGTAACTCGATTTGCAATCTGCAGTGTCAGCTAAAAAATGAGCTCAGGGCGGCAGAAGCTCCAGGCAAAAGGCTGTGAACTTGCGCTTCCCCTTTGTATAACAAAGGGGGCATGAGGACCTGTGACCCAGTCAGGTGACTGGACACCTAGAGACACAGCAGAATCTGAGGACAGGACTGATGAGAAAGAGCAGAGACTTTTGCATGCTTAGATTGTGAGGGTATAAAAGACCCGGGCTTCCTTTGTTTGAGGTCCCTCCTCAGAAGCAGCAGCTCAAGCTGTTTTTGTGTTACTGCACTGTGAACAAATGGCTTTATGGACCAAGACATCTGAAACTCTGCTATGGGGGAGCTGGGGTCGAACTGGTAAGGAAACCTGGTCTAACTGTGTGAGTGGGATATGCAGAGTCAAGCAGGGCACCTGTCGGCTCACTGGAGCCGCCTGCTGTGAAGGGGCTTCTGTCCCAGCACTTAGTCACTGGTGGTGGGAGCATGACTGCCAGAGTCCTGTGAATGGTCAGACTGGGAGTTTCCTTAATGTCCAGCACAGAAGAACTCCAAGAGTCACACCATGAGCTTGACAGCATTGTCCAGGCTTGGTGCCGTGATCACTTCCCTGGGAAGCCTGTTCCAGTGCCTACCCACTCTCTGGGGGAAGAACCTTTGCCTAATATCCAACCTAAACCTCCCCAACACAGCTTTAGGCTTGGGTCCTGTCACTGGTCACTAGAGAGGAGATCAGTGCCTGGGTTGTTAAACCATACTGACAACAAACATTAATGAAAAAATGCTACTCTGATAGTCATGGTGCAAGAGCCAGGCTGGCTGATGATTCACTTCAGCCTCAACTTGGGTGTAATGCTGACCCTTTAAAGCCTGCCTTTTAACAGCATTTTATTTGCATCTCATCTTGGGACTATATCATTGAGCAATGAGGAAAGGGCTATTCTCAGCTGAGAAATAGCTTCCTCAGGATCACTCAGGGTATCTGTGTTGAAAGCAAAACTTCCATGCACGTGAGTCTTGTAGCTTCACTGCAATACCACCTAATTGCTCCAGCTCTTCTGGTTTGGAAGGAACAGTTTTCCTAGTCACATGAAGCAGTCAGTCCCAGAAAGGTGGCCCTGATCCTACCTTGTCACTCTGTTGTTTAAAAATTACTTAACAAAGCACATGCCAAAAAATATTTATACATCTCTGAGTAGACATGGGAGTTTTGCAAACAAAGTATTTCTGAGTTTGGAATAGAAGACCTACCTAAAGGCACAACTTGAACACTGTAAAGGAAGGAGAGAAATAAATATGTTCCTACAATTCAAAAACAGTTGCAATTAACTGATGGAAAGGACTCAGAAACTATAGCTGTGATTCATATGGCATCTCAGAAGAACATAAATGAATGTGTTGGCAGCTGAAATTGCTAAACATTTGCCAGTAGTGGAGATATGAAGTGACTGACAATGATGTGATTTATTTAGGAAATCATTAGGGGTAGAAAGAAATAGAGAAGTCAATATCAAACAGCTCTGCTTGGAGGAGCAAAGTGAGATGAAAAGGATTTGCTTTCCTCAAACAAGAGGAGAATAGACACAGTTGGCCTCGATGTGGAACGCATGGCAGTAGCTCAGGTTAATGAAACTAGTCTGTCTATAATCAAAGAAATTCAGGGTAGCCATCCAGACTGCCCTTAGAAATTAAAGAAGACATTACTGACCTTATGAAAAAGTTCAGAAAGGAACTGAGTTCTGGACAGTACTGTATGCAGGAGATTAATGTACTTCACTATTAAATGATACACTGATATACTGATTTTCATCACTATATCCATTATTGTGTTTGTACCTTGAAAGAATGTGCATTTAATGAGTGAAGTGCTGATTGTGAACCTTCGAACTACAGTAATGTCCACATGTGCTAGCACAGATCCTGATCCAAAATGACATGCTGGAAAAGGAAAAGTGAGAATGAAAAGCAAATGGATGCTCTAATAGCTTTTGAACTTGATTCAGGTCTGCCACATACCTTCTGTGTGACCTTGAGCAAGTTACTCAAGGGCTAGAGTAGTCCAGTACTTGCAAATGTACCCAAGTCACTTGTCCAAGCTTGTGCAGCATCCGCTAAAGCTCGTGACTGAGTGCCTTGAGGAGATAAGCCAGTTCCTTTTAACATCCACTGATTCTTATTCTGATACAAGAATAAAATAACTTCATTAGTATTTTAAGAACATTGTTCCTGACTTAGAGAAGTCATAATCAATTCAGTAATGTTTGTCTGAATCTTTAACATCTCCTTTGCTTCTCTCTATCTGTGTAGGAGTAGTAACGCTCCTCTTCCTCACAGAGGTGGCTTGGGAACACTGGCTCAAGAGTGTGAAGTGCTGAGTTATTGAAGTTAGTGGATGCATGTAAATAGGTTATGATGAGAAATGTGGAAGCAAGTGCATTATTAAATTTATACAGGGCTAACAGTGTAATCAAATTAGCCTTTGCACTTTCTCCTGTGCTCCACTTCCTGCATTAGAAAATCCCCATAAATCTCTGCAAAGCCATTTCATTTGTTCCCTTTAATGCTCTCCTCTGGTGTGATGCAAAGAAACACCTCAATACTCACTAAGTTGCGGGTGGGCTGCAAGTAATGCCCGCTGTATCTGCTGCTCCTCTTGGTGCTCACAAGTGTGTACTTCCATATCTGACTTGGATTATTTTGCTGATCAGTCTAATCCAGATTGGCATGTGAAATGATATACATTGAGCCCTCTGGGCTAGGGAATATCCCTTTGCCTGCAGATAGACAGTGGTTTGTTAACATCTGAAATATGGCTCCATGAGGGGTCACTTTAAGGCAGTGAGAGAGGAGCAGTGACACAACACTTGCAGAGGGGAGAGTGTGCTGCCAGGTCACTGGCTTTTGGAAGAACTGTTATCAGGACTGAGCACTGGTTATGAAGCACTTCAAAATAAAATACCAGGCTGAAATGTCATGCTTTCTCCAAGCCTTTTTTGACTGAACCAACTAATCACATGTTTTTCATACATATTTTCACGGGTTTGGATCTAATTTCAGGCTGTAAATGAAGAGAGTAGATTTTCCTTAGTGCACAGTTGCCAATAGCTCCTATGTTTTGTGGGGGTGGCAAAAGATAAATTGGTGCTGAGACCATACAAGTGGCTGGGTTGTGAACTTGCACAGGCAGTGCTTTATTTACCACTTGCTCATTTTTCTTCATGCAAACAGCAATTTGTTGGTTAACATCTTTCTCCGCACTGCAGTATGAAGATTGCGCCCCTCGGGCTGCTGAAATCACAGACATACCTCCTCTGGCCAAGGGGTGGCCCACCTGCACTGGCTGTTTAACGCTCCTGTCCCTGCTGGCTCTTGGTACAGATTGGTCTGTTGTCCACTAGGGCTCTGATTATTACTTTCTGCAGCCCTACACAGGCTGCTGTGGTGTGTGTTGAACAACAACCATTTTGTGTTCAAATTGTAGTTGTATTCATGGTACTAATCCAAATATATCTGCTATGCAAAGCTGCTTAGCTCCTGGATTGCTTTTCCTTTTAATATGCATTTAGTTTTTGAACAGAAGGTAATTCTTCTGTTTCAAAGGGCTTGTGGGGAAAAACAAAAAAGAAATTACTAAATTTCATTAGGGTGTTCCTTAAAGGTGTCATCTTCGCTGACTCTTGAAAGAAAAGGACTTTTCAAAGGAAAATGGAAATGCTTATATGCCTAACTAATTAAACAGTTCGTTGCATTACAGTGGGGCTTCTATTCCATTATTGCAATGAAGATATGGCTTTAGTGGGACTGTTTACACTTAAAGTATGAAATTGAATCTTTTCTTAGATGGAGGCCCTATTGAATATGGAGATGCAATAAGTATTATGCCCTTACACTTCAGTAAAGGATAATGATACAGGGAATGGGTTTGGTTGGCAGTTTTTGGTTGCTGAAATCATCTGAAGGATAGACTCATTTATTGTTCAAGTGCATCCTGTTGATGATAGGATAAACAACACAATAACAAAATGAATTGGCAATGTAGAACTAGGAGCCAGTCAGAATACAGAAATTATATGAAGGGAGCTACCTCCGCAGGAGAGAAATTAAACTTGAGGAAACCTTTTGCATATCTAAATGAAATAATGTGAAATGCACTAACTCAAAACATGTTTGGTTTAATAGTTTTAAATATGTGTAATTGCTGACAGCAAATTAGATATGAAGTGGCAAGTTACATGGGACAAAGCTGTCGTTTCAGTTTCAGACAGTATATGCAAAAGTATTTTAGAGACAGTTGTTTATTATGGATTTAGTATGATTACACTTCTGGGTAAAATGTTATGATGGAGACGCTGGAAAATTTGGAGGTAGTTTGTAGCATAACAGTATTACTACCACTCCATAGGAATGATTCATGAGGAAAAGGATGAAATATAGACCTTAACTGAGTGATGATTAAGAGAGAATGATGTTTGCATAGGTGAAAAGGCACAAATGTGAGGGGCAGAAAAGAATTAATGAGATGCAGGAAGGAAAATTTGAAGCTAACACAAAATACAGGCTGAATATGGGGAGAAACGGCATGACCCTCAGATGGTTTAGGTTCCTGAATAGTTTGTGACCAACACCTTGTGATTTTTATAGTGAATTTGCTCAAAACAATAGAAGATATGCTCTTCAGTGGGAGATAGGAAGGGATCCCATCAGATTGTCCAGCTTCTCTCTGATTACCCATCAAGGCTACCAGGAATGCCACAGCACTTTGCTAAAATTTCTGTCCTCTCTTTAAGAGCCTGCTGGGCGCATTAATGAGGCAAAAGGCAGGAGGGAGTTGCCTGCTGCAGATAACTAATAATATTGGTGGCAAAACCAGGAGGAGAGTTTTAGAAGACTGAGTCCCCACCAAATAGGATCCACCACATAGTGCATAAAATTGCAATACCCTCCATTTGGGAATAAGGCAATAACCCTTTTATAAGGCTGAATTAATTTTTTTTTATCTGTATGATGTCCAGGGAGGTGAGGTAGGGACGCTCTTCCTGTGCCGCAGTCAGGGTGGAGAACAAAACAAATGTCGTGGACTAGGAGCTGGTTTCCTGCAGAAAAAAACAAGGCAGCTAGGATGAAACCTAGAGCATACTGGCTATTCTTAAATAGCTTATGAATCATATGAAGCTCATCTCAATGTTTCCGAGAAAACTAAGATGTCATATCATCTGAAATGCCTCTAAATTACAAGCTTGGCAGTCCAAACAGCAGTTAATGACTGTCAAATAGCATCTGAAAATAGGGAGCAAACAACAATTTGACATGAGATTCTGATAAGAGACTTGTCTAGCTTCAGCAGCCTTGCCCCTCGGCCAGTGGAGGTGCCCACCCAGCTTGACATTTTACTTGTTCGTTGCTATCTGATCCTTTCTACTATGCTAGCAAGGTGCTGTTTCTTTTTTCTTGCATTGCCTCGATTTCTGGATGGCAAAACTTACCACTGGTTTTACAGATGGTAGTTCCCTAGAAATTACTATACCACATGGAGCTACTTCCCCCCCAAAATCTGATGCAGATCTGGGGTCAGACATTCTCAGCTGTGATTTATTCCAGCTGAGGATCCAGCCATGTGCCTTTCCACAGGGGTGATGTGGTAGCAAACCTTAATGTCTTCAGAACTATGGACTAGTAGGGTATTTGAATAGTGAAGATCTGAAGCAGTGCTATAAAGAGATGTGTGCCACACTTCATTTGGCTGGTAACTTTACTGATGTACCTCAAGTAAAGCAGAGCTCTTGCCTTGTCCTCCTGGTGGCAGTAAAAAATGTTGAATAGCTTGTGGTAGAAAATCTTCTTGTGAAAGGAACAAACACTTTCGAAAATAATATGCGTGAACAGCTCAGGACTATGTTTATGGAGATACTTAGGACACAGAGAAACACGTTGTCCAGCTAATATGTAGTAACAAATGAGCAATGGTGGTGTAGAGAGCTATGTTATCTGAAGTTCCTCAGTTGAAGACTACTTGTCTTCTTAAGACTGGCTTTGGGAACTGTGTAATTTTAACTGCAACTTGTTTGGAACCCTGGTCCTAAGCCTTGCACCCTGGAGAGACAGAGAGCCTTTTACAGTTAGTCCAGCTTTGGTTACTCTTTTTATAATATAAATAAACAGGAGTGAAATGAAGGAGGCAGCACCAGGTGAGCAGGCTTCTGGTAACCTTGACTTGCAGCTCGTGCACTTGCAAGGCTGGATATTGTCTTATCTGGAGGTAGTGTCCTCAAGGAAAGAACTGAGGTGGGTGAATGAATCTCCAGGAATTAATTTCTTTTGGGGATTATTTTTTATAGGGAGATGACCTGGGTGATAACTAGGATTCTAACGGGTAAAAACAGCTCAGTGAAGACTTCTCTAAGACTAGTTGTGCTAGATTCAAAGCTGTGCTCTGGTGGCGAGTTGGGGTAAAATACACCTGAAAATCATCTTTTACCGGCTTCGTTACGGAGTTCCTGGCATTTTTGCTTTCCCGGCCGGCGACGAGCCTTCCTCCCAGGCTTGCCAGCCTTGTGAAACCGCGGCTTCTCCGGCTCTGAGCTGGGGGAGAGGAGGTGGGTGCGTGTGTAGGTTTTGGTACCGCGCCTCCCGGCTGCTGTGGGGAGCTCTGGGACTCCCTGTCCCCACTCAGCGGGCTCGCCGGGCTCCAGGGACGCCGCGCAGGGACAGCGCTGCCGCCCGCTGTCCCCCGTGGGCAGCGCGGGTCTGGGGCGGCGGGGTGTTTCCCTCCTGGCAGGTATCTGAGCTGCGGTCACAGCTACGCGCGGGGCTCCCTGAGGCGCGGGGGGCGCCGTGCCCGCACACGATGGCGATACCGGCGGGTCCGCCCCGTCGGGGGCGTCTCCGCGGCGGCGCGGGGCCACCTCCCCCATCCCCGCCCCCTGGCTCCCCAGTCGCGGCTGCGGCTGGACGGGAGAGGAGTAGAGTGGGTTAGCGCTGCCAGCCCGCCCCGTCCCGTCCCGAGCCGACCGGGCAGCGCTCGGGGGGAGCCGCCGCCCCATGCGCTGAGGGGCGGTGGGATGGGGCCGCGGGGCACCGGCGGCCGGGCCGGCCGCGCCGGGGCGCCGGCTCCCGGCTGGACGTGCCTGCTGCCGCTGCTGCTGTGCACCGCGCTCCGGAGCCTGCGGGCCAGCCCCGGCAGCGAGGGTGAGCGGGGACGGGGCGTCCGGGCAGCGCCCACCCAGGAGGGTGGCTGCCCAGCGGTGTGCGGCTTCGGGCTCGGCTGACTCAGTTTTGGGACATTTTGGGGCAGGCGAAGAGGGGCTCTGGCCGCGGGAAGGTGTGTGGCACCGACCGATGGGGCTGGGGTGTCCCGGAGAAGGGAGGCGGCAGCGCCGCACGGGGCGCGGGCAGGCTGGCGCGGGTGGGTGTGCACAGGTACCTTGGCACGGGCGCGTTTGGCAGCGGGGATTTTTTTTTGCGGGGGGAAATGTGTGTGCGGTGTTACATAGGTGCCTTTGCGCGGGTGGGTTGTCACGGCGGTGTTTGCTCGCGGTTTGCCCCGGGAGAGCCGCACAGGTGCATTGGCGCGGGTGGGTTTGCGGGGCTGGCACGGCAGGGCTTGGCACGGGGGAGTTTGCACGGGGCAGAGGGTCTTGCGGAGGGGAGCGGGGCCGGGGGAGGCTCCCGGTGGGGAGCCCTGCAAGCGCTGGCCGCAGTGCGCTTACTTCGTGGTTTAAAATACACGTATAAAAGGGAGAGAAAGCTGCGGCGGTGGCGGTGTGTAACCCGTAGCGGAGCGCGGCCGCTGGGGACGGATTTTTTATACCTTTGATCTCCGTGAGGCCAATAGCCAAGAACGCGTCCAGGCTTCTTGTCTAGCAGGGTACTTCCAGTCTTTCAAATCGGACTGGGGTTTTTTCTCTGTATTCGTGGTGTGGGCGCTGGTTAGAGCTTTTTATTATTATTTTCGGATCCGCGGGCAGGCTGTAATGTGAAAGCAATGGGTGGAGAAGTTCAGTATCTGCAGGGGATGCCGGTGGCTCGAAGCAGGCTGGCATCGTGGTGCACCGTAATTATTTGTGAAACTCCTTTAGGAGGAGGAGGAGGTATTCAGGCGCTGGTGAAGGAAAACCATACCAGAATTTCAAAGATGTGGCCTGAGGTAACCAGCTAGCTGTAATTTATTTTCGAGAGCGAGAATAATGTGAATTGCAGTTTTCTTAGAAAAAAAAAAAAGTGCAGAGGAAGGCAAAAATACTGTTCCTCTGTGTACAAAGATATCAAATGTTTGTGAAGTGCATTGGTTTGGGAGATGGTGGAAATGGTGTTGGCTTTGCCTTGGTTAGATAACAATGGGCCCAATCCTTCTGCCCCCACACGATTTCAAATGATTTCACCCATGGGAGCAATGCTGGTGAGATGGTGTGGCTGATTTCGAAGGGCTTTCCCTGTTACTCGCTTTCCTTTTAGAAAGCACGCTGTCCTGTATGCTCCAGTCTACCCTGATACCGTGCTGAGAGACCAGCAGATGCTCTGAGCTCCGACTCAGTCATCCTTGCCAGTTCTTGGAAAATATGGATAGTACTGACTGAGCCAATGGGACTATTTGCCGAGCACAGAGGTGTCTCTGCGTGAACAGGCAGCTGCAGAATAGGACTTTTACATGATAGAAAACTCCTGGAAAGGATTAATGAAGCCGCCTAGCAAATGGGTTTAGTGGTATCTTTATAGGGAGGTTGCAGGGGAATATTTCAGTAATGATGAGCAGCATGAGTGCTTGCTTCATGGTGTCTCTGCTGCTACTTTTCTGACTGCTGCTCTCTAATTTTTGTTTCTTCAGTAAATGCAAAGCTATAAGGCTGCTGGTAGGAGGGGTGTGACTGTGGACCTGAACTTATAAAATAACTGCTGTCCTTTGCTGCTAGGAAATTTATTTGTAAACAAGCATTATTTGACAAGTGCTTCTCAAAGCATGTCTCCTTTGCCAATTGCTACAGAACAGCTCCACGACTGGGAACAGCTCACCCTGCAGTATGTGGAGCCCGATGCATGAGAAACCTCGCACACTGATGTCCACCAGCCTAGCTGCGTGCCGCTGACACTTGTCACTGGTTTGCATTTGAGAAGTTCAGTTTGGCTGCTTCTGGGCTCTGATGAGATTCTCCCCTAGGGTTAGTTGTTCAGCTGGTTAGGAACTTTACTTTTGCTCAGATGGAGGTAGCCATCTTAGACTGGTGAATAATATTTTCAAAAGTTGTTGATATTGCACTTTTTTTATTTTGTTATCATTCATTCTACTCACTGTGGTTAAACAACTAGCCAATACCCTGTGCTGTGTAGGTATGTAACGAGTGTGTAGTTGTATAGAGGATGACAAATTCTCAGAATTATTTTTTTCTGTAACCCTGAATCACATTTTTTGTTTCTCTAAATCTTACGGTAATCCACAGTGACTTCATGGGATGAGATATATGCAGTTAACAGTTCACAGTATGTGATGTTCTGTTTTACCCTCTAGTAGAGGAACACTTAGGGGAAAATGCTTTAAAAATCTAGGTTAAGATTTGGGGGGGAAGGGCTAAAGCTAGTTCAGTGTTTTAGTTCCTTAGCATGGAAATAGCTTTTTGCAAGGGCCACTGAATTTCAGGAACTCCTGCCATTTTTATGGAGAAGTATTGAGGGCCCAGCCTGTATCTGGTCACCTTCATAGATATTTTCAGTAATGTATTGAAGGATATACATTGGGAAAACTGAATTAATTTTTTCTCCAGGTTATGCTGTAATAGCTACATAATACAGATTTTATTTTAATCACCTTTCCTCAGTTTATATGTTAAAAGCAAAATATTTAGTGACAGATGAAGGCTCAGTGCTATTTCATGCATTTTCAAGTGTTATTTAGCTGTTATTTTTAACTCTTTAGCAGAGTTCATTGATTAGAAGCAGATATTTTTTTCTTGGACTACAATTACAAATTCAGAAATTCATCAGAAAGAAAATATTCCAAAGAGTACACTGAAAGTGTAGCACAATTTTGTGAAGTGCTGGTATTCCAGAAGTGCATTATTATTTTAAAATGCATTCCCTATGATAATAGGGTGTGAGAGGCAGCCCTGCAATATGTGACTGGGCTTCCTGCACTGCCTTTAGTTTAAAAATGCATGTATTTTAAATCTTTCTGTTGTAAGTACTAGGGTTTGGGAAGTGGCTTATGTAAATTATTTATGTGAAACACAATGAATGAAGGATTTGTTTAAAGACTCCCCCCTTCACCCTAAACCATACGATTTGTTATACATCGCCTGTGTATTTGGAGTGCCTTGCAGATTGTGTTTGGTCGTCACTCAGATGACCTTAAAAAGTGTTGTGTGAGCAAATTATTAAAATAATGGAGCATGTTATATCTGATTGCTTATCACAAAGTAACTCCACAACATATTTGCATAATTGTAATTAAATACAAAGTATATTTCATTTTAGGGCTTTTCAGGAGAAGTGTTGACGAGGCAGTGCTTAACAATGAAGTGTACTGCTAAGAACAGTACATTCAAAAGAAATGCCATTTTAAAGAATGACATTGACTTATTTAGACAAAGGTGAGAAACACAAAATGGGTCTTTGTAATGTGTTGAATTTGTTTTAAGACTAGAGGGATATTCTTTTTGTTACGAACTCCTGCATTTGGTCCTTTCTCTCTTAATTCTTCCAGGGCTTTTTGAAGCTCGCTTTATCTCAGCGTATCATTTTTCATTTGAATGAATGAATAAATTAGTACAATTAAAGGGGTGGGTCTGGTGCTGGCAAAAATAAAGGAAGATTGTAATTTGCAAATTACTCATGCCAGAGCTTGAAATGAGCCTACCTGTTCTCAGTGTGTTGACTTGTGTGTGTGTTGTTTCATAGTGGCATATAATTTCTGTGTCGTGGCACACTGGATAAATGCATATTTAGGTATAACATCACAATGTTTATCTTTAATCAGTGAATGAAGTCTTTTTCAGGAAGTTTTTTTTTATGTAGTAGAAGCAGGTGTGAAAATAGGCTTAATTTTCATATCAATGTGTTTCAATTAGTCTAATGCTTTGGGTAAAAATACACACGATCAGAACATTCTGCTTATTAGGTTGCTCTTAGTAGCTTGGCTTAGTGTGTCATGCATTCACACAGCTAGTGTATTTTGTGTAATTCTGTAGGTATTAAGTGCTGCTAGGGTGCCTATACCTTGTGTATGCAGAACAGGTAAGTCTGGACGCATATCAGTGTGCTCACGGTTCTTTAAGGAGGCTTTAAGGAGTTATCAGTTCTTTATTTGGTGTGTTGGAATTGTTCCCTGTGTGCTTTCCGTGACAGCAGAGCGTAGCCTCAGTGTCATGGGTTTATTTTACTCACTGGAGTAATCCCATTAATTTTAAAATTTACTGCAGTGGAATTACTGGTATGAGGAAGGACAGCTCATATCTAATGGTCTTTTTGGGATCTGTCTTGTGTGTGATGTATGGCTTTTCAAGAGGTTTAGAATGACTCAGTCACGGCTTTAAATGGAACTGCTATCCTTTTGACAGTAAAACAACATTTGAAACTCAGCACTTTTAAGTCTGTGACTAAAAGCATTGCTGCCTAATGACACGTTTAAAAAAAGGGAAATAAACAATAGCAAAGATTGACTCCAAAATAGTGCCTATTCCCTTTTAAAGCCTATCTTAAAAATTGTGGTAAATACTAGAAGACAGGCAAAAAACAGTAACCGACTGTCTGCTTATAATATGGTAAATGTTGACAATGTAATGTGATACATAAAGCAGCTATTTGCACATCAATATACAGATGAGTAAACTGGCAGGTACCATGGGAGGAAGGGAAGAGTTTGTGTGACAGTTTCTTCCCCCTCCACTGTTAACTCTTCCACCATTACGTCACTTGGTCAGCTGTTGTCTTTCTGTTAAATAAGAAAACAGAATCTTGCCCATGAAGAAGCATTTGTTCTTTGCACTAAAAAAATAGACGGTGTTTTGCAGCAGGATTATGGGGGGTAGGATGGTGGGCATCACGGTGAGAACAGGATTTCATAAAATCTAGCAGAAATTGCAAAGGTGGGACAGTTTATTACGTGGTGCCTTGTGCTCTGATCTTGCTGGTTTTACGCTTTATTGTTTCAAGGATTCCCATGCTGCTTCTGCAGGAATCCTGGTTTCCAGCACATGCTGAGCAACCGCAGAGCATTCGACCCAGGAAAGTCTGGCTGAGTTAGCTCAGCTGAGCAATGATGTTGCACCGTTTCCTTTAGGGTCTTGAGATGTGGGTCTGTTGGATCCTCCAGTCTTTCTGACTTGGAGCTACATTTTTAGTGGTCCATTCCTGCAAGTGTGCCCATATGTGTATTCTGGAATAGAGACAAGCTTTGAGCATTGCTCCAGGATGTCAGGGAAATGAAGATGTGCCCCAAAATAGAAACAAACTTTTTTGTCAATTTTAAAAAATATTTTCACTTCCTCCTTAGGAAATAAATTGAAATCTGTATGTGGTATAAGGGCAAAATGAGATGTAAAAACCCTAAACACGCAAAGATTGGTCACTTTATAGAAGCACTGAATTTCTTACTTAAGTGCTTGCTTCTATGGAGGAAAGAGTATTCAGTGCAGCTCTTCAGGAGATACTCAACCTGCTGTCCAATAAAAAGGTTTTTTTAAAAAAAAAAAATCTCATTCTTTTAGTACAGCATCTAAACGCAGAATTTAAATCTGTCACAAGTGCACCTTTCTCAATGACCCTAAGTTCTGGTGAGAGAGAGAGTCTCATTTCAGCCAGGACTTGAACTAGGTACTTCTTTTCTTAACTCAGAGGATGTTGCAGAAATACTGTATTAATGATTACATTGAAGTGAACAATTTTTTTATACCTTACTCGTCACTAAACTGATTTTCTTTGATCTCTGCTAGAAAAATTGTTGCGTATTTTAAAAGTTACTAGCAAATCCCTTTCTCCTTTGAAAGTATATTTTGTTCTTAAGATGTACCTGTTGGGGTTTTTTTGGCACAGGCAGAATGGAGAGATGGATCGTTCTTTGTGTTCCCATCATGCCTGTCCCCCAGTCTGCTCTGTGACTAGCTGGACATCAACGTGACAGATTTTGCTGAGGTGAAAGACATTGCTGCCCCAGTTGCTTTTACAGCCAGCTGTATTGGCAAAGTTGAGCACTGGCCTTCAGTAGCTTAGGTGTCTCTAGGGATTTGTTACCCTTTTAGTTGTCTCTCTGACCTATTATATCTCTTACAGTCTCAGTTTTGGTATTTACTATGGCTTTGGTCAG
Organism: Chiroxiphia lanceolata; assembly: GCF_009829145.1. Taxonomy (NCBI): domain Eukaryota; kingdom Metazoa; phylum Chordata; class Aves; order Passeriformes; family Pipridae; genus Chiroxiphia; species Chiroxiphia lanceolata. The sequence goes on along the minus strand of NC_045640.1, from coordinate 47,031,486 downwards.
TGCATTATCTGAACCTCTCTGAAGGTTTAATGTGCTTATCCTCTTGGAAGTGGAAAGCAATTATCCCCACCTAGTGTGAGGAAGCTAGTCGTGAGGGGACAGTCAGGAGATGTAAGCACTGCAATTCACAGCACTTGGCTTCTGGGTGTGGTTGATGATGGATGGCTGTTTGCAGAGGTCTAGCATCATATGCTAGACCTCCACCCTGTGGACAAGGGTGCTGGGACCTGCAAGCTGCCCTGGGCTGTGTGTATGAGCACAGCCTTCCTGCTGCTGCTTTGCAAAGGGGGCTGATAATGCTTTGGGCCAGAAAAATTACCATGGGAGTATTCAGTGCCTACTGTCTCACTGGGGATGTTGGTGGTGGGAAAACACCCTCCTTTTCTCTCCCTCTTCCCTGGTGTTTGAGTTGTGCAGTAGGTATGTTAGGAGGACTTTGACCAGGTAGAGCTGCTTAAGTGACCACTAGCTGGAAGGATGAGATGCCTCCTGGAGGAGGTGATATAGCATATACTATCACAGCAGATCCTGGAATACCTGTATGAGCTGGTCTGGCATCCCTAAGGGCAGAAGGTGATCCTGCCCCTTGTCTTCCCCCTGGCAAGTTCCTGAACATCAGTTCAGCCGATTGTGCCTTGGGGGTATGCATTGAGAGGAAACAGTACCCTGCAAGAGTTGAGAAATTCTAGGTTTATGTGGTTGTGTAGCAGGTATTGAACCTGCAGGAGAGAGGACAGAACCCTGGAATTGTAGGCTTTCATGTTAGCTAAGTCATTTTGGTGCAGGGGGCAGTACTGAAGTGTCTTGCTAAGGTATTAACTACTGGGTTCTCTAGCCCAGATCACTTCATGTTAGAAAGAGGTGAGAACAGCCACTTTGAACTTTGTAATTCTCTGAGGGGATAGAGGAACATATGAGAGGAAATGCATTATTCAGTATCAGTAATGAGTATTTCTTCATGTTTCTGAGTGGATTTGTATGACTTTTTAAACTCTTCTGCATGTCCCAAACCAGTGGAACTACTTGGGGAAATTATCCGCATACTTGCTTTGTAAGTTAATTTCTATAAAAAACCCCAGTTGTTTTGCTTTATCCATCTTTGCTTTAGTAATATTCACAAGCAAGTTCTTACTAAAATATGTACAATGGGCTGTTCCCACTAGCAACCTCCACCCTCTTTCCTCAACAGAAATAGAAGGGATAAACTGTCAACTGCCTTGAAAAGCCAATAGATCATCTTAAAACATTTTTTTTCTCCCAAATGCTTTCTAAGCATTATGCCAGTTCCTTTTTTTTTCTACTTGAGTGAATTCTGTGGCAGCAGAGCAGTTATTATTGTCAACAGGAAGGCTTTATTGGTGGTGGACAGTGAGGTCTTGCAAGTCCACTGGTAGTGAAAGCTGACAGTCTTGACAGGTTTGGATGTGTCTATGCCAAGTTTCTTTCCTTTTCTTCAGTTTAGTTATATGTATAACAGAATTTGAACTCCATGTCTTTTAGGATACCTTTTAGGAACAGAGACCATAGAGACTGTATTGTTTCTAGTTGTTAATTTGGGGAAGAAGGTGAGATTTCATCTCAGCCCTGCTAGCAGGTGTTTTGATTGTACTGAGAAGCTGTTGGGATGTTATGTCTCAACTTCCTCTGTGCTTAATAAGGTGCTTGCTTTAAGTAGGGTCTTGAAGAAACTGCCTTCTTGAAGGCAGTGTTTGCCTCCTTCAGTGGTTTGCAGATGTCTTGACATTGGTTGGAGATCCTGGTTTGCAGAACAGCACTGCTATTTAGTTTCTCCACGCAGGCTAGTTGTCATATTGCAGGTGCTGGTTGTATGTTGTCTTCAGTGGAAGCTTCTTTTTCCTTCTTAGAGGTAGAGTGATGCTTGTCCAGCTGGCTACCCCAGAAGATTAATGCTGCAGCCAGCTCAGAGATCCACTGTTGTGCTGGTACAGCGTTTTTTCCTAGCGAATCTTATGAGTGAGACTGAAAGCATTTTACTGGCTTTCTTCACAGTGAATAAATCCTTTTCAATTAAATGGCAATTTTGGTGGAAATGGGAGTGCCTACCATTAAAGAAAAGTAAACCATACTGGATTTTTTAAGTTTTTGGGCACTTTGGTGTCAAGCTAACCTAACCACTTCTGCTTTTAAGTTATGTATGGTGGGTAGAACAAATAACTGCCTCTTGTTTTGACTGCAAATCTTTGTAAGGGAAAAATCAGCAGTTTCCTATTTGTTTTAGTGGATCTGGTTATCAAAGAGAGCTTTTCGTCCTGCTCCTTGGTGCTACAGCTGGTTCTGTGCCTGCAGAAAGAGTGCAGCCAACCTGAGGAACTTTGTCAAAGGACAGAATCATACCCTCATAAACTGGGTTCAAGCAAATTACAGATGTAATGCAGAAATTACTGGATAAAACTCTCTGGCTGATGTTATGATTGCCGTTGTCCATCTGGCCTTAAAAACCTATGAATCTGTGATGCAGATTCTAGCGTTTTGGCTCTTGCTATAAAAGAGAATCATGATGACTTGGAGCAGAATGAAGCCAACATGATAAAATATAAATCTGCAGTTAATATTAGTTTGCAAGTTCATTAAGTAGTGTATACTTTCTTCCTCCAGTGGGCTATAAATAATAGGTACTGCTACAACTTGCACTCTGCTGTAGCTTGTTTCCGCTGATGGAAATGTTTCAGAGGTTCTTGCCAGTGTGTGTTTTGTCCTAACTCAGTGTATCTAATTAATTCAAAACATCTGTTCCCTGATGACTTTGATTCCTTTCAGGAGGTTTTTTTTCATTTGTTTATGCTTTCTTTGGTTGTTTTTGACTGTCACTTGTTGCAGTGCCTTGGATGTATACTTTTTGAAGAAATACTTGGCAGGGAAATACAACAGGGAAAACAGTTGGAAAATGAATGGCAATAATACCGCAATAAAATCAGTCAAGATTTATGAAGGAGGAAAACTTTGACTCATGATGATGATGAAGATTCCTCAGCAGTCGGTGTGTCTTGGTAGTGCTGTGAACTCCGGGAGTGCTGGAGAAAGGATAGGGAGGTATGCAGTGTAAGGAGAAAACAACTCTGTTAATGATGTGTTGGCAGCTATACCCCCTCAATTGGGTAGAGGAAAAGAAAAGGAGAGCAAAGACATCAATCTTGGTGAAAAGTTGGTGATGCTCTTCAGGAGACATTCTTATGAAGTGCAAAAAGCTGCTGTCACATCATGTTGTGCACCTTGACCTTCATCCAGCAGAGGTTTCACCTCATGGTTAGTTGTCAGTGTGTGAGTATTCCTATGAGTATTCCACGAGCTCTGAATGTTGGGTCAGAGCTGGGGCTATCGTGATGTAGCTCCAACCTTTCTGTGGATGTCCATGTCCTGTGGAGTGCTGTGCAAAGGGGGAAGAAGCTGCAGGAGCAGCCTGAAGGATGACGTAGGAACACTTGACTCACACCTTCTTTCACATAGGACCTTAGACTTCGGCTACCCAAAATAATGTTCAGATTCCTGTTCAATCTGTAATAAGCGTATTAAAGCAGAATTTTCCTTCAGCTATTTAAAACAAAGCATGTTTATTAAAGCATTATTCTTTAGAAATGTGCTACTTTAGAAATCATATGATGTTTTCAAATATTTATGCAGGCTTTAAGGAACGTTTCTTTACTTCTGTTCATTTTATGATGAAATCTGTAGTTTTAGGGTATTGATTTGGTCAAAGAGGATGGATGTTCTTTTCCTCCTGCTTTAAATGTATTTCACTGAAATAAAAAAAAATATTCTTTTGGCTTTAGAGCTTCATGACGCAAACTCCATCAGCTTTTGCTATTCTGACTATTTTACTCATTCTAGAGCTGTTAGTCAGGATATACTTTGGTAGAGAATTCTCTGTGGTAAACCTTAGCTTGCAAATGGTGCTGCTGAAGAGCAGGATTATTCCAGTGTATAAGGATTTATTGGAAAGCAGCTCAAAGACAACGGTAACCCAGGAGAGTTCAGTCTTTTGTATGCCTGTATAGACTTTGCCCTGGTGTAAGCAGTGAAGGTTTTTCTGGAAGATCTTTAGATACTGGAATAGCAGGAGGATGTGTGGCTGGTAGAATCAGAAGTACTCGGTGTTCTAGCCTGTTGGTGGGGGATTTTTGTTTTTTAGCTTGGTTTTTCTTCCCATTTGAAATTGGAGTGAAGAAAAAAGATGCTCCAGCTGATCCTGCTCCAGTCCAGAGCCAGAGGAGCCATCTCTCTTCAGTGGTGTGATCAAAAAAATCCTGGGCAAGCTAATGCTGCCACATGGCACTGTTTTAGGTGGCTGTGTCAGATGGAGAGCTCTGCTGTGCGGGCAGCAGTGTTGCTTTAGGTGAATGCTGAATGCCATCAGCCCTGGTATTTCATGTGCTTCCTTCCAGCTACAATCCCTGTGTAGCCATGGTGAAGCTGCTAAATGCTGGCTATATGAACGTGACAAAGACATTTGAGTAAAAACCCAAATCCAGGCTCCCTGACAAAGATTCCTGAGTGAAAAGCCACTGTTAATTCACCAGCTAGAGTTCAAGGCAAAGGTTTAGATCACTTCTGGTTTTATTCTGTCTTGATTGCTCACCTGTAGTAACCAGCCTGTCTGAGAACAAGAGTGTATGCAAACTCCCCAGGCTATTATTCTGTATTAAAAAAAAGAAAAAAAAAAAAGAAGGGCTGTGGTATGACTTTAGACTTAATCATCATTTATCCTACCCTGAAGGCTTGGAAGTTAATGATGATATAGATCTGTGTGGTTTTGTGTTCCCCTTGACTGAGCATTAGAAATAATTAGGGCTTGTGGGATGGATGCACTGATGGTGGAGATGAGCAAAAAGTATTTTTGAATTTATGTGCCTCTTCCAAGTCTGCTGGCAAAGATACAGGTGCTAAGTGTATGCTTCTGGGGTCTGAGGTTTCTTGCTTCTTTGTTGATATATAGCTAGCTGGTGTTGAGGAGAAAAGGAAGTGGGAATAAATGAATTCTGTTATTTTGGAGGCTTTTAAGATCATGGGCTAAGCAGAGTTGCTAGCGATTTCTGGAGATAAGATCTCCTGTATCCCAGGTGCTCCTGAGTACGGCTCTGGGTTATGCCTGTGGAGTAGGGAGTGTTGGGGGTAGTCCAGGAGTCCCAGGCTGTAGAGGAGCTGGCACTAGACCTTTTGAAATACGGAATCCTTATGCACATAATTGGACGTGTTCCTGAATTACCTCCTGCAGTGTCCTGGATGTTTGCATTATTTGGTTATTAGACAGCCCCAGCCAAATACATGCTAACAGTCATCACAGGTTGAATGAGGAGGAACCGGTTTTGCTGCTCTATAGAAGATCTCTGGTCTCTTTCTGAGTCTTGCTGTGGGTCAAATGAAACACAGTTTCAGGGGGTTTTATTCAGGTGCAAAAAGGCTTCATCCCTTCTCTGGTAGCCACATGGTGAGTTTAGAAGCATCTGTTTGGAATGGTGGCAGTCCTTCCATAAAATCTCTGCTAAAATGTTTTCCTCTATTCCAGGTGGCTTCTTTACCTGCTGCTTTCCTATTGTTTCTTTCCCAGCCTGGCCAATCTGCAGCATTTTGATGAAAGCTATTTCAGCAAAAATAATGTTCCAGCCAAGCTGGAAGGTGATGGGAAGAGAGATGGTGCTGAGCCTGTATGGGCTTGTTTAGCAGGACTGTGATGGTGACCTCTCTGGCAGTGGAGGAAAGGAAGGCTGCCTGAGGAAGAATTCCCAAAGCGTTGGTAGCACAATCTCAATGAGGAACTCTTGCAGCTGGGCTGTTGGAGGAGCCATCCCCTTGGAGAGGGAATTCTGGGCCCTGGCCTGGTTCAGGGCTGCATCAGGGTGGGGTTGTGACATGGAAATGATGGAAATAAAGCTCAGATGCACTGGAAATGACCGAGTTGGATGCTGATGGGGGAGATGCAGACACCTTGTATCCAGATGGAGCAAATGATAGTATGTGTTTATACTAGAATTTTGGGGCTCTTCAAAGCAAAAAAATTCTGTCCTTGCAGGCAATTTAGAATACTACCTAAATATGTTCATCAGAGGAGATTGATGCAGTGCAGTGTTTTAGCTGATATGCTGTGAAAGCAGTCCCAGACGGATGCTCATGTGGCAGTCAGTGTCTGCTGTGCCTTAGCGGCCCCTCAGAGTTGTCTGAGATGAGCTGGGTGCCCCTCTGATCTCCAGAGAAGCCCAAGTACAGTGACAGGTTAAAGTCACTTGTCACTTTTGTCTTCCTGGCACGTGAGTTTTGAGTTATAGCATGGTGCCTTTCAAAAGGTGTATTCCATCCTATTTATTTTACTCTACGCAGAATGCTTCTAAAATAAGAGAGGAAGTGAGTCTCTTCTAACTGGGGATTTAGTATTCAACTCTGCTAGCTGACTCACTGGTTGGAAAATTCCCACTGACTTGACTTAGCATTGAATGGGTTGTATTATCTTTTCATATGCAGAAAATTATTTTGAAATTGAAGTTAATAACAGCAATTTAAAAATTGTCATTGATAGAAGGATAATACAATATTTAGTTGTATCATGTTCTTTTTATGATCTGATATTCGAATAAAGCAGTTTTTCTGCTTTTTTCCTTAATTAGCATGTCATGAAGAAGCTTGTGACATCAAACACAGCATCTAATTACATTCATTAGTAGCATCTCCAGGACAAATTTTAATTAAGTTCTACAATGTAGATCAATACTTGTTTTGCATCCATTGCAACCTAACAACAAGAATATACTGTTCTGCACAGTTTAATTACAGTGATTGTAATAGAAGGAATTTGAGTAAACCCGCCATTTTTGCCATTGCACTCCTGTCTCTTGCATTTTAAAACAGTATATGTTTATAATATGGGACATGTTATTTATGTGTGTCTTATTTTGAAGAATATTTTAAGGTCACTCTTTGTATCCCATTGAAAAGAAACAAAGTGTAGTTCAGGAGCACTTGGATACTAGTGCTTGACTTCAGCTGGAGCAGGAGAAATTAACAACCATTTTACCTGAAGACTTCAGGAGGGGAAAGAGTGGTTGTCACCGGGTGACGTATCTGGTGGTAGATGTTAGGAATACATTTATTTTGTATTGCTGTTGAGTGGAAAGCCACCTAATTGTGTGTTTACTTACTGTGAATATAGTTCAGCGTAGTCTCTGAGTATTGCTTCCACCACATGTGCTGTAGTTTGGTAGCATTGACAGCTTGCAAACTGTTCTCTCTTTTGGCAGGAGAAGGCAATCTAGGAATGAAAACCCTGAGTTACCAAATGTATTTTGTTCAACATCAGGAAACTATAGCTGACCAGGCAGAACATATGTCCCCTGTGACAGTGCCCTGCATTAATACTTTCATACATTGTGAAAATATCTGGATAGACGAATCTTTTTTAAGACAACTGTTTGCCAGAGCTGAGAACTGTTTGTTTTTTTTTTTCCACCTTAGTGTTGTATTTTTGTGTTTTGGTCTGGTTTTCTGTACCAGGGACTACAGTAGTCAGCCTTCAGTGCAGTGCAATGATAAAGACCAAACTGATTTGGAGAACTTTATCTTTTTTCAAAATAAATCAGTTCTTTAATCTTAATTTGTTTTTAAGTATCCTTTGAGATTTTAAAGGAGCATGCTTTGTAGTATAGTGTACTTTTGGGTTTTCTTACTGTGACTCTATAAATGGTATAATCCTGAGGGTTATGATACTTGCATACTTCATACTTGTGCATGCAACCTGTTTGTTTCTCTTCTTCAGCAATCTTTAATACTTACACGGTTGCATTTCTAAAAGAGTGAGCACAAAGCCTCCTCCACCCATTTCAAGCTTGTTCTTGATCTAGGTAATCACAGGCTAGAAAGTCTTGAAAGTTCAATTACCAAAACTTCCAGTGGCACTTTTAAGGAGCACATAGGGTGGAGGTCAGGAGTTGAAGACCCAGGGAAATCACATCCTTTTCAGGAAGGACGTGAGTACAAAAAGTGAAGTATTAGGCAGAAAAATATACTCATAGAAGAGAGTGTTGTAATCCAATGAGGAGGAAGTGTGCTTTTAAGGTAGAAGAAAGTTGCTCCTAGGTTGAGATTTTGCATGACAGTTGATGATTCAAAGACAAGCTTTTAACTTGTAGATTTAAAGCCCTGGATACAGGAGGTGGAAGCTCAGCATCAGAGGCTGCTACAGTTTTTCTTAGCTGAGTTAAGCGTGTGTAGATTTAGTTACTTCACACTTCTTACTCAGTATTTCAAGTAATATGAGGGAGAAAATGTTATAAGCTTGGGAATAGGGTTTTTTTTGCTGTTAAATGCAAATTGTTGATTGCTTATGTGACTCAACAAAGCTACTATGAATTTTTGTGTGTGAGAGAAAAAAAGATCCTTTGGATATCTTATAATGAGGATGCCAAAGACTGGAGGGAAAAATATGGAAGAGGGAGAAGAGAATAGATTCTTGATAAGATTAATACTCTAATACTTGAACATAAAATACTTTAAAAATTAATTCATAATAATCAGGGAACTCTGCATGTTGTTTCTGGTTTTGTTTTTGTCCTAAAGGCCTGATTATGGTAAAAACACATGCCACCTTAGAAGAAATGTACATATAGATATGTAAAGATGTTTGTGAGCATATATTTATGCCTATATACTGTATGTCTGATATATGCACATAAACACATTGTGTGTATTATGTATTTATTCCCTCCAAGAGATCAGATCTAAGAATGTAAAGGATCTAGTTTTCACAGAAGTTCAGTGGATTTGCAACTTGGTTTCAGTGGCAGATCTCAAAGGAATAAACTAATGCATACATAGAATTATTTTCAGTGTATGACCTCATTGTTAGAGGAGTTATTGTTATTCTGCTTTACAAATATCCAGTTCCCTTGGTTAATTATAAACAATCTGTTAGCCACAGTCACCCATACCATGAAATATCTACTGGAGTTTGTAATCTGTCCATCTTCCTTAACAGTTTTTTTTTCTCTTATTTTCAGTGAATTTACTGGACTCACGTACAGTAATGGGGGATCTAGGATGGATAGCATACCCAAAAAATGGGGTAAGTCTGTGTTGTTGTTTGCTTTCTCTCTCACAAAATTATACTAATAGTTTCCATTCGGAAAGTAGACTACTGGGTTTAGAAACTCCCTGAAGTGATCTGTCGGCAATGGAGGGGAAAAAAATAAGTAAAACAACAAGCTGTGACTGGAAGAATGGAGCTGTGTGGCTAGGGGATTGATTTATTTATGTAGCAGAGCCAGCCACAAGTATTAAAAAAAGGATCATGAGTCAACAACCTCACTTCTCCCCTCCCCAAGAAAATCCATGAGGTTATTTAAATTTCTTCTAAATTTTAAATTTTTGCTCCTTCTTTTGAGCCTTTGGGGTAAATGTGGAACACAATTTCTGGAAGTTTTCTTCTGAAACACAGGGTCTGGAACACTGGTGTATTAAATGAATGAGGCTGTTCACAATTACGTCTCAGAATCATGAGAAAGCTCTGGGAGCTGATAACACTGGAACAGGAGTTGAGTTTTAAGCACCTTGAAGAACCTCTGTCCCTTGCCATTACCTATACTAAGAACTGTTCAGCCTTGAGAAGTGATGGCTGAGGGAGGACCTCATCGATGTCTATAAGTATCTGAACGGAGGGTGATGTGAGGATGGATCCAGGCCCTTCTCAGTGGTGCCAAGCAATAGGACAAAAGGCAACGGGCAGAAACTGTTGCACAGGAAGTTCCACCTGAACATGAGGAAGAACTTCTTTACTGTGCAAGTGATCGCGCACTGGAACAGATTACCCAGAGATGTTGTGAAGTCTCCCTCCCTGGAGATATTCAAGAATTGTCTGAGTGCAATTCTGTGCCATGTGCTCTAGGATGATCCTGCTTGAGCAGGGTCGTTGGACCAGATGATCCACTGTGGTCCCTTCCAACCTTACTCATTCTGTGATTTTGTAACTGAAAGAACTCGGCCTCCTAATTTGATACCTTAAATACATGCTGGAGTTCAGGTGCATTAACACCCTTCAGTGTGTCTGCTTGACCTGACTGCATCCTGTGAGTAGTCTTTGCTGTGAGTTTTAGTCTCTGATTTGGGTCGTCCTTGACGCTGTACTGTAACACAGCTTTGGTACTCTTGAAAGGTTGACTTCTGCTCCTGGGTACCACTGCCTAGGTATTCCTGCCAGTTCCTGAAAGCCATGATCACTGTGTGAGGTGAGAAAGCATCCTAAGTCAGAAATGCTGCACAACTGAGCCCTCCAATAGAACAACTCTCAGGAATGTGTTATTCCAGAGTTTTAGTCACCTGAAAAAGGCTGCAGAATTGTCTTGGACTCCAGTTAGATTGTCATAAAAATGGTGGGATTGTGTATATAAAATTCAGCCAACTCTGCATATATATATCTCACTGTAAATTAAAACCTGGTTTTCCTTATATTCTGTGTGAATGAAAGGTTGTAGAAGTGGCAGCCTCACTCAGACAAGCTGCATGTTTACAGACACCAATTACAGCAGGAATGTAAAAGCTACACAGGAAGCTGATTTTATTTTCAACTTAATTCAAGATCTAATCCTGTTGCAGTTAGTCTATGACTTTTTTTATCTATTGATTTAAAACTGAGAACAAAAGTTGCTCCCCTTGGGCATCAAAATAACCAGTGGCAGATATGCTGGCAGAGCAATATTTTAGTGCCATGGCACACCACAAAGATCCCAATGTCCACTTCTTAATGTATGATGTTTTTACTTTTTGCACATCTCTTAATATTTTTCCTGTGGTATAAAGAACAGTTGCTGTATATCCCAATGCCCTTACAGGAATATCAGTAGACAAATAGCTAAACCTGAGGAATTCAGAATACTTCTGAGTCTGTATGTGTAGATGAGTAAATGAAAAGCTAACTGTCCTATGCATAAGCCTCAGTTGTATCTTTTCATTTATGGAAAACTTTCTGTGTTTACAAGCTCAATTTCCAAAGACCACCTGGAAGTGCACTCATGAATGCCAAATTCAAAGTTAGCAACTCAATAGGGAGAATTTTTTTCCTTGATTAACTTCTACTTTTTATTTAAAACTGAATTAGGCAGCTGGTTTTCAAATTTCTAGAAATCCCTTCTTTGTTTTCATGGGACATCATAAAAATTTAGTAGGTTAGTCCACTTGTCTCTTTTTTTTCGTAATGTATTTGAAGTATTTTACAAGCACTAAAAAAGATCTTCCCAGACGTGCTTCTCTAACTGCCATATCTGCTCTGCAATCAGCTGTGCTGCAGTTATACACGCTTGGCTTAATTTTTTTTTAAATATCTACCTAATATAAATATTTTAATTAGCTCTCGCTTCAGGATTGAATTTGGACAAGGAGAGAGCTTTAACTGAGGTCAGAGGCATTCTCATGTTTTTTGAGCCATCCTTATATAAATTTGTTATCTGAGGATTTCCTCCTAGGGAAGATTTTCAAGGTCCATATATCTGCCTGCACAGTTCCCCATCAAGTAAAGGAGCAGAAATGTCATGATGTATCACACTTTGCAACGCCACAAAGTGTAGATACAAACCATGTGCTGAAGTAAGCTTTTTGACGCATTCTGTTTTATTATTGCTAAGAGCAGTATCCTTAGAGTCTAGTCCAATCTAATTCCAAGTACTTGGTAGCAATTTCAGTGGCAGTATAGGTCCAGCTGAAGATAATGTTGGTATATGAAGGTGCTTTTGAAGCAGCCTTCGAGTCTTCCGGTATTGCTGCTTCTCCACTTGATTTTTATTATGAATCTTAATGGAACTTAGATTTTTTTTCTAGAACCACATCTGATAGAAGTAGATGATACCAGAAGCACAGCTGCTGTTAAAGAAGGCAAGTGTTTAGTCTTTGTCATTGTATGGGAGGGCTTGGGAGAAGTTATCTGTGTATCACAAAGGCTCAAGCTGGTAGGTTTTCAAAAAAAAATTTCCATATTTAAAACAAGTAAACAAAACCCTGCAGAAAACTCCACCAAAACAATTGGGATAAAAGGTCTAGGCAAGCCAAATGAACTTGACTTTGGCAGATCTTTTGTAGGTGTCATAGTCTAAACATTTTTTGTAGCTGTGTGCCATGTTAATTTTTGTGTATTAAAGCTTCAAGACATTGCATGCTCCAGGGAGGTCCTGTGCTTTGCCTGTTGTTCACATCATTTTTGCTGAACATAACGGGAAAACATGATCTAACTTGGGAAATGAAAGCAGCATTGTATAGGAAGGAGACTGACCTTCCAGTTTGGAAACAGACTGCGCTTGGAGGTAGACTCGTTTCCTACCTGTCATCTCAGATGAAGCACTGCAGCTGTTTAAGTCCCACAAGATCAGACCTTGATCCACTGCTAAACAGTGCGCACCAGCTCATCTTGTGAGTAATGGATTTTATGGGAAGGGAGAGGAGCACTTGAGTCAAGGGTGTCCTGTAAAGAGCTTTGTCTATCTGGGTAGTTTCTTGGTACAGCTTTGGGTGGTGGGCATCATCCTTGCAGCCTGGCTGGCCTTCATTTCTCCCATGCACATAGAAGGTAAGAAAAATCCCTCTCTTCCTTTGTATGGAGTATCGAAGGATGAATAGAAATGAGATGACTTAAATATACTATGGCCAATCAAGGTTTTGAAACAGTGTCTCCTCGTGCGAAAAACCAGCTGTTGAGTAGAAGAAAATGCTTTCTTATTTCTGCTGCTTTGCTGTGAAGGATAAATTGCAGTAGTGTGGCTTCCTGGCTGCCCCATGTAGGTTCAGCGGCTTGCAGCAGTTCTGCAGTTGGCTCTTAAACCTGCAGTTATATCTGTTAAAACATGAGCAAAGTCCCTGTGGGGCTCTAATGGCCATGGAGCTCTGAAAAGGGACTCTCTCCCTGCCAGTAGAGCGTGGTCAGCATGGAAAATGCTGCCCCTTTCACACTCAAGTCAGGAATTGATCCTGTTATTACATGCCAAAGGGACAGTTTGGACTTTTCTTTGCAGCTCATGGAAGCTTATTTTAACTTGAAGGAGGTTATTGTAATTACCAGAGGCTATATCAGAAAAGTCTGGTCCCTGTTGTGTAGCAGGAAGCCCTCCAAGCACATGAACAAAAACAGTCAGGTTTTCAGTTAAAGGCTATGCTTGTAGAACAGGCCTGCAAAATCTTTTGCCTCTGGACTGATTCCTGGGGCGCTATTTAGGATTACCCAAGCTGGGCACATCAGAGGTTTATGTGTGCATTATATATGGCTGTGACACCAGCTAGCTCTGACCTGCAGAAACTGTGTGCTAAAGATACATTTTTATCATATGGAAGCTCTCAGAGGTAGAAACAGGAGTAAGTTCTGCAAGAGAAATAGCCAGATGAGGTGGAGCAGTGTTTGTAGGCCTCCTCTTTCTCCCTTGATTTGGCAGGAGACTCTGTGATGCATTTCAACTCTCTGCAGAGCCATAGCAGGGACAGAAGCTGCAGACCCCCCTGTAAACCTATGCTGTTCAGCTTTACTGGGTCCGGCCAAGTGAAAACAAAGTCACTTTTAACAATATTCAGGTGATTCAAACAGAATCTTTCCTTAGGTGGCTTGATTTATTCAGCAATATGACTGATTTTTGTTTCAGTGGCTATAATAGTGCTGATTTACTTGTTTCAGGCCCTCCCGCCTTTGAGGGTTTATTTTAAAACTTATTTCTTTGCAGCTTAGAAGTACTCTTTTTCTGTCAAAATTGGAGTACCACACACCTGCTTTGCTTCTGTGTAATGGGTTCTCTTCCCTCTCCTCTGCCTCCCATTTATTTCCCTGGCCTTCCTGTAGCACAGAACAGGAAAGTCTCTGTGCTCCTTGGGGTACTGGCTTTGTGATGTGGCTCATTGCACAGCTCCATGTGATGGCATTTTTTTTTTTTTTTTTTGAAGCTCAGACTGGAAAATAAACATGTACTAAAGAACCTGGTCCTGTGGAGTAGTTCATTTTATGCAATAAATGAAGAATTATGAGAGAGCTAGATGATTTTTTGCATGTGAACAGCAAGAGGGAAAGCCATTTCCCCTCATTTGGGTGGTTGATAAGGCTAAATAGTGAAAGGTGGGGGGGAAATTCAGGCAGATTGATTCTACAAGTTGCTTCTCATTTATATAGGATGATGGTAGGTTTGATTTTTTTGTTTATTTGTTTTGGGTTGTTGTTTTTTGAAGCAGTATTTCTGGCCTTTTTTTTTTTTTTTATGACAGGTACCCTAGGGTGCTTCTTTGAAGTTAAAAATAACAGCACTTTGGATTACTCAGCATGATTTCTGATTAGATTCATGTTACTCTCTGTCAATCCTAGTTCAGATGGAGATTTTACACAGAAATCCTGGATTGGAGGCAGTGTTTGCCTCAGGGATAGAAATAAAATAAAGGGGGAGGGATAGGGGCCAGTGAAAGGAGAAGGAGGATTCTTGGCACCACTGAGCTGTGTTATGTAGTTATGATTATAATTGGCATTTTTGGGGCAGTACTTTTGGCAGCCTGTGTTGTTTTTCCTGCAAATGCTACTGCTTGTCTGTGGCCAGTGTAGAAAAGGAGTCAGAGGGATAAGCTTTGTGGTTTAACTCCCACCAGCAACAAAGCCCTATGCAGCTGCTTGCTCAATCCTCTCTACCCACTAGGATGGGGAGAGAATCAGAAGGGTAAAAGTGAGAAAACTCATGGGCTGAGATAAAGACAGTTTAATTGGTAAAACAGTTTAGCTGGCACACAAGCAATGCAAAATAAGGAATTCCTTCAGCACTTCCCATGGGCAGGCAGGTGTTCAGCCACTTCCAGGAAAGCAGGGCTCCATCACACATAACAGTTACTTGGGAAGACAAACACCATCACTCTAAACGTCCCTCCCTTCCTTCTTCCCCTAATTTTATATTCCGTATGGAACATCCCTTTGGTCAGTTGGGGTCAGCTGTCCCAGCTGTGTCTCCTCTTAACTCCTTGTACACCCCCAGCCTCCTCACTGGTGGGGTGGGTTGAGAGGCAGAAAATACCTTCACTCTGTGTAAGCACTGATCAGCAGTAAGGAAAACATCCCTGAATTATCAACACTTTTCAGCACAAATCCAAAACATAGCCCATACGAGATACTGTGAAGAAATTTAACTCTATCCCAGTCAAAACCGATACATATGCCAGTGTGCAAGAATGCAATTCATACCATAGCAGAGAGGATGATGGAAATAAGTAACACCTGAGTAGATAAAAAAAATGCATTAATGACACCCTAAAAGCCTGCGATTTGGCTGCTTTGTTTATATGTACATGTTTTTGTGCATGCACAGATTGGTAAGAAACATACTTCACATCTAAGTGTTTGAAGTACACTGAGTAAGCCAAACACAAGCAATAGTACTTAAAATTTTCTGTTCTTTATGGAATAAAGAAATTTTACATGAACAATTTGTGGGATGATGTTGAGCTTAATAGAGTAGAAACATGTGGCAGGGTTTTTTTCCACTAGAATTTATTAAGGTAATATGCAGTATCTGTATATATCTATGTAAGCTTTTGTCCTCTGTGACCCTCTTTCTGGTTCTTCTGGTCATTTTTACTCATATGCTGTGGGGCCATGATAATATGTTTTCTTTTGGTTACGCTGCCTGTTCAGTGTTCCAGAGTCATGCATCCTTGTATTGTATAGCATAATTCCAACAAACCTACACAAACCAGGTGATCAGTTTTGATCTTTTCCAGCCCTAAGTCTGAAGCCCTGCTGTCTGAAAGCTTGTCCTGACTTGGTCTAGGGTGAGATCTGGTTTTGTTTCTCTCTGAGCTTTGTTTTGGTTTGTTTTTTTTTTTATCTTGGGTTGCCTAAAAACCTCATTACTGTTACTCATTCAGCAACCTATGCTTAAGAGCCACTCCTCATACCTGCAACACATTAGCTACAGTATGTATCTGCTTTTAAACCAGAGTACCTCATGCTAGACAACAGTTCTCATTTAATAGCCTCACTATTTAATTCATGTCCTTTCTCATATCTTGTTTTCTATCTGAGGTTAAATCTTTTCACTCCATTTGAGAATGCTCTTAAACTTGTCCTGGTCTCTCAGCTGGCTGCCCTTTGGTTTGTGTGCTGTTGACATAAATCAGCCTTCATTTAGAAGCAGCATCTGGCGAGGTGTAGGTCTTATTGAAGGAGATCTAAAATGCCTAGAGTACTCTAAGGTATTGTAAAATAAATTAATACTAGTGAGATTAAGAATAAAGCAAATCTTTATCTTGGCTAGAACTGTATTACTGGAATAATATATTACACCACAGAAAAAAACATAAAGGTTGATCTTTCAGTATATCATTTTGTAAATACTATTGTCAGCATTAGGTTCCTCCACACAGGCTCACTGGGCAAACTATAATCTCTTTTCATGCTAAAATGTCTTTTTTTTTTCCCTCTAGTGTCTAGGAATTACATTTGGGAATAAAAAAGCTTGAAGAGCATTATCTTCTAAAGCCATTGTTTTCTCTGTTACTTTTGTGACTATTTTAGAAATACTGGTATCCAACATTAGTAACTGTAGAATTAAAATATATTAATGTAGTGCTGCCGTGGAGAATCTGAAACTTTACAGAATAAAATATTACCATTACAGAATGCATATGTAACAGCCTAGGATTTATAAAATGTGCATTAGGATTTTATAGCTTACATTTATGAATTTTTGAAGTGTATTTCTTACTATTTCTTGTGCTAAATATATGTATCAGTGGGTTACTTATCACTTAATTTCATAATCCTTTTATAAGACTTCAACTGCACTGGCCCCATTTGACAGCATATATTTTTATTCAGGTTAATGGCTTTTTTTGGTAACTAAATTTAAGAATGCAGTCCTATTTGATCTTCTTTTGATGTTACCCATTCAGGAAAGCCAGCTAAAAAAAAATTAAATAAAATGAAAGGGAAACACATGGTAAAATTCCTGAAAATAATGTTAAGATGAAAGCTGCTTTTTTGTCTTCATGATTAGTTCATTGCCTTGTATATTGTACAGTGAATGAAGACAATAAAAATTAGAGGGCTTATTTGAAGACCCTTCATCCAGTGCAAAACCAGCAAGGAGAGATTTTTGATTGGCTATTGTTTTACTGCAAAGTCCTGATATGTGGTAATTCAAGAAATAGTTTGGCAGCTGAACATCTACGACTGTTAGAACAAACTTGCATCAGTTTTTCAAGTTACTAATGGGAACCATTCAGGATTTTCTGTGTTTGCTTGTCCTGGTCAGAAAAACAGGGTGTTTTTCTGTTGCTGAAGGTTACATGCACATGCAAAAGGTGAAGGTGGGACTGGGTTATTGCCTATTGAAAGAAAATACCAGTATTTTATTTGGAAGCTCTTTTTGCCCCAACATATTTTGGTTTTATAGTCTTCAATTTATCTTTAGATGCCTTTATCTGGGGGGGAAAAGCATGCTGAACCATATGACTTAGTGTGTTTGACTAAAATGGGCAGTAATCATGAGGTTTGTTGGTTTAATATTGAAAATACTGTGGCAAAACAGATTGGAGATTAAGTATGAGGAGTATGCATGGATGCAAATACATGCTTTGGAGGCTTGTGTGTTAATTCTGCTCCAAAGAAAAGTGGTAGCTCCTCTCACCAGCTTTTAGGCTCTTCTACATGAATGATGAAGCACTGTTGAAGAGAATGTGGGTGACACCTGGCTATCAGTCATCTCTGCGTTACCACTGTGATATTGTATGCTGTCAAGCCACCATGATTGATTGTCTGTACCCCGTGGGATGAACAGTGAGTATAAAAGAATTGCAGAACATGGTTTGGCTGCTCCTTCCTCTACCTGGTCAGCGTGTTTGGGGGGGGGAAAGAAAACAATACCAAAACCGCCTCAAAAAAATGAAGACCTTGCTATCCTGGGGGGAGTTGTGAGTATTTAGGAGAGAGAACAGTTATTTCTTACATCTATAATGGGACTTCACTGATTCTTAATTCTATTTCAAGATTATAACCTGAAGACATGTCAATGATGTAGTAGTGAGTGAATGACACTTGCATGTCAATTTGATCCTCACCTAGCTCTGTATGATCTTAGTGGTCTTAGTAAGGAATAATCCGTGAGCTGCGGGGAGGAGGCAGGATCAGGCCCTGGGGTTGGTGAAAAGCAAGCTCCCCCAAGAAGAGTGGGGGCTGTGGATCAGCATCGTGATGAGGGAGGAGGACAAGAAATTGTGTGCTGAGCTGAGCATCCCTGGGAGAGCTCGGAGAAGGGTGTGATGATGGCAAGTAGTAGAGATTGCTGATGGCTTTCTAAAGTATGGATCTGTCAGATCAGGCTGAAGCATCCCCACAGCCCTTTATTTACCTCCTTTTGCCGCTTTCCAAGAAGCAAAGTATTACTAGATTCTTTATTCTTGCCAAAATGCTCTGATAAGCATTTAACCTGTGTATTCTTGCTTATTTCTTTTTTGTGATTACTCCAGCAAGCAGCAGGCCACTGTTTTGATTATATTTAATTCTTGATTTTACAAAATAAGGAGCATAAACAAATCAGATTTAAAAAAAAATCAAAAAAGCAGATGTATTTAAATTGTTAGAAAAGTTCTCCAATACTAAAGCCTGGTTTCACTTTAAAATCTTACTGATTTCCGTGTATATTAACTACCTATACATTGAAGCATATAGTGTCCTGTAGATCTGTTACTGGTGTTGCAATATGATAAACTCTTTTAAAGATGTGTGTTTTCTGTGGATAATTGCCCTCCTTGGGATGCTTTCTTGCAAATATGAGAACTTTTGGCTCTGAAGGAGGGCAGGACTGAACTTTTATACTGCAGAAATTCTCATCTGACTTCAGCAAAAATATTTTGGGACAAGTGACCTGGCTCTTGTCTTCAAAGATCTTCCTATAACTCCAATGATTTTTCCCATAATATTGACTGTATATAATGTGGTACAGAAGATGCAGTTGGCAGGAGAAGATAGCACAGAGTATTTCCTATGAGGTGCTGGTGTACACCGTTAATCCATTTGCAGTTCTGTCCCGGTTGTAAAAAGAGCTGCAGGCTTGGTGTTATTCTTGTGCAAGTCAGCCCCTCCCCTGCCTTGCCTTTGGCTGTGAGCTAGACCAAGAACTGAGGAGAGAGGGCAGGATGGGAGAGGAGGGTCATGACAGGTCTTTTTAGAATATCTACTTATTGAAAGAGATCATTCAGAATTAATTGTTGGGGGGGGTTTTGTGGGGTTTTGTTTTTTGTTTGTTTGTTTTTTGTTTGGTGGGGTTTTTGTTTGTTTGTTTTTGGGGGTATTTTTTTAGGTATTTGAGTTTCTCTGTGATGCACATGTGCTGCTTTTAGGGAGCAGTCCTACTGGGATGATATTCCCAAGACCTAACTACTCAGCAGATACCAGGGGGGAGGAAAACCGTGTTTTTCTGAAAAGGAGGATTTAAGACTTGCTATTTTTTTCCTTCAGCTGCTTAGAAAAACTAGCGACTTCTGTCTATGCTGGCAGCCTTTTTCATTGGGACCTCAAATTTATTATTTTTTTGGAGGGGGGAAGCAGGAGGAGGGGACAAGGGTGGAGGTGATGTCTTAATCTCATCAGTGCTGTAACTGGAGGTGCAGTCTTTCAGCCTGCAAACTCCAGTTACAGCACTGATGTGATTCTCATGGTTTCCTGATGGAGCCTGGGGGTCATTCTTAAAGTTTGTCACTTGAAATTGAGGGCAATCAAAATAAGTTCTGCTCTCTGTCATGTCTGCTCAGCATCGCTTGCTCCTGATTCAGTCAACAGTAAAGGATAGCAAAAATGTGACCTTTAGTTTTCTGTTCAGAAACCTTAAGGGTGTTCAGATTTGTTTTATTTTAGCTTTATTTTCTTCAGAAATTGGAAGATTCACATTTGAGAGCTTTCCCTTAGTTTTAAACCTCTAAACTGGGGGGCTGTTGGTGCTTCTTGCGAGACAGAATTTTAAGTGGTTACAATTGTAGGGCATGTACTGACTTTTTTAGTTGATTGAAGTGCAAATGTAAAGTAAGCCCATAAATCATAGCCAGTGTTGTGATTACAAATCGTTACAATCACATGAGATTATCCAGTTTGTTGCAAATCCTTCTAGACTATACAGTTAAAGTCATAGCCACAGTTATAATCCTGTGAGATAAAGTTACTTCATCACACAGTCTCCTTCTGGTTTACTGTTTGCTTTATTTTGATGCCAGGCTGAATAACTGAATGCTTCTGTATAGTTAGCTTCAATGGCAGCATGTATACTTTTTGTATCTCTGCTAATTCTGGAGTTTATTTTGCATCCTTAAAATATGGATATTGATTGATATAATAGTTGGGCAAAGACCTGGTGATTTTCACTCTAGTGGTGGGAAACGCAATGTAAAATGATGAAATTTTAGAAAAGAATTGCTATTTCTGTCCGTTGCTAGAGATGTCTTGTCACATGATCAGGAAATAAATGAGTTGTGATCATTGATATGTTGTTGTGTAGGTGACTGAAAGCAGGTTGGTGCTTCCCTGCAAAAGCAGTGGCTGCAGTCACTCTGCAAAATTATAGTCAGACGGAAGACAGCTGCTGAACAGGAGCAAAATGAATAGTTCACTTGGGAACGGATTTCAGACCAAATCAAACCTTTTTGCACAGTTTCAGGTATCCGTCTCGTTTCTTGTGTGGTATTTTTTCTCATCCTGATGTTGGATGTCCTGATGTTTCCAGTGCAAAGGAGACTGCAGCGGGCTAAGGAGCATCTTGTGCCTGCCGGCCTGAGCGTGATGACTCAGTGTGTCAGAGTAATTCTGATAAATACTCAGACTGAGATAATCAAAACCCATCCAGGGATTTGGTTGTTGTCCTACTTATTAATTTTAATGATAATTGAATATCTGTGCCGATTACTCAGGCTGTAAGCTCAGCTTCCCAAGACCTGTATATTCAGTTTCAAAATACTGCTTATTCAAAGTCTGGTATATTTAACTTGGAGGAGTGGTCTCAATGTGGACAGACAGTACAGATAGACAGCAGCTACTGCATCCTTACTACTTCCTGAGTCACAGTAAGAAAGTCTGGCAGAGCCTGTTTCTCAGAACCATATAAGTGTAGTGACCTGGCAAATGCCTCTAGCCCTCAGGGGATTTAGTAATGATGCTGCCTGTATAATATTTGTAAAAGACTTTTGCTGTGAAAGTGTTGAAGAGAAAGCGGGGAATCTTAAGCAGCCCTTCCTTAGTGTTTGCAAAGCTATTTGGTTTGATGCCAGTAGCCCAGGTACCTTTTGGACTCCTCTCTTCTCTGTCCCTTTCGAGCACAGCACTACTGAGATTTTTTTTGTTTGCAAGGTTGTCTCCTCCAGTACTAACCTGGGATGTTTTCCCTCAGCTCTACTTTTTGCAGAGGCTGACCTTGCTGAAGCTGGATGTGCAGAAGTCCCTGTGCAACTCTCCAGGTGTTGCAGAGGGTCTTTGTCAGAAGCCAGGATCTGTGTTGAGTTTTTTTTTATATGAGGGGAGCTTTTCCCAGATGAATTCTCTGGTGCTTCCGATCCTTGATCAATGGGGGGTAGTGTCCCCATTGATCAAGGATAAAGCAAGCAACTGAGTGTGCTGGTTTAAAAGTAAACCACCAGGAGAAATGCACCCAGTTCTAGAGAGATTATAAGTCAGGGTTACAATTTACTAAAAATAAATTACAGTAGATGCAACGATACAGAGAAAAACTGGTTTTAACCCAGAAAAACAGATGTATAACCCAGCCCCCTGGGACAAAAACACAATAGTGTTCATTGGCCCCTGTACTGAGCACCACATGGCCCCTCTGGGTGTAAAGTATGTATGGCCAGTCTTCACGAACAAAGATTTGGGAAAGGTCTTTACCCTTCGAGCCTGCGCAGTGGATTTTTTAGGTGCGACACAGTGTGCGCTGAGCTGAGCCCACCCTTTAATCCTAAGGTTCATCTGCCAGGGCGGAGCAAGCTTGGACGGTGGCAGTGAGGTCCTCAGGACGTAGGTTTGTTTAGAGTGACCTTCTCTTAGATGGATGGCCTTACAGGGCTGACGAGCTCCATCTGCCCGGGGGAGTTTCCCTGACCGGGAATCAAACCCAGGCCGCAGCGGTGAGAGTGCTGCATCCCAACCACTAGACCACCAGGGATGCCTGGGTGTAAGGTAAATGGAAAGGAAAACCTGTTGGTCCAGATGATGGTGGCAGTTCTGTTGAGGTAATGATCCCAGTCTTGTCAAGAATGGCAGTGGCAATCCTGTTGGAGTTCCGGTCCTCCTCTCAATCCAAGTGGTACAAGAAGTCCCAAAACCCAAAGATTATATGCTCAGGTTTAGATGGGAATACCCAGTACCTCCCCCAGGGCAGGGAGTTTCACAGTGAGTGATTTAACTGTGTGAGTCATGGGATATTTTTGGAGTCTTTGATGGTCTAGGTGTTGCAGCTGCCTATTATGCCAGTCCAGTATGGCCCATTAGCAGAGATGACCCCTCAGGCTGGGTGTGAAGGTGCTAATGTCTCCCTGGAGGGGAGTTATCACAGCTGAGTCATTAGGTGTGCCCTGGGCAGCTGCTGCAAATGATCCATTATCAGCAGTCCATCAGAAATTACATAGTGTAGAATACTCAGTTTTGGTTATAGCCATATGGTAATACGCTGGTCCTGGCACCTGTAACTAGGACACTGAGACACAAAATAATGATACTGCCATAGGCGTCCTGTGTTTTTTTGAACTGGGAATGAGCCTAAGTTAGCAAAGTCTTGATTGTTACCTTTAAAAAACAAATTTTTCCCTTCCTTTTTTTCTAACTTCCGTCTGTTCAAAAATAAAGCAGCAAAGAGAGGAAATAGAGTGAAAACAATTTTTTCATACACAATGCTATGACCAAAGATATTACTTGGTAGTATCCTTTCTTCTCTGCTCTGCAGAGTTTTAAAACTAAGAACTGAACTAGTTTTTTCCTGTATTACAGTACACACATAAGTAATCAAAATTATATTAAGAAAGAAAGTTGGGCAACTCCCCAGTGTTCGAATACGTTGAGTGCAAATCATTGACATTCTAGACATGCTGTTTCTCACTGAGTTATAGTTTCAATGCTGGTGGAGTAAAACAATCAGTTGAAAAAAAGAAAAATATTATAGTATTGCTAGTTCTTGTTGTTTAAAAATAATAGCAAATTTGTTAGTGTGTGAGCTGAAGGTAATGGTGGTGTAGCTTCATAGGATTTAAAGCCACTGGATCTGCAAACGTTATGTAGTTTAATCTCATGTGGTACGTACAGTGTAGAAACTTGTTCAGGGGTCCTTGCAGCAGGTCTGTAACGTTGATTTGGCTACAGTGCATCTTCTGGAGAGAGATTTATTTGAATTAGTCAACCTATTGTGGTAAGTCCATATCCCTTTGTAGCTTGTGCCAACAGCAACTTGTTATAAAACAAATCTTTCTAGCTCAAATCAGTCAAACTTAGTTGTCAGTCAGTGAATCTTGCTATACCTCTTCTTGCTAACTTTACAGCTACATACTACTCATCTCTCTCTTTCTCTTCCCAACAGCCCATTTCAGGCAAATAGAGGCCACAAGCAAGTTAGCCACCTCCCGACCTTCTCTAATTGTTTTTAATGGATTTTCGTGCTGTAAAATAGGGGGTTGATCTCTTGCCTAGCTGCGGACTCTCTTTGCAATTTATCCTAGCTGAAGTGTTGCCATTTGAAATGAAAATGGCTTTCTGAAAGTGATCTTAGTAAAGTGTTCCGTTGTCTTGTTTGCTTTATGAAGCAAATGGATCACAATGAGAAGAAAATCATCCTTGTGATGGAAGCCAGGTAAAAGTGAACAGGGAATCTTAGTAGCTACTCATCTGGCTCCTGTTGCAGATAGAGCTGCAGTACAGTGCCAGATACATCTATGACCTAAAAACGTGGGCTAGAGCTATGCAGAAGGCTCACTCATAAGTTGACCTGTGGGCTTGCTCATATGGCAAGGGGAGTCTGTGGGAGGTGGATGAGTGCATCACGTACATAATTTCAGATAGGAAGACAGGTTCCTGTTACAGTGGAAGATATAACCTTGGAGCCTCTTAAAGCCCTAGGAAAGGTAGGATTCAGTCCTGGCTGAGCATCAGCTTTTGTGCAAGTAAAGGCTTCTTGCTTGCAAAGCCAAATACCTCGCAGTATCTCAGGATTCTGCTCCCTGAGCAGAAGAGACAGAACCAAAATCACCTGTGTGCTTGGATGGCCTGTCCCTGACTGCTTCAGTGCACACAAATATGAAAATTCCCCTTGTGTGTACGAGTGTCAGTGTTCTTTGCGTCCGGTCCAATATCATTTGGTCACAAGACGAGAGGAAGCTATTTAGTTGCAACAACAGGTTTTTGTGTCCTTCCCCTAAATGGCTAATTCCTTTACTTAGTATGAATTTATTTCACTGCTTACTGTTTTAAGTTTATTTGTGCACAATAATTTATGGATGAGAGCAAACATTATTAGAAAGCTTTATGTATTTTACACTATGGGGGCAACTTTTCAAATCAGAATAACGTTTCTTCAGCTGTCTTCTTTCCAGCAGGTATGTTTTTGTGAGAAGAATGATGTAAATTAACCACATAACCTGTAGAAGTGCTGTTTCCTATGCTAATTAGTTCTTCCCCTGAGAACTGTACTTTTAATTTATTTTTTCAAGTGCATTCGCTCATCCTTTTCCTTTCAAACTTCAACACTTTGTGAAACATGCATCCAGTTTCACTGAAAGACTGAAGCTGAGACAAAAATTGAAAGCGGATTGATTTAATGGTTTAATTGCTAAATAATGATGAAAGTTTTGTAATGTATTTGTAATTTTATGTTTGTGGGAAGTGGCCAATCATTCAATTTTACAGAGTGAGAGCAAGGCCTAGAATAGGGCTGGATAAATAATCATCTGTAGTTTCTGTGCTGAGTAGTGCCTTTCCTCTCAGGGACTCCTGAAGATTATTTAAAACATTTTTTTCCAGAAATTCAGGCTACAGACAAGGATTATCTTGCCTAGCAGTAAGATGCTGTTGCTGCAATTTGGCTGTGTTCTGTCCATAAGATGCACAAAACTGAGAGAAGGTTCCGTTCAGTGACTGCCCTGCTGTGAGAATGTCTCTTCGATAGGCAAGTCTAAGGGAGGTCTCTACTTGTGGCTTTCTGACTGGCCTGCTAGGCTGCTAGGGGAGAAGGAGCACTGAAAGGAAGCGCTGAAGGCTGGAGCTATGCAGGATGGCAGATCAGAGTGTTTGGGATGGCCAAAACCCAACAGGTCCATTGCCACCTGGGTTCAACAAACTGTGACTGCGTGCACTTTATCTTCCACCTTAACCCAAATCTTGTGCTGCTGAAGGAAGAGTTAGTTGATGGCAATCCCTTTTCTCCTAAGGAAATTTAGCCCCTTCCCATGTCTGTATTTTTAGTTACTCCTTCTACTCTTCCTCTTCAGCTTCTAACCCACTGTTAATCCTGTTGTACCTTGAATGGAAAATAACAGTAGTAAGAGCTTGTAGCTTGATTGAGCTGGCAGGGATGTAAAAATAGACCAACTCAGTCATTTTGTTTCACCTTTTTCTGGTAGTCTGTCCTCTGAGGAACTATATACCTTCTGTGTTCTTCACCTCTGTGCCTCATGGACTCAGGTCTGGAAGAGACTCTTATTGTAACTTGTGAGAGGAATATACGTGAACCTTAATTATCTGTATATCCAGTATCTACTCCCAGATGGCATAAGAATGTTGGTGCTAGCTTTAAGCCACCTTACTTAGGTGACAGATGCATGTGGCTCATCATGGGCTCAGCTACCTGAGCAGATACTTTCTTGTGAAACTTCTCCAGATCCCCCTTAAAGTTCTGATTGATGAAGGTTTGACTCCTGCAGCAGGTTCTCAGTATGGCTGGTTATGCCTTTCCCTCTTCCTCTCACCATTCCAATGACTGTTATCTTACGTTCTCTTCAAAAGTGTTCAATTTAAATTCCTGAATCTCTCCTAGGTTAGATGAAAAGCAATCTAATAGCAGAAATTTCTTCCTCGTGTATGTGTTGGAGTATTACTGAGAAGTTAACCCATGATTTGCCTCTTGGTTAAGTAAACAATCTGAGTTTTTTCAGTTTCTTCTGAAGGCTTCAGTAGCTTTCCTAGACTGCCTTATCACAGCTGATTGCCAAAGCCACGTTTGTTTTGTGTTGCAGACATATCATGCGAGTATTTAGCACACGATTGTATTTGCTTTCCTAACAATAGCATGCTGATGTTCAATTGGTTCTTCAGTGGTTGTCAGATGCCAGATAAGAGTGTGGAGGTTGAAGGTATGAAATATATTTTTCTGAGATGGTTAGGATGTAGGACATCTGTCATAAACAAATGAACACATCTATGTTTCTTCAATTCCAGATTAAAAGAAACATTGAGGTGTGGGTTGAATCTTTGTCCAGAAGATTTACATCCTTGTAATTCTGGTCCCTTATTTAAATAGTAACATAAACCTGACACAAGGGGAATTAAATCCCATAGAATAAAAAGTAACTAAAAGTTTCATTATGTTGTGGAATAAGCATAACAAGCATCCACATGTATAATTTATTACCTATAGTGGGAAAGTACTTAACAGTCATAATAAACTCATTCTGTTCATTCATTTTTAGATCTTAGCATACTGATTCAGACCTTAACTGAAAGTGAATATACAATCAATGTGAGGCTTTTTATGCAGGTTTAATAATGTAGGCCTGCCAAGGATCTTTAATTAAATAATTATTCTTTGTTCAATTAGAATAGGTCGCTTCACTATAGGGATTGCAGGCATGTACTTGCAAAATCCACCCTGAACTGATCGTATTTTAGCTTCTTACTGTAATCCTGAGTAAGTAATAATCTTTATCTCACAAAACACTGAGAGCAACCCAAAAATCAGGAAAAAAATTGTAGTCAAATATTAAAAATTTAATGCCTAATTCTGCGGTGATTGAAGGAAAGCATGCTAAGATACAATTTAGTGGTGCTGTGAACAAAGAGCTGTCTGACAAATGGGAAAAGTGGATTTTCTCCAGGGTTCAGATTCAATAAAACCATCACCAAAACCAAAGCAAGCTAAGGTGCTCAGCACGTAGGGAATCAGGAAATCTGGTTTTGGTTTTTTTTACTGGTAACCTCATGTACTCAAGAAGTGGCAAATGGAGCTGTTAAGAGGAGGTGCAATAAATTGCATTTTGTATCTGCCTGCTGTGCACACCAGTTCCCATAAGAGGGTCTGCACAGGCAGAACAGCCTTCTCATTTCTTCTGAGAGTATTGGAAATGCAAAAAATCTGTTTGGCGTGGGGGCTGCTGCTTGTAGCATCGCACAAGGCTGGCTTCAAATGGCCCCTGCTGCCACGGCATGTCATTAATGCAGCTCACAGCAGCTGGACTGAGAGGACTTCAGTGTTTATTAGGGGAATATAATCATTTAAGCCTGAATAAGCTTCAAAGCTCTAATGTGGCTGTTTGGCCAACAGAAATGAGATGTAAATTTGTGCTGAATAGCCACTGATTACAGAAAGATGATTAATGCGAGGTTTAAAATTGATTTATGGGTGCAGTTGTCAAGGCCTAAGCCATGAATGTAATATCATCTCTATGAAAAGCTTTGGGTAAATTAGAGACCAGGGAGCAGTGGCAAAATAATGTGTTTGCTGGAGGGTCTGATATGGTGTATGGGCCGTCTATAATCTAGTCAGATCTGGTACGTGCCTGAGAGGTTAGGTTTTGCCAGTGGAGCACATGGATATTAGAAATATTAGAAAACCAAGAAGTTTCATCTGTTTTATTTTCATTAAATTCAATTTTTGATCAGTATTTTTTCTCTTTTACTGGAAACTCTTAAATTTTTCCTCACTTTCAGGAAATTATATATAGCCAATGACAATGATAAATATTAAAAGTTTAGTTTTTGCAACATTTAGCTGTTGTGTGCATTAAAAATAAGCCAAATACTTTGTGTTATTTCCATTCTAGTAAACAGTTAGAATCCTCAAATAGGTTTTGATTTATTTAAATATTAGGACAACATTACAGTAACAAGGAAAACTGCCTTTCTTGTTGCCTTTGAAAGTTGTTCTGTGAACCTCCTGGTGTCATCAAATGATGGGTAATGTGAATAATATCCCAAAAGCTTTGAAAATCCAAGCATTTGGTTATAAACCTAAAATATAAGTCATACTCTGAGTCCTCTGAAAATCTGACTCTGTCAGTGTTAAACCATGTGGTATCTATACTGTTTGTTCTGGCCTTTGTTAAATTGCTCTGCAATGAGTGTTACATTAAGCAGTGAAAAATGATTTAATGGTATTATGTTTCCTTATTGCCTCTTTCACGCTCATCTCCATTGTCTTTCCCTTAATTGCTGGACCGTGATTGGAAATGGATGTTTTAATTCAGATGCACAGAGAATTCCCAACCTTCAAAAAACATAAACCTGTGGGAGGGGAGGTGGGGTTTCTAAATAACATATTGCTTTGTTCTGGAAAGGGGTCAGTGCAGTGTCTGATTAGGCATGCTGGAGAAGGGCTGATGCTCCTTTTCATTTCAGTTGTGCGAACCTCCAGCTGGGTTCTCATTCCATTTGGATTCTGGTGCTGACATCTTTCATTGATCATGCAAGTTATCAAAGTCTTTTGATAAATTCAAAAGATAAATTTGCAAAGTCTGAGCTAAACTTCAGTCCCTTTTTCATTTTTTTTTCCCTTTGTATCTTGGTGTGCAGCTGAAAAGTCTAGGTGACTTTATCCTGATGTTTCTTCACTTTTCAACAGCTTGATTGTGCAGGTCTCTGAACAGATAATACATTTCATCATGAGCATGTACTGCAAATAATTTTTAATTGTTCTTTCTTACCAGTTTGCTTGGGCGGTACTTCGTATAGCAAATTGCTGCTTGTGTTTTGAGATGCTATTGCAGCTTTACAGGAATCTACATTGTTTCTCGTCTTGTCAGTGGTACAGAGCAATCCAGGAATTGTCAAAACTTTCGCCTTATATTACCAAGGGAGTTTTACCGAGAAGTCTCCTGCACAGGCAACTGCAAAAATGGAAGGTGTGGCAGCAAACTTTATATGTATATTACAAATAAAAAAGAATACTGGACAGTTGTTCAAGTAGTAAATTCAAATATTTAAACAGTATGAGCTGATGACTATGAATTTTTCTGTGTAAATTTAAATGACTGCTATGTCTACACATGTAGCACTCCTTGAGAGGAGCAGTCGTGCTTTGTCTTGTAGTTTCAGCATGGGGCTTTCCTGCTTGGTATTTTCCCTCAGCTCTGAGCAGTGTGACTGCATGAGAACCTTTCTTGGCATTACTTCATGAAGGAGGAGGATTTCTATCAGTCTTGATTGCACACAAGATGATGAAAGGTTGACCTGGGTGGAATTAAAAGGATCCAAAACATGGTAGGATACAGAAGTATCCACCCAGATGCTTAAGCTCTCACGTCTAAAAATGGCTTTTTTTAAAGCTGATAGCTGCTGATGAGCTGTTCAGAGTATTGGAATGTGCACTTGGCAGCAATGGAGTTGGGATGGAGCACAGTGGTGCTATGAACATTCACCCAACTAATTTTCAGTGTAGTTGTTTTATAGTGGAGATGAAACATTAATCATTCCCCCATCTTTACTATTCCTTCTCCTGCCCTCTGTCACAGTGCAAGCCAAAAGTAAAGCCTTGGCATTGAGTGTAATTGAGCCTTATTACATCTTGATGCAGTGGGGAGTAGCTTTTATTGTGGAGTAAGGCTCTTTATCTCCTCTTAACATCTTTGTTGCCCACATGGTGAAAGGGATCATTCAGAAGCAAGTCTGACAGTTCCCGTAACATTGCTGCAGTGAGAATTTACTCTTTACAGTGGGTTTTGTGTTTTTTGTTATTTGTTGGGGGTTATTTGTGGGGAGGGGCTGGTAATGGAAGTGACTTTTTAAGTTTGCTTTCTGCTAGGCAAGTATCATGTGGAATAGGGAAGATGTGTTTGGTTAATATAGAGATGGAAAAAAAAAATTCACTAGTCTCATGTGGCATATCTCAGAAAGATGCTTTAAATTTCCAGTTCGTACTTCTTTGCTATTTACTTCCCCTACTTTTGTTTTAGTTTATGAAAAATGATCCTTAGCTTCTGGCTGAGCAATCTCCTGTAATGAGTGAGGAAACTCACTTTTACTTGAGGTAATTAACTTCAGGATATTCTGAAGCTGTGTGTTAAACAGACTATGCATCTTAGTGACCAGAGTGGCATTGAAAGAAACAGCAGAAAACTGCAACACAGTAGTAAAATTAGAAGAGCAGCCTGAAAGTTTTACTATTCTTATTTTTATTTTATTTTTCTAGTTGGAGAAATTGATGGGAATGTGACAAACCACCAGAAAATTTTAAGATCCTTCTTTGGAAACTCAGCTTTCATTAGACCAGATTTCGGCCTGAGTAGGGAGGTTAATCAGATGCTCTCTGTCCTCTGTTATCCGTTATGTTTTTTGCTTGACTAGTAGCTGCGGTCAGTAGGAATATATGTCTGTATGTATAAATGTCTTGGTTGTAAAATTGCCATCCAAATCAGGCTTGAGCCTTGGTGGGGGGGACTGTCGGACGTATAGAAATGGTAAGGTCTCAGGCAGCCACAACTGCTTCTGGTATTTAAAGGTTTTAGTAAACACTGTGCCAAATATTGTTTGTATTGAACTCATTGCAGTTTGTTTTGACACTGGCCCCTGCCCTTGAAATGAGCTCCAAACCCCTAAAAAACACACTGAGACTACACAAGAATCACTTTACCTTTTGCATTATGAAAGTAGATGTTGGTATTGGAGAAGTTTGTACAAGCAATACATTTTTTGTTGTTTGGTAGCTGAAATTTAAAACTGTCTTTGAGGTTGAAAGAACTAGTTTGGATTACTCTAGAGCAGGTTTTTTTTGTATTTTTTTTAATCTGCTCTCTGTTTTGTTTAATTTCAGGAGGAGAAGATGAATCTATCAAAATCACTGGTTTCTCCTTTGCTATTTTTTGTCCCCTGTCCTCCTTTCCTGACTTGATCCAAGTACATTAATTGCTTTGATTTCCTGATTATTTTTAATTCAAACATTTGATTTACTAGAAAAAGTCACATGGCTCTATCTGGTGATTTTCCACTGGTTGGTGTGGGGCAGGAGGGTGGAAGCTGTTAGGCTGTCCGAGTGAGCAAGCATCCTGCCCCAAAGCAGAATTTGAACTTTAAACCTGTGTACAGTGGCACAAATGCTTAAAAATTGTTGCCCAAGAGCTCTTGTTTTAAACAGGGTCCAGTGAGCTGGACAAAGCTATTTTGATTCTCTTCTGTCCAGAGGTGGCATGTAGTGGGCACCATCTATCCTGTAGATGTGAGCTGCTTGCCATGTCTCTGCTCTGCTCCTCACACTACTCCATTGGGAAGAGCAGACTTGCAAACTTTCAGCATTGTTTGAGGTTACTGCATTTTTCTACTGCTTGAGACTGGTTTGGATCACTGTCCCTTGTTGTGAGAGGGGACCAGGCTTCTCAAGTGCACCATCCAGGTGCTGGTGGACTCTGCCATGATCAGTAGGTCATATAGATTATACATAAAGCTCTTGCCAGTGTTCAAGATAAAACTCTTTTGCTCCTGCCAATCCTGAGGTTAGCATTGCTGTAGAGGGGGCTAAAAATAACATGACTTTTGGGTGCTTTGTATTTTGTGTTCTTGTTCTTTGAGCAAGCAAAACCCATTTAATGAAGACTGAAACACCCCCAGGAAAAGCAAAAACTCTCCTTTAATCATATGGCTCCAGAGCTGAAAATCTGAGCAATGCTATATATCACAGCATGTGTTGATAAAACTGGCAATATTTGGTGGCAGGCTTTGAAGTAGCTGAATCTTGGAACTGGTGTTTTTGTAAGTGGTGTTTTGCAATAGGCAAGATAGTGACACAGTCAGCCTCATTTTACAGCTAGCACAGCCCTGCAAAACCTTCTGCAGTGCAGAAAAAAAAAATGCATGGTGCTCTGCCTGGCTTTTTCTAGAGATTTAGCCTTAAGTGACCTCACTGAAGTGACTTAAACTGTACAGGGGAGAGCCTGCTGCTTATTTGCTTTAACTTTGTAATACGATAGCAAGTGGAAACCAGCAGGCAGCAAAAAAAAATGAAAAAGCCACAAGTTTTTGGGTTTTGTGATGGGAGGAGAGCAGCAAAGGGAGGGAAGGAGCAAGTTGCAAGATAAAGTTGAGTAGCAGGAGGGAACGTTTGTGTGGGAGCTAAGCTGGAGGCTATTGATTGGCAGCCAGGTCTTAACATCAGCTGCATAAAAGGAAATCGAAGAGTCTGCCCAAATATTACCAGGATGAAAGGCAGGATAAATAGTACAGAACTGAATGCTAGGCTGGTCTGCCCTTCTAGAAGGGCATCAGGTGTCCCCTTTTAACTTGGCACAGGGATTGCATAGCAGCACACCATGCTATCCTCTGCACCAGTATGTGCTCATAATGGGTTTAACAGCAGTATTTTGGGGTAAAATTGCCTTCCCGTGGGCAAAGAATGAAGTATCTCCAGTATTTTCACACATTCAAAGCCTGGGATCAAAGATCTGTGCCAGTCTTGTGTTTCTCCAAAAAGAAAAGAAGGTAAAAATGCATAAATCCTCTTCCAGTTTTACATTTTTGTGCCAGCAGATACCAGAGTTAATGTGCATATGTTGCAGAGCTGCACATGGTGGGGTGGAAAAATGAAATGAGAGGATGAGTCTTCTCGTACCCATGGAGCTTACAAAATAGGTAGTGGAAAGAGAGGCAGATTGTACAGCCTTTGGAGAGAGAGAGTCCTGCTGGGAAGGTTTCAGGTAAGTCTTAGAAACAGCTTTGCTTAATGCACTTAAGCTGCTTTTCCCTCTTAAGATTTCTAGGATTTTGCTAAATGCCTAATTTCTCTTTCAGATGCACAGGGATGTGTGGAATTTGGAACAAGGCTTGAAATTTTCACACTGCCTTAAATGGCTGCTAAAGATAGTGAGTTACTGAAGACCAGTAACAAAAATTCCTATTGAAAAAAACCCAAACCAAAACAAAAAAAACCCAACCCAAAACCAAATAGACAAAAGCTCTGAAATGCTTATCCCTGCTGTCAGTATTTGGTTTTTTTGGGCAGCAGCCTTTCACTGTGCTGTGGTAGCAAATGGCAGTCCTGGAATCTCAGAGATTAGAAACAAGCCTGAGTAGCAGACAGCTGGTGAATGTGTTTTAAAATTGTCCATTTAACTCAAGGCTGCTCCACTGAATGCATTTTTAAGTCTTATATTTTTAGTTAGTTGTGTGATATCTTTGGCCTTTCTATAGGCAGACAGCTTGAATGAACTGTGTGCTTCCTATTGATGGAACTGAGTGCAGTCTTTAACTTGCCAGCAGTAGTGTGCTGGAAATTTCTGATTCAGAAGTAGGTCTTCTATAAATGATTTAACATCAGGCCATTGAAATGCATTTGTGTTTTCCTTCTTAGGGCTATTAAAGATGTAGAGAAAACATTTACCACCAAATTAATGGTTGCATTTTTGTTTTAATCCTGCAGATGGGGTTGATTTATATCTCAAAAACTATGTGCTGCAGAGAGGAATTACACAATTTTTCAGTTGTACTTAATTTCTTTTTCATGCCTTTAATTTTCAACTAGATGCTGTCTCTTTAATGTGGTGAGTTTTCTTTTTCATTAACTGTAAGGTGCTGCCTTTCTTCCTCTAGCTTGTATTTCTTTGTTGGCTGAAATACTTGTCTGAGGTCTGCAGTGATTGGAAGCTGGGACCAGGCAGAAGGTGCAGAGACTCTTACCACCATCTCTGTATCGTGGAGGGATGTAAAAGCAGAACCGTAGCAGGCTGCCTGCAGTCTCGGGAGGGAGACAGATCCAGCTGAAGAGAAACAAATGGTGTACTCCTACATGCAGATAGGAGAGAAGAAAATTAAATGACAGACCACAGATTTTGCACAATACTGGCTGCTCTTATAAAATCTGCTTGTCTTTCCCTTGGGGATTATACAGAGATAAGCAGCCTCAGCTCATTAGCACCTCCCCTTCCTCATGATCTCTGATGATTGCTTTAGTTTTGATGGCAGGTGATGATGGCAGGACTCTCTCTGATCCGCAGTATGGTACCGGAAGAGCAGCACATCCTGAAGCCTGAGATGTTGACTTGTTTTACCATTTCTTGGTAAATTCTTAGACTCTAGCTCAGTTGATTGATGTATTTATGCTTGGACCTTTCTCCTCATGGTGTTTAGTGCTCTCAGTGCATGAAAGCAACTATTGGAATCACTGCATTTGGGCTTTTGAACAAATGAACTTTGTACTCACTCCCAAAAGCACAGCTCCTGGAGCAGTAGTGGAAATGAGCTTAATTTCATAACTCTCGAGAGCGTGATGGTTGGGTCCTTGAAAATTGACCTGGCAAGTGTGAAAAAAGTCAAGTGATGTTTTTCAGTATGCCTTCAAGTTAGGTCACTAATGATATTACTGCAACATCACAGTCATTCATTGTAAATGTCAGTTTTATGAAAGAAATACACATTAATGCTCTCTAAATGTTGCATGGAGCTACACTATGTACCTTTATCGCCATCCATACACTTTTCCACTTGCTAAAACTGATCTGAGCAATTTCCAGTTCTGAAATGCTTTGCACCACTTCCTGCTGGAGGTTAACACTTCTTCATGTATGCTGGTTGATGTGAACGGTTGTTCAAATGATCCTCTGACCTTCAGCCACAAAAAGCAAAGTTTTAAAGTCATTAGGTCTTTCCTGGGCTATATTGGTACATGGTCATTTGTTCCCTGGGCTGATTTGGCAGGGACCTCCGCATGCATTGGAGGAAGTGGAGAGATACTCTCCCTTTTCATCTAATGGAGAATCACCACCTTGATAAAAATAAGACTTCACCTTTATGTAGTGTCATGATTGTTGTGATTTAACCCCAGCCAGCAACTAAGCACCACGCAGCCCCTCACTTACTCCCTCCCAGTGAGTGAGCAAATCAGAAAAGTGAGAAAACTTGTGAGTTGAGATAAAGTCATTAAAATAGATAAAGCAAAAGCTATGCACACAAGCAAAGCAAACCAAAGAATTAATTTATCACTTCCTGGGGGGAGGCAGGAGTTCAGCCATCAGGAAAGAATAATGGTGACTTCAGAAGACAAATGCCATCACTCTTACTGTGATTTTTATTGCTGGGCATGAGGCCATATGGTCTGGAACATCCCTTTGGTTAGTTGGAGTCAGCTGTCCTGGCTGTGTCCCCTCCCAACTTGTGCACCCCAGTCCCCTCACTGGTGGGGGAAGTGTGAGTGACAGAAAAGGCCTTGGCATGGTGTAAGCAGTGATCAACTGTATCAGAAGCATTCCTGTTTTATCTACACTGTTTTCAGCACAAAAACAAAACATAGCCCCATACGAGCTAGTATGAAGTAAATTAACTACATCCTAACCAAAACCAGCACGTTCTCCACTCCTTATTCCATACCATTTACATCTTGCTTAGGTCCCACACTGTCCCATACAACCTCATTAACCACTTACCTTCCCGTCATTTGATATATTACATGGATATCATTCCCTTAGTCTATGAACCATGCATATAAACTGTTTCCAACATGTCCACTGAGTCTTTTTAGTCCATGACTTTGGGCTCCATCTGTTATGGTGGTCATTCGGGACAGGGAAGGTGGTGTGTTGCATGGAGCTCCTGGGCACCAGGGAGGCGGTGGTCCTTCATCCTTGAGACGTGTCCTGCCCAACGCAGCTGTGTTCTCAGCAACACGGCCTCAATACTTGTGACTGCTGCTCGTTCTAGAACAGATGTATTGGTCACATAATCTGACCAGTGGATGTTTAGGATTGAACGGAGACAGCATTGATGGAAGCGTTCTAGGAGACACAGGTGGTGGTGGTAGATGACCCATGATTCAGATCCATATAAGAGAGTAGACAGCACTATGGCTCTGTAAACACTGATCTTTGTACTTCAGGTGTTTGTTTCACCAAAGCATGTCCAGTATAGGCATCACAAAAGCACCAGCGATGGCCTGGGCATCTGCCATCCTGGGTGCTTTGCCACTGCTGATATCAGAATGTTCCCAGGCATGGCAGAGTAAGATGATCAGCAGTTCAGCAAGCAGTGAAACCATAGAGCAGCCACTAATGAACACTAGGCTTCAGTAAGGCGATCAAGCCCTGTGGCAAGCCCAGGAGCCAGCCAGTGAATAGCTAAACAGCACTAACAGCTATAAATTCAATCTAGCACATTCAAATCAAATCTGTCATCATCTCAAACCCTTCCAGCCCTACACTGGGCATCAAAAAGGACTGTTGTGGTTTAACCCCAGCTGGCACCTAAGCACCACACAGCTTCTTGCTCACTCCCTCCGCAGCGAGTGAGCAAATCAGAAGAGTAAAAGTGAGAAAACTCGTGAGTTTAGATAAAGACACTAAAATAGGTAAAGTGAAAGCCACACAAGCAAGCAAAGCAAACCAAGGAATTCCTTCACCACTTCCCATGGTCAGACAGGTGTTCAGCCATTCCCACGAAAGCAGGGCTCCTTCACACATAATGGTGACTTAGGAAGACAAACACTATCACTGTGAGTGTCCCCCCCTTGCTTCTTCTTTGCCCAGCTTTATGTGCTGAGCATGACACAGTATGGCATAGAATATCCCTTGGGTGAGTTGGAGTTAGCTGTCCCAGCTGTGTCCTCTCCCAACTTCTTGTGCATCCCCAGCCCCTCACTGGTGGAGTGGCGTGAGAGGCAGAAAAAGGCTTGACTCGGTGTAAGCACTGATCAGCAATAACTAAAAGATCTCTATATCACAGCAGTGTTTCTAGCACAATCCCAAACATAGTCCTATACTAGCTACTATGAAGAAAATTAACCCTATCCTAGCTGAAACCAGCACAATGTTAGACAAATCCACTTGGAAGTATGTACGTGCAGCATATTTATCACCTAAATTAACCACACTAGTTGAAGAATGGTGTTTTTCTGCTTTTAGTGTCAGGTATCAAACCCCCCCACACACATTTACTGGAACACAGAGAATCTAGCTACAGAATTATGCTGTATTGCAAACTTTTTCTGTGTGTTTTTTCAATGACTCTACTTTTCATAATTGTTAATTGCCTCTCCTGAAGATAGGAATGAATCCTGCACAGATCTGCCTGGTTTTCACTGCAGGCATATCATTGGCTAACTCTGTGGCACTACCAAGAAGGGTGAAGTGACAAGTACACATTAATCATGGTAGGTTTGTGGTCTGTTGAAGCCCAGAGACATAAAAAGGGTTTAGAAATGAAAATACTGCTTAGTATGACGAAAATATCTTCAGGATAGGTTCCTCATTGGGAAGACTAGTGGTACATAGGAACTGTACACTTCACAGTGGGCATGTCATCCTGAAATTGCCCAAGTCACCACTTTCACATCCCAGGTCAGGGAGGAGAAGAAATGCTTTTTTTCTAGTGGTATTTATAACTCATTTTGGACTGTAGCATCAAGTTATTTTCTTATGTCACTGATTGCTGCCATTTTAATTTAAAATGTAAGAACATTTCCCTTAAAAAAACTTCATTGTTAAGTTGACTCTGAGGGTGTTCTCTATCAGTTCTGTAGTAATGGCATCTGAATTGAGAACACTCTCAACTTCATCTCAGGCTGTATTTCCAGTGAAGAAAATTTGACCATTGGCCTGAGAAGATATGCAGATTGTAATATAGCTACTACCTTATACTGGAGTGCCTTTAAATTATGCTCTGTGTGTTTGCTTTGTGCTGCATCCACAGCTGTGGCTAAATGTGGGCAGCAATGCTGAGCAGAGGATGGACCAAGCTTGGGGAATTAAACCCTTGCGGATGAGCAGGTCAAAAGTAGAAGGAAACAAAACTGAAACGAACACTGGCTCTCTTGATTTTCTTGCTGTACTTACATGGGTTAATCTAATCTCTCTGTTGTCAAAAGCAGAGAGGAAACATTAATGTTGTGTGTCTGTTGTAAGCATTGTTGTGATGCTACTGACTCTGTGCTGTATCAGGGAAAAGCATTTCTTCCAAATAATGCACTTCAGAGTGTGGCTAAAATAAAATGAACAACCAGTTGCTACAATTCCCACAAACAGCTGTGAAAAGTTAACTGGAGCTCTGCTTAAAAACCTGTATAACACATGAACAGCTCAAGATTTGCAGATCCCAGTAATCTGTATTGAAAGTAACCTTCTCTTTGCATGCATAAGAACTCCTCTGACTAGCATGCTTGGAGAGACCAAAGGGCAATTTATTTTATGTATCACTCGGCTGATTTTCTGGCACACTGTTTGGTGGGGGAGAATAGCTTGCAGAAATGTGGTCCTCTTTGTGTTGGGCAGCAATTTGCGGATGTGGTAGAAAGGAGCCTGGGGAAATGGGGACAGATGAACTGTAAATAGCTTTTTTTTTTTCTCCTATGTGGATGCATTGGAAAAGGCCATGGAAATGGCCCCATCTGCTTTTGTTTTCTTTCCAAACAGAATACTAGTGGACAAACCCAGCACTATGTTTTCCCACTGAAACAATAATTTAACTAGCATCTTTTTCTGTTTATAAAATATCTTTTATCTGACTTTATCAGGAATGTATCAAACCTCTAATATGGAAAACTTGACAATTAAAATATTTCTTCCCCCTAGAAGTCCTCCTGAGCCTCTGAAGCTCAAGATGCTCTTAGAAGGGAAAGGTAAGATTTTGCAGGAGCTGTAACTTTTTTAAAAAGTAACACTTTTCCTTTTTATACAGTGGGAAGAAATTGGTGAGGTGGATGAAAACTACGCTCCGATACACACATACCAAGTATGCAAGGTAATGGAACAAAATCAGAACAACTGGCTTCTGACCAGCTGGATCTCTAATGAAGGGGCATCCCGCATCTTCATTGAGCTGAAATTCACCCTGAGGGACTGTAACAGCCTTCCAGGAGGACTTGGGACTTGCAAAGAGACTTTTAACATGTATTACTTCGAATCAGATGATGAAGACGGGAGGAACATCAAAGAAAACCAGTACATCAAGATTGATACTATTGCTGCTGATGAGAGTTTCACAGAGTTAGACCTTGGCGATAGAGTTATGAAGCTAAACACAGAGGTGCGAGATGTTGGGCCCTTAACAAAAAAGGGATTTTACCTCGCTTTCCAGGATGTGGGTGCCTGCATTGCCCTGGTCTCTGTGCGCGTGTACTACAAGAAGTGCCCATCAGTAATCCGCAACCTGGCCCGCTTTCCTGACACCATTACAGGTGCGGATTCCTCACAGCTCCTGGAGGTGTCAGGTGTCTGCATCAACCACTCAGTGACTGAGGAGGCACCAAAGATGCACTGCAGCGCTGAGGGG
Organism: Chiroxiphia lanceolata; assembly: GCF_009829145.1. Lineage (NCBI taxonomy): Eukaryota > Metazoa > Chordata > Aves > Passeriformes > Pipridae > Chiroxiphia > Chiroxiphia lanceolata. The sequence continues at coordinate 46,992,083 of NC_045640.1, read as the reverse complement.
GAATGGCTGGTGCCCATCGGGAAGTGCTTGTGCAAGGCAGGGTACGAGGAGAAGAACAACACCTGCCAAGGTAAGGGTTTGCAGGGAGGGTGCCTTGCTGAGCTTCCAAGGTGATGTGCTGTCTTGGCTTCCTTCTCTTGCATGTTTTTCGTGCGTGGTTGAGTTGATAGTCAGGTTCTCAGTTCTGCTGAGGTCCTTCAAATAACTGTTACAGCATGGAGACAGAGGCCTTGGCTGGATGTAGGGGCACATGACACCTATGTACAGGTCCTTCTGGTGCTTACAGGGCTGTGAACTAGGAGAATCTGGCATTCTAGTATTATCTTTGGAGCACTGTACTGTTGGGTCCATGAGGCAATTGTAGTCTTACCTGTTATTTTAAGGTTTATGTTACTTTTCCTCAATAACAGGGTTTCCTTATGAATTTTAGAAGCTTTGTTTCTTTTTTTTCCAGGCTATACCAGGGAACATACGAAATTGTCTCCCTATGCAAGATGCGTTTTGGTTTTGTATTTGAAGGAGTATGTTCTCCTCTCTTTATCACGGGGTGGGGGGGGGTGGTGGGCTGGGAGAGTGTAGTGGTACTTGATATGCTGTGAGTTGGTTGATTTTCCTCTCTGGTAAACAATTTAATACAAAGCTGCTCAGCTGTTCAGAGTTAAACCTAAAGCTGCAGTGGTAAAAATGCTTCCATATGTGCTGAAGTTTTTCGCACAAGTAGCTGGCTGAGGTTCACAAGTTGCTGGTCAGCATAGGCCTCCTGAATCATCAGAGGCCTTGTGGAAGAGAATTAGGGTATCTCAAGCTCAAGACTTAAAAAGAATACTCCTAAAGAACAACAATATACTCTGAGTGTATAATCTCATTTTATCATTTTATGGTTTGCTATATTACATACTTGCTTATAAAATTCGCCCTTCCATTTTAAATACATAACAGGTAGCCTAAAACTGATTTGGTTGTAGAAGAGAAGGGTAAACAAAAAAGATTTCAGTACATTTTGGTTTTTGCAAAAGTATTGTATATTGATTATCAGTTCCATCTTCATTGCCTTGTACTTGCAGCTGCTTAGTTATAGATAGATAGTTATAGATGCTGTGGGGAAGGCAGAGGGATTCCTCTTCAACTAAAATCTGTGTTGCATTTTCTCTTCACCTCACTCCAGACACTCATTAGTGTTTGTAGAGTGGTGCAAAGAATAGATCAGTGCATACTCAAAGCAAACAGTGGCCTTGATCCTTTAGTCCTTGGTCACATGCTTGCGCCCCTGAAGATTATGTAGTTCAAGTCTCTTCAAGCATGGACTTGAAAAGAAAATGTAGATATGTTTGTGTTGGAGAAACCCCTAGTAAACAGCATGTGGAGTGACGTTTTTCTACAGATGTAGTCAATACAGCAAAATCTGTCTTGGTTTTGTTTTTACTGTGCCAATAAAGATATTTCTCCTTTTTAAGGGGGAAGAAGAGACTGACTTGATGTTTGATACTGTACAAGAGGGGAGCTAAAATCAACATCATCCCAAGTTGAGGAAATATAGACTGTCACAGATGAGTGATGTGGGTCAATAAATCGGCAAGGTTTTCCCTAATTATGGCTGAAAATACCATGTCACAAAATAACATGCACTGGTTTGGTGCTTTGTCTACATACTGACATCAGTCCACCTGTAAGAATTTTTGGAATAAAGGAGTACATCCATGAGTCACCTATCAAATCCAGCATGAGATCTCTCAAAGCACTCTTAAAGATCTGAAAAACAAACAATGCACCATTAAAAAAAGAAAAAGGCTACGGATTAAACTAGAAACCTCAGACTATCTTTGAAGAACATACCGTGCCTGTAGGGTGGTTGGATCTCTAGTAGTGTTGAGATAGCAAGCTGGGGTGTTCTTTCAGATGATCTTAGTGATTAGGTTCTGCTTTCTGTTTTGGGACATGTGGGTTTTTTTATTTTTCTTACTCAATTGAGAGGACAGTGTCTGGCCTCGCAATTTATGACTGTGTTGGGTAGGCCTGTGATCATAATTAGGAAGCATAAAGATGTTCTGTGGAATTGTACCCTTGCCTTGTCCCTAAAGCATATCCATGTAAACTACTCTTCTGCTTCATCTACAGCCTGCGCTCTTGACAGGAGTTCATCACTTTAATTGTTCTAGATGTGTTAAAGCCCATAATTCTTTTTTGTGGGATAGCCCTAAATTCCATCACCAAATCAATGGGACTTGAGTGCCTCTGGCAAAGTCTGTTCGAGGGCCCCATTTGGATGTCCTATGTTTAACCCAGGTCATCTTGCCAAGCATTCCCTGCTGGTTGGCTCTGAGATGCTCAGTCGATAGGAGACATTCAGCCTTAGGCCATTCAGGAGGTCTGTGTTCAGCATGTATGGAGTTCATGCTGATACTCTGTGTGAGTAAAATGCTTTCTGGCTTGGTTATTTTTATATTCACAAAAATAAGATTTTTTTTTCTGGGACAGTAAAGTTAAACTTTGCAGCCCAAAAGCAGAAGAGGTAGCACTAAGAAAGGTCCTATGTGTTTGTAAATGCTACCTTTTTTTTTCTTTGCACAGTCTGACTGATGTTAAGGAAATGCACTACATGCTTCTGGCTGCCGTAAGATGGTCCTGGCACTCTGTGATGTAGCTTTGACAAAAACCTAAGTAACTTCTGACCTTTGGTTTGTAAATCACTTGGGCACATCTTGCAGGTTCTCCCTGTTTGCTTTTCACTTAGACATAAGCAAATTATTAGTGACCATGCTTTGGGGAACATTTTCAACCCAGAAGAGCCTGGCTTTTTTTATTAAAATTTCTTCTGCAAAGATGACATTTTCCAATCTCTAGTGTCACGTCTGGACAGAGCAGACTACACTCTTTTATTAGAGGTGATGCAAACCCCAGTCATCCTCACAAACATATGGGAACTATTGAAATCCCTTCTGCCTACAAATCATTAATTGGCAACGATGTTCTGAATTCATCATCTTGTCAGCAGGTTTCCTGTTTGAAGAAGGCACTGACAGTAACAGCTGAGCAATTTCTCTCACTGGGGACTCTGAGGTTGTAAATATGACATGGTCTAATCTCCTTATATAATGTGCTCACTCTGTGAATTAACGTAGGCAGCTAGGTAATAGTTAGGGTAAGGAACCCAAACGATTTGCGTCTTTACACCTCCTTTGGCAACATGGCCCATTTATCAGCAACTACTAGGGACAACTAGAGGTAAATTGTGACTATGCTGGGACATGTTTTTAAAGGAGCAGTGTTAAGGTTCATTATTCACAAGAATAAATTGCTGTACTAGTTAATAAGAGAAATGAAAGCAGTTGCTCTGTGAATTTCTGTGCTGTTTTCCAGAGTGGTGATTTGGTGCCACTAAAGGACTCATGATTATTGGCTCTGCCTCAGTTCAGCTGGTGCTCTCTGACTATATCCTTGAGAAAAATGCCCATTTTTAAGTCTGCTTGGCCAGTTTCGAGTCTCCTAATGGTGGTCTCCGCCTTAGCAGGCAGCACTCAATCAAAGCTGAGGGCCAGATCCTAAAATGCTGTAAAACTTTATGTGGTGCCACTGACATTTCTGCCTTTACCCATTTAGGGGCTTGGCCAAAAAAAATATTATCTGCCCAGTCTGTGCTTTCCTTCTTCCTTCACTGGCATAGGTGAGTTTTATTGTAACTTCAGTTTTAGTTGCTTACTATACATAGCAGAGTTCACCACTGAGGTTTGTGTAGGAAACGAAAACTGTGAAAAGGCCACTTTCTGGCACTTCTCTTTGTATTCATTCTCACCTTCAGCCCAGTATGTTTTCAATGAGAAGTAAGAAGGGCTTATATTTTGCCTTTAAAGGCAGTTGAGCCCGTGCTACTGGAAGGGAGGAGATGTTGACGTATTAAGCTAATGATACCCAAATACATTTGCAGTGGTGGGGTTCTGCCAATGTCCAGGGAGCTGCAGAATAGTAACTGCAGATATAATTGATTTGCAGAGACTGATCTTTTTTCAGAAGCTTTTAGAGCTGAAGCACAGATTAATTAAATATTTGAGTAAAAATAGGAAGAAAAGAAAAACTTCACAGAATGAGAGCCAAAGTGAAAAGGTGAGTAATGAGTTCAGGAAAGCATAACACTCTCCTTTCCAAGAATCAGTACAGACTGCCACTTGAAGAGACATCAAAAGGAGTACAGCTGGTTTTAGCTAGCTAGAAGGTATGGTCAAGATTACAGATGTTAGAAGTGAAAAAAAATAACAGAGGAAAACTTAGTGATATCTTCCTTCTCCCTTGCTGTCTTCTGAGGAAAAACATTGAAAGCGAGAGCTGGAGGAAGGATGGGTTTAGGGTATGGTTTCTGGTTTTAGAAAGGAGTTTCTGCCAGAGGAAACACCTGGATTATTTTTTTTTTCCAAAACAGCTCTAGAATATTCAAGTCCTTCTGTTGTCTTAAATATTGATGCTTGTTTGATTATTCTTCCCTGAATCAACTTTGCTGAACATACCTCAGTGCATTTACAAAACAATATTTATTTTTTCTGATTGTTCTTTACTTATGATGTGATTCAGCTGAGCACTTGCCAAGAGAAATGAGTTTCTTACAGGTAACAAAGGCTGCAGAAAAATGTGTTCACAGGTCTTTTATTCTGGACATAATTAAAACTAATTTACATAGGTAGATAGCTTACATAGATCAGAAGTTTACATGCTGAATCAGTTCTCAGATGATTTTGTTACTGGCTTATTGGGGGTGAAGCAGAGCTACTCGTCTTCCTCCAAAAGCAATGCAATCAGTGCAGATGTTTGAAAGCACTTTCCCAGAGCAGTGATTGCATCCCTGTTGATCAGCTATTAGAAGGATAGTCAGAGGCAATTGTTTATTTGCAGCTGTGCAGGAGTAAGCAGGCAGAGATAGTGACTCTCAGCTGGTGGGTAGCAGAAGGCACCATCTGTGGAGGGTTGGGAGGCAACTGAGGGCTAGCAAAGGTGGTGATGGTAGAGCCACACTTGATGACTGTCATGTTTCTGAGTCTGCACAGCAGCTATCCCAGCGGCCCAACTTGTGAATGAAACACATAGCTGATACCACAATGAAAAAACCCCTGTATTTTTTTTAACAAATTCATGGTGTGATTTCCTCAGGTGACTCAGAGCAGCTCAGCCATTGCCTTCCCTATCCCCTTATTTCTAGGAAATGGAAACATGCCTGCTACACAGGTAACCTTATTTTGGAACTTGGGCTTTTGCTCCAAAGCAGCCAGTGTTTCTGGTTTTGTATCTGATGTAGCCACAGGAGGGGGGCAACTTTTCTTCAGTCCACTCTGCAGCTTGCTTGCCTACCTCTCCACCTCAAGCTGACTGAATTCTTGCTCTGAACTCCTTGTTATGTATGCTAGAAAGGCAGCATACTGCTAAATCCTGCCTGTCTTGTGGGAGACTTCCCAACTGGGACTCAGGTGAATAAGGCAAGTGTGCTTTTACCTTTGTAGTAGAGTGGAAACCAAACAGAGTCCAGGGATAAAAAAATAAAAATTTCTTCTTAATTATTCTACTGGGAGGTGATTACATGGCAAGGAAAACATTGATGGAAATATTCAGTATATGGAGAATACTGAATTTGGAAATACAGTTGCCCCTCCAGGGAGTTCTTTGCCCATCATTCATACTTCTCTTGTATTTTTCTGATTAAAACCAAATTGGCTGGGAGTATAGCATGGTAGGTGTTTATATAATTATGAGCTGAAGTGCCTAGTTAATTTTAATTAGGCACAAAAGCAGCCAGTGTCAGAATAGCTGAGTTTTTGGCCACACAGTGTGTATTTTCTTTTCAAATGCAAAGAAAGTCTCTTGAATGCTACATTTCAGCAAAATGCAATTGTCACTGGAGGGGGAATGGGTTTTATTTTGTAGAGAGATATGTGCATGTATGTATTTTGTGTTTTGTTCTGCAGCTGAAATAATTAACAAGAGCAGGGAAATGTTTTCTATGGGTCAAAATTGTATTGCAATGGGACTGATTAAATATTACTCTGTTTTGTTTTACATGTGCATATTTGCCTTCATTATGTCCATGTATGTGCAATACATCATGCTTTGCTAATGAGTTGTACTTTCTCCACTACCCTGTATGTTTGTAACCCCAATGACTCTGAAGGTCTTTCCTCATTCTGCAGTGGTACTTTTAGACCATTGTTTTGACCAACTTAACCTTACTGTTCTTTGCAGTGTGGCTGCTGTGCAGTCACCTTCCAGAAGGACAGTTAAGGAGTACTTTATTCCCCTCACAAAGTATAGATTGAGGAGTTCAAATAAAATAAGGTTTGGAAATGTCTCCAAAAGTGTAAACTGTGAAGGTCATGTTTGCTTCCTAGCCATAAGATATTTTGGGGGAAATCTTAGGGTATGCTTTTTAGTGCAGTCCTAGATAACTAAGTAATATGAACTTGAATAAAAAAAAAAAAAAGCTGCCTTTGTTTGGTTTTACTATTGGAAGCTTAGGGAATTTGTTAAAATATAGAATGGGAGAGGTGTTGCAGGAGGAAAGGGAGTATTAGCTATGCTGCTAGGTTCCTTTGATTGCCACGTTCAACTTCGAATTGCTTGGAAACAGCTTACTTATTAATTGTGGGTTTTAGAAACAATTAAGGACTCTGGAGAAATACTAAGGATAAAGTACGTGAATGCTGTTTGGCAATGCAGTGAATTTAATTGCCTTGATTTAAGGTATGGCTGTCCCCAGCTGCCCACTCTGTCCCATTGCTGAAGTTGCCGTGGGCTCTGCAGAGCTGGATAGTCTGCCCATGATCTGATGTGACCAATGGAGGGCTTGTCTTGATGCCCTAGCCTGAGGACACGTTCCCTGGATGGTGATCTTTAGCAGAAGGGTAACTGCAACCTCTCGAACTGCCAAAGGTCTGCTAGAGCTCATTTGTCAGAGCCCTCATTCCACCTAATTTATATGAGGTATTAAAATGAAGTGGTACTATTGTTTTGCTCATAATTTGGGTTTTCGGTTTTGTGTTTCTCATTTAGAAACACTTAGCAGTAGTTAATGATGTGTTGACATTTCAATAATAAGCTTTTCTCTCTGCATGCTTTATATCTTGACCATTTTAACTTGCTGTGGCTTAACATTGAGGTTGAAATCCAGGCTCCACAACAGGAGGCTACATGCCTTGTATGAATAGATTCACAGCTTACTTTTTATTTTATTTCTTTAACTGTGTAAACTCGTATCCCATATAAGGTAAGTGTTCAGTAGACTGAAGTTAGAGGAAAACAATTGCAACACATATGTCTGTAGAAAGAGGTGAAGCTGCTCTTCATGTCAGAAGAGATGCCCATCTATTTTGCTGGAAGATTGCTCATTTTCTCTCACTGAAGAAGTTAATCTAGTACAGACTCAATTGTATGTACGAACAACAGAGAGTTAAGATTGTATTGAGCATGGTACTGATGTGCTTCCATTTTTGATTTCCCTCAGGGTGGTTATGAGGTAGTTAATACTGGAGCAGACTCAGAGAGTGAGGCTAGGTGTTATAGAAACCCCGAACAGTATATCCAAAACAGATTAAAGAAAAAAAAGACAAAAGAGACAATGTGAGGCTTGGGGATGTCCCTTATTGCTTTCATATGCCTGTCTTATCTTTATAAATTTATGTCCTTGAAAATGAACAGCTGAAGTTTGAAAAACTGGGATTTAAGATGACAACTTTCTTCTCACTGTAAATGACAGTCAATCAATTTAAGGTCAAGGAAAATTCCACCTCTTTCCCCAGAAAATTGAGGCTCTAAGAGCTGCAGATCAGTGGCATTATCAGAACAGGTCCACTGGCTGGGAGGGTGAGACGAGACTGTCCCTGCCTACTTGCCTCACCATGCTGCCTGCAGTTATATTGCTGGAAGCAGGGTGGGTGGGAGAGGATATGCATCAGCAGATCATCTTTGTCTACATCTTCAGCCTGGCATACTTGTAGAGTCCCCTGTGGTAGTGATGGTGAAGGAATCAACTCCCCTGACAAATTTGCCTGACCAGTGTGGCACTGGAGGTAGTGCCAGCTTGGGTTGTGACCCATTCTGGCAGTGAGATGTGGAGGTGTATCGTGATCCAAGTCCTCAAGTGGCTTGTGAGTAGTTTTGCTAGCACTTCATATGTGAGTGTTTCTGTGTGAGAAAAGAAATAGTTAATACAGACTCTTAAAACCATTCCTAGGTCATACAAAGGGTTCTTCTCTGTTGGATCTTGAAGAACCTACTTTATGAAGTAGGTCACAGTCACTACTCCCCATTTCACAAATGACAGCCGTGGGCCAGACTGAGTTGTTCTGTGCCAGCCAGGGACTGGAGCCTGAACCAGGGCTCTGGAAGGCAGTGCTGTATTTAATCTTATGTGCTTTTTTATGGTCTTAGACTAACATAAAACCCTTCTAAGATCATTCATCTCCAGGTGGATTCATTTGGAAGTAACAACAAACTTACCGTTCATTCCTCTAGAGCTGGAATTCGAGCAGTTTTCATTGCAAAAGGCTTGCTTTTGGACCTCAGTTAGATGCCTCCCTTCAAAAAAATGCTTGGCCTGAGGGTACTTTTTCTGAGAAAGACTTGGGGTAGCTGTATGAGGAGCAGCTGAAGTCACTTGGTCTGTTCAGCTTGGAGGAGACTGAGGGGATACCTCATTGCAGTCTACAAATTCCTTGTGAGCGGAAGAGGAGAGGCAGACACTGATCTCTTCTCTGTGGTAACCACTGACAGGACCCAAGGGAATGGCCTGAAGTTGTGTCAGGGAAGGTTTAGGTTGCATATTAGAAAAAGGTTCTTCACCCAGAGGGTGGTTGGGAGCTAGAACGAGCTTCGCAAGGAAGTGGTCACAGCACCAAGCCTGAAAGAGTTGGATGATGCTCTCAGGCACATAGTGTGACTCTTGGGGATGGTCCTGTGCAGGCCTAAGAATTGAACTGGATGATTCTTGTGGGTCCCTTCCAACTCAGCATATTCTGTGATTTTGTGGAGGCTCTGTGAACTGTGGAAGCTGTGCTGAGGAGTGCCTCTCTGCCCAAAGGTCCCTTTTACTGCCAAAGCCTCAGTGTTATTGAGTACCAGACCTTCTGTATATATATAAAAAAGCATCCCCTGCCCCAGCAGACTCTCCAGTCCCTCTGCATGTGTGTGACTATTATTACTTGAATAAAGCAAGCCTGCCTAGGGAGCCAACATGATCTTTGTTGAAGTCCAGAATCATGGTTACCACCCACCAAGTGAAATGGCTGCCTCCTGTGTGGTCCTAAGAGTCTCTCTGGTACAGTACTAGTTCCAAAAATAATGCATTAGAGATCCTACACTGAATTGGGCAATCAGTGATCCCATTGCAATGGTGACAGAGGTCACAGTGTTGCTTTCAAAAGCTGCCTGGAAAGGAAGCTTTTTAATTACTTTAGAGCATGGGAAATGTGCTAATTTGTAATTCAGTGGAAGCAACCTGCAGGTTGAAGCTTCCCAGCTCTAAGTTGCTTTGCAGATAGCCTGCAACCCAGGCAGTAACAGAGCTAGGACAGTGGACTTCATTACTGCTGGGGCTTGGTGAAGGTTCAAGAGGCATTAGCAATGTTGGAATCTTGGGGCAGGAGGAGCCAGTGTTTTATTAGTATAAATCCAAGGCAATTGGGCATGTTAATTACTGGAAGAAATTCACAGCAGGGAGAAAGAGGTTCAGGATTATGGGGAGATGCCATGGATAATTGCCAAGGTCCGCAGATGCCCTGTGACCCTGTGCTGGTGAGATTTCCTGCATTGCAATGGTTGACTGGCAGCAGATTGAGCATTATCATTCCAGGCTGAAATGTCTAAAGCAAAGTGCCTGCAGAGGGAATCTGAGGTAAAAATGGCTTAAGGCTCACAGAGTACTGTGGCAAAACCAGTCATGGGACGCTCCAGTACCAAGTCAGATGTTGGTCAGGGCTTTTGTATGCATATAGTTGTGCTCATAAGGGGTAAGCATACAGGTGATGGAATTTCAGTCTTCCTATCCTACCTGATTTTGGGTCTGCTTTTTGCCCGAGCACTTGATACTCTTTCACTGCCAGAGAAGGGTGATCAGCAAGAAACTCTTTCTAGAAATTAAATGCATGGAAATGGGTACAAACCACTGAAGAAAGAGACAGGTGTCTGTCTTGCAAAATAGTCTTTCCGTCTCTGCCTACCCGAAGTCCTCAGTCAGGCTCAGATAAAAGCTTTTCTCCCCTCCCTGGGCAAAAGGCTGGCCTGTATTATTTATTTATTTGTAAAGCCTTTTTTTTTTTCAGAAGAGCTTTTACATTATTTTTCTTTGCTCTCACAGTTCAAGCATGATTTAATACGTCAAAACTAGTTTGCTTAGCTGGCCTTGATTGTCTTGCATACTTCCACTAAAACAGGGCAGTCATCCTTCCAGGCATGCTGCTGCCCAGACAAATGAAGTGTCACAGCAGCTAGGACCTGCTCTTGTGTTGTGACAGCAGTAGCATCCTTCAACAAAGCTGTTAGTGGGGAATTTAGACGGGGGTAATACCTACAGATATGGCTTGGGTCAGAGTAGTGTGGGCCCACACAGGCAGATGCGAAGACAAGCTTATGCTCAAGAGACTTCATCGATCATTCATGTGCAAAAGCATTTTGGTCCAGATTGAGAGTCTGGCTAGTACCAGAGAGAGAAGGAAACCATCCTGTTGATGCCTGCACTGGCAAGCCTGGCAGAAATAGCACCAAGAGCCCTTGCATCTCATTGCAGGTTTCTTGGCAGAAATGAGTTACTGTGTGATCTTTTGCTTTCTTGTAGTCATTGGAGATTTTATCATTGATTTTGGTAGGAGGTAGATGATAATCCTCTGTAATATGTTAACTAAATTATTTCCTGGCCTAGATCTTTGTAAAGTGTTGCACTGACTGCCAGCAGAACACAGCCTATAGGAAGGAAATTTATTTCATGATAATCGGTGTAACTCAGATCAAACCTATTTATCAGCAAATGGTCTGATCTTGATCTCCAAACCTCCCAAATATCAGAGTCTGTGACATTTTGTGGTTGTCTTTTTCTCATCTCATGCAGGGGCACACAGGCTAAAGTCATCCATCTGTTTCCACACTGTGCTCCATAGAAAGGAGTAGGGAACAAGTTTTGAGTCACTTCTCACTCTAATTATTTTAAAATAGCATAGCAATCCTTTGAGCCTGCTTGCAGAACTTGGTGCATCATAGCAACTCCCTTTCCTAAGCTACTGCTGTGATGTTGTGTGCTCAACTGAGCAAGAGCTCTGCACGTGGCATCCTCGTCATTGATGTCTTTGGACTCTCGTCTCCTGGATGCATCAGGAACACAATACTCAGCAGTCAGGTCAGACGTCTCCTGGTGCATTTTTGCTGGTATGTTACATGGGATGTGGGGGATGGCTGCCAGCTGGGAATCTAGTGCTCGGGGACAAGTGAATCGATCGTATGAGTCTGTTATTGACTGAGCTCTGAGCATGGCTAATGGCATTGACAAGAGCTGTGTCATTCTGATGGTAAAGGCAATGGGTCACGCACTGTTAGCATGTTAAGTGCCCTGGTAGATGGAGGGGCAGTGCCCCTGCCAGATCATGCCCTTCCAAAATATTGTGGGACTGTTTGGTTTGGTGGCCTCCTTACAATTCCCAGAGCAGAATGGTGCTTGGAGAGAGCCAAAAAGTCTTTTTTCCTGTTTGGTTGGTTGATTTGGGTTTTTGTTGTTGGTTTGGGTTGGGTTTTTTTCCGCCTGAATAAAAGACTATGCTAGATCAGAGATTGGTATGTAAAACACTGGCTAGTGTTGTCTGAAAACTGGATTCCATTACTGTAAACTGACATAAAAGATACCTGTGCATGATGCCTTCTGTGTCTTCAGTCATGCCTGTATGTGCAAGTCATTTTGCTGTACTTTGTGGAGACTGTGCACACAACCAACAGCACAATGCCTCTAATGTGGCATGTGTGTTTAATACCATGTGTAGCTTTGGGCTAACAGGAAAATGAATGAATATATTACAAGAAAAGCAAGACCAGCCCAAACTACAGTCAATGTTTTCAGGTGGAGGCCTTTGTTCTTAGGTTGGAGGCATAAAACCATTAAAGTTTCAGTGGTCATTTTCAGTGAGCTTACTGTAAGCATTTTGTCACTCTGCAGTTGTATCCGCAGGACATCTAAGTCTGCATTGTGGGATTTAGTGGGAGGCATGTTGTTATTGCCTGCATGCTGCTGGCAGATGGGTGAGGGCCCGTAGAACATTTCTGGTTGTGGAGTCCCCTTCAGTGTTTTGTGCTGTGTACAAGCATGCACAGAGTGTGGGCTGAGAATACAGAAAAACAAAAATACTCTTCCTGAAAGTTTATTGAGCAAAGGCTTCTGGTTTAACAAATTCAAATGTTACATGTTCCAAGGACTGATTTCCAGATGCCATTGGGAAGAATGTCAGGCCACATCCAGATTAGCCTTATTGTTCCATAATATCTTGCTGGAGTACAAGGTTAATTAGTACCATAGGCAATATGCATTATTCATCACAGCAATCAGCCTTTTCTTCTGTTGGTCTGTTGTATGCAGCAAATGTTTTCCCTTCCAGTAACAAATTCTTGATATATTATTTTCAAATTTAATCCTGCCAAATCATATTTGTGATGTATAAATTATCTGGGCATTCTGATACTGATGGAAAACATTTCAGGTGTCAAAAGGACTTGGCCTGCTTGGGCATAGGCCTGCAGGACCATGGGATATACAAGATGATTTTATTAATGCCCATCTTCGAGCTGACCCAAACTGGAAATAGCACTGGTGACATGCATACTGCAGTGGTTTATACCAGTAGCGTTTTCAGTGCTAATTATCAGCAGTATCTCAATGCAGGCGTGAAGTGCTGAAGTCGTGTTGCTGCTGTGGCACTGTGGTTGCTTGCAATACCCCAGCACAGATCTCAGGCATCTCATTCCAACCCTGAGGTTTGTGGCAGGAGAAGGCTCTTTCTAGCAGGGCTCCTTCAAGCATAAGGGCTAAATATGGGGTGCCTTTGGCTACTTTCCAGTGCCAGGGGCCCCACCCTGCACCAGGATAGCATGTGGGCCACAGCTGCGAGCAGAGGAGATGCTTACTGACTGGTTTGCACAAGGTTTAGTGAGCTGTGGCTTTCACTTACGAGGTCAGTTAGTGGTGCAGAGGGTTTGATCAGTTCGAGAACTCAGCACTGCCTCGTCCTCAGCTGGTATGGAGGAAAACATGGTAATACCTGTCTGCCACTGTGTCTACTTAAAGAATAATATTAGTCTGAAAGATCTCTGGGAGATCTTTCACTGCTGCTTTCAAGCTCTGACATTTCACACTGGCTGCCTCCTGGAAGAGTTTTCCAGCCTTTTGTCAGCTGTACACACATGTATCAAGTGTGTAGATAGGTACTGGGGAGAAAATCAATATATAAAGCCTGGGTGGCTTGCTGGAGGTCCCACAAACCAATTTTGATAGAGTCAGGAGGCTCGGGCTTCCTGCTTGTTTCAAAATCATTAGAAATTTCTTTGATCTCTCTTGCTGTCCTGAAAAGGATTTAGGCATGCACTTGCTTTCTAACATAAGATGGTGTAGCCTCCGTGCACAGCTGGACATGCCTTGCAAAGTGATGCTGTGTTGTCAGGGCCTGGGGGAGTAACTTGCACTGACATGGCTGGAGGATAAATATGGCAGCGTTCTACCTTACACAGCCTGTGGCAACAAATCCTCTGCACTATGCCAGACAAGGAATGCTTGAGATTCCTTTATATTAAAATCAGCAAGTAAATTTTTCCGGCAACTCTGACTCACTTCCCTTCTTGTTTTGTATATGCATTGTTCTTCACTCCTGACTTTCTCTTTAGGAGGAACCAAGCTTAGGGAACTGCTTTTACTGCTTGCCTCCTTCCGGCTGGCATGGAAAAGGAATTTCAAGGGCACGATTTTTGCAGTCAAGTGCAGGACACAATGTTGGGTTTGTGTCAGATAACAGAAAAAGAACACATGCTTTGAAAGCGAGTATCCTGGTGTGTCAGGGGCTTTCTGGGGCAGTTTGGAAACAGCTTTTCAGCAAGAACAGGCAGGTGGATAAATGTCCAAATTACACTTATTTGTCAAACAACTGGCAAATGTCTATGGTCCTTGATTTAGATGCTGTTGTGATATAAACAAACGAGCAGTCACAGGAACGGAAGGAAGTGACGATGAGTATTATTCCTTTCTCCTAATTATTACCCACGGCTTTGAGACAAGTAGCTGAGATTCCTTTCAGGAGACTTCTGCTCTTGCGTAAAATTGCATCTGTAGAGCAATTTGTATTGCTTCCGGTTAAAACAGAAGTGTAGACACACATTATTTGCTTAGAAGTCAATTATAGGCAGTAGAATAATAAGTAAATTGTACTTAAAATATAATTATGTATATCACCAAAAGTGGAATGGGTTTATCAACTTAGTCTTTAAGAGTCACATCAATAACTTATGAGCTTCAATAAACGTGCAGTGCTCATATGCTAGTTTGTTGCACACTGTTATGACATAAAAGCAAAGGAATTTAATTATTTTAATCATTCCTGGGGACAAAAACAAAAATTCACAGCATTCAGTGGTGTGTAAATTTAGTGTTGTGTTGTAGATCAGCATGGTTGAAAGTATTGATGAGAGAAAATCTTCTGTGGATGCTGCATCTATAGGTCTCTGAAATAGCTTGTGGGGGCAAAGCCTAGACTGTGTGACTGATAAATAATAGAAGAGCTTCACTCCCTCTCCTCCCTTCCTCTCCCCTCCCTTTTCTTAGGTTTGCATGACATCAAGCACTACTCGGAAAAAGTAGAGTGGTGTTCAGTCCATACTGGAACAGAGCAAAAGCCATCATTCCAGAGAGAAGTTATATTTCTGTTTTGAAGTAGTTGGTCTATAGGTCTGTGAGTCTGAAGGGAAGAAAAAGCTATTAATTGCTTTGACTCTCTGACATCATAAGTAAAAAAAGAGCCATGAAATTGGAGAGTATGCACTGGGTGGGGAAAAAAGCCCATCATCTTTGGTTTGGCCACATGAATATAACCAGCAACTTGAAAATTTCTCTGTTTCAGATATCCTTAAAAATACAAATAATTCATATACCTGACTGCTGTATCCAGTTTGGGGCACAGCACACCCAGCAACCTACTGAGGTGACATTTGACAGGCATTGTAGATACCCTGTTGTATCTTTTCCTGATACTTTTATCCCATAAATATGGGATCCTTCTTAAAGAAGGATGTGACGCTCATGCTAGGTGAGACTGATGCGTGATTTTCTGAAAATGACCCCATAAACTCAGGTTTATAATCTTTTTTTTTTTTTTCAGTACTAGATTTTGGATTCTGCTTTGATAATTTATTTTCTGATGGCAGCAAGAAATTAAAGTCTCCTTTAAAAATCACATTTAAAAATGTTTCAAATCTTCATTTCTTGGAGAAAAAATCCAGTCCTACTGTAAATATCTTGTTTATGTTTCATAAAAGGTAATAAGGGAATGTATGATTTCCTGGGCTTTAAAACAGCAACAACATAATGTTAATAGCACTAACAAGTGGCTAACATGGTTTTTCCAAACACAAGGGAGTTTTGCAGGTGATGGTGAAGAAAAAACAGCTGAGCAGTCAGTCTCAGTTATGCTTCTCGTATACTTGCCTTTTTGGGCTGGAATTCCCAGGGCTTTTGTCACAGAATCAAATATCTGTTGTACCTTGACGATATCATTGTCTATATTTGGTGATGGGGAAGCAAAACAAAGAAAGGAATTGCCAAAATCATCCATCAGTCAGTGGAAAATCAGGTTTCCCAATCCTGTACCTTACTTTTTAAACTGCATGTCTATGCAGATACATGAACTTATTTCTTCTCATTATAAAGTGTAAGCATGTATCTACTATATTTTAGCTGATCTCAAGTGACTTGCTTTCCTGGCAATAGTTTCAGTGATGTGATTTGTAGTTTACAGTTGAGGGGTTTTTTTTACATATACACAGGCCAGGATTTCAGCTGTATCTCAGTCAAACACTTTAATAAATTTTGTATTGGATGTTCTCACAGTCTACAGGATATTCTCAACTAGGTTAAGAAAACTGGAGACAGAACAACATCATCGATGTATGAGTATTTAATTTCTGATGTTAAGCTGTTGGGGAAATAGGAGATATTTAACATGTTGTAGAAATTACACTACAAAGTACATGGTAATCCTGAGCTATCTGTGTCTTCCCTTCCAGACAAGAGTGGATTAAATATTTTGCTCTGTATTGACTTACTAAAAAGGGTAATTTGCAGCCTTTTCTCCTTTGCTGAAGCACCAGATTCTAAATATGTGTTCCAGTGTTTGCTTTAAAATAGTATGCCACTGTGGATGGTGTTTCTACGTATTTAATTATCTCTTGAAAAGTGAGTGAAAGTGGATCCATGCCTTACAAAGCAATATGCTTCTGTTTTGCACCCTGTGGCAACAGAACTAGATCTCTTCCTCTCAAGTAAAAATGAAAACAAAAGCTCTTGCAAAATTGGCAATATACTGTTTAGGCAAAACCTCTCAGACTTGCAGTTTCTGCAAGCCAAAACATACAAGTGCAAAATTTCCAATAAATGATTATTAAATAGCGTGTAAAAGTGAAGCCTGCTGTGAGCTTTCAGTCCCTCTAGGTGAACTGTTTTATAATGTAATGCTATCAAGATATTTCATAGTACAGAAAAAGGCAAGGGAATAATAAAATATATGTCCTAGAATTCCCATGTGAGGGTGACTTCCTTGAATTTGTCAAGCTTGCTGGTGTGCCTCCAGAAATTTTCTCCAAAATGATGACTAGTTCTTTAATTACACTTAGATATAGCTGTGTTTGTTGGTGGTGTTTGAGACTACAGATTGAATTTAGTACTGTAATTGTCATTAATCTGGTGAAATAAAAATGCCGAGTTTTTAATAAGATCTCAATTTAATGTTTTTAAATGCTTTGAAGAGATTTAATGTTAAACCAGCTGATATAAATCTGCTTGGCTCCTCTGTAATCCTCTCTCTCAAGCATGTACCTCTCTTCAAGGGAACTTGGCTCACACTAATTTCAAAGCTGTTTACTGCCCACATGAATTTGATGGACTCTCACTTTTATTGGTAAAAGTTGTTAACATCAGAGGTGACCAGGAAACTGAAGTGGCAGAGTCTATATATAGTATTAATTGTCCTGTATTTTTTTTTAGAGTACCACAGAAAACCCCCAGTCTTTCTGTTGTGCTTTAGGTGTTTAGAGCCTTTGTGAAGGAGGCGGTAGATTTGAGTCTTACTCTCTTTTGTGCCCTCCATGTGAGGTTTTGGCCCCTGTTCTGGAGGACTTGTCTGTGTAAAAGCCTGTGCCTTGCTTCTCGATCTCGTTGGCAGGGGTGTATCACTGCCACTGCTTGATCTTGCTGGTTGGAAGGCATGGAGAGATGGAACTTTGTAGCTCCATCAGCCTGGCATATAGAGATTTCACACAGTGCTAAATGAAATAGAAATATACCATTGTTTTCATGATTACAGATGTCTATTCCTAAATAGGCTCCAGTGATTCTTTTTTTTCTGTGGTTTTTTGGTTTTTCCTCTGTTTTTTTTTACCCAAAGGTACTTCTAATAGCAATCCATCAAATTGGTATGTCTCAAATGAGGAAGGGAGGACATTGCTTGATCTGTGTTAGAATTTATATATATATATGAAACATGCTGGATTTGCATTCCTTCTTACAAAAATCTTGGTGATTTCTTCATTCAACTTCTATGGACCCATCATCATATGTACTGGTGTGGAGTGAGTCCAGCTGAACTCCTTTCCTTGCTTAGTTTCCTTGTATGGGAGAGCTGAGAAGACCTTGCCCCGGTGGTCAGGATGGAACTGCCTGCATGTCAGTGAGTGTGTTTAGCCATCCTAATAGTAAATATTGTAGCTCAGAGACAGTGGTATTCACAGGGGAGCTGTATCACTGCAGTCACTTCAGAGCAACAAAGAGCAGAAACTGTACCAGCCTTGAAGATGAATTGGTGCTGTGGTGATTAAAATGATATACATTTCCCATGTTCCACGTAAGAGTCAGCATTGTTTTCCCCAGGGATTTTTGTCAGTCTGTAAATAAAAGATGCTGACGGTTTCCTTGGGGAGCAGCTTAAGGACTGAGAACATCGTTAGCCATTAGATACTCCTCATTAGTCAGTGGCTGACATATAGGGGAAGGCAGATAGGGTGCTGAGCTTCAGCATTTTTCCCCTCCCTGGCTGAGTCACCTCTTCTCTTTTCAGGGCTTGGATGTCCTACTGTCTAACTGAGATGGGGGAATACCTGTGGATCAGCCTCCCATAGTGTTTGAGGGCGTGGAGAAGAAAAAGGATCTTTGGGACTCAGTGCTACGTGAAGTTAGAGAAATGTAGCTTCACATAGCAAGGGGCAGGGAGCCTGTGTAATTTGCAAGGATGGGGCTGACAGGGCATGGATGCTCCTGGGTACCCTGGTACAGTTAATGAGCACTGCTGCTTTTCTTCCATCAATATGGCAAACAAGTCAGGGAGAATGAGGAGCAGCTCATGAGCTCAGTAGCTGTCCTGCTCTTTAATTATTACTGTTTTCAAATCCCTTTCAGTATTCACAGCTCAATTTATGTGCTAATTGGCCCTTTTAATAATCAAAAGACAGAGACTGCAAAAGTCAGGGAGTGTGTACTCCTGGCAGTGCCACTGTGTAGCTGTGATAAATTATCTGTGGCAAATGTTCTGTTGCCTTGTGGTGCTTGGCCTCTGATAACCAGCACGTTTTCTGCTGGGTCTGGTGGCCTCCTGTGTGCAAGCTGCTCTAGGAAAGAAAAAAGCTGAGGAGAGAGTAGCTATGAACTGCTGTGGTGCTGCTGGAGCAGGGGGATGCTGAGGCATAAGAGAGGTGGATGATGTCTCAGGGAGGGTTTCTGCTCTGGGGATGGTGTTAGAGGAGTGGAAACCATGCAACTCCTCCCCCAGGTGGTGTGTGAAGAGCTCAGTACTGAGTGCATGTTGAAGTGTATTATCCATAGCTCCTCTTAAAGTACAAAACCAGGATTCTTCATTTTCACCACCTCCCTTGGTTTCCTGTGTCCACCTCCTGCCCCAGTCTCCCTTGAGATCCGAAGTGGAGTGAAAAGCAGCTTCCTCAATGCCTCTGGCTCTTCTCTCTGCTGTCACATACACCACAGCATTTTGCTGGAGCTGCTCAAAATGCAGCTATAATTGTCAAGTACATGACTGCTCTCATTCCCTCCCACTCACCCTCTGGTACCTTGTGCTGGGCTCTGCTTTTCTCTGCAACCCCCCTCACTCATTCCTAGCATTACCACCTCCCCTTTCCCTCCTCCCAGCTGCACCAGTGTGTGGGACAAATCTCCTTCTGCACCCCATAGCCCTTCCTACGCTCTTCCAAGGCCCCACCAGTGGTGATGCTTTTCTGTGGTACCCATGTCAGGAAGGGGTTAATGTGCTTGTATGCAGGTTGCCTTCTGACTTGGGTTTACAGTGTCCCCAGGGTCCCTTGCAAGGACAGGCAGTTTTGTTCTGACATAGCAGTGTGTGCAGGAAGAAAGGAGATGTAACACCCTTTCCTGCCGCCAGCAGCATCCCAGACAGCTCGGATGGGTGGAGCTGCAGGACCCAGCGTCTGGGCTCCCGTTAGCAGTGGGTGAGGCTGGAGAAGACTCCAGTCTCCCAGCTGCTGGGGAGGATATGCGTAATGGTATGAGCTTCAGGGGATGATGGAGGAAAGGGACAGCTTGAGTTGGATGAGGGACGTATTATATTATAAAGCATGTGAGTTTGCTTTTCTAGGGCTTTTTTGAAGGCAAATGTAAAAGCGAGGAGTGTGGGTGCAATCTGGCCCTTTGGGGATTCCCTGTTCTCTGCTTTTTACAGATGTCGCTTGTAATTTTTCCTGGAGTTGAGATGTATCCATTTGTACCTTTGGAAAAGTCAGTCATTTTGGAGGAAGCTCTTTTTGTTGGTTCCTTGGCTTCAGGAAATATTACCATGTTGCTTGCAGGCTGGTAAGAAATGTTTTACTTACTGGGTGTTCTCCTTCACATGGTAACCGGTCAGTCTTTGGGGCCAGCCCTTTTAGAGAGAAATCAAACATATGCTGTTCATTAATTTATTTTTATCAGGTCTTCCACATCATCAACAAGAGATGTCCACCTTGAAAGAAACATGCGAACTCTCTTTTCACTCTTTACAGCAATAAAATTGATAAAAGAGCCTTGAAGTAGGAACTATTTTCTTAGTTTCTTGGTAAGTTTGTGGAAAGTAAAGGGGAGGTTATCTGGTTTGTTAACAGGTCTTGGAAAACTCCCTTGGGAGATGTTGCTGTCCATTACAACTGCGAGTCTGTGCAAAAAGATGAGTCTGCAAAAAGAAACAGGTGCATCTAGTACATTGAAAACAACAGTCATGATACTGCTTTGAATAATATACTACTGTGGGATCTTGCTGGAGGTGAAATAAGATATAACATGGGAAAATTAAGAGTGCTGAAAACCAGGAGGTAGCTAGGTGTAATGCATAATTACTTAAAAATATCTTTTAGTTGAGCTTCTCCGTGGGCTTTGATGGATCAGAATTTTCTGGTCTGTTCCTAAAAGCAGTAATTTTCTTTTTTCTTTGTTTTCATGGATGTGGCAGTTTGAGCCACATTAGAAATCCAAAATCCAATTTCCTGGCTCCCCTACCCCTTCCCGCAATTTATCCCAACACCGAAGAGAGAACTTTCAGGCCAGAGGCTTCTATAGCGGAAGGGGGAAGTATATGCATTTATTTACACAAATAAATACTATACAAACTAAAGGCAACTATATATATATATATATATATATATATATATATATATATAATTACACTTCTATCAGTCCTTTTAAGCCCCTCCCTTTAACTTTAGTTCAGGAGAAGCCTTTCAAGGCTGATACGTAACGCAGTCTCTCTCCCGTGGGAGTGTTCGGGGCCCCTGAACACTCCCTACCAACCTTCAGCTGTTTGCTGCAGTTTTTCTCCTCACAAAGTCCAGGAAGGTAGCTCTGAGTCCTTTCTCCTCGGTCCCATGTCAGTCTCTGCTGTGTCATTCTCTCTTTCTCAGTCTCATACCTCGGTTTGCTGTTGCTGTAGTGTAGCTTGTCACAGTAGGCGTTTGGAATCTTCGTTCCTCCACGTCAGTTTTCCGCTGCCCCCGGTCAAAGTCGGCAGGACAACTCCCGAGCCTCTTGGCCCATCTCCAGTTTCGCCTGGGATTCTTCTCCTGAGCGCTGAGCTGTTTTGTTATCAGCCCGTCCACTTGGCTCTGCTTCAAATGCTGAGCCTCTCCTCCACTTTATAGTGGAGGGAAAGAAAAAGGCCCCCCTCCACAGCTTAACTGCAAAGGGGGGGGAAAAGAGGGCTTGGCTTGCAAGGCTTGCCTTCTCTCTCCTCGCTTACCAGTTGTTTTGTGAGTCACGTCCCTCACAACCACTCACTCACTCCAATGCTGTCTCTAACTCTGGCCTAGGCAGAGTTAGGGGGGCCGTAAGGCTCCCCTCCTCCTCGGAGGGGAGTGAAGAAGGAGCCCAGCCACCCCCTGACCTTCTACACCTACACGCAGCAGACACCAACAGCAAAACTGCCAACAGCTTCTGGTAGCTGTGTATATATGATTTTGAGCAGAAGCGAACAAGACAAGTGGTGACTGGCTCTCCAGGGAACACTGCCCTGGCACCCAATCACCTCTGAGCCCCTGACTCCCGGGGGGAGGCATCTCAAACCATGACAATGGAAAATAACAAACTGAATACAAGCTGATTTGTTTCAAGAAAATGTACCTGATTAACTAGGAAGAATAAAGAATAAAGAATTCATACTGAAAACATTATAATTCTGAGTTGCGTATAGCTTGCAGTTTTTGTGTTAACCCATCCTTTGGATTTATCTTTCTTCTGGTGGAAGGGATGTTAGTGGGAGGGGAAGATGCTGGCATTCCTAAAAATATGTGTGGCCCTTAGCAGAACAAACCTAATAAATTATTAACAAGAAGTATTTGTCAAAAGTGGTCAGTAAACACACAGTTCAGTGAGTTTTCCCAGCTCTCCCTGGAGGTAGGTAGATGTAGTGGGTGGCTAGGGCAGGGCTGGTACATGGTTGAAGCGGCCAAAAGGGAGATATCTTAGCAACATCCATGCTTGGTGAGAGATACAACTCAAGACAGGGGCTTAGACTTGTTAATATATGTTCATTTTGGAAAAGAGTAAGTTTCAGACTACATATTGCCTCAGTTTTGGGAAAGAATGTGGGAAAAACCTTGGGATTTAGCAACTTGTGAGGCTTTTTCTCACCTGAACGTTTTATGTTGGTGGTTTCAAAGAATACCATTTATGAAATGGGATGGTTTTAGAGGGATGGTATTAATTTCCAATTGAGAGGTCCCAGTTTGTCTCTCTCATCTTGTCAAAAGTGACGAGATGTAATTACCATATGGTGGCCATATATAGATAGTTATGGGAGTGTGGGAAAAGAGGGAGGGATGAGGAAATGGGTAGAGTATTGGTTGTGTGGTGTTGCTTCTTGCACTTATCAGCATCACAGTATTGCAAATGTATGCATGGAGAAGTGCAGTTTGCTTGAAAATCATGAATTTTAAATCCTACTATTTTGTTGAATTCTTTGATTTGCCTCACAGATTTTGAGCCTTTAGTTTTCATTTTCAAGCTTTGCTTGGCAAATATGAAGCCTGCAAACCTAATTAGAAAAAGAAGGGTAGAGATTGTGATTCCAGTGGGTCATTTAATGTACAATACCAAATAGAATGAAAATAAGAGACCTGGCAAGGGTGGCAGAAAAACATAAACAAACCTTTTGCAGCTGATAATGAATTCTCAGTGCTCCAACTAAGGGGGTGGCTCCAAGAATAACTGAATTAGGTTTTCTGACTTGAATTTGCTACTAGGTAAGGTGAGATTAGTATAATGAAATCCATTTGGCTTTAACATTTCAGTGCTTTGCATCTAGTATCTTTTTCATCAGAGGTGCAAACAACTGTACCCATATGAAGATCAGTCTCGCTGTCTGCATCAGTAATGGTCTCTGGGAGAACTTGAAATAATAGAGGTGAGTTTGGGGAATATGTACTGCTTTTATCGAGACTATACGAATTCTCTATTTGAAAAAAACAAATGTTAGTCCCCAGTGCTGCCATTCTGTCACTTTTCTTTCCCAGCAAATTAAGATATTATCCATGGTGTAGTAAATTATTTAAGATCAATACACTTGGCGAATTCTTATCTTGTCCAGTAGGCTGAAGATGAAAAATTATGCTGCATGTTTCCAAACAAAGTGTTTCATGCATGATAAATAGTCATTAAATTGTGCCTCACAGATGACATCATACCTAATGATACATTAGGGGTCTTTGTATCTATGCAGTTCCCCGGAGTCAATTATTTTGTCAGCTACTACTGCCTCATGAAAATAGCAGACTTTTTCACCAGGACCAGGCAGCTAGCCACAAAGGACTAACTAAAGCAGATGTGGAAAGTGCTAGGGGACATTGTGGCATTGCAAGGCCAATGTAGGCAAAGAGAATACTTAGAAGTTTTGGAAAACCTTTAGGCTGATGCTTTTTTTTCCTGTTCATCTTACTGACATTATCAAATGACCAATGTGCAGAAGCAAGTGTTCAGCTTTAAAAACAACAGGGAGCAACTGAAATTTTGTAAATGGGGGCATACACCTCTAAGTTGAACACAGGCTTAATGCCTGTGTAATGATGTGCCTTGAAGGAAGCTTTTAGCTTTTTTGTTTTATATTTGATTAGTTACTAATAGTGTCTACATGAAACTCCAAACTCAGTCCAGGGTAGAACTTGCTCATGAGAAGTTGAAAGCTGCCTCCTAGTTGTAGTACTATTATTTATGTGCTGAGTTACACTTCGTATATTTCACTGTCGGCATTAATCTGCAAGCAGTCAGTGTACCTATTTGTATCATATGTGGCATATATCATATATGCCTGAACTGGTTTAGCCTTGTTTTAGAAGTGTTTTGCTGTTTCCTATGAATAATAGTGCTAAACATCTCATCTTTTTAGGGAGTGATGAGCATGTGTGAACTATAACAGTCTTCTGTGGCCTTTCTTTGGAGCAGATGCAAATCCTGACTTAACTGGTAGTTTTTCTTTGTAGCTGTAGCTCCTCCCTGAGCTCTGATATGTAAATATTTGAGCATTTTCTCTCCTCCTTTACTGAAAATTTTGGCTTTAAGACTTCATACTCCCTGTTCTCAGTGGTTACCTATGTCAAACCCTTGAGATGCAGATTGTTCAAGATGTCTGCAGCACAGACTCTCCCTGTACCGTCTGCATGATGGTGCACTGCAGCTGATGGGGAACTTCAGCCACCTCTTCAGCTTGAAACCCTGTCCTTCATTAGTCTTTCCTTTGGTGAGAGTTGTTTACAAGGGTTTCTCAAAAAAATATACCTAAGGTGGTTTCTGCTTTTCACATTTTCCTGAACATGGGTATTGAGGCGGTTGTATCTAGTGGACACTGATGTTCTCAAGTTTGAATAGACTCACAATCAACTTGAAAACCTGGGGAAACTGGTGCAGGCTGGATCTGGCACTGAACTTGCAAAGCTGAAAACATGAAATAAATATGAGCAAGGATTTGACACTGGTGCATTCTCACTTGCTGCCAAAACTATCTGTATGTATCCAAAAGCCTTTTAGATAGTGAAAATTATCCAGCAGTAGAGTGTGCCTAGCAAATGTTTGCATAAAGAACGCTTCAGAATGGGAATTTCTTATGGTAAAGAAACATTTGTCTTGATTAAAGCAATACCAGTTAAAAACATCTGTGACTTTGATGACCTTTATCTCTGGATTCAGTTTACTGTGTAGACTGTGCTTCAGATGCCTAAATTCTTTACATCTTTCACAACAAATGTTGTTGGATGCCTCCAGTAGTCTTGGAGGCTACCCAAATTGGTCTTAGATTGGCTGTGACATGACCTAGAGAGATCCCCTGCAGTAAATTATCCTTCTAAGAGGAACCCAGCAGGTTTTGCTGAAGCGTCCTGCAGGGATGAAGAAGCATGAGAAGCATGCAGGAGAATGAGAAGCACTGATGCACAGGAAGACCATAAGGTGCTGAGGAGCCATGTTTGTGGCACAGGCAGCACTGGGGACCATGGTGCTCATGGGCGTGGGCATGACTAACCAGCAGATGCTTCTGGCCATTTCTGTGCCATGGTCTTTCCTAGTTGCAACTCCATTGCTGTAAATGAATTTGGAGCAATGTTGTGCTGTCTGTCATTATTTAGCTCAAAAGAACAAGCTGATAATTGTGTTAAATCAGTCCTGCAAATATTGAGGACTGATGGTCTCTGTTTTTCATCTTCCCACCTTCACAATCCCAGGACCTGTGTTTCTGTGAGGACTTCCTGAAGCCCTTAGAGCTGTCACCCAAGCTCAGTGCACCTGTGAAATACAGTTTTAATAATTTTGCCTGCTCTTTGATGCCATTGAAGGGTTTTTGTCTTGATGGCTCTGCTGTTGGCCGCTCTGTCTGCAGTCAGACCCATTTTTTGGGTGATGAAGCTGTCCAAGGACATGATGTGCTTCTGTGGGTTTTTTTTGTTTTCTGTAGGGTTCCAGGGCTGAGACCCTCCTTGGAAGGGAAGGGTCATCTAAGACCTTCCCCAACCTCTTTTTTCAAGTAGACACTTGATGTTTTTATGGTGAAAGTAACTGAGAGTTGGTGTGTTGGGAGTGTATGGTGGTTGTGTCGCTGGCCATCAACAGTCACCTTATCCATTTGCTCTGAAGTTGCCTTACTATGTGTGAATGCAAAAGCTGATCTATTGGGTCTTCCTTGCTTTAGCTGTCTGATTCAGTCATCCTTATAAAATACTGTTAGTCTAATTCCAGCAACATGCTTTTGCTCTCTTTCAGGGGTTTTCAGTGTTTCTATGCAGAAGAAAGGTCAAAAAGAGAAGGGGAGAGTGTGGGAGCTGAACCATGGTTGCAAGCCAAATGGGAGAAGTACATTTTGAGAAGGAATATTTAGGACAAGAAAAGGAATATTTAGGACAACAGTCTCAAGTGACACTTTCAGAAAACTACCTTTTTGACTCTTAAGTATTTTGGGCTGGAATTTAAGGACTGTAGGGAAAAAACTTAAGCGTGAGAAGTAGTGGCTGGTATGGTGGAAGTTAAGAAGGCTTTGTAAAGGAGCGTCTAAAACCAAAAGAAACTCACTACCTAAGAAAAAGCTAGAATACCATTTTACCTGTTAAAACCTTTCATTTTGACTTCCCATGGCTGGATTTAGTTCACTACAGTAATGCTTTTAAGTATATGTGAGTACAGCCTTATAAGAATGTTACAGCTAATCACCCAGTTTAGGTAGGACTTTCTGTCAGTATTGCTAATAGTAATGAAAACAGTGTTTTCACCATGCCTAAAACCCATGATTTTTCTAGGTTAGTGTGGAAATTGTTTCCATTGCCTCAGTGCTAGCAACTATAAATTGTGTTCTGAAAACATGTCCTTGAAATATCCTCAGTTCTACCTCGTTTTTCATGTTTAGTGTCCTCTGTTAGTCTTTCTTTCCCCCAATTCCCTGTTTTAGGAAAATTATTTATAACACTGTTGGAGCAGATATGTGTATAAGACTCAAGAGCACAGATATCGCCATATTCTTCTGCTCTCCATGTGCTTATTTTCTATTGCAATGCCCAGAGCATGTTAGGATATTATATTATTTTTCATGTTGTAATTAAGTTCTTCCTGGGTGGATGTGGGTTGGTTTTTTTGGGGTTTTTTTTCCAATCTTAGCTGTAATAATCCTCTTTGTTCTGAAAGTGTAGTGTGACAATTTGTGGTGCTTCGAGAAGGGATTGGAGCCTTATATCTGTTCATCTATATGAACTTCATGCACTGTGTTTTGAGAGAAATCACAGTAGACCCAAACTTTTGAGAGCTCTTCAGGATTCCAGATGGAGGCCTTTTCCATGTGACCAATCTTCTAATGCAAGCAGAATCCCCATAATCAGAAAATTGGAGCTGTTCTCAGGTCCTTATGTTGGCCTCTAAAAGGCATAATTAACAGCTTCTGCAAATCTTGCCTCTCTTCCAATTCAGCCCATTAAACCTTGATACTTCCCCCCATTTTTTCTTTAGTCTTTTCTGTCTAGGAATTACCAATACTGGGTTGTTCCTTCTCCCTGCACCCAAAGGAAGCTAAGAAGAATTATGTTTAGGGAAAGGGGAATGATTACGTCACCTACATCCATGTTTCAACTCCTGTGCGATTCCCCTGGGGGACAGACTTAGTATTGAAGTGAGTAGAAGCTGCGACAGTACAAGGGCATTTTCTACTTTGGTGACTTATGTAGGCACCCAAATAAGTGTTGAGAAGACTAATTTCAAGTAAGCCTTGCAAAAGCAGCACTGGGGACAAAATTTTGTCTCCCTCTGAAAGTTCTGTCTTGCCCTGGAGACTTATGGCCCAAATGAGTTGTTTGAAGTGCATTTTTAGGAAGATGCACAGCCTGATTTCTGATGACTGAATAGGAAGTGCATGGGATTAATGTAAATCTAGGGAAAGGATTGCAGTGTGCTGTGAACATATCCATCTCTGCACAAAGAGTAGAGGCTGGGACGTTTAAAGCAGCGCTTCTGACCTTGGGGATAAGTCTTTTTTTTTCTTGTTTCCCATCTTTTTGTCAGTTCAGCCTGATTTTACTGTCTTTTGGGGTAAAGTGTACCAAATGGCACAGAGATTTCATAACCTTATACAGAGCATATCAGTATTGCTATATTACACATAATAGTATACTTGGCACTTGGTTTTTGCATACCCATCTGTGTGTCTTTCCTAATGCTAGCTATCAGCTGAGGGTCCAAGAGCATTCTTGCCTTTTTGTGGACATTTACATTCATGAAAGTATTAACAATAAGAAGGGAAGGGGGAAGAGCAATTGAAAAATGAGGTTTGCAATCAGTAGGTGAACCAACCAATCCTGGAATTTGCTGAAGCTCCTGGGATATGGCCTGACCTGCTCTCATGCACGTGCTCCCCATGCAGCAGCACACAAACATTGGGTGCAGCATGGGCAGCCTGGGTGGCTAATATTTATTGAAAATTAACAGCCTGTGAAATTACTGTGACAACACAGCATTATGGAAAGACTGTGGAGACACCCAAGGGCAGCTGCTGGGACGATGTTCCTTCGGAAATGAGTGATTTGCTGCTGAAGAGCAGTCTGCCTTGTTTGTGAATGATGTCCTCAGTGCTGCCCAAGCAGGAAGATCCACTATGCTGGCTGCTCATGTTGTAGCAGGATGGAGTTGACAAGTTAAGTGCTTCCCTTGGAGGTTTTACAATAGGGCTTTCAAGTGCTGCCCAAAAATGCCGAATTAGTGACTTGATAGTTCTGCTTACTGCATTATGGAAAACCACATTGACGTTCATTTGATTGCTTCTTACCTGTCCTTAAACCTGAATTTTTCAACATTTATAGATCAAAACTGGGGGAGAAGGAAGGATGCAAACTCTCTCAGATTCTAGTGCAGTCCAGAAACTTCCCTTGGTTGAATAATTTTAAAAAGGTATACACAGATACAAAAGCAACCCTTTGCAACTGTGCATTTTATGACTCTATAATAAAGCCTGAGCTGAACTGGAAATCAACCACTTTTTTCTTAACACAAGCAGTTATCCTCTTGAGTTTGAGAGTTTATAAGTCACAGTAAGTAGCTGTGCTGACCTGAGCCATTGTCATGTTGCCAGTCTGTTGCGTAGGCATATTCTGGAGCTTGTTGGCAGATGGGGTCAAATTAAAAAATGGATGTAGGCATCTACAAAGGAATGTGGATTTCAACCGTGGAAGGCTATCCACTATTTCCCACACTTTATCTATGTAGCAGTGTCATATTCTAAAGGTACCAGATCTTGTTAGGTACCTCTGTCTTTAACTGATGGGAGAATGGGAAGTGCTGCTTTGGGAACACAATTGAAGGAATTTGGATTCTCTAATTGTATTTCTCTCCTTAATATGTTGGGATTTTTTATCTATTTAAAATTGGCAGATTTCGTCAATTTTGTATTAGATTTGCCCCATAAATAGCTCCCTCTTCTGTACTGCTGTACTGTCTAAATAGCAAGTCACTCCAACTTGCAAGGACTGTGGGAATTGCTAGAACTGTGGGTAGCAGTAATATCTTTTCAAGAAGGTCTGCTTTACCAACCCCAACTTTTTTCCTCTTTTCGTTATTTTGGTACGAGTGGTTATTCTGGAAATGTTTGGCTCCTTTTGGCCATCTTGTAACTGCACAGGAAGCATTGGGTGTATTTTTTTCATTTTTGCCTGTCCTTGGAAAAAGTCTGCATCAGCAAAAGCACATTGCAGGTAACTAATACCTTTGGATATTTGCAATTGGTGAGTGCCACAGAAAGTCTGCAGCTGAGCTACTGGATGGAAGAATAGCTTGCTTAAAAAAAAAAAAATTTTTTTTAATCTACAGAGCTGTGTTTCTCATTTATTTAGGTCATCTGTTACAGGGAGTGGGGGAACTATTACTCCTGCTATCTTCATGCTGCTTGTGATTTATTTTCAACTTAAGTATCATGCTGACATCACATAGGACATTTACAGTTTTGAACTGAGATCCCTCTCTACCTGCTTGGTGGTAATGCCCTGTCAATTCCTAATGGCAATTAATGCTGTTTCCCCAAAATTACTTCTGCAGAAATAAAGTGTAATTGCAAAGTAGTTGCCCATTACAGTGATTTATCTTGTCACTGACTGATTTGTTATTTAACTCTAAATCATTCTATTGATGTCTTTGGAAAGTGACTACGTGACCTAAGTAAAAATGTTAAACTTATTAATCATGGTAAGTTTTCTCTGCTGGCTTTACCATATACATGAATTATGTAGCTTGTAAAATAGGCTGTTTATTATGCTAGGAAGATACAGTGCTGTGCTACAGGCAGCACATAGTTTTAGTTTTATAAGACTTGAAAATAAAAAGTTCAATAGATAAAAAGGTTAAGTATAAGTTACTTGGTTCATTTTTTATAGAGTCCCTTTGAAGATGCAGATGCCATGTCCATGGTGAATAGTATTGTTGTAATTAATTTCCAAACCCTGAAGTTCTTATTAAGTTGCAACTGAGAGGAGAATCACCTCTTTTCCCCGAAAACCCCATGGGTGATGGATTGCAACAGTTTAAAGCTTTCTGAACTTTATAGATTCCAAAATTTTTACAAGTTTATTATATTTAATAGAAGAAAATCCCTTTATTATCTACTGGATTAATTTATATTTCTGATGGAAAGCAATATGACTAATAACACTAACTCCTCTCTTTGCTGCAGAAGTAATAACTGTCCAGATCACGCCAGTCTTGACTGAGTTGTGGTGCTTCTCACGGAAGTAGGGAGAGGAAGAAAAAGATCTGGAATGTTTCTATAGAAAGAAAAGTAAGAGAAGGAGAGGGAATACAGCTCTGTTTGTGATGAGTTGCTTGAGATGCCAGAAACAAGCAAAAGAACATAGCAGATGCCAGGAGGAAGAGTGGCTATGTTGTAGAGGAGGACCTGAAGGATAGGGTCTTCCTTGTGTCTCTGTACTCCAAGATAGTGTTGAGCTATGAGTAAAGAGGAGTCAACTCAATTTTAAATCAATTTTTCCTTCAGTTGGAGTGTTTACTGGATCTAACGGGGAAAGATGAGCTCAAACCAGTTTATTTTGTATGTAGCAGTGCTTTGTGCAATTCTCTCCGTTGCAATTCATGTTCCTCTTGGCAGGAATAGATGTGATACCTGTGTTTCAAGTGAGGCAGTCTCAAGACAGGCACCTTGACAAAACTGAGGGACAAAAGTCAAAATGCATCAGACCTTCACTTCTTGAACCAAGCAACCTGGAAACAGAAAACTTGGGCACTTGCCAAAACTGGCAAGCAGAATCATTTTAGCCAAAATACTGTTGTTAAAAAAAAAAAATAGAGCAAAATTCTTGATGCTGATTAAAAGCAACCCCCAGGTGACGAAATCACTACATTTTCCCATGCAGTAAGAGTTGCCCCCAACACTTCTCTTGCTGCATTGCAACAGGAAGGAACATGACACCATACCCAGAGTAATATTTCTTTGATTTCCATGTCTGATGAGGACATCTAAAAACAGGCCAAAACTTGGGCATTATCAAATTGGTATTGATTACTCACCTATTTATATGTTGCATTGCTAGAGAATCTGAACATTTTATTTACAAGACTGTCCACATCCTCTTTCTCCTGCCAGTTCTCTGTGTTGCTGCAAGCAATAAAAAGATGCTCTGATTTCGGTCTTGAAGACATACGTGTGTGTTAATATCCTGTTGAATAAAAATGCAGCTCTATATAACTCTTTCTAATTTCCTTCTATGTGTAATGCCCAAAATATTCATTATACGATCTCATTTTGTTTTATTACTTTACTCTTTTTAATTTTTATTTTATTCATAATAAAAAACATAGGATAAGCAGAAAAGATGAAGATCAAATACAAGACTGCCAACAGATAAAGAACATTGTAACATGAAATAGGAAATTTCATGCTATTAATATTCAACTGTGTGGAAAGCAGGTTGGTCAGGGGAGACAAATCAAAAAGATGTGGGATGAGTACCAGGCTTGGAAAAGATTCTTTTGCCTGAAAAGGAGTCTGAATCATGTGGTGGTCCTCTAAGCAGCAAAATAGCTGGGAGTGTTGAAATTTACTGACATGTATCTTCACTGTGGGAATCCTTTCTGTTTCTTAACTGGGATAACAGATGAATAAACCTTTTGCTTTTAAAGAAAAAAACACTTGAGGAATTTGGCTTCTTGGTCTCCTGTCCTTCTGCAGATCTGGGAGAGTGGGGTTATCCCTAGACAAGGTTCACGAACTGTCTTGTCTCATTCCTCACTTATAAACAATATTCCATATGGGATGTGCTGTGTGCAGAGTGTGCATATTAAACTGTCAGCTCCTATTTGATCCAAACAGGTGCCAGCCTGTGATGTAGCTGAATGGAGAAGCCAAGCTGTATCTCAACTTGAACATCAGCACTGGGAGGGGCTTGGAGCAGGGCATGGCTGGGTTTTGTCTGAAGGAAAGCTGTGAATGTTTGATGAGGGAGGAAATAATTATTTAGGTTTTGCGTTACATAATGCAGTTTGTGAGTTGGACAAGGATGATATGAAAGCACAAGAGACACAGTCTCCAAATTCCTGCTTCTTTCTGAGTTGCAACATGTTCCATAAGCACAAAACTACTCACCTATCTGTGCGTTTAGTGACACTTGCAGAGACTTTTGACAGGAGGTCGTTAAGCCTTGATGCCCAGGTCTACGTTTCAAGCAGTAGCCATTTCAGGGATTTCAGTTTTTTAAAGTAGCACTGTCTTATTTATTGAATTCAGAACCATTGTTCAGGATGTTACGGGGTTATTAATAGCTCTTGTGGTTTCTGGCATTTAACATTGGATAGGTCATGGCTGAGGAAGTATTTTCTTGTTGTCTGTCTGTAATGTGTGTGTGAACTTTTGCCCAATCAGGGTCTCTCCAGAACTGATGCTCCCTGCTCCTTGGGGTTCCTTATGGTTGCCTCATCAGCAGTGGATGGTACTGTCCTGATTGACTGGGTTCAGACAAGCTCTTGGCTATGCATCTGCTTTGCTAAGACCACTGAAGTCGAAGTCCAGCAGTAGGTGCAGAGCACAATGGCAGTGAAAGACTGAAGGACATTGAGACGGGTATTTTCACAGACTATTTGGCATGCTGTAATCCAGTTTTGTACTTTAGTAGTTCATTTCATTAGCTTGGCACTCCCTGTCTAAATATAAAAAATGCATGCTGAAAAATCGATTACTGTCACTTGTCAGTGTGCCTCATTTACCCTGCCTCAAATGCCTGGGGATAATTGGCAACAGTGGAAAAGTTAGCAGCCTCCAACTGTCAGCAAGGTTGCAAAGGCACAAAACAGGCTTTCCTATCATGACATTGGCATGTTGGCTTTGTAAGGGTTTTGAAGCTGGGTTTGGAAGGGTGGTTCCCATTGCAAGCTTATTCTTGCTCAGAAAAGCCTCCCCTCTCTGAATTGCTCTCTGGGACAGACCGTTCTGTTTTCCCAGCTCTGCAAACCTGTCTGTAAACAGCTTTCTGTGAGTCAGTTTAAAGAGATGAAAGTCCTACTTAGGGAAGAAACTGTCTTGGGGCTTATACCTCTGAAATAAGTCCGCATATCTAAATTTTCAAATTGGTTCCTCAGCTTGCTCTTGCGCTGAAGTTTGCATGGAGTCCCAGGAAGTTTTCCTCAGGGGAGGTAAAACTTGTGAGCTTATACTTCTTGGGAAACATTGGAGAGATGGATGTACTGGAATTGTACTACAGCCTTTCTAGTTGGAGATGTGGCTTTGGAAATTACTCCTGACAAAGATTATAATATCTCTGGAGTGCCTTGTGTTTTAATCCTTGTAATCTGTAATATTTTCAGACACTGCATATTGATCAATTTTTTTTTCTTTGGGGTTGTTAAGAATAATAAGCACCATTAAAATCTTAATAGAGGGCATCTCTGCTGAATTGCTATGGGGTTTTTTTCCTAGTTAATCACTAGTAAGTCTCAGGGTGTAAGTGGGTGGTCCTCCATATCATCAGTTACTACAGCTCTGTGGACCAAACCTTGAAGTCTTGCAGTTTAAAGTATATTACTTGATGGAGCAGCTGCGCTTTTGCACTGTCATTTTGAATGATATTCCGTAATAGTATTTAATGTGATGTTAACTTACAGAAGCATGACTTAACACTAGAAATGAAATTTTTTGACATTTATCTGTTGTTCACTATGGTTGAAATGCAGTTTGGCATCCTTTTTAAGTAACACTGCATCTAGCACAGATAACATGCTTGGAACGTAATGAGCTGTCAAAAGATTATAGCAACAGAAAGGTCGAATAATCACTTAAACATGGTTAAAATATAATTCTTGAAAACACTGTTGGGCTGCCTCTTCGTTGCATTTAGTTAAAATATTTAAAGAAATCCTCCAACTCCTATAATTCTGTTTTCCTGAGATAAACACAACGGAAAGAGATAACAGAGAAAAAAGAAAACCTCTTATGTTTTAGCATCATTTTAGAGAAATAAAACTAAGCATCCTGACTTGACAGGAAGGCACTCTGAACATATTTTGCAAGCATGTTTGTCTCTCAGTGCAAATTAAATACTAATTGCCTGTTATGTGATGTGTTGAAATTAGCTCTTTCTTATCATAGCTTGAGACATCTTTGCCTCCTACTTCTTAAGGAGGTCAGGGCTTCAGCCTCCTCTGGAATCCCAAATGAGATTTGTTAGTCAGGCATAGCAAAATCTAATCTCGTCCAGAGAAAAAGAGAAAAACAGACCAGAAAATGATCTGATTTTCCGATTTCATGGCCAAGGTTACCCCGGAAAGTGGCATTTAAAGCCCGTAACTAAGGTGGCATGCCAAACTAAGCGCTAATAACAGAGCAACCGTGTGGAAAGATATCGCTTTAACAATTTTACAGTTGCTAAGTGTGAAAACTGTAGTGTGGGCAAGCTCCTGGAATCTGTGGCAATTGGTTCAAAGAGCAGAAATGGATGCTCGGTGAGAAAACACTCTCAGCCCCTGTAACTCTTAAACACCGGTGAGGTCGGCTCCTGCTTTTGCTGTTCAAACATAAGGCTGAACAGCTTCATTAAAGAGATTTTTTTTTCTTTGAGAATAAAAAAAAAAGTAGCAACAACACCACTTATTGTTGGTTGGTGGCTTGATAGGATGGTGTTATCAATGTGATCTTGTGTCTTATACACCTGAAAGAAAGGGGATTAGGTGGCTGCACTTGAAAGATGATGCATTTTTGCTTGTTCTATTTGCTGTTCTGCTTTTGCTTCACAGATACACAAGCTTCTCATGCATGTGCATGTGTGCATGCTTGCCTCCCTTGAGCTATGCCTGTGCACAGCTTTATTCTCTGAAAATACCTCCCTGGTGCAAGACATTAGGAGCTATGCATACATGTCTCTGGGATGGGAACCGTGAGGTGACGTGTCAGGAAGTATTGAGGGAGCAGATTGAAAGGAAGCATGTGTTCATGTTTGTGAACTTATCTCTGGACTAATTTGCTCGAGAGGTGGTAAGACACTTTAGAAGAGTAATCTGTTGAATGAGTTTGTACATCAAAGGCTGGCTACTATCTAGCCAGATATTAAACCAGCCAAAGGCCACTGCATGTCTTCTATAAATTATAAGCCAACCCTCTAATCCTAGCACAGTAAAGCACTCATACCATGGCCTGGATGTTGTGAGGGCTCCAATTCCCTTTGTAAAACCGTGTTGTCAGACCTCCCTTCTCTGGCAGCGGAGTTGGCACTTGCCATCTTATGCAGCAGGTGCATTATCCCAGGCACATGTGTGGTGACAGACCCAGTCCACCAGAGATGGCTGGGCAGCCAAGGCTCTGCAGCAGCAGGAGGCTGCTGGAACTGAAGGAGCTTTGCAGTGTTCCTGATGGCCCTCAGGGAAACATGTCTGAGAGGAGAGTTGTCTACTGCATGAAGAGATGTTCTCACCTCCAGTGGCTTCAGGGTGCCTGAACTTGGATGAAGGCACTTTGGGCCAGGCTGCAGTAGTGCTGTGGGTTTATGGGCTGTCTCTAAAAGGCTCTGGGTGAGAAACTGCCATCCATGTTAGGTAGGTGCCCAGAAGCGCTGATTGCAATAGTCCTTTCTGTGAACCCTGGGGAGCCTGAGATGATTCCTCCTCCTGGCTGATCCACTATCAGAGTCCTTGCAGCTGAGGCCTTTTGAGTGCCTCAGTGAGGCTGCAGGGATCAAGCTTTAGGTAGCTGTTAGTTAAGGTTGTGGCTCTTAATGAGCTATCATTAGTGAGGCTTGGGAAATTACCCCACTTGCTCTTGGGTTGGGGGTGGGAATGTTAAGCCTTATCTGTTTGAAAGCATATTTAAAACCTGCCATTGAAGAATTTGTCCTAGCCTGTGTGAAGCACAGTTAGGGAACTCTTTGTGGCCAGTGTATGTTTTGTGAAGACTTAGTCATTTTTTTCCCCCTGTGTATTTCTACTGTTGTAAGCGTTGAGGTTCTGTGTGTCTTTTTCACCTTGCTGGTTTTAACTCTTGCCTTTTAAAAGTAAAGATTCCTGTGTGATAGCACTAGGGAGGCAAAATGTGTTGGTTGTTGGCTGGGCTGCAATAAGCTATTTTTGCACAAATTTCTTTTGTCACCTCATGTTGTTGTCAGTATGTCATGTTTCCAGAAGCAGAAGCCTAAAGCAGCTTATATTTAGCACTCTCCAGAGAGAGACTGGAGCCTGACATACTCATGTGGAGTAACGATCTCTCATCTTTCAGGGGCAACCGATTTATGCAGGCAATGAGCATTTGGGTAGGTGAAAGCCTCACTTGTTGGGTGGGAGTGAACAAATGCTTCAGCACAGGCTTCTGCCATGGCTGCGCAGCCTGACAGCAAGCGCTCGGAGCTGGCTGGCTTGGCCTAAGGATTATGAGGTAATATTTCTCTTTTGGTTTTCAGAAGAAAGCTTAGAAAGGATCAGAGGACTGAAGAGCAGAGAGGACTTCCACTGTTCTTGTGCTAGTCCTTGTCTGTCATAAGCACTAAATCATATAATCCTGTCCATAAACTCATTTTAACCTCTTTACTGCACCACCTGCTCCAGGTAAACTGGAGACCTGGTTTAACCTTATTTGGAAGCAAAAGACTGAAGTTTAGACTTTCTCCATATGGAGACTCCTGGTGAAATGAAAGAAAATTAAGGGAAATGCTGATTCAGCTCTTTCTGTAGATCCCTGTATCACCAACCTCTCCATTTTGAAAGAATTTTGAATGTGTTGCTGCTGCCGGCATGCCAAAAGGAGAAGACTTTACAGAGAAATTATGCATGTGCAGAGCTTAAGCCTCTGCTTTCAGGGGCTATGTTACCTGCTTGAAATGGGGGAAATAAAACAATCCCAAAGTGTGTCTTTGCAGCCCATTCCTACCAGCTCCTCCAGGCATGCTGAGGCTTTATAAAGAGACTGGGAGAGACTGAGAAAAGCTATCTCCCTTTGGGGAGCAGCCTGAGCAGCTTCTGACATACGGAGCAGCAGCATCCTGCTGCCAGCAGGCATGATGTGGCAAGGCATTGGGCCCTGGCTGGGATTTTTGGGGTTGGGTGGTTTAGGCTTTCCTTTCCTCTTTCCTCTTTCCTCTTTCCTCTTTCCTCTTTCCTCTCCCCCCCCAACACAAGGGAATTGAAGGTATTTGCAATCAGGCTGTATTGTAGTTGTAATCTATAACAACTGTGGACATAGATTTGTCAGTTCCTCCATATTTATCTTCTTAAACAAAAGAATTGTTTAGAGCTGGCTCAGCCTAAAGATGCTAGAAAGACTGTTGTTGTTTCAATGGGTTTGGCTTCAGAAGAAGGATACTGAATAGGATATTCTGATACTACTGATACAAGATAACTCTTCATGGATACTTAAAACCACATCCACTAGCATGTACTGCAAGTTTTTTGTGGTGCCTAGATTGTACAATATATATTTACCAACATAACTCTGGTTTATCACACATTTTTAAACTTTAACCCTTCATTCATGTGCTTTACTGCATCAACCATGTTTCTTGCAGCCAGAGATATTTGTATACCTGCCTCTCTACTTCCTAAATGAACGGATGTGACCTCACACATTTAAAGTGACACACGTGAGATATTTCTGGGTTTATCAGTAACAGAGAGCAAGAACTGCTTACATTTCTATCTAACCTTTTTGGGTCTGGAGGAGTAGACTTGGGGATGGGTATCACCATACTCAGTGATTCAATCTGTCACAAGCCTGAGCCTGAGATATCACTGCTGGCTGACTGCTGGTATCTCTGTGAGTGGCAAGGCAGCTGTTAAAGGCTGTATTTTTATATCTCTATCCACCTTCTAAAATGTAAGGGAAGGTGAAATGGGGAGGAAATGACTGGAGCAGGAAGAGGTTCCAGCCTTGGCACAAGTCAAGCGTGCATTGTGTTCAGCCCTTACTTGAACTGGAGAGAGGTTGGGGGAATGATGCCATTTCTGGAAGACATCATTTCACTGTCAGTTTTCTGAGGCTTTGAAAAAAGGAAGGAGCCCAGGCTACTTACTTCCTTCTCCAATAAAGAAGTAGCACAGCCCTTCTGGACTTTTTACAGCCAGGCAAAGTAATTCCTCCGGGTTGTCTCCACTTCTGAACTCGTGGCTAATCTAGTAAATAATGAGCCTCTCTTTTTAAAAAAAACCTTCAAATAATGAAGTATTAGCTCCTAAACAACGTAGGGAAGCAGCATGTGGTATGTCTGTTAAGCCATATGCACTCAAATTCAATGTAGCAACAGAAAAATGACAGGGTGAACATTAATTAAGAAGCCCAATGATAATAAGAACTGACTCCTGTAGAGATGATTGGTACTTGAAATACAGTTTGATTTTTAAAAAAGAAAAGGAGGAAAGAAAAGTCTAATTGGCAAAAGCTGAACTTTGCGTGTTTAAAAAAAAAAAACCCACAACAAAAAAACCAAACAAACAAAAAACAAACAAACAAAAAAAAACCAAACAAAAAAAAGGAAACAGCCCACAAAACAAGATAAAACCCACAGAAATACCCCAGCATATGACATTTGAATAATATTTCATAACTAGGCAAGAGGTGAAGATCTAAATATGGATAACCTGGTTGATAAACAGTTATTGTGCCACGGTGCTCTGTAGTGATGGTGTGGATTTAGTACTGTGGATAGAATAAAAGGATTTCAGACATGAGGTCAAGACTGGATGGATTCCTGTATGGGATAGATTGTATTCTCTTGGCCATTTCTGCAAACCCGACCGGCAGGAAACCTCCCTGGACTAAGAAAGAAAAAACTACCAGTCTCAATTTAGATCATCTGGGCTAGAAAAGAGAGTGAACTTCATTGGTGAACATTAGCAGGCTTGCAAAAAAGTGAAGAATTTGCCCTGGTATCTTTGCTGCAATTTGATGTCCAGTTGTAGCAGAGTTAAGTGGAGGATGCTGTCTTGTTTGTGATGAAGAAGGTTAATTTATGCCTTGTAAGCTGTTCTTATGATTTGGCTTTGTTTCAATCCTTGTCCCATTCTCTCTTCCCATTTGTTCCCTGGGGCATTTTGACCAAAAGTCCAAGATCCTGCTATAAGTTTGCCTAAATAAACAGCCAAGGTGCTGTATGGGAAGTATGCAACTAAATGTTTTAAGAGTATATGAAGTATGTGCATCATAAGCAAAGCTTCTTGCTGTGAACATTGGTACGGCGACTACTAAGTGTTTTCCATGAATGTTTCTGAATTAAATTAGAAACTTTTAAAATTCTTCTCATAACTTTGACTAAGATAGCCTTTTATGGAATGAAAATACCTGGGTTTTGGACAAGAAGTGCAAATTATTTAAACACATTAATCATTTAGCAATTCTTAGAGGAAAGATCATTTAGAAAAAATCGTTTCCAATGGAAACCTTTTTAACAACCATAATTAAAGGTGTATCTCACTACTTTGCTGTAAAGAAATCCAGATGATGAGCAACTGGAGTGTGTCTGAGTTCCCCCAGTATCCATTGGTCCTCTTGGCAAAATAAATTCATGGGTTCTAGTAACTGTTTAGTAAAAGTCTAGCAATTTTACAGATGTGTTTGAGACCATTTATGCCTGCATTTCCCCCACATGGAAAACCCTTCTGTACTTAGCAAGTCCTTTTTTCCATGTGTTTCTTCATGAAAAATTGTCAGTCTTGGTTTCTACCAAAACCAGGAACAAAAGGTAGGAAACAAAACCATCTCCTCTTCCGGCACAACTAGATACAGAAAGCTGTAGCTAACATTTTGAATGGGAAAGAAATGGTATCTGTTGCATATATTTTAACATGTGCATATATACTTGTATATACACTTGTGCTTTTGTGTAGGTATTCTGATTTTTAAAGGGAGGAATCCTGATGGTAAAATGAACACTGGAGAAAAATAAAACAGATTTTTTTTTTCTCTTCCATTGGACTAGCTGAGTCTTAGTTAATGTAAATCTATGTTATGAGGCCACAAGTCTGAGAGAGATGCTTTTGCTTTGTGGAGTCAGTGTAGTGCACCAAACTCAAAGAAAAAAACTCAAAGAAAAAAAACCTCAAAGAAAAAAAAAACAAGAGAGAAAATAAAAATATTTTTAAATAGTCTCTGTGTGTAAATGCTGAAGCAGCTCTCTTTTAGATCCCAAAGATACCAGGATGCACATTTCTGGTGCTAAAGGATGTAGTTTTTCCAGCCCACAGCAGAGAGCAAATGCTGCTTTTATGTTCATGGGAACAGTAGCGGTCATCTTCCCACATATGAACAGCATCAAAGGAGCCTCTGGTTTATGATAGTCTGAGTCCTGATGCTTGGAGATGTGCAGGATGCATGCAAACTGCAGCTTGCCTTGAGATACAGGTGTGTCTGCTTGCTCCTGAAAGGTTAATGTGTTGATCTCAAAGGCAGAGTTGTCTTGTTAAGTAGCCTACACTGATGGCCAGGAGGTCTGTCTTATTCAGTAGGACTCTGTTCAGTGCATGTGTGATACAGAGATGGCCCACATATTGGTATTCAGACTAGGAGCTGAACTGAATAGGCTCAAGGGATTAAGCCAGCCTCTCTCATTGCATTGCACTTATGAGAGCTGGCCAAAAACTGAGGTCTTGGATTGTTGTCAGCTTTGTTTTGTTGTCTCTCCTCTCATCTCTCCCTAGTTGTGCAGCTGTTGATAAGTACAGCCCTTCCAGGTCCTATAATGGAGAAATCAAAAGGAATCTGCAGATATGTTTCAAACCTGACATGATTGCAGCAAAACCATACAATGAACCCAAAATGACTTGTTCTTGTCTGCTGTTTGCTGCAGCCGCCACCTTACCAAACATTGTGAGCCACTGAGTTATGGACTGCTAACTGCCACAGTTGTCATTATTAATCTTATTTCACATTCTGTGATTTCCACTGCCACAAGTGTTGTTTCCGTTTCACTCCCCAGAAATTAACAGAGTAGGCAGTTTTTGAAGGGTTTTGGCTTTGCTTCCAGCGGTAGGTTTGAATACATGAAAATAGTCTTCTTGAGTTGTAGAAAAATACACGCCCAGCAGTCTGCTGGAGTTACTGAGGATAAATCACTATATGATTTATCCCTGCCCAGAAGGCTTACCTATTAGTCAGGTAAGTGGATTTGCCTTGAAAACATCCAGCAAATTCAACTGTTGATGGTTGAAGC
The DNA here is from genome assembly GCF_009829145.1 of Chiroxiphia lanceolata. NCBI lineage: Eukaryota > Metazoa > Chordata > Aves > Passeriformes > Pipridae > Chiroxiphia > Chiroxiphia lanceolata. The sequence continues at coordinate 46,950,710 of NC_045640.1, read as the reverse complement.
AAATCCGTACACCTACAGGAGGACTCTTCTGCTTTATTCACCTCGAAGCAAAGTCGAAAGATTAAAAAGGGTCAGAAATGCATTTGACATCTGTGGCACAAACACACTCAAATCTTCATCTTGGGAGAGGGAGGGCCTTCAGGTAATGGGATTTGGGAAGTTTCTGTCCTCTTTAAGACCTTGTTAGGGGATGTGATTGCCTTGCCACCTACTAGCAGGCCAATAATGAGACTTTTGATGGCTGTCACTCAGCAGGGAAGTGAATGAAGTTAGATGATGGTGATAAATTGCTTGCCATGTTGGCTGCAGAAGGGGTTAGGACAGGGCAATTGTCTGCCTGAAGCAATGTGGAGCAGGTGCACTCACACCTTTGCTCAGTAATGGAAAGTGCATTATATTAGACTTAATCTGTGCATGCATGTGAGAGCGAGTGCTGCTAGGTATTGTGGGGCTATTGTTGTCATAAAATCCTTAAAAAGCAGGAAAAAAGCTAGCTTGTAAGCAGAAATATCTTAATTTGTCTGACAAGATCAGTAGACTTCCAGAGAGCACCATTGCTGTGTTATGTAGGGCCAGCAAGTTCCTGACCCTCTATTTCCTTTTAATCCACTTATTTTTTTTCTCCCGTTTTCTCTGTGCAAAGTTCTTTTGGCCCCTTCCAGAAAATGCCCCACACCTTTTCATCATGACTTTCATTCTCTCTCACTATGGATTTCTTGCTCTCTGCAGTGGCTCCTTGCCTGTGAGACTGTACCATAGCTGCCTTTTGCCCTGGTCACATGAAGGGTAAGGATGCTGTCTGGTGTTGCTCAGGATGGGGTGGTGCTCCAGGGGAAAACATCGAGAAAAGGGTATTCCCCTAAGGATGTAAAGTGGACATAGTGGAGAAAAGCTTACCAGAGATGGTCCAGAAAAATGATGCAGCTGTGTAAAGAAAATACATCTGGACCTTTCCAAGGGGAACTATTCTTGGGGCTAGAGTTGGAGGATAAGCTAAACTTTTCCTGACTGAATCTCTCATATCAGTAGGATCTTGTTTGCTTCCCTACTTTCATTGCTGGAGACAAGTTAAAGAACAGATTATTTCCCAGGTCCCCAGTTGCTGAAATGTGGCAAGTGGAGTCTTTGAGCTATATTCGTACCACAATCAAGATTATCTGGGCAAATGCCCTCCTTACTTTGGGTGTTGTCTGTAGTGCAAAGAATGTAAATGTTCATTTGTTTTCAATTCAGTTTTGAGCAAAATTAATCCTGAGTCAAACAAAATTGTAGTGCAAACCCTAAACCAGCAAATTTTCTTCCAGACTTTCATGCTGACTCCTTAGAAATAGCCGCTCAGCTGTCTGCATTACTATGTAGTTACACAAGTCCGATTAATCTTGTTTTGCTAACTAAATCCTTGTCAGTCGTTTTGAATTTGTAGAGTTAGGTTTCCAAGAGAAGCAATCTAAAGTTAGGTTTCTAAACCTGTATTCAGGCATATAAGTGAAAGATGTGTAATTAAACCTCTATCCTATTGAAGCTAACGGTGACCTCCTGGTTTTCTAGGAGTGTTATTAAGTCCCTAGGAGTGTCTAGGCTCTTACACTCACAGTACAAGACAAAAATACACACTCATTTCTTGACTAAGTGTAGGACTTCCTAAAACAGTCATTGGTACTAGGAGTGATTTGAATGTTGGTTTCCAAATTGTTGAAGATGGGGCTTTTATGATTGGACACGCAGGACTTCTGAAAACCCACTTCTGGCTTAGAGAATTTTTACCTAACATCTTGCTGGAGTAAATGAATATCTGCAAAGGGTGCTAAGTGTTTGCTAAATTGGAACTTTTTTGTTTTTAGAAGCCAAATGTTGCCATTTTCCCTCTAGGAGGGAGTGACCTCTAGTAGCAGCTCAGAAACAACCCCTCACTATCCACAGTGATCCAGAGAAATTTGCTGGACTTGGTTATGGGGAAAAAAAATGCCTGCTTGAGCGAGATCTTTGATTAAATTTGAATTTGTAGCGTGGGATAAAAAATGTCTCTCTTCATAAGGGGTGTACTTTATGAATCAATTTTCTCTGATGATGGTTGATGGAGGCTTTATACAGAGCGTATGCTTGGAATTTAGCTTAGCACAGACACAGCTGCAAAATTTCTGCCCAGCAGCAGAAATTTCCTCATGTCTTTCTTTCCTAAAATCATTATGGGAACATGTACATGCCTTCATACCTCAACAGCAAATGCTTGCATGGAGAGGAGGTGACAAATACAATTCCTTCCCCCAGGTTGCTCTTAAGAATATTAATTGCCTGTAAAGCTAGAGGAAAATAATGGAGAGGGTGAAAAGAGAAGGGAGAGCCCAGGAGGGATTCTGAGATCCAAACACCTGCACAGTATGGGGTTGAGCTGAAGGCACTCTCAGATCAAAAGTAATCACACTGCCATGAAACCCACAGGTAAACAGCGGTGTCCTAATAACAAATGTTGTCACTGTACAACAAAAAAAAAGGGTTTTCTATGCATATGCCTGGCTAGGACACTCACATGCCTGCAGCCTCTCACTTTCTCAGTTAATCCGAGTGCCAGCAGGCCAGAACCCAATTTGGGGCTCACCTAGGGACTGGGGGGTGCAGGGACTCCAGCATTGGTGGGGATTGCAGGCATAGAAGCCTGTTCTGCAGTTAGCACTACATGTGTCTTGAGATGTACCTTACGAGAATCAGTTGATCTAGTAACACAGTCAAAGAGTCAGGATTTAAAAAATACTTAGCTTTCTGAATTACAAATTGCAGTGAATTTTTCTTTAGAGCAGGTGTTCTTACGGTGTGAGAGGATCTAGATGGAGCAGCAACACAAAATCTTACAGTGCATGCAGACCAGCACAATTTCCCATGCATATGGATGAAAAGAGAGGAACTATTTGTATTTTCCCCGAAATGCTCTACCAATGTCTGATATATTACCGCAGGTCTTCCAGCAGAATAACAAAGAAAACAATAGTTTTCCTCTGTGGTCTCATCGACTCTCTTTAAGAGTTCTGGCTTGGTATTAACAAGTAAACAATGTTTGCTTCTGCTAGACTGCCTTATGCTACAGAGATAAAATAAAATTACCAGGAAGAGAAGGTTTTATAAATGAGTTACTGGGGTTTTTTTACTTTCTGAAAACAACCCAAACCAAATGCTGCCAATAGAAAGGAACAAGGGAAGAAGTCAGTGAAGGAGGAGGTGATTGGATATATATTTACTGCATTTGTAGGAGTACATTATTGCTGATTCAATGAAATAAGAAAATTGTTTAGGCTTGCCTGAATGAGCATTACTTTATCTAATCAACCCTTTCTAAATTGGTCTTAATGTACTTCTATAAATACATTATTTCCAAACCCCAGGTTGTGTGGGCAGCATCAACTCTGCTCTGGCACTGAAATATGCCCACCCTTTTATTCCATGTTGGAAGACATTATATCCTTCCCCCCACATACCCCAGAAAGAGGGGTTAGGAAAATGGTTGGAAGGATAATGGACCACGTGTGGCAGAGTGGGATGGGTTATTTAGCGGTGCAGTGCCAGGTTCTCTAAAGACAGGCTGCTGAGTGCAAGCCAGGGCTGCTGTATGTGTAGGGCTGATTTGGGTGACCTTCTGATAGCCTTCTCTTGCCCTTCAGGCCAAGAAGACTTGGTATCCTTGCACCCATGATGTCTCTGGAATGATTTGCTTTTCCAGGGGCATGGAAGCCAAAATGCCTTAGCATTTAAGTACTGAGAAAACTCTGTGGCTTGGGACTCAATTGTTGCCAGGCTCAATTTGGGGTTTTTTTTAGAAGATAACCTCCAAAATGTGATACAGAAGGCTTATTTCATGAGGAAAAAGAAGGATGCACTGCTAGAACTTAGCATAATCTCAGGCAAAGGAGCTACATCCGTATTGATTTGGGTGTGGGAAAGGGAAGACCTGCCATCAAACTCTAAAAGGAGCGGTGTGGATTTTGCCCCAAGGAGCTGGAATCAGGGACTAAGCTCTCATCCTTGTGCTAGTGGGAAGGGAATTTTCTGGCTAAGGAAATAAAGGAAGGTTTGAGCACAGGCTGATATTTTTTGCCTTGCTAGCGAAGCATGCTCCTACCAGAAATTAAGCTGGGACTGTTCCCTTAAACACATTAAATGGTTGTAATTGTGTTGTTATTAAGCTGAAATGATATATCTAAAGGTCTTCATGTGTGGATCATGAAAAAGCTAAATAGAGTTACAGGGCTGGGAAGTAATAAACCATGAATTCATGCAAAAAAAAAAAAAAACAACAACCCTTGTCAGTTTTACCTTTGATAAGCAGTTAATTTATCTCAGAACTGGCAGAATTCCCTGTAGTTTGTGTAGGGAATTTCTAAGTAACGCTATGAATATCAGAGTAATATTTGGTTATCTGAGACAACTGACAAGTGTTGGAGCATGACAGCTAATTCATGTAAGCAAATTCCAAAGACAGGTTGAATCTGAATGTATTATAGTGTAAAGACTGCTATAGATGTGTATTACGGCAGAACAAAAAGCAAGATTGCTTTAGTTAATGTTAGTAGAGGCTCTGTCTACATCAGCAGGTGGGATGACATATTGGGGAGGGATTTATGGGGTGAAGGAGCATGCTGTGAATCTTGCAAGGGCCCTGTTTTGTGCTGACTGTGGCTTGGCCCCTTGCAAAACCCTAGAACATGCACTGTGAGCAACATTGCCCTCCCAGTACACATCTTCAGGCTGAGATTTATCCCCCACAAATCCATTTTGCACAGACAGTATTGTGTGCTGAGGGATGGTAAGTTGGGATAATTGAGAGGTTCACTTCAAAAATACTTTTCTGAACCAGATGTTCAATGTAAGTCCATTTACATATACTAACATGACCTGAAAGGAAATTTTAGTGCGATGGGGGTCAGTCACTTCTGCATTGTCTCAAGTGAAAGGATGAGAGGAAACAGCCTTAAGATGCACCAGGGAAGGTTCAGATTAGATATTAGAAGAAAAAATTTCACTGGAAGAGTGGTTAGGCATTAGAATAAGCTGCCCAGGGAGGTTTTGGAGTCACTGTCTCTGAAAGTGCTCAAGATGCGTCTGAATGTGGCACTTGGGGATATGATTTTGGGGGTGATTATGGTGGTTCTGGATTGATGATTGGACTAGATGATCTTGCAGTTCTCTTCCAACCTTGATGGTTCTGTGATACATTGCATTTTGCAGCATTTACTTTGTTCTCACTTGCGTTATTTAAGCAACTCTCCATTTTGGCACCGGAACTTGGTAAGATAGTAGCTAATCATGCACCTGTAAACAAGGGTCTCTCCTCCATCAAGCTGTGACACTTGACTGTGCATATATGAAATGCACATCACTGTTATGGGACTGTTTAGATGATCCTGTTGTGAATGTATGGCTCAGCTAGTGAACAGGTCTGTCCAAAGGAGAAACCCTTAGCAAACAAAAATACAGGCTCTTCAAAGACAGGCAATGAAAGCAGCCCAAAATGTGTCTGTCATCTAAGGAGGGTTTAAAACACATTTATTGTCCCTTCTGTAATGATAACCAGGATTTTGGTGCATAACTAGCACTGTAGCAGGATGCTACACAACCCATTATACTACCTTAATGGGTTGTGTCCTAGGTTATGTCCATTTGATGCTCAGTGGTTGGAGAACAGTCCCAGGTAAGACTGTAAGGTGGCAAGGTATCATGGCACACAATATGGCTCATGCTGCTTAGGGGCCTGAGACATGAGAAGCCCAAAGTTGATACAAAATTAAATCTGTGACTTGGAAACTACAGCTGAGGAGCTCATGACCATTCATTTTAGGTGTTAAAATGTCTGTGGGGTTGGGGATTAGAAGGTGCAAGGGTTGCAAGGTAAGGTCTCTCAGGGGCAGATGGGTAGGGAAGTGGTAGCTATTACGCTGTGGGGCATTGTGGAAGAGCAGGCTTAAGAAATCTGACAACAAACAGACCATATTTGATCCCTGCACAGAGATATGAAAAATTTAATGCGTAGCCTTCTGCAAAAGCAAAAACGTCATCGCTTGTAACCTTTTAAGCAGCAATCTCATTGAAGGGAAATAACAGATAGCAATCTGGATTTTTATTTATTTGACATACTTTAGAAAAGATGAGAGCTAGTTTCTACATTCGTTCATCTTAGGAATGGCATACAGCTCTCTGAGTAAGCCGCACATAAGTGTCATAGACTGTGGTGGTCTGTTTTGGTTTTTTTAAGAGTTATCAGGTAAATCCAGAGACAAGCAGATAACACACTCAGCTTGAAAATGATAAGCACGGAGATATGAAAGCCATTCCTTTCCCTGCTGTTGAAAGGTAAAGATTAGTGGAAATGTCATGGCTTAGAATTCATGAAGTAATGTTTCCCTAATCAACTATCAGAATAAATTGCCAGAATGCAGTATATTTATTTCTTTCACATGAAGACTCTAGCTAAAGGCATGCTGAAACAGGTGCTGTAAGTATATGTAGAAACCCTTATATATAATGTTCTGCATTACAGGGCTTATCTCCTAATTGTGTTATGACTGTGATTAGCTACTATAAAATAGCTTGGCATACAACTTCATAAATACTTGCCTTAACATGCTCTGCAGGAGGGGCCTGCCCAAACACAGTGCTGCTTGCTGCCATTTACCTTGATGGGGCGTATGGCCCATGTACATCTGGTGGTGCTGCATCCTTTGACTCTTTGGCAAGTAGGAGGTAAAGATTTCCTTTTGCTTCATAAGAGGTCTTGGCAGCCTGCAAGGGATTTGATGCTTCCAGGTACAAGTGGTAATGTCTGGGTGGTCATATCCATATTGCTTCTGTCATTCTTGAGAGATGCAGCAAATGCCGGATTTAGGAAGAATGGGGGATAGAATTTGAATAAGCATGTCCTATACATACAATTATAAAAATATATGTACACATATACACGTGCCCCACTGCTCCTCAGCTGAAGGTATCTGCCTGATCACATCTGGACTCTAATTAGAATGAGTGAATTCTCAAAAATCTAACAAATTATTTAGACTAACAAGCTTGCTTCACTGAAGCAAGTGAGGGAGAGATCACTCCAAGTGCTCTGCTGGCAGATCTGGAGGGACAATAGCCTCTGACTAGGAGTGCGATTGGGGCAAATAAGCTCTTACCCCATTAAAGGAAAGAAAACGGGTGCCCTCAGCTCCCCTTGGGATAGTATGATATTTGTGCTTCCCTGTTCTGCAAAGGGAGCAGGCTGTAAAACAGCTCTACTTACTTCTGAACATGCTGTGTGAGCAGAGAAAGGAGGATGCCCCCTGGTAAAGAGAGGTCACAAGGTAAGCAGGGAATGAGGGACATAAAGCAGAAAAACCACAAAACCTGATGGGACAACATGGGATAACTCCCTGCTTACTGACCTTGTAATGCGAACCCCATGGGCCCAGTAAGTGTGCCAAAAATTATTGCATGCTATTTTGAGGTTATATTACCTTTTTTTTATCCAGGATGGCCAAAATTCATGCTCTCTGGTCTGAGCTGAGATTTATAGTGGTGCGGGATATTAGTGCTTTTCCGATTACAGCACTGTGCTGGAAGGAGACTTCCATGCATCCCTCTTGCTGCTAGAAGGCTGACATGTAGGCTGTGCTTATGCCTGCATATGTGTTATCAAGGGTTATTAATTTCTTTTGGATGGAAAACTAAAATTAGTGTCCCTTTGCTTTTTCCTAACTGAAAATGGCTTTTTAAATATGTAAGAATCGGAAATCATTTTTTTTGATACTCGAGTCCTTTCCTGAGTCTATCATTCCCATGATCATTTGTCATCAGGCACAGTGGGTAGGAGGTTAATTGTAATTGCATGGTCATCTGGACCATTGTGTGATTTGAAGCAGAGTTTCTCTGCTGTGTCAGGTCCAACAGTATATTATTTGAAAGCGTTACTGCCAGGTTGCTCTTTAAATCTGCCAGGGGGGTTAAGGAAGAAGTGATTTAAGCCTTCGATTTAGTGCTCTCCTCTTGCTGTCCGCTTCAGGCCACTTTACTAGCGATGGCAGAATGTGAGCAGAATTAAAATACAGAATTTTTAAATAAAATAAAATCGAAAGTAGCAACTGAGAAGGTAGAACTCTTCATCTCGGTAAACTTAATACCATATATCTTTGTTGACAACTCTATATGTAAATCACTAATTATTCTAAACTATTCAGTTCCCCTCCAGGAGATCTAGATTTCAACATTAAAGGCTGGCTATAAGGAATGAAAGCCTTGCACCAATTCCCCACAGGTTTTATTAAGCTGCAGAGAAAACCCAAGGTTTTTTTGCATCGTAAATAACAGTGATAGGTCAGCAATTTACCTACATCAGCGGAGATTACTGGGTTTGGAGCCATAATTGTAAGCACTTTACAGCTTCAGTAATACATATTTTCTACCTTGGTGGAGCAGCAAGGTAAGGAGACCACAACTGGCTCAGTTCAGCTGAGGTCTTCTTTCATCGCTTTATGCCAGAGGTGATATACAGGAATGCTGGGAAGGTGCACAACTGATCAGGGATGTCTGTCGAGGGTTCTTTTTGACACAGACTTTTTCCCAGCCTTTCCTTTTTTGGGGATAGCAGGTCATTTGCAGACCTGCCTGGTGGCTGGGACCAGGTTTGATGTCTTTGGTGGTGTCTGGTTCAGGTCTGAGGGTCGTGGTTTGGTACCACTCCCAGGCTGAGCTGTATGTTGCTTGGTGTGCGTACGTGGTGGTATGGTGCGTACCCTCTCATAGTCGTGAGATGGCCAGCTCTCTTGTCCATTGATGGATTTGAACAGTGCCTGCCTGGTCCTGTGTGAGCTGGGGGTGGCTGTGTGCAGGATGAGGGCTGTGATCTCTGATATGTTTTCAGCCTGTGAACACTCTGTGTTTGGCTGCATGGCCTTTGAAAAGAGAGGGCAAGGGGAAGATGCCTCTCTGCAGCCTGATGTAAATGTGGCATGAGCAGATGTCATGCATCCCGGAGGAGGAAAAGGCAAGTTCTTGCCTGGTTGTGCAGACTGTAGGCAGCACTCGTGTGACTGATGCTGTGTAGAGGCCTGTAAGGACATTGGCATGTGCTGAAAAGTAAGGTCTGGTTTAAACCCCACTAATTAACACTTTTGTTCCGAATTTTAAATTGAGTTATGTATTCAGTTTTGCTTTTAAACTGCTCTTGCAGAGATGCAGGAATTGCCCGGACTGTCAGAATCCTGTCCTTATCTTTATACAACAGCCAGTTACCATAAATCTCTAAAGTCTGGTTGCAGTCTTGTTTAAATGTTATATTCATTTTCTGTTGTTTCATCTTTGTATCTATTTCTTACTGTATTTCATTATAAATAATTTACTTGCTTCTGGCCCAAAGTTCTTAGCAGGGAGACACAAGCTGAAGGCTTTTAAATTCAGAGCTCCATAAGCAGAGAGTGTCCTTACATTATCCCTGGAAGAGACAACTTCATCACCTTCTGCTTCTTTCCCCAGGCTGGAAAAAGGCAGCCTTGGAAAGCAAAACTTCCTATTTAGTTTTCTTCTTAAATCTAATTCCTTGGGAGCAAATGAAAGCTTCTTTTCTCTCTCTCTCTCTTTTTAAAAAAGAATTAATACCAGCCAAAAATCTTTCCATGGATGAGTGTACAATGATCCTGATGCCTTTTCCAGCTCTGGCCTTTTGTCTTCTTTCTCCTCTACCTTCTATTTATGTTATTCTTGCCCACCTTTCTTGAAGGAGGTGTTGATCAAAGGATGAAAACTGCCTCAGATCCTCTATAGCAAGATATAGAGTTTTTTTCAATTTGCTTGGTATGTGAAAAGCATCCATTTTTGCACTGCAGTGCAGCTTTACCAGATACCTGGTCTCTCCAGCTCTCTCTCTTTTTTTCCTTTGCCCTCCCATCCTGCTAAATGGACATCTTGTCAAATCCTGTTTGCACAGACTGACAGCTATAGAGGTCTTGGAGAAAAAGCCAGATTCCTGTGCATACACCCTAACAAACAGAATCAAAATGTCAAGGCACAAGTGAAATATATCACTGTGCTTCCCTGTCAGATTTTGGTAATATCACCTGGCTAAATTGACAGAGGAACACCTGCATCAAGTTAACCTGGTTTTATTAGCAGTTGTTTCCCATATTTATATTTGGTTATGAATATAGAGACTGCTGGGGAGAAAGCTTTCACTTATTTCCTGACAAGATGAAATATCCCTTGTTATTCACACCAAAAGACAGTCAGGGCAGTGAAGTGACTTGCAAATAACACAGAAATTAATAAAGAAAGAAAAAATAATTTCACAGCCTGTTGTTAAATTAGCAATTCTTTAGAGTGTCTGGAGTTTCTGGCAGAATTAATACATACTCTGAAGCTTGGGCAGCCTCAGTGCATATCATTTACCCAACAGCAGTAAGAGCCAAATCAGAGACAAGGAGCGGTCCTCGATTGCAAGGGAAATACTGGAGTTATCTGTCTAGTAATCATTCAGCAGCCTTGTTCACAAATAATCAAGAAACATTTGGATTTGGATTACATCTCTCATTTTTTCAAGACAAAAACAGTAGCTGGAATGTGATGTGTTAAGTAACACAGGGGGGGAAAAAAAGGCAGGGAGCAACATACATTTGAGCAGGGAGAAGAAAATATACAATAAAAGTGCAATAAATTTCCCTTGTATTGAAGGGGAGTATTTTTATAGCAGCTTTCTGCAAACTGAATGTATCTACATAAATAATGTAGCGACACATTTAATTGCAACTGTTTATTTTTAAATTTGACTAGATGATGAGAGAATTTCTGTGTGGAATAATGAACCTTATATTTTTGCCACTTGCACAACTTTAAAAAAGATAAATTGTGAATGGTAATTGGGCTAAGTGTCAGAGCCTCAGAAGCTTCTAGCTGATTTCTAGTGCATCTGAAAAGAAACCAACATCCAGAAGCGCATCCATATGGAATGCTGGATATTGGGAAGGCCAAGAGATGACAGGGAGGAAAATATTAGCAGTCCCCACTTGAGTCAGAAAACTCCCATTTGTTCTTTCAGTGCAAAGCATACTGCTTCAAATAAAAGAATTTGTGTTTGTCTTCTGCTGGTTTTTCTGTTGTGTTTGCATTTCCAGGCTTTCTTCTCAAAAAGGCTAGTAACCCCTTTTCCCTCTCTCCACTTTTTTTCTTCCTCGTGACAAGACTGACTCTTCATATTCTCCTGCAGTCTCTGCATTTCAGGGCTGCTGAGAGGACGAGCAGCATCTTCCTGTACCACCCTCACCTGCTGGGTGTCACAGGATAGATGCCACAAGACCTGACAAGGCTTTGAAAACAAAGTGTGGAAGAGGAGCTCTGGAGTGGCAAGCTGTTAGGGGCAGTAACGTATGAGATGTAAGATGAACAGGTTACAATCTTTTCTTGGAAGGCTTAGGTATGCCAAACCCAGAGCGCAGTGCCCTTATGCCCACACCAACTACTCTCCTTTCTCCCCTCATGTTGTCTTCCAGTCGTCCCTTGAACAAATACAACATGAAAGGTTTCTGTAAAGCAGAAGGTTTGCATTGTTTTTTCCTCAAACTGCCTTAGGAAGACTGCTTCAAGTTGATGCAATGCAAGGGTACAGAGATGGAGCAAAAATTACAAATAAAGGTAGTGCTGGGTTTCCAGGGCAAACAGGCTCATATAGGCAATGTTTATTTCTTGGATATAACTGGAGATAAGCTACATGTGAACAACAGTATTCCCTTATAATAGTTTAAGAATTAAATTTCCATAAATCAAGCTTTGGCAGCTCAAAACCTTAAATAAAAAGCCTGTGAGAATGGACAGTATCACTGCTGCAAAGTGTCCTTCAGGCTTGTGCTTTATGGTATGGGGAAGTGGATTTGGCAGGAAGGACGTTGTGGCGAGGCTTCATGTAGCAAGAGGGAAGGCAGTGTTTGCTATGCTTTTCTTTTAGCTTCATATCTGAATTCCTGGAACAGTTGCATGACTGTAAAACAGTCATTTCTGGGGCAAGAACAAAGTCCATGAGAAGAGGCAGTGGACAGGGATAGTAGCAGGACGTCTCCCTCCCAGTGCATGCTTTTGTCACAGAAAACTGCTGCTATAGTCTGATAAAGAAACTATCTTGTTGGGATATAACTACATGCGTTTTTTCTTTGGGCTTCTGGTGTTTTTCTGACTGGACTGGAGTCAGGGCAGCTCATGGCAAGGATGACTCATCTCCAGCATCCAAAAACCACAAGGCCCACTACCCAAATAGTATTGAGATTGGCTTCAAAATCAGGAGGTTTAAAGTGTCAAGTTTATTGATTTATCTTGTGTTTGAGCATTTTTTTTATATGCAGCAAGTTTTTCTCCAGAAGTAGGAGAGATCATACTGAAATAAATTCTCCAAAGGTTTGGAATGTGGAAGCTCCTGCCATTGTCCGGCTGACATGGGAAGAGCCAGCAATGCCTCAGGTTGCCCTTTGTTGAGCTCGTTCCTAAAGAGGAACATCTTTGGTGGAATTACTTGGCAAGGCAGATGAACTATGAAGTGTTGCAGTGTTCATCTGAGCCAAAGGAGTAGTTTAATCAACTTAACAAATAATCTCAATATTTTTATGTCTGGTTAATTAAACCGAAATGGTGTTCTGTCTGCATGTAATGGCATAACCGCTTGATGTTTCTGCACTTGGTTGTACGTGGGGAGCTTAAATTTCTCAGGGTATTAATATTTGCCATATCCTCCTTGCACACAAGTCCTTGATTTATTGCTTCCTAACCAGAGCAAAAGCATCCCGTGATATGTATAACAGGGCAGAATTTAGCTCAGTGAGACCTCCATCTGTAGCTCCAACCAGTGTTCTCCAATGCAAAAACCTATGAGCTTCTATGGAAGGAGGCATGACTGAAGGGAGACAGATGTTCCCCAAGAGACTTGTTCATGTTTCTTCTGTGCACCTCTAAGCTGCCTGCCTGCAGCAAAATTGGCTAGTATCACCTGTACCTGAAATTTGCAAAAAAAACCCAAAACCACTTCCGCAGAATCATAGTTCTGCGCATAAATCCATTTAGCACACTTAGTCCAGGCAACTCTGGATAAATCCTTCCTATTTTTTTTTTGGTCAGGACTGTAAAAGATCCATCTCTGTCACCCTCTGATGGAATTTGAATAGATGTGTCTAGGGTGACATATGTTCAGCCATAAATTACAAAGGAACAATTTTAAAATAAATTGTCTGCAGCCAGTCCTGCCGAATTTACCTCCTGAGACAGATGATCATAAAGTAGAAGCAAACAAGCCCTTAAACACTGGAGGCCAGGTTTGAAAGGATCATTTTGAGAAGGTGTTAAACATCACTCTGGATTGGTAGGATGCTGCCTATTTTTGACAAAATAGTCAGGAGAGAAAAGGCTGATTTTATACCACATAGAAGTATTGTTCATGCAAATGAAGTTGCTCAAGGTAGAACCAATCAGAAGGAAATGTTTTAAGCATTTTTACTTCTCTTTACTGCCTGCATATGTGCAGTTTATTAATTCAGGCTAAAACCTTAAAATGTTGGTAGAGTAAACACACATGGCATAAATCATCAAAATAAATCCTCCCAAACGTCATATTTCTTAACCACAATGGCTTACAATTGTCCAAACCACAGCATAATTAGAGAATCTTTCTTTTTTTGCTGGCTGGGCTCCAGATCTGAGCCAGAAAACTAAAATCCTTTTATTGTAATATTGTGCTAGCAAACATGTAGCTTTGAAGAACCCTATTTTCCAGGAGCTTTTGCCGACTGATCTTTGCATTACTGTCCATAATAGGTGTACACAGGCAGACATAGGGGAGTTTTGGCTGCATCATTTTCAAGTTTGATCCTGTCCCCCTGTTGCCATTAGGGATGATGCTTGTTATTGCTATTCAGTCAATGCCACTATTGAACTCGAGGGAGTTCTGTGCCTTGTCCATCAATCCTTCCCTCGCCTAGCGCAACAATGCAGCTTGAATGTTTAAGTTGCCATTTGTGTAACAAAGGATAACCTGGGTCCGTGTCTTTGTGTGCAGAAACCCCCAAAATAGATTCTTGCACCTCTTGGATTATGTGCAGAGCCAGGCATCTCAAGTTACGTGTACAAGCATGCGGAAATAAATGTGTCTCTGCTGCCTTCTGTGTCTTTATTTATATTTTTCCTTTAGATGCAGCATTGTAAATCATCGCTTCCTCTGTTTAAAAGAGTAAAATGATTTCAGTTTGTCTTCATTAAAAAACCAAAGACAGTAATTTAAACATCATTTAAGTGCATTTGTCCCATTCCTCAGACAACAAAGTAAAAATACATAGATAGATTTTTATAGACATAGAGATTTATGAAGATATATATTTTATAGCTATGATAGGCAGAGAAGCTGTAGCAACAGGATGTGGACTGCCTTTTTTTATTGTAAGCCAGATAGTTGGGGCTCAGTGAGATCAACCTGGATTTGTCCCTTTTAGCCAGAGAGCGAGGAAGACGGCAGGTGCCACCTGGCCTGAGAGCTGAAGGAGCCCTTGTACACGCTTGCAGGAGCATGCAGCTGCTGGTGACAGAAATTTTGTGTTTGCTAGGAAATGACACTTCATCTCAAGTAGTACTTTCTCTAGAAATGTACCAGTTTCTCCTGGTGTTTTTTTGGACAAGAAAGTTTAGCAAGAAAACCCCCACAAAACCAAAGCACAGCCAGCTAGCCCTGCAGTTGACACAGTTGGTGGGAGCACGCTTGCGCAGTGCTGAGTGCTTTTGAAAAATCTTCTGTTTCCCTTAAGAGCATTTATTTTCCATAGCTTGCTTTCCTTCTGCAAAATCAAACCCAAATGATAGTGTGGGTTTGCATATATGCCAGAATAAATCTCCTTCACTGCTCCTCCATCACACTGCTGAGAGTTTAGGCTTGACTCAGGCTTTGCCTCATTGATTGCTTAAAAATCTTCTTTAGAGCAAAGTTGGAATGTGCAGAAATATAGCCCATTAGATCCTAATGTAAGCATGAGTGTTTTCAAATGTATTGTGTTTTAGGTATTTTTATGGCTTGTAAATGTAGTTGACTTGGGAATTTGATGAATTTTTCAGAGTGTTGACATATGATGAAGTTTTATAGCATTTGGAAGAAACACATTAATGTTATTAGTGACAGTTAATTCTTAGTTTTCCAGCAACTATGGTTATGTCGTAAATTGTTACGTGACAATTTAGTTAGTCACATGGTAGAAAAAAGTGGTATTTCAGAGGGAGGAACTGAAAGTACTAATTTATTTATATACGTTTCAAGGTTGTTTTGGTATTCAGAGTTAGAGCTGATTTCAATGTGGAGTGGAAATAATTCAGCCTAAGTTAGTGTGCGGTTGGACAGAACAGTATCTAAAGACACAATGTTTTCTTAGGGAAAAAAAAAGCTTAAAAGAATATTTCCCACGTGAGATGCATGAATTGGCTTACATCCAAGGTAAGAGCTGAGTCTCTTTCTTCAAAGTGCAAAGACCTCAGATGCCCCACTTATCCAGCAAGCTCCAGGACACCATTTAAAAAGACCTTAAGCAGATCTTGGGCTACAGCATTGGGTGCTGGACTTCCCGAAAGATGCTGCCAAATCTACTGGATTGAAGCAAACTGGCAGCTTTAAATTGCTGTGTTTTATTAGTGGGTATTTATTTAATTCCCTTCAAATACCAAGGCCTAATACAGGAAGCAATGTAGCACTGTTGCAGATAGAGAGACAAAGCCTAAAGGAGATATAATCAGGGCATTTTACACATTTTACTGTAGCTTTATAGCTGTGGCAGCAATTTTAGTGTCAGCCTGCAGTTCAAGAGAGCTGTTAGAGAGGGCAGGATTAGCTCTTGGGAGTCTGCTTGAAAATTCTGCAGGAGGATGCTCTTTGGTAGGTTGCTGTAGTTCTTGAAATACTTTTTAGAAGAGCCTGGTGATCATCTGTTTATACTGGTTGGAAGACATTAAGACAGTCTATTGTGGTTTTTTTTTGTTTTTTTCTGGTAAGTAAAAGAGCATGTCAGAAGCACAACCCGAGGCTTGGAGCCTCTCAGCATTTTAATTGATTCCACATTATAAAGACTGTACCTTGCTAAGCCCTTTTATAGGTTTTGGACACATCTAAGAGGCAGCAGCCCCCTCTTCTCAGTGCAAATGCTTCAAGGCATGGCAGCTCCAGAGATGAGAACAAGGTTTGGTTTATTTGTAGCTTGTTTTTGCTCAGATCCTTCAGTTCTTGAGGCATATTCCCTTCACTGGAGCAATGTGCTACTGAAAGCAGATTTGATGAGCTACAGAGCTAAAAACACACACATCCTTCCCCCCACACACATACATACCTCTCCACTTCCTGCTTGTTTTTCAGCTGAGAGCTGGCTCAGTGTGGACTATGGGTCTGTCCATGAGGAAGGGAGTTTTACACTGTGGTTACTTCTGAAAGCTATGGTAATTTGAGCTGTGTATCCCTGTCCAAAGAAGTTTGGAGTTTGAAAAGGTAAATGGCATTAAAGGATATGAAGGAGAAGCAAAGGGAGTTTCAATGTTGGAGAGGAAACCTCAGGTTCTGCCGGATAACCTGTGCTCCATCTAGACTGGGCATCCTTATCTTCATTAATTTTTGTTAGATTTAGTCCTTTAGCTTTATTTATGGATTAGTGGCACTTCCTTATGAGTTATACTTGTGGTTTCTGATTACTGTGGAGACTGATTTGGTGCTCTGCAAGGGAGACAGTGTAATTCCTGTTTGAGCTTTATTTTCTGGGACATATGAAAGGTCGCTTTCCTAAGCACTTAAATACTCTGAGCTTATCCTCCCAGCGTTGCAAGAGTGCAAAGGGAGTAATAAGTTGGACCTTTTTCATATCTCCTTGGGTTTCAAGGCTTAGAGGGTCATGTTTCCTACCTTTTCTCTCTCCAGGGACAAAACTGGAATTCCCACTAATACTAATTATGGGATGAAGAGACAGATAGAATATTCTCTAAGCAGCTGGCTGACGTTTCACATTTGCCCTTGTTCTTGTGGGAGACTTAAACTTGCCAGGCCTGCTGGAAACTCAACAAAGTGGAGAGGAGGCAGTCTAGGAGGTTCCTGGAGTGTGTGGAAGACTAACTTCCTGACACAGCTGGTAAGCGAGCCTATCAGGGGCTGTGCCCTGCTGCTAGACCTGCTGTTTACAAATGGAGAAGGGTGGTGGGAGATGCAGAGGCCAACTTGGGCATTATGACCACAAAATTATATAGTTTTTGATTCTTGGTGAAGTAAGGAAGGGGGTCAACAAAACCTCTGCCTTGGTCTTCCAGAGGGTGGACTTTGGCCTGTTCAGGCCACTGGTTCATAAGGGGTCCGAGAAGGCTGGACATACTTTAAGAAGGAAATCTGAAAGGTGCAGGAGCAGGCTGTCCCTACATACCGAAAGCTGGAGAGGAAGAAGACCGGCCAGACTGAAGAGGGAACTCTCGCTAGAACTCAGGGAAAAAAGAGAGTTTATGACCTTCGGAATAAGGGGCGGGCTACTCAGGAAGAGTACAAGATGTCAATAGGTCATGTAGGCGAAAGCTCAACTAGAACTCCATCTGGCCACTGCTATGAAAAATAATAAAAAGTGATTTTATAAATATATTAACAACAAAAGGAGAGCCAAGGAAAATCTCCATCTTTTATTGGACGAGGGGGGGAACATTGTCACCAAGGATGAGGAAGAAGGCTGAGGTACTTAACGCCTTCTTTGCCTCAGTCTTCAACAGAAAGACTAGTTATCCTAAAGGCAACTGGCCCCTGAGCTGGTAGACAGGGACGAGGAGCAGAATAGACCTGCCCCTGCAATCCAGGAGGAGGTAGGTAGTGCCCTGCTATGCCACTTAGGCATTCACGAGTCTATGGGGCCTAATGGGATCCACCCGAGGGTGCTGAGGGAGCTGGCGGAAGAGCTCACGTAGCCACTCTCCATCATTTGTCATCAATCCTTGCTAACTGTGGAGGTCCCGGATGATTGGAGGTTGGTCAGTGTGATGCCCATCCACGAGAAGAGTCAAAAGGAGGATCTGAGGAACTACAGGCCTGTCAGGCTGACCTTGATACCAGGAATGGTTATGGAACAGATCTTCTTGAGTGCCATCATGCAGCATGTACAGGACAAACAGGGGCTCAGGCCCAGGCAGCATGGGTTTAGGAAAGGGAATTCCTGCTTGACTGACCTTATCTCCTTCTATGGCAAGGTAACCCTCCTAGTGGATGACAGAAAGGCTGTGGATGTTGTCTACCTGGACTTCAGTAAAGTCTTTGATACTTTGATAGAGTGGTAGTGAATGGTGCTATGTCCAGCTGCTAGTCAGTTACTACTGGAGTTCCCCAGGGCTTAGTATTGAGGCCAGTCCTGTTTAATAACTTTATTGATTATTTGGACAAGGGGATCAAGTGCATCCTCAGTAAGTCACAGACAACACTAAGTTGTGTGGGAGGGTAGGAGGGTTTGCAGAGGGATCTGGACGGGCTGGATCCGTGGGCCAAGGCCAATTTTGTGAGGCTATAGTGGGTTGACCCTGGCTGGATGCCAGGTACCCACCAAAGCTGCTCTATCACTCCCTTCTGCTACTGGAGAGATGAGAGAAAGTATAACGAAGGATTCATGAGTTGAGGTAAGGACAGGGAGAGATCACTCACCAATTACTTGAAATGGGGATATTAATTAAATTTATTACTGATAAAATCACAGCAGTATAATGAGAAGTAAAATATATTTTAAAAACACCTTCATCCCACCCTTCCCTCCTTCCCAAGTTCTACTTTCTCACCTCCCAGCAGCACAGGGAGGTGGGGAGTGGGGCTTACACTCAGTTCACTGCAAGCTGGGGGCTGAGTGGCTGGAGAGCTGCTCAGCAGAAAAGGGCCTGGTTGACAGCCAGCTGAACATGACCAGCAGTGTGCTCAGGTGTCCAAGAAGGCCAGTGGCATCCTGGCTTCTACCAGGAATACTGTGGCCAGCAGGATCAGGGCAGTGATTGGCCCCATGTACTCAGCACTGCTGAGACCACACCTCAAGAACTGTGTCCAGTTTTGGGCCTCTCACTTCAAGAAAGACATTGAGGTGCTGGAGAGTGTCCAGAGAAGAGCAGTGGAGCTGGTAAGGGGTCTGAAGGGTAAGTCCTACAAGGAGTGACTGAGTGAGCTGTGGTTGTTCAGCCTGGAGAAACAGAGGCTCAGGAGAGGCTTTGTCACTCTCTACAACTACCTGAAAGGAGATTGTAGCCAGCTGGGGGTTGACCTCTTCTCCCAGGCAACTACTGACAGGATGAGAGGAAATGGCCTCAAGCTGCACCCAAGGGAGGTTCAGGTTGGATATCAGGAAGAATTTCTTCACTGAAAGGGTTTTCAAGCATTAAAACAGGCTGCACAGGGAAGTGGTGGAATCATCATCTCCGGAAGTGTTCAAGAAACAACTGGATGTGGCATGTGGTGCTGTGGTTTAGTTGACATGGTGATGTTCAGTCAAAAGTTGGACTAGATGAATTTGGAGGTCTTTTCCAGCCTATGATTCTATGATTCTGTGATAATTGGGTGGTTTTACCAACAGGACCTGTTGGTAAAACATATACATGCCTGTGGGTATGGAAAGCCTCAGAAATGGTTCTTGCTTCCAGCATGTGTTGCCTAGTGTCAGTGTGCAGCGAAGGCATGGGGCAGCTGGAGAGGAGAGGAACCCTGCCCATTGGATGCAATCTTCAGCCAAAGCTCAGGGGAGGGATGGTTACAGGGATGCAACTGCAAATCATTTGATGTTAAGGCTTGCAGAAAGTAATCTGCCAAGTAGTCCCAACTGGTTGATATTATTGGTTTGTTTTCCCTAATTATTGTTGTGTCTCCTCACTGGTACTCACTGTCTCTACTACTGGTATGGTGCTGATTCAGCACATTGTTCAAAGAGGCTAGTTTTCACTGTAAGAGTGATTGTACCTCCATCCACCCATGTTCCAAGAGTCAGTTTCTTTCAGCATGGCTCTTGTGGGCTGCCATCTGCAAGGTACAAAGATAGTTTCTAATCTGATTGCTGATGGTTCAAGGGATCAGTTCAAGCCATTGCTGTCCCAAGATGCTCTTGCTGCCATCCTTCGTTGCAGCCATCTCTCTCTGGCCCATTTTGAAATGTGCAAGCAAGAGGCTGCACAGATGTTAATGCTCTGTGCCCGCAACATTTTGTGATTGCTATTAAAAATAAAAACAGTGAAATTAATTTGCTAATAATGGATGTGCTACTAACAGAAACACATCCCACTTGTACCTAACACTAGCAAGCTGTTTATGGCATATTTGCTGTGTCTAAAATAATTATTTTTTTCTAGCAACCAATTTAATTTAAAGACTATTTTCACACATCAGTGGCTGTTAATCAGCTAAGGAGTTACCAGTTTTAATACTAAGAAGAAAGAAGCAGATCTCATCAACAGCTTAAAACTTGATTTCATTTCTTTTCAGCTGGTTTGCTGCAGATTATGGGGAGTCTTAAGATCATCTTATTTCTCTTGCTTTCCTATCCCCTTTAAAAGAGAGATAGAACCATTATATGCACCATTATATGTACTGTGCCAGTTTTATGTATCCTTTCAAGAGCTGTTGAATTGGAAATATCAAGATAAAAATATAAGAAGACTAAAATAAGATTTAATTAGGAATTAAACCCCAGACACCCATGTAATTTTAAATAAAGTCATGTATACTTCATGAAGAGATTATAAGGTTGACTGTCAGAAGACGAATGATAAGATAAAGACCAAAACCCAAGGCACCTGCAAGGTAGGTTGTTTGTGGCCCTGTTCTGCTCTGAAGCTGATTTCCAAAATGTCTGAGACATTGCTACCAGTGGCAGAAAATTGACATGGTACCAGCTTCAAGCACAAGACTGTGCTTGTGATCCACCTGCTGTCATAACCTGGTCTACAGTGTGGAGGCATAAGATGTCCCTGGGTCATCTTTCATTTAAATGGCATCCATTTCATCACAGCATCCCTGTCTATTAGGCAGTTGCTGCTTGAACCATCTTACTGGCTGTCCTCTCTGTGCCATGTACAATGGAAATGTTAAAGAGAAAAATGTTATAATAGATACAACTTAAGCCTGAAACACCCATGCAGCTATAGCTGCTTCGGCTCCTGAACATGGTAGTGCAAGTGTGGTTTCCATCAGGAGTTGTCCCCAAGCTGCTCGTCATGAGAGCCTGGAAGACTGTGCTGGGAGAACCCGGTAAATCTCCTTCTGTCCTCCCCAAAGCATCTGCTGCAGGTGTGTGGACTTGGCACAACTCTATTCAATGTGGCACTTCTTGCATTTATTTTTATTTTCTATACTTCCTCTTTGCATATCCCATCTTCTGTCCCTGAATTCTTCCTTTCTAAAAACTGACACAAGAGTATTTCACTTATATCTGATAGCACTCTGCTCTGCTGGGCATTTGTTTTGAGGACTCATGTTGAAATCTTCAGTCACATAATGCTCTTGACTGTTCCTCCTTATAGTTTTTTAATAGAGAAGGGACTTGCCTGACCCATGGGAGCCTGCAGACTATAAAAAAATTGGTCCAGTTCAGTTTTATTTCACATTCCTCATTAAAACATTGGTTATCAGCGTTGTGCATCTCTTGGCTCCATACTTATTCATGAAAACCAAATATTCTCTTTGAGCTGAGCTACGTATCATACCGTCATTAACAAGCTGTACCTCGTTGAAAATCTGTCAAGGAAAACTGACTTATTTTGCATTCGCTGCTTTGCACAAAATAGAAACATGGTAAACTTTTGTGCTGTAACGATTTTCTGTCTGTCTTGGTGGGACATAATGAGATAAATTCAAGTTCTTCCTTGCAGGCTAATTACATTGAATGTACACTAGATGTGGGCTGCCCTCATTATATGTTGCACATTTTTGTGCTTTCATTTGCCCTTCTCTGTTATCTGTGTGCGCAAGTGAGTTTGATTTGGATTTGAAATACCATTGTAAGCTAGTGAGGAACCATTTGGTGGTCTACTCTCCCAGAAGACTCTCAAGAGACGGCGTAGCAAGTCCTTGCTGTAGGTAGGGCAGCATTTGAAAGTGGCTGTGAAGTAAATAAAAGAACTTAACTAGTTGCTAGAAACTGAGAAATGTGCTGTAAAGCTCGAGGGCAGCTCGTGGCAAGTCTGCTAAAAGCTATCAAGAATAAATTCAGCCCTAGGTCTGGTCACTAGTCCTGGTGTATGGACACAAAGCAGAAGACTGCATCCTGCAGAGCCTAGGTGTGGAGCACTAGTTGGATGATGAGCAATTTTGGAAAATGGATTTTTAAAACTTGTAAATCCCTCCAGTCCAACTAATTATTCTGTGCCTGTCTTGTGAGAAGAAAAGGGAGGTGGGAGATAGTGTGGGAGGGTGCCCAGTTTGGGGAGGTCAGCAGGGTTCCTGGAGATGAGCATCCCCTGGAGTAGGGCAGAGAGGCTGCAGATGCATGATGGCAACCTGTCAGCCAGTGGTGGGCTTGGGACCTGCTTTAGAGTTGCACGGTGCTTGCTGTGAGAGTTCTGTAGTCTGGGCAAGACTGTGGAAGTGGGGCCTGTGGGAGGTCTGTTGGATGCTCTTGGATCACACCACTTTTTATGCATGAGTGATCTTAGTCATCAAAGACTTATTGGTTAGCTCTGGGAGTTAGGAATTGATGTGCAGGTACCTCACCTTTGATGAAGAAGCAGCTGATGTAAAAGGGAAGATGTCGAGAGGGTTTCTCTGGTACTGAAGGAAGCAGAGCCAACTTTAGAAGCAGATGTCCTAGTTGCTTGATCAGAGGAAAGGGATCACTAGTAAAAATCTATACTTTATCTATGGTGAAGATGAATTCTGTCATCAATTGTTGAGTTTTAGCACATGCTGTGAGTGTCTGGGACATTCCTGATGGGATAATATTAGTGCTTTTGCTGTGAACTCATTTTCTTTGCAAGCTAATTACAACTGGGAAAGTTTGAGTGCACATGGAAAGGCTCTGGGATTTCCAGGTAACTTCTGTACGTCTGATAGCGGATTTGTGCATCCTTGATATCATGCTAGGGCAGAAATACTTTAGAGCAACTCTGAAGGAAGAAAGGTAGCATCACTTGGAGCTGCTTTAACACATTTCTCTGTTTTCTGCTTTTTGAGACAAACAGAAAATCAGGGTTTCCTCAGTTTACTAACAGTGTATCTATAATTCTGCATATAATGGTATGACTACAGGGCTAGCTGTTTTTTTCCTAAAACACTACTTGCTGTGGCTGTCACTGGTTCTGACTAAGTGTGCACACATGGATGAAGTACAGAGTGCTTTGCATAGATGAAAGAGCACGTGTTTCAGGAGGTCGGAAACAAGATATTACTGTATTCACTTCAAATTATTAAAAAAAAAATCCCAAGCTACCTTTAGCACTATATTTGTAAGAAGAAAAATAGCTCTCAGATCAAGTCTTTGTGCCTCGTCATGCATATATATTGGAGCTGGATGGAATATCTTGTACAGTGAGCATGCCTGGTTCAGGCTCACCAGAATAGTCTGTCTTATGTGGAGCACTTTAAAATTCATCACAGGTTTGTGGGGGAAAAGACCCTAGGGAAGTAGCCTTATCACAATGTCTTAAATCTGTCAATCTTGAGATCCCCTCCACCACCATGTTGCTATTTGTTTGCTGAGACATTGATTTCTGGGTGTAGAACATCTTAAATGAAAACCCCAAGATGTATTTTACCTGTTTTTCTAAGACTAAATGAAAAAGAAATCACAGTAATGTTTTCTAAAGCAGAGCCCAGAAGATGTTACCTCTAATGCATTCAACAAGGAAAATAAATACCCAGCAATGGCAGATGCTAAGGGAAAAAAATAATCGACAAATTCTAATTCTCTTTTCATGCAGATATTTAAGTATGTGCTATCTGTTAGTGTTTTAAAATATGCAAACCAAATAGCTTGCGAGTGTTTGTCTGTTTTATAGCTGAGGATATGGGGTTTTTTTAAGAGGAAATGTGAAGACACTAATTTTATGATGGGAGAGCTTAGCCTGTGGTTCTTCTTTTCACAGTATGCAGACCTGGGTTCTTCAAAGCTTCACCCCACAGTCCATCCTGCAGCAAATGTCCCCCCCACAGCTACACGCTTGATGAAGCATCCACATCTTGCCTGTGTGAAGAACACTATTTTAGGAAGGAATCAGACCCACCTACAATGGCCTGTACAAGTAAGCATGTGCTTATAGGGTTGTTTTTAATCCTTTCCAACTGTTCCTGTACTGTGATTAGACATTATGATACTAATTAACGTGCTTTTTCAGGCTCTGGACTGGAATTTGAACTAGTCTTGACACACTTGTAATGTCACTGGCTTTGTCAATTGTAATCCCAGTTACACAAGAGGAGACTTTTCAAAACTTTTTGCTTCAAAAGCTGGCATAAGCTGGCATCAAACCCAGAAAGTGTTTTTGTAATGAATCATGCTCCATCTCTTGCCATTGGATCCTGGGCAGACTCAGCTAGCAGCACAGCATTCAGACACAAGTACCAGTGTGGAGTACTCTTGCAGGAGGAATGATGGGCAGTGCTTGTCAGCAGTAGGCAGGGGTAGCATCTACGTGGTCCTGCTTAGTATCATCTCAGCTCATTTTCAGTAAACAAGCAGGGAGGGAGATCTATCTTTCCAGTCTGCCTGGAGATGCTCACTCTTCAGGGTAGTTTAAAACTCTGTGATGGAAACTGCTTCTCCAATCTGCAGTGAAAATGCAGAACCTATGCTCTTTACATAGGGTGAGGGCAGTCTAACAAGCACACTGGAGTACTGGGAGTCCAAGGTGGGATCAGTGTAATCAGAGTCATTAATTTTGTCCTTCCCCTGTTATCTGTGAGCTATCCTGTCACTGTACCTTGAAAGTCTCTTGTTCAGTTTATGTTTCAGATAGTTAGGGCCATAATTTACATGCCCCCAGCCAGTCCTGCTGGTGAGTGCAGCACAGACCTGAGCTGGGTCTGTCATGCTCTGAATGTAATTTTCATGATGCAGAAGGAGTTAAAAGGGACCAAAGAGAACTGAACTACTGGTGCTACTGCAGTATCTAACTACTGCAGTTAGAGCTTCCAAGAAACTTAAACAATGGCGGAAAAAGTAGGTTTATGGGTCCATGCATGCTCAGAGCTGCTGGGCAATGGTGCAGAGGTGACTTCAGTGCTGTTTTTCTTGCATCGTGTCAGCATGGTAGAGGCTTTTTGTGCCTTTCCCAGTGAATACAGGTGTCCTTCCTAGCTTCCCAAGTTTGCATTTCAAAAGGAGGAAGAAAGAGTCCGTTCCTGTAGGAAAGATACTCTTGAAAAGGAAATTGCCCTCGGCAGCTCTCTGCTTGCCTGAAGGAGGCACTTGGAGCAGAATTGGGCCCCTTGAACTCTGCCTTTGATTTTCACCAGGCAAAGGAGCATGAAGCACATGGGTATTGGAAGATGTGCTGCAGGGAAGGAGAAGACAGCCTTAGGCAGCATTGCAGTCACTGGTGCTGTCAGATCTAAGTGGTCTGGGGGATGAGTCATGCAAGCACTTCTCAATTTATTAAATAGGTATGCCGGTGTCTTTTGCAACCATAGCTAGGGTGGGTTACAGCATGAAAAACTTTGATACCAGGGCTTCTTGATGTTCGTTTTGCCCCTTGGCCTGACTTAAAAATCATAAATAATTGAGAGATAGTGTGGTCCAGCATGGTATTGGGAAACACACTGAGCTCTGGAAACACTCATAAAATTGGCTTTTCTGTGCAGACAGAATCAAAGCCAGGAACTGATGGAGAGTTATGCCAGGCTCTGGTATCCACTGTGCCTCCTGCCCACCATTAGTGGTGTTGCTCTCTGCCCCTTCTCAGGATCTAAGGGTATGCATCCAGTCTGTCCTGATGGCGAATTAGCACAGGGAAGGAGCTGCCATCCCTAAACAAGATGCCTATGGCCTGAGCATAGGGCAGGATGTTCAGAGAGGTACAAGCAAGGTTCAAGCATGTCTCTCCCCTAGGTTTCTGATGCAGTTTGAACCCTGTACGTAAAGTCTGTAATTTCCGATTCTGCAAATACCATGGGATTTTGGTTTTATGGCTTTTTTTGTGGGTTTTATACTTATTTACTGGTGATGGTTGGCTAAGTTTGTTAGGTTTTAACATTTGGGTGTTTTGTTTCAGGGTGGGTTTTATTTTTGTTTTGAAAGCTTACTATAAGCTAGTTTAAAGTGCAGGCATGGTGCCTGAAGCTGTGTTAGGATATG
This sequence comes from Chiroxiphia lanceolata, assembly GCF_009829145.1. Lineage (NCBI taxonomy): Eukaryota > Metazoa > Chordata > Aves > Passeriformes > Pipridae > Chiroxiphia > Chiroxiphia lanceolata. The sequence continues at coordinate 46,924,437 of NC_045640.1, read as the reverse complement.
GTTTGGCAGGGTACTGAGTGCTTCTGGGGCAGATGAGAGGTTTAATGCTGATCAAGGCACTGCTCAGCTTCTGTTGCCCACTGCAAACCCCGGTGCAGCAGTTGAGGATGTTGCAGCATCTCTGCTGGCATTCATACTTACAACCCCAAAAGCAGGGTGGATTATCTGAGCCTTCTCCATGTGCTTCAGTCACACTCACTTTCCCCATGCATCTTTTCTTAGGATTTTGTCCTAATCCTGCTGTATTTGTGCTGAAGGTGATGAGGAGGGCATGTGCTACACCAGCTCAGGGGTAGAAAATTTTGGTAGGGACAGTAACGAGTAGGTAGCAACACTAACGTTTTAAACCAGTCCAGTTAGATCTGGAAGGCAACATCTCATCATAAACTAAAACACAGGCAAGACAGACTTGAATCATGACTGGTAGGAAAATATTGCAAGGGGTTTTTTAATGTTTTTATTATTTATTACCACTGTCAACTGCTCAGTTAAGTACAGGACAAGGGAGAAATACATTTTTGTTTCATTTTTCCAGTTCCTTAAGTATGGTTTGTAAGTAATGATTGGTAATTTTGAAATTAATAATAATGTGATGCAGTCTGAAATAATTATTGCCCCCCAGAAAAAAAAATGGCTCTGAAGGATATTCCAAAATTCTCTTAATATTATTATGTATCTTCCAGGAAGTAATTGTGCTTTATTTCTTCTTAAATTAAGTAATCCTAGTTTCAGTTCCTTGCACAACATCTCTTTAAAACCAAAACGTAGTTACACCCTTTCTTTTCCCATCACACCTCTGACAAGTAACCCTATTGCTGTTCAGAGCATGTTGGGGAAATATTTGTAGTACTATGACACATGGGACAAAGATTTTATAGTATTTGGTGTAAAACTGTGCTTGCAAAAAGTTTAGAGTTAACTTTGCATGTGTACATATGTATATTTGTACCTTGAGGGTAATTTCTCTTGTAGGTTATTTTTTTTGAAAATATTTACCTCAGTAAATAACAGGTTTGATGTCCATCAAGAAAAAATACCAATATCTTTGCTTTCAGAAATTTACCTCTTGTCACTAAATTGTGGTGCAGAAGCGGTGAATTTTACCTGCTTAGGGTACAAAGTAGCAAACTCAAAAATTATTTATGTATTTTAAAAAATTAGAGGACTAATATCTTTGTCCTTGACAAAAGGAGTTTGGAAATTAAAGGAGACCACCTTAGAAGACCTAGGGCCACCTCTTCTTAAGGTAAAACACCTTTTTGTTCTCCCAGATGGGGTTTAGCCAAGTTCTATCCAAGTACAGTTTCAGGATTCTTCAAGTAGGTCTTGTTAGGTATCTGTAGACTACTAAAGACCTTTCTCTGATGCCCTATGAGAATGCTAATTTTGTAGGTTATGAAGTCCCACTGGCTTTAAACCATTTCCACTGAAGTTCATGTTTGTTAAGCCTTCAAGAAGAGTAGCTGACTTTTCTGTACAAAGCAAGTAAAAACCACTGGTAACTTCACAAAAGTAATAATTTAACCCCCGTTAAAGACACGTTGGCCAGTAAATGTTTCTTGTGCCTGAGTTCTTTATTTTTTCCTAGAGTACTGGCATCAGCAAAAGGGCATTCATCCTTTGAAAGAAAAAAATAGGGCAATTTAACCAGTAAAACATATAAAAAACCCTTGAGTGCAGTATATATAACTCCACACAGCTCCAGTGATGAATGTCATAGTTTCCATTGTGTCAGTACGAGTATGACTGCAGAAGGTAGTACTCACTTGGGCTGTACCTTGATGTCATTAGCTAAATAGCACTGGATCCCCAAGGCACAGCTTGTGATTGGCTTGCTCCTTGTTCATAGTGATCTGAAGAGATCACATAACAAAACAAAGATGGTCTACCATTTCCTAAGCTACCTTAGCTTTTCTCTTCAACTGCTTTTCCTCCAAAGAATAAAAAAATACATCAGGATTATTTATTTCCTCTGTCAGTAAATTTCTCATTGAATCAGAACAGCTTGAGTGCAAATCATGACAGTGTTTCAATTTATCAGTGTTACCAATTGTATAGACTTAGGGGAATAGGAAAGGGAAATAGAAGAAAATGCTTTTGGTTTATAAGGTAATTTCATTTTTGCAACGCTGCCTGTTTTAAATAACAAATCAAGTTTAATTATCACAACAAAACGATGACAGCCTAAGACAGCTTGTTAGGTTCATATGGATCTCTAGCTAATGAAGCTACTTGTCGGACTCTTTTCAAGGAACTGCTCATGGGTTTTGACAGCTTCATTCAAACTGAAAGGAAGTGTGTTGTGTTGCCTTCCCTCAGAAAAATACCAATCTTTGCTGCATAGCTTCTGGTGGTGCTGTGACTAAAATCCATCCCAGCTTGCTTTGATAAATTTCCTCTTTCTTCCTCATTCGTTAGCATTCCCTGAGTACTTAACACGTGGATTTCTTGCATGAGACTCCTGCTTGTCCTTTCACATTGTCTTCAGGGTTTATCTGCAGCTTACCCTTCATCTGCAACATGAGACTGTTAAAAACAAAAAGCTTGCAAGGAAGCAGTCTTGAAGGTGTCTCCAGGTGGGCTTTGCTTGTCCAGCCACAGCCTTTCCCACCAGGATGAAGAAAAACAGCTGACTTTTTGCAAGTGCTCTGGTACCTCTGTAGCAGCTGTTCCTCCTTGGATAGCCTTGCCAGAGCCATGCTGGCATCCTGAGTGGGGAGGCTTGGCAAAATAAGCAAGTGCAGTGTGGCTAACCAACCGTGCTGCAGCTTGGCAGGGACCAAGAAGGCTGCCGTTGAATAGCCAGATATGGCCATGTTTCCAGTGGTCTGTGTAGATCACCATCTGCTTTGGGCTACACTGAGTGTCTCACTGAAGTGTGATTTGGATGCCCAAGCTTAGGTTTCACTGTTGCCAAATAGCTGATGAGAAGAGATGGATACACACAGAGGAAAGATTCGGCGTCTGAGTTGAGTACCTAAGTAGTGCGGAAACCCTAGTGAATATCTTATTTTAGGACCTAGGGCTAGTAATATAGGGGCAGTGGGGTGAAGAGGGGGAATCTTGCCTCTAGTGAAGCCAACAGTGACTTGGACAGAGGAAGAACTTGCTGCTCCCTTTGCAGGAAGAGCAAGGAGAGCACCAGAGGCAATGCCTCAGGGTGGAGCACTCCTCCTGTTGGGTTTGAGGCACCCAGTGTCTTGTCCTCCGACACAGATGACTGTGTCCCATCAGAGACTGCTTGAGGTGAGATGGGAGTGCTCAAAACAAATTCCCTATTTTCCCAGTTCTTCAGGTGCTGCTGCAAATGATCCCTTTGTGCTTTCTGACACATGAGCAATGGAGCATCTCTTTTTAGCTTAGAGAGTAGTAGCAAGCAGGATGACTGATTATACTGTTTTTACCATGTGTTTTTCTCGCTTTACAAACCAGGACCCCCCTCTGCTCCTCGGAGTGCCATCTCAAATGTTAACGAGACTAGTGTCTTTCTGGAATGGATTCCCCCTGCTGATACTGGTGGAAGGAAAGATGTGTCTTATTATATTGCATGCAAGAAGTGCAGCTCACACTCGGGTCTGTGTGAGGCGTGTGGCGGTCATGTCAGGTACCTTCCCCAGCAAACCGGCCTGAAAAACACCTCTGTCATGGTGGTGGATCTACTTGCTCATACAAACTATACCTTTGAAATTGAGGCAGTGAATGGAGTGTCCGACCAGAACCCTGGAGCCCGGCAGTTTGTGTCTGTAAATGTAACCACAAACCAGGCAGGTAAGTGGATCTTCAACCTGGGGAAATGTCTGGGGTGGGAGCCCAAGCCAGTCAGACCCAGTGTGGACCTCCCTTTGGAATGGGTAGAAATCTCCAGCATGGAGAGCTGGACTACGGCCTCTTCAAATATGGGGTGTGGGAGTTGGGGGGTGCTTATGTCTCATAGGTTATAATTACTACAGTCTTCAGTATGTTTCCTTTCAACAGGACACAGTTTTAGGATTTGCGACCTTTTTCTTTTACACTAAACTACTTGAAGATACCTCCACTTCTTTGCATTTTCGTATATCCATCAACTAAACCAGAAAGAAAAGAGCTGCCTTTCCTGTTGAGAAAGAGAAATTTATAAGAGTTCATTTTGGTTACAAATCCCAATGGCTAAAGCATTCTAACTTTGCAAACAGTTTCCCTAAGAAAATTGCTCGAGTCACTTTAGGAAATTTGATCCCTTTTCTACAGTGTGATACTAAAGTGACTGGACTCAGGCTGGTGAGGTACATTGTCACTGCTTCTCCAACAAGGTAGGGCTAAGATGTCACTGCATACTGTGTTCTCGGTTTTGCACTGTACAGGCGGAGATCATGTAGACTGGTTTATTCTTTTGTCCAGGGCTCAGATCTGTCTGCCCTTCCTTTGCCCAGCAGTTGAAAAGAGCTGTCGCTTTGGACACCAGCAGGGAGTTGCCATTGTACCTTTTCACTTGGAAGTGTGATGAGAGGCAAAAACATGATTATATCTCCTTCCAGGCACATCAACACACCAGGCACATCACACAACTTCTGTAAAGCCCCGCAGACTGACCTATCCTTCTTTTGTCCCTCATGCTTTGTGTTTTAGGGTCTCTGCCTACCTGGCTTGCTTCCTGCTATTTAGTTTAGGGCTCTCCAGTGGCATTTATCCACTGTGGACTCCTTCCAGGAATGTGAACTGGTAGCCTTTGGGAGTGTGAGGAACTGTGCTGCCAAATCACTGGAGCCACCCCCTGCCTTCTCCAGACAAGGTAAACCTTGGAAACCTGGTGGGCAATTCAGCATAACAGCTAGACGTAGATTGGCAAATCCTCACTGCAGAGCAGAAAAATGCCAGCTGGAGGAGGGCTGCATTTCATTCCTGCTACCTAGGTGTCTATGCACAGGCTTGGTAGCCAGCAGCAAGAAAATGCAATTGCATTGCACTTCATCAGATACCTGCCCTGGCAATTAAAGTGGATTGTTGAAGTGTTTCAGAAATCGTTCAGATATATCTCAAGGACAGGAAATAAAGGCATGCCAGGGATGCTGCTGATAGATGTGGCATGGAATCTGCTGAAGGAATATTAGAGGATAGCAGTATGACACTGTTGAAGACACCTGTTTAATGCAGATCAGTGGGTGCCACAGTCCTAATGCTGTTTACTATTTTCCCATTGTGAAGGCTGCTGCTAGAAATGCTGTTGTTGGAAAAAGTGTATTTTCCTGTTAGTGGGTTTGCATTGGTATTTCATTGCTGGCATTGGATTTTCCCTGTGTGGCATTAAATCCACATAAACCTCAGCAAACGTAGCTGTACAAGAGGAGATGATACATTGCTGATCAGTGTAGACTGTGAGGAAACGGTCCTGGTTTGTGAGTTATGTCCCAAACTCTCCATAGCTGCAGCAGGATTTATCCACATAGCTGCGCATCCTGTGCATCAGGCCAAGAATAACCCTCTTGCACAGTTATCACCTCCATCCTTGTATTAGAAGGTCTGTTATAGGAAATGGCAACTTGTGACAAATGCAGCTCATGCCAAGGACAGGTGGGTAAGTGTAGCTTCTGGTTAAGTTTCACTGTTTACTCCAGTGGAGTTGCAATCAAGGGAGATACTAATGGATCAAGCCATAAGTGTTTAATTCACTGTGTGGTGTTGAAATTGTATCTGTATGTTCTCATGTTTGATTCAACAGGAGGTTCGATCAAACCACTGTCTAAAGAAAGCAGTGGTGATTGTATTTTGTTGTCTCTCTGTCTGGTCCCACCACTCGTTAAGGAGGAGAGCCAGGCCTGTCTGCTGGAGCTGTAGCATCAAATGTGCTTCCCAGTGATGTGCTCTTTCAACACTCCCTGGGGTGTTCATCAGTTTGTCCATGCCAGAAATAAAGCAGTTGTAAAGAGGGACTTTAGCAAATCAGACAAACTGCCAAGCATGGAAAGTAGGTATCTTTTTAAGGTTCCTCCAAAAAATGTCCTTTGAGGCAAGTAGTGAGGTATGTAGGTATAGTGGTCCGTGCCTGGCCATACCCAGCAATTCTGGATGTCTCTGCAAAAGACTCACCTTCAGCAGTCCTTTCTCAAGTAAGAGCAGACAGGGCACATGGGGCTTCAGGGAGTATCAGCCCACCTACCTTTCTCCTGAAATTACCACCAAGAGGTGCAACTCTGGTGTCTCATCTTTTCCCTCGCACAGGTTTTCTGATGGTGTGATTATATTTTCATGGAAACTGGTTAATGAAGTTGAATCAGTGACAGAAAGCCAACTACAGCAGTAGGAAAAGTCCTGCTACAAGATCTGCTTGCTGCAGAAAATTGAAAAAATGCATGCCATGGGATAGTTTTGGCTGCTGGAGTCCTGCTGGCATGTATGCAGTAACTCAGCACTGCAGAGAAACACCAGAGTCTGTTTTGTTGGTTTGGCTTTTTTCCATCCCAAAAAGACGATGCTCATTTCAGGACTGCAAAAAAATGTGCAGGCAGCAGGATGCTGGGAACACCACCTTTTCTGGGCACAGGAACTTTTGGCAGCAGAAACTGCCTCTGGTTTGGACTCTCAAAGGGATTACTTCCTGAAAAAAAATATGGTTTTCTCCAAAATAATTTGTCCTCCTTCATCTCTCCACTGTTTTAAATAATGAGTAAAAGATTTGGCACTGGCAATCAGACTGGCATTTTCAGACTGATGTAATTTTCCTCTGAACTTTTGAAATCAGATTTGGAAATACAGCAAGGAAACAGTAGAATTTTATGCACAAGAAGAGGCTGATAGCTACTATCATTCAGTGACCTCAGTACTTGTGGACCTGACAGTACTTGGGATGGGACTGATCCATGCAGGACACAGTGGCCGTAGGCTCCAGATACAGTACTAGTTTCCCTGTCACCCTCTTGCAATTCCCAAACCTCTGTTGTTTCTGTGGGATTTTGCAGGTGCTTTTCTACTAGAAAACATGTCTAGAAAGGGTGAGCAATGCCACAAGCCAGGAGAGACAGAAATTTCTCTGTCCTGCATTGTGACTACCCTAGAGCTGCAGCAGGCAGAGGACCTTATTCCCTTTGTAGGCATGAGTTGACCCAAGCATGGTTCTTCCCTATAGGATTGCTGCAAAGTACGTGTCCAAGGGACTTCTCAGCACAGATGGCAAGGAGCCATCTGTAATGCAGTCTCACAGCATGTTAGAAAGTGTGCCTCATGCACGTGGGCTGGAGCACAGTGAATAATTCATAAGTGGCAATGATAGGATTGAGTTAGCCATCCTTTTCTTGTTCATGGTTTTGTTTAAGTTTTCATATTTTTGAAACTTCCACCTGTTTAAACGGTTTCCAGAGAGCAGTCTGTGTGTATGGCTAATATTGAAGTTTGCTTTTCAAGTGACAACTGCATGACTTTTTTTTTCTGAGTGATTTCACCAAGCTGGATGATTAAGGTATGCTGTCGCTCTAGACAGAGATGTGCATCTCCCTTGAGGTCTTTTATCTGCCCTGTATACAGAAAGCACCTACCATGACGTCTTGGTCAGAGACGTGTGTCTTGTAATGGGTCCATGGGGAGCAAGCACTTGGGATTCATGGTTGCCTGCATGCCCGTTGTATCATCGCAGGAACACACTGGAAAGATGCAACGTTTAAAACCTTTCTAGGCTTAAAACCTGCTAAGAGTATTCACTTTAAGCCAGCCTAAACAGCTGGGCAATTTTCTTTGCTTTTGATGTCAGCAACTTCCATGCTGGGTATGGCTTCAGGCACGGAACTAGCCTGGAGGTGGGGGGTATGAGAGTGGGGCAGTTTTCCTGCTGGCATCCCAAATGCCACAGACTCCTTTACACTTAAAGACCTTCTCTGTGTGTGTTTTCAGATAAACCCCCTGCCTGTTTGCTGTTTGAAAAGTCAGAAGCCAGTGTTCAATCCCCTTCTGTGACCTATATGATATTTTTGAGCCTTCTGGACAAGGAGGAGAAAAAAGATACAGATGTGCTTGCTAGCAGAGGAGGAGTTAATGTGGCTAAAGCCTCAAGGAGTCTGCATGCCTGAGGCCAAACCAGAGATACAAGTTACATCCTGTGGTACAGCAATGCTGTTTAAGCAAAGGTGTTGGAGAACAGAACCTGACAACCCATACTGCTGCCTGGGAAACATGGCTGGGTTCTTACTTGACCAAAAGTACCACTAGATACTTGGAGCAATTGGAAGGCTCTTGGAGCAGGGAAGTATGCTAAGCACCATGATCCTTACTCTGATTGTGCAGTCAGGGATGCTGCAGTGGAGGGGAGCACAGGAGAAGGTTTTTTCCTTAGCAGTCAGGGTGTTTGCAGTCTTTGGAAAGCAGCCAAGGGCAATTCAGAAAGGGAAACCTGCAACATAGAGCTTGTTGCAATCTTACGTCAGCATCTGCATGCTCTTGAAACCAATAGACTGCAGCCCTGCATAGTCTGGGAAGAAAACATCAGAAAATGAGTCAAGCGATGGCTGTGCTGAAAATCATGTTTTGAGAGATTGCTTTTGGAAACGGATGGGTTCAAGTCCTGTAACAGTCATGGCCTGATTCTTCCAACTTTAAAGTCTCACAGTCTTGTATGGTTTGGCTTGGGGAAGGGAACAGCTTTCTTATTTTCTTTAGGAATAACAAAAAATTTCCCAGAGGATGCTCCAGTAGATGTAGCATGTTGCACCATATTGCATCTCACACAAGAAGCAAGACTGGTTTTGCAGCATTACTGTTCAGCCAGGCTGACTTAGGGCCTGCAAAAGCTCAAGCAGGTGCTTACTTTTGGAAAACTCCCTTTCCACTACCAGCGTGGTGAGCAGGGCTTGCCTTTAAACATCCATCGTAATAGTACTCAATCCACTGAGCTGCATCATCTTCCCAGCAATGGTCAATAGTGGATACCATAGAAAGGTATGAGCACAAGGCAGACATGTACCAATGCTTCCCTAGAGCGCTCTCCAACCTCTGGGGACCACCTCTTTGTGCTTTTTTAGCCCTTAATGGATTTTTCTCGCATGACTTTGTCTAATCATTTTATGAACTCCAAGAAAATTTTAACGGCTGCAGGCAATCCTTTATGAATTTGGTATGTCTGGTAGTTTAAATTGTGCTTTAGATTCATGTTGGCCAGAAAGGAGCTATTAGTGGCATAAATAGAGGGTTTAAGGTTTGCAATTGCCCATCTATTCGGAAAGCACTGCCATTTAGAGATGCCATATTAGCTTCCAGTGTGTTAACACAGGTATTGCAGCATTTAACCTATAAAGATGTATTTTTAAAAGCAAAAGTAGTCTTCCATACCAGGATAGGTGAATACAGGGGTATTTTAATATGCAGAGGTAAACCAGTACTGCCTCAAAGACCATGGTCTCTATTTAAAGCTGAGTGCACCCTGCGCTACCCCTTGCAGCAGGATCTTTCTGCTGGCTGTGAACACCCTTCATGTCTAGGGAGATGTGAAAATGAGTGTTGAACTGCTAGTGAGGGTTCAGGCAGCAGGAGAGGATAATTTCATTTGTGAAGTTCCATGCACATGCTGGTAATCAGCTTCAAGAAGTATTTTGGTGTATTTTTGAAACGTGGTCACATGCAATCAGAGTATGCAATCACAGGTTGTTAAAAACCAAACACACTGGCAGAAGAAAGTAAAACCTGAAAGCCAGTGTTATACAAAAGGTTTATTGTTTGATTTGACATTTCCTTTTTTTGTGATGGCTGAATTTATTCTGAATGCAAAATCTTCATCCAGCATCCTATTCCAGAATCATGAGTTCACCCCAGCCCAGATGGCTGGGTGTCTGCTACCAAATGAATTATGGATCAGATGAATATTTTACAGTTTTATTTATAACTCCCCAATCAGTAATTGCTACTTTTTCGTAGTTTGTTATAAGTTTTTTTGTTATACTTTGCATATTAGAAATACATGCTTGAATATTGAAAGAAGTCTTTGGAATATGAAAAAAAAATTCCCCAAATTACAATATGACTTTTACTTAGAGGTCATTTTTATTCTTGAAGTATGTGAGACAACCCCACTGTTGATATATGAGGACATTAAAAGATGAAATAAAAACCATTTCCTGCATCTACTGACAGACCTTTCAATTTTGACATGAAATTAAAACATCTTATTTATAGATGAAAATAAAAATAGTAAGAAGCAGTTGTCCCTATCCACCCTCCTCCTGAAAAAAGGAAAAAGGCAGATGCTGAAGATCTCGTTATGAGATTCAACTGATGACATCCATTGCATTGTGTGCAGTAGGGTGCAGGTTTTACCATCTCCAGGTGGCAGTGAGACAAATATCTTTATGGTAAAGCGATTAGTCTCATTCAAAGCATGGTACTTGGGAGACAGTTGCATAAGATACAAAAAAGCAAATGCCAGGTTACCCCTGGCAAAAATTAATCTATGGACTGCACCTGGATGATGCCATACAGCTGGGTGTGGGGGAGCAAGAGATGCCCAAAATACTCTGTTTGAGGTGCTGCATCCAACGGGATTGACACTGGTTGCTCTGTAACACTGCAGAGCCACTGGAATCACCACCAGCAATGTAGCCTCAGGCTTGAGGTAGAGTAGCAGGTATTGAGTAGTCTGAGTCTCAGTGTTTTAGAGGTGTATGAGTAGCAAATACTAATATATTCCAACAAGCATAGAGCAGGCCATGCTGCAATCAGATGTTGTAAGAGCTTCACGAGGTCAGAGCTGTAAGAAACTTGGGCAGAGTGCTACTCATGTTACATTACAAGAGTGATAGTGCTGGTTTAAAATTTTATTTCCCGTTTTGCTGCCATATTTTTAAATGATTGCCAAGTAATCTTATATTAATCTAATTCTAATCACCTTAAAACACAGTCTTCAGGGCCGAGGAGTTCTCTTTGTATTGTGCTGAGCACAGTACTTGGCAGAGAACAAAAGTAAAGCATCTGAAATGGTTTCACTGCCCAGATGACATCAATTTATAGATTTTTTTTTTCCCCATGAATGTTGCTTTTAAATTTCACTGCTAATAAAATCCTATTTAGCTCTTTAGTCTCAGTATGCAAACTGATAATTCCTATATCTGATATGTTATTTCTCTGATTTTAGCATTAAAAGTAGTTTTACATTTGTAACAGTCTACATAGACGATACTTCTGAAAGTACTCTTAAGACACCAGGACTCCAAAATCGCCAAAAGAGAATGTAAAAATACTTTCATCGCTGTTACAGAAATAGCAGTGGACTTGTAGGCATTTAATAAACATCCCACTTGTTCTCTGACTGTGGTTTCTTTACCACACCAAGTAAGCTCTTTATAGTAATCTCCCTCAAAAGTTAAATATAACAGTGGAGGAACCAGAATAGTTTGAACATTTGTGTTTCAGTAGTTGTGCATTGAGCGAGCTGTGCTATAGAAACACGGCTCAGAGTATGGCAACTTTCTCCTTTCCCATGCAGCTGCCATGCTGATAATATGATTTGAATGAGCGTGAAGGTGTAAGTACATGCATGGCAGTGTGTACACATTTGTGTGTGTATGAACATGAAGGACACATGCCAGACAGAAGACAGAGGTTACCCACCCTTGTTTTATGTGAGTATCTGTGCCAGCTTGGTAAAGCTCAGACAGTTCAAATGCCCTTCACTCTTTCTGTCCTCATGCCAAATTGCTTGCTAACTGAGCCCGCATTTGAATGGGAGGGGGGGCTCTCTGTGCTGCAAGGCCACCTGGCAATTCTCTGGCCCTATTTTCCTTCTGTCTGTTTTCTTTTACCTTGAGCCTGACCCCTCCTTAATATGCAGTTTGTAATTTATCTATTTATTTATTCATTTTATTCATTGGGCCAGATATTTTTCCCCTTTGTTGCTGTTGCACCTGGTGTCTGCATCCACAAAACAGGCTGGCTTCTGCATCCCAGGGAAGATTTTGGTGTATCAAAACTGAGCTCCAACTCACAATGTGCATGAATTACAGGTTCCCAGTTAGAATTTTACAGTATCAGGCTGAAATGCTTTTCTCCCCTGGATTGCTTCTCATTGGAGAGGTGTGTTTCAGTGAGGCTTGGAAGGTTTTTTCACATCTTCTACTGTGGTTGCTATTACAATACACTTCAACAGCAAACCCCTTGCTCATTCCATGAAAGATGTCCAAAATGCTAATTCCAGCACTTATATTTCTTGCAAAGGGTTAATGTAATAGGAATGGTAGGGCTGGCTAATGCTTTATCCCAGTTTCCTGCCCCTTCTTTTTCCTGAGGGTGGGCCACGGGGACACACAACAGGGAAGGGAGAGCTCTACCTGAAGAGCCAAGAGCAGCCCCAAGGTGACAGACAACCCAGCAATAAACTGTATTTCTCCCACAGCAGCTGGGCCAAAGTTCAGCTACATGCAAATACTACAAAAAGCTCAAGAGTTGGAAGGTTTTAATTAAAACCCACTTCAGATGTGCTCGTTTGCTGGCATGATGGAATGCTTTCTGCATCGCTTGGTCCTGGAGGAACAGTCCTGATCAAAGCAAGTAACTAATGGGATTTCCAGCTAGATCAGGACAATAGAAATCACCAGAAGGAAAGTGTTATTATTTATTTATTTTCCTTCTTCGGGCTTGATAATTTTTAAGAATATGGGCTCTGATCAAAAGGCCCTGTACAAATCAGTGCAGAACACCCACTGGCTATGGTGGCGCTGGGTGAGGGGTTTTCTGCTGCAATGTAGCAAGCTGGGGCAATTCATTGCTCTTTGCTGAGAGGTGCTGAGCACTTTGGATTGATCCTGTAAGTGCTTTGGCACGGGCAAGCCTTGGAAAGAGCACCACTCCATGGAAATGGATGGAAAAATTTGCAAGTTCTCTTACGCATTTGGCAAAATCTGCCCTGTGGGTTTTGACCAGGGGTGGTGGGTGCGTCAAGTGTTAGAAGGGGCCTTTTGCTCCTGGCTCCTTAGCTCTACAGGGCCTTTAAGAGGGAGAGACAACGATACCTTAAAAGTAGATTTGGAGAATTGGGAGGAAAATGCCAGTGGAGGGCACTAGCACTACTTACTGCCTTCCCAGGAATAATACACAGTGCAATTGCCCACCGTGCTTCTGCATCCTGCTGTGTAAAACTTGTGCATCTTTGTTCTGTGACCCTAAATGAGATGAAAGGAAGCAAAGCTGAATCAGGTAAAAGCAAAAAACTGGGTTTGTCCTCCCTCCTTCAGTTTGCAAGGGTTTATGGGACCCTGTGTGCTATTTCTTCACAACTCCTTTCCAGCTTTCTGCAATCTGCCTGAATCCAAGGAGAGAAAGTGCTGCTCAGCCAAGTAGATTATTAAATGTTCTATTTCCTGAGTTGTCTTTCACACAGTTCAGCATTAGTGTGCCTTATTATGGGGGACTGATCTGCACCGCACCATTATCCTGTCATCTGCAGAGCTCTGCCTTCCCTACGGTGGGTTCCTGCCTTGGATCATTAAACCACGCAGCCCTGTGGTTCTGCCTTGTTCTCTGGGGGGTGGCACCAAAAGCATGAAATTGCTTGCTGACCTTGCTGAAGACTTACAGCATGAGCCTTTAAACACCTGGCCATGCAAGGACAGTTTCCACAGAAAGGTGCTCTCACCCAGTTCAGTAAACTGGAAGACTATAACTGCAGAAATTACTGGGGTATTTAATTTATTGTACATCACTTAGTACCAGGTGCTTCTTGGCCTCTGCAAGGAGATGGAAAGGAGCTGGAGGATGACTGGGCAAGGATGCACATGAGGGCACAGACCCAACTCCACCTTGTGCAAAATTGCAGACAGCAACTAGCAAAGCTGAGTGTGCATGAAGGACTAAATGACCAGTGTTCTCCACAGAGGTGATGCACCCTCTGCCGTATGTTGGCTGAAGCTTCAAGGGGGACTTCTGCCAGAGTCACATAGCCCTGAGGGCTTTGAGTGCTGTTTGCAACTCTTGCAGAACATCTCTATAAAACAAACCAAATCCCCGTAAAGTAGTCCGGCAGTTGATAATGTAGCTTGTGCTCTAATAGCAGTTGTGCATCTGTTGTGGCCTCACACTCTTCTTGTTATCTTCTGATTATGGTCAATGAATGAGAACTGCTATTTTAAATTCAGTTTGCACAGTGTCCAGTTCTTCATTTAGAACAAAATATGGACAGTAAATACATGCCCATTATGCAAATGAATGCAGTAAATAAATGCTAGTTGGCTCAGCTTTCTTGTATCCAGACCTGATGGATACAGCATAATTGGAAGGGGTGCCTCATGTCAGTAAATTGCTATTTCATTTCCTAAAACTTATGCACTGCCTTCATCAGGGAGGTTTTTCAGTGATCTGGTTCATTGATGGGGAAATGGAGGCATGGAGGTGTGGTGTGACAGGCTAGAGGGCACACACCAGGGCTGGGGCTTTTGCTGCTCCTCTGCCCCTGCTAAGCCCTTCCCATAGGGCTAGAGCCCTAAGATGCATTGGAGGTGTTTCCTAACTTGTTTGCCAAACTAACTTAAGAGCAGATAAGAAGCTTGTAAGAGTCCACTAGACTGTTGGGGTTGGGCTTGTTTTTTCTGAACTGGTTTCAGTATTACTGTGGTTTCAGTTTCATTGCAGTATGAAAGATAGAAATGTCAGTCATCAGTGTATTTATCTGAAGCATTTAGTGAGCTAAAGTGTGCTGAATAGCTTGGGGAAAAGTGTGACATGGGGTCTGTTTGCTCCCAAATCTCAATTGCAATAGTGAAAGTTCCCTCCTTTCGTCTTTTGCACTGTCTGTCAGGAAAGACAGTCTTTGATCCAAGTCCAGCTGAGTGCAAGGTGTTACCTGCAATACATCTGGTTGGTGAACTGTGCTTTGTCTGCTAAAAAGGAAGTTGTTAGTAATGTGGCAGTGTCCATTCCAAGTGGTTGCAAATTCCAGTGCCCAGGTGATTAAATGTGACTAAAATCCCTATCATTTTGACTTGATATCCAGCAAGTGAGTAACTGATACCTGTTCAGTAAATACAGTTGAGTTTTATTTGGCCTTTGGCAGTAATAGTATTTAGCCTGGCTTGGCAACTGTTCACTGATGAAGGTCCAAAAAAAGCACTTAGCAAAATCAAGCGATAGCAGTAATGAAGTGCTAAAGACACTGGCACTTTGTTTAGCCGCTTGAGAGATTAGCAAAGATTTCAGCGGCTCCTCCTTGTTTCTCTGCTTCTCTTAACTTTTAACATGGATCATGAGCCCGTCTGCCAGGGACTAGTGAGGGGGCTGCCTCCCATCCAGGGGCATCACGGCACAGGGGCTGTGTCAGGCTGTCCTCTGCTCCCGGTCCCCATGGCTAAGCCCCAGGCAGGTGCTTGAGGGCCTGTGCCAGGGGTTTGATGGAAGAATATCCGAATATCTGAAGTGTGGGGCTATCAGGTCTTCTGCCTCCCTGTCTCCAGTTCCAGCTATTCTGTCTCACAGAAGTGATGATGTGCTTCTGGGGACGAGGCATACACGTGGCTCATAAATCACTGGACCATGGAAGTTCTATGCACTTGGCCCTAGTAGGAGGAGTGCTCTGGCATGCACAGCAGCCACCTTCTCACTTTGACATGAGAGTGCTTGAAAACTTCAGAGATGCCACAAGTCAGACGATTTTACAGCTGCTGTTTGGCTGAGTCTAGTAGTGTTTTTCTGTCTGAGAGAAGCAGCAGCTACTTTTCAGAGAGCAAATGAAGGCACCTGTTGGGTTAACTGAGCTTTATTCAGTCCCCAGGCTGCATTGCACAACCTTTAGGGCCCAAAGGAGTCTTTGAAGTACCATTGAATTTCATTGTTAATGTCTCAGTCATTTACTGTGAATGGAAAAGGGTATTTTTTTTCACTCGCAGGCACGAATAAACTCTCTAAATTGCAAGAAATAATCCCTCTTAAAGGAGAGTTGAAAGTGGTGTCTTTTAATGTAAGAAACCTGGTGCCTAGCTGTACCTAGGACTGTTACAGCTCTTCTCAAAAGCACTGGATTTTGCTCAGTGATTAGAAACAAAATAAATCAAATTAAAGGAAAGGAGCCAATGACAGGGTGATACATGTGTCAGAGAAGGAGAGGGAGTGGTGAAGGAAAAGTACCTAATGTGGATGACTTTAATTATGTGGAAGGTGGGAAGATTGACTTCCCCATCCTGAGTGGAGTGTGTGAGAAGATACATTAGGCTATATTCTATCAGAGGTTGATGAGGTCTTCTCGAAGATGTTAGTAGTTACTTGGAAGAAAAAAGGTGCACTTGCTGGCAGTATTTATGAGGGCTTTAATTACGCATCACAGACTGAGTTCCAGTTAGAAGGGAAAGGGGGGGTGGGAAGAGGAAAGAAAAGATGTACAGACTGTTAAGAGCACGATGATAAATCCATGGCTACGGATAACGGTAAACAAGGTAACTGTACGTCATGGTATCATTTGCACACTTATTTTTTAGGTGCTTGTTCCAACTTCCGTACCACCCCCATCACAAGCAAAATGCTTATAAAGGGGTCAGAGACAGGCTTTCATTACTCATCTTCCAAGATGGAAGGCAAAGAGCATTTACAATTGCTGTGATATAGGGCTGTTACCTTTTTTTTTTCTTTTTGCTAAATCATTAACCATGTCATAAAGCAGCACTCCAGAAAAGGTAGACAGAGACAAATCACAACATTTGTCTCTGTGCTTGTGTGAACAGTAGAAAAATATTGCTGTCATTAGTGCATCTTTCACATTGCTGTGGGTTCCCACATTCAGAATCATAGTATGGTTTGGATTGGGTTTGCAATATCCTTGTTAAAATCTCACCTAACCAGCTTCTTACCCAGATGACCATTGATGTCCATTTATTTTAATGTCAGGAGGTAACACTGGAAGGGGAGATGTATAAATTGCTCAGCACTGGGTTAATTCCATTCCCACTGTAGTCAGCCAGGGACTCTGCCATTTATTTCACTGCAAGGGCAGCACCTCCATGTCTGTGTGGCTTTGGCACAACTGTCTCATTACATCCCTCTCACGTGCCTCAGAAAGAAGTTTTTCTGTGGTCTTTACTTGTGGTGTAAGCTGTTTGCAAGTATCTCTGTGGATGATGCAGGTAAGAGGTTTTATCTAACAACATCAGCCTTACTGGGAATACTTTGGATCTTGTGGTCTTGTAATTAAAGTAAAGGTAAGTCTGCAAACAGTTCGTGACAGACACTGAAATTCTGGCTGAAGAATAACAGGAATTAGCTAGTGAGATTGCTTTCATTTCAGGTAACATCATTCCTCCCACTGATTATTCAAAGGGTTAACGGTGTTTCTTAATAGTGGTGAAATGGCTTCAATGAAGCAGTGGCAGTACTTCAGCAAATGGGAATTTTTTCTCTTCTTTAATTCCATGATCACACTTGGAAAGCTAGAACAGATCAAAATAAAAAACTCTCCTATCTTTGGTGTTGTCAAAAACAAAATCTTTGTTTATTTAAAAGTAGCTATGTCAGGAGAAAGGTATGATGAAGTATAATTGCCAAATTCTTATTTGGTAATTAGTATCTTGCAGCCATCTCAAAGCTATTAAGAAACAGGCATAATTGCACATAGGATGCATATCTTTATCATGGAAGTTGGCACTTCAGACAATTAGGAAGTATGTGTAGCTTTGCTGGATGCTACAGAAAGATTAATCTAGTTTAGGAGAGTTAAGAGCCCGTCAGAGCTGCTCCCATCATCCAAGTATTTGTACCATCGGGTGGTATGAGAGCACTTGGAGAGGCACCAGATGGTTTCCGTAGCCATGCTGCAATAATATTGTGGGTCCCTGATATTCTTGCATTTACAGAGGTTTCCCTGTTGCTGGCTGCAGTGTTCTCCTCTACCTGTTTTATTTACACATTGTTAAAAAAAAAATTGGTCAAGTAGGAGGCAGTAGTGTTCCATTTGTGCTTTGCTGTGCAGGGTGTTTCTGTGTGCCAGCATTGCAGGAAGGAAACATGGGCTCCTGGGAGCCACTGAGAAGAGGCTTGTCCATGAAATAACCCCAGACACATGTCACAGGCACAGGGCTCTGCCACCTTAAATGAAGAAGTTATTGTTGGGGATTAAACATGTTCTCTTGTCAGCCCATCAAAGAAAGTATAGGCAGACGCAGCGTATTGCGGAAACAAGCAAGTCTGGAAGTCATATCTAGGAATGAGATAGGAACAACTTGCCAGGGGAAGAGGATTTTCAGTAAAAGATCATAGCTAGAAATTCAGCACTTAGGGCTTTTTAATTAAATATGTTTGGGAAGGGATGGACAAAGATCTCAGGGAAGAGATTTTTTCAGCCACAGGCCTAAAGCTACCACTAAAGATGAAGGTGTTAACTGAAGTAGAAGGTGTTAACTGTGAACACCGCAGTGCTCTGTGAGTGACATGGATGTCCTTCCTGCACATTTTATAGGGTGCAAGAGAGAGTGAAGTGATTTTTCCCAAGATGACCCAACAGGTCATAAGCAGGGCCAGGAAGAGACCGAAAGTCACCAGGGTCTAGTGGCACTATGCTTCACTGGAGTCAAGGTGGAGCCATAAAATTAATATAGTTCATTCATGTCCTTCCCTTATCCCTCATGTTTCTTGACAACTTTTTAGAGCTCTGCACAGGAATACAGGGTTAGAGACTGAATCTTGGTGTACATCTGAGTCCTTCCTCATGAAAACTGCTGAAGAGTTATGCTGAAGACCATAGATAGGATCTCTTCCAAAATGGAAGAGTATATTTTTTCTGTGTTAATCTGCAGCTGACCATAGGTCCAAGTGGTCTTTTGTTTCATTCATTGTTTTGTTTAATTGAGCACCTGGAGGGTTATATTATGTTTTGCCTTCGCTTAGTGGATTGAATTATTGTCTTAGTTGTATGGAAGCTACTTCTGGTTAAGTACTCTGGTGCATGAACATATAATCATTTTTCTTTTCATTATTTGAACTATGCAGTGTCTTGCAAAAGTGCTTTTTTCCTCACATTCTGAAAATCCCTTTGCCCAGGTCATTCAGTATATAGTCGTAGGGTCTGATTTGACATGCCTTATTACTGAGGAAAAGATGAAGCAGAGGACACCAGATTTATTATTGGGTCACTGACTGAGATATTTTTCGAGTTCCCAGAGCTTTATCATAGTGGCCATCCTGGGTCTTGTCAGTAAAGAGATGATCTTGAGAATTAGATCACGGAGATTATAATATACTGCTGTGTTAAACAAGATTCATGGTCAAGAGAGGATATGGCATTTACTGTCCCTTTTAAATGTCACATCCAGATTTCAAAGGCCAAAGTCTCAGAATAAACAAAGGAGAACACAGCTGGCTCAAGCAGCTTTAAAATGAGCAGCATCCCAATGATCCAGTGGAAGCTTGTGGTCTGTATTTATGCAGCAGATACAAGACTAAGCAGCCACTGGAAACCCTACAAGGTTGATAGCAGTGTCTTTCTTGAGATACGAGGTAAGATGTGCCTACGTGGTCAGCATTCCTTTCATTTAGCAACGGAAGGTAGTAATGTGAAGTTCGTATCAGAGTGATGCACAAGAAGTTAGACAGGCATTAATGGCTTGAGTAATTTTGGTTGGAGTACAGTAAATGAAGTGATTGAATACCACATGAAGTAATACGGCTCTGCAAGCAGTTGCTTGGCAGCTGTAATACTGGATGGGATTCTTTTTCCTCTTCTCTTAGCTATGTAACGGTTGGAGTGGATGATAACAGTGAGAAAAAAGTATTTCCACTTTCTCAAATGCATTCCTCACTGGTAGAAACAGCCCTATGGGAGGGTAATCCATGGAGCTGAATTCTGCATACTGTAGTGCTATACAGCATAAAAATCCATGTGGACAGTTCCCATTGATCAGATGTGATAGTTCAGTATCTGCAGGCTTTTTAAAATCAGGCTGTTTTTATAATTTTTGTAGGCTGATAAGTGTTGCCAAAGTGCTTGGAAATTCACTGACAGTCTTCAAGAGACATTCAGTTTTAAAAAGTACACTTGACGCATACATCCTTACTTAAGGCTTTTCTTGATTTTTTTTTTCAGGGTGGCTCGTTGAAGTGTTCATGTGTGTATAGATATATTTAAAAGTGTCCTTTTCTGATTTGTTTTTCAGGTTCTTAGCAAGTAACTGTTGTATTGATTTTTTTTTTAATATACTTTTTATCTTCAGTACTAATTTCTAGAACAAAGTTCAGTTGTCTCTTAAAATGTTCTATTTTTTTAGCCAAATGGCAAGATGGGCAGTATTGCAGCAAGTCGCTACATAGTGAAGTTTGGTAATCTTCCCCCAGGATTGAATTGTTATTGATTTAAAGGAAGATTAAAAGTCAGTGGTGTTTTGTGGGAGGGCTAAATGATCTCTTCTGGCCTTAAAATTTAGGTATATTGATTTAAAATTATCTTGGTTTACCTGCTGCCTAATAATTTGCAAATTCAAGTTAAATGAACATAAAACACATTCTGGTTGAGTCCAGTGTGTTTGTACAGAGTTTTAACTAAACCGTTTTAAATATTGTTCTTTTTAATTCTGCTTAACTGTGTATAGCTTTCTTAAGAGTACTTCTCATTTTGGGAGCAGCAGTCTAGAAACATTTGTATACATCACTGTAATTAAATCCTCATGCAAATCCAAGTCTTTGTTATTCTTGCATTCACTGCAGTGACCTTGATAATGTGAATGCTTCACCTTTGCTGCTCCTTGGAAGGCAGTCCTGTGAAAATGGGATCAATTACGTGCATTGCTAGGATCCCATTTTCAGTACCACTGAATTAAAAACACAGCTAGTTAATGGGCTTTCCCCTTTTATAAGGAGGGGCAGGGGGAATGAAAAGAGGAGAATAGAAACTGAGTTGTTTGAGAGGAGGTAATCTCTGTTTTGTTTCTGCCATAGATTAGGAATGATCAATTATCATGTCAGAAGGCGAGGAAGCTAATATGCCCCTGAATCTACACATAGTTATTTAATCATCCTGCCTGATGCGTAGCATTCATCATTCACGTTTTTAATGCCGCTTACTGTTATCATCTCACTATTATGCTGGGAACATTTAAAGAGATAAAGTCATCCTGATAGGCAACGTCCTGGGGAATAGAATAGTGGAGAACCTATTGTTGGCTCTTCAGTCTAAGTGGCTGGAGCCTTGGCCCAATGCAAACTGTTGTACATGTCTGATTGTGGATGGCTCAAGTCATCACCTGAAGGAAAACCTTAGTGAACTCCCATCTGTACTGGGAGGGTAGTTCTCAATGGTGCTGTAAGCTGTTTTTTTACAAGAGCAAGTGGGAACTAATGTCATCACACACCTGTGAAGAATATAGGCAAATGCCTGTGAGCACCTGGTATTTGTGCTCTAGTAAGCCACCTAGTAAGTTCTAGTAGCCACCCCATCCTATCATTTGCCTTGTTTGGATTACTTTTAGATGTCTTCAAGGCACAATTTCAGCCAGCCACTAGGCAAAATGAGCACTTGCAGCATGAAGGTCAGTCAAAGGAGAGTCATAAATGTCCAGGGTGATACCAAACAGGGGAGTGTTTTATGTATTGCATGTATGAAGACATGTATATATGTATTTTAATTCCTCACTAAAGTTTTTGGTGGTCTAGTCCACACACTGAATAAAGATGAAGATGAAAGATGAGAGAGTTGGAAGGACTAGGGCACTTCCTTAGGTCTATCCAAGTCATTCACTGGTCCAAGTTGGAGAAGAGAGCCAAGAAACTCCTATGAAGGAGGAACCCACAGTGACTGATGTTGAAATCCCCTTTTCTCTTCTAGCAGTTACAAAACTCAGAGGAAGTGAATGATCAGTATAAGGAGAACTTGCCAAAACCAGATCTGTAGTCCTATTACAGTGGTTGTGAACCAAAAGAGGAATCTGGATGCAGTGAGACTTGTTTTGCCTCCATCTTTCTATAATGTCACGGGAATGTTGAATGAGACAATGTCACCAAAGCCTCAAGATGCATTTGAGAGTGCAGCTGCACAAAAGCTTACTCTGAAGCAGTAAGTTGCTTGAGTCCTGTAAGCCTCTTCCTAGCCATATCTAGGAATAGAAAAGCTTTTGTTTCACAGCCAGGAGGTAGATGGATCTAAAATGTGGATTTGTGGCACATCTTTTTCCCCTGGTGCTTCAGAGAGTGGCACTATCTACTAGAAATGAAAGCCAAAAAGGCAAAGAATTTCCACTCTGCTATCCTGTGTGCATATATCTTGCCTAATTTTTTATTAGTCATACACACAAAGCAGTGAAAAATATTATCATGGTAGGACCAGCCACCAACCAGTGTCGATTGTGTTAAGCACAGTGTTGCATAAAGCAACCTGTTTGACCAGAGTTCTGATGGAAAAGCTAAAGACGTGCATTTATGCATTGCATGGGCAGCTACCACTTGAAACACCTGAAATCTCTGTTGGGACCCTTTGGCTTCTAAATGGCAGTCCCACTCTTAGATGCTCAGACTATTTTCCTATTACCTGACCTCCAGAGCCTGTGGTAACCCAGTTGAGTAGACAAGGGCTTAGGACATATCCTGTCAGCAGTAAAGGGAAAATGTGGGCTAAAGAGTCTCCATAGTCTGTAAATTGGGTTTTCATGTCAGAAATGTTCTGGTGCATTCTTTAGTTTGTCTCTAAATCCTTTTCAACACCTTCATAAATTAACTGTACTGAAAAAGCCTGCTGTGTTTCGTCAGAAGAGAGTCTGTATTTGCTTCCTGCAGGAAAGTGATGCCTCTGCGGGGTGGGAGAGTCAAAAGCCATGCTTTCACATGCAGCTGCATTTATCCTATTCAAAAATTAGATGTTCATCCTGAGCTTTGTGTTGCTTGGTCGATTGTGATCTCTGCAGTTTTGCCTCAGCAAAGCCATTTTGCTCAGCACTTGTCTTTAAACACACAGCTAGTGCTTCTACTTGGAAACATAAGTTGGAGAGAGTTATTAAAATATGAAAATAAGCCTTTGCCATAAATTTCCCTGTAATTTTCCTTTTTGTCACTCACATAGGGTTTTTGTTCCATGTTTGAGCTCAGCGTGATATCAACAAGTTGCTTGTGATTTAAATAGAAGAAGCCAGCTGCCAGGAGTAATGCTTGCAGGTATTCCTTCTTTTCTTTATTTGCCTTACAGCAGTGCCTTCAGGCCAAAGCAAAGATTGTGCTGGCAGCATCTGAGTACTTAGTTCCTCCCCCTCAAATCTATACAGATAAAGGAATTACCACTATCTTCATTGCACAGGTAACAGTAGGGAAAGATGAAGTGACTTGCCTATGGTGATGCTAGGAGTGTCTGGCAGAGATGGAAAGCGAAGTGTTATTTCTTCTGGTCTTATGCTTTCATCCCAGTGCCATCCTTTTGTGTGACCAGCCACTTTGAACAATTTAGATTTTTCCGTAACATCTCCTGGCACAAACGTGCCAGCTGGTAAATGGCACCAAATGTATGTCTCCTGGATCTCTGCCTTTCAAGATCCTTTTTATCACTCACCTTATGATACCCAGCTACCTTTGTAGAGCCTTGTGCCTGGAAGGATCTCAGGATGTGCTCATCTAACCTGCTTTAGAACCTCCGTAGGCAGAGATGCCAGAGGTTCACTGGTGATTTTTTTCCAATGCTTCATTATTTTTGTCCTCAGAAAGCCGTACCTAAATTTAATACTGTGCTTGTCTTACTCCAGAGACAGCAGCCTTTTACTTATTTGAAGACTCATGTTCTCTTTCAGTCTCTTTTTCTCCAGGACAGAACAGTCCCTGTTCATAGCTTTCTCTACTTGTGCTTTTTCTCCAATTCCCTCTTGGATTCCCTCAAAATGCACTGTGTTTTTCCTGACATTCAAAATGGGCACAGCATGGAGCCACCAACTCCCTCAAGCACTCTGCCCTTCTCCCCAACGACCTCATAAATCACTTTGCCTACTAGGAAGCCATGGGTTGAAGACTTAGCAAGGCAAACAGCTCTAGAGAAGGTGCGTTCCATAGCAGAGCAGGGAAACAAGATACAGAAGGGTTTACTGAGCCAGGGAAACCCCAGAGGAGTGCCAAGACCCACTAGGAGCCCACAACTTGTACAAGAGGTCTGATGAGTGGGCAGGGCCAAGAGTATCCACTACCAAAAAGAGCAGCCTCAGGGAGAACTGTGAGCAATCAGGGTGGGCAAACAGGGCATGGTGTGGGAGTTTGTGCAGGAGGGTGCACAGGGAGATCACATTGCACTGACTTGAAGGGGAGAAGAATCTCAGTTCATCCCCCTCCTACCAGTTTGATGTCAGAGCCAGCAAGAGATACCCAGAACCTGGAGAGGGATCAAAGCTCAGCAGGAGATCACCTGAAGAGCAGCACAAAGGCATTCCAGCCGCTTCAGCCAGTAAATCGGCTTTGTCAGTGTCCCAGCTTAAATGCCTCTATGCAATCACATGTATGGGAAATAAACAAGAGGAGTTAGAGACATGTATGGCTGTGACCTTATTGGCATCACAGAGATGTGATGGGATGGCTTCTTATGACTGGAGTGTTGGAATGGAAGGCTACAGGCTCTTTAGGAAGGAGAGACAGGGGAGATGAGATGGGGGGTGTTGCCCTCTATGTCAGTGGCCAGCTGGAATACATGGAGCTCTGCCTAGGGATGAAAGAGGAGCTGACCGAGAGCTTATAAATCAGGATTAAAGGGAGGGCAAGGACAGATGACTTTATGGCAGGGATCTGCTACAGGCCACACAACCAGGAAGATCAGGTGAATGAGGCCTCAATAGATAGATAGGAAATGCCTCTTGTTCACAAGCTCTGGTCTTCATGGGGGACTTCAACCACCCTGATATCTGTTGGCGGGACAACACAGCAGGGCACAAGCAATCCAGGAGGTTCATGGAATGTATTCATGACAACTCTCTTCTCCAAGTGACAGAGGAGCCAACAAGAAGAGGTGCTGTGCCTTGTTCTCACCAACAAGGAGGGGCTGGTGGGGAATGTGAAGCTCAAGGGCAGCCCAGGCTGCAGTGACCACGAAATGGTGGAGTTCAAGATCCTTAGGGCTGCAAGGAGGCTGCACAGCAAGCTCTCTACCCTGGACTTCTCTGAGGAGACCAAAGTCTGCTCTCCTGATCTTCTTGGTAGAGTACTATGACATGAAGCCTCCAAAGGGAAGAGAGACCCAAGAAAGCTGATTAATATTCAAGGATGACCTCCTCCCAGCTCAGAAACAATGCATCCCAGAAAAGTGAAATTCAAGGCAAAAATGCAAAGCATAGGTGAAAAAAGAAGATCTTGGACAAAATCAAACACAAAAAGGAAGGCTACAGAGGGTGGAAGCAAGAACAGGTAGCCTGGGAGGAATACAGAGAGATTTTCTGAGCAGCCAGAGATAAGGTTAGAATTAAATCTGACCAGGGACATCAAGGGCAACAAGAAAAGCTTGTATAGGTACATTGGTGATAAAAGGAAAACTAGGGAAAATGTGGACCCTCTCCAGAAGGAAACAGGAGACCTGGTCACCTGGGACATAGAGAAGGCTGAGGTACTCAATGACTTTTTTACCTTGGTCTTCACCATCAAGTGCTCCAGCCACAGTGCCCAAGTCACAGAAGGCACAGGCAGGGACTGTGAGAATTAAGAACCACCCACTGCATCCAGCTCTGATACTGCCAACATAAGGACGTGGACCTGTTAGAGAGACTCCAAAGAAGGGCCATGAAGATGATTAGAGGGCTGGAGAACCTCACTTACGAGGACAGGCTTAGAGAGTTGGAATTGTTCAGCCTGGAGAAAAGAAGGCTCCAGAGAGAACTTAAGGTAGCCTTCCAGTACCTAAAGGGGCCTTACAGAAAGCTGGAGAGGGACTTCATACAAAGGCCTGTAAGGATAGGACAAGGGGTAATAGCTTTAGAAGAAAAGAGGGTAGATTCACACTAGATATAAGGAAGAAATTTTTTATGATGATGGTGGTGCAGCACTGGAACAGGTTGCCCAGAGACATTGTGGCTGCCTCATCCCTGGAAGTGTTCAAGGCCAGTCTGGATGAGGCTCTGAGTAACCTGGTCCGGTGAAAGGTGTCTTTGCCCATGGCAGGGGGTTTGGAAATAGACGATCTTTAAGGTCCCTTCCAACACAGACCATTTTACGATTCTGTGAAGCTGCAGCTCTTCTTCCTTCCTTCCAAAGGGGCATTGCATGCTCCTATGTTTCACATTGCAAAGGTTGTTCCTTAGGAAGCTTGAAAGTACACAAATTACCCTTGGTAGTATCAGGAGGTGTTTTCCCAAGCACCTGTAGCAAACTTTGATCTGTGCTGACTTTGCTAGTTCGCTTCATCTCAGTGCTTGGAACATGAGATTTTAGGGCTAACAGTGCCCATGGTCACACTTAAGTGCCAAAACACTAGGAAGGATACCTGGGTTGGCAGCAAGGATGAAATCTGTTAGATTTTGTCTCTACTTGTCTGCCATTTCCCTTAAAAACAGTAAAAACCTGGACAAAGTTTGCCCTGATCCAGAAAAGCCACTGTCAGTCTAAAACCAAGGACAAGGTAGGAGTGGGTTTATGGATCACGTGTATATATCACCACAGGTACATAAACCTTTCCATTTCAGCTCTAGTAATTTTGAGATTTTACCATTCTAGGGTTTTGTTCTAATATTACCTATTTGATGTATTATCATTTGTTTTTAAGAATTTTATTTCAAACCTTCTAGTCTTCATTGGGGAACTTACGGAAGAGGTCTGGACTGTGGTTCTGCAAAGCTATGGCCAGCTCAGGGTCCTGTCAGAGGTGGTGAACTCATGCTTTTCTTCCATTTCTGAATGAGAGGTGTGAGAAGAACAGTGGTGGTATCAGAAGGGGCCAAATACCATAGAAAATCTAAAACAAGCTACAATGGGAGTTAAGGAGTTTCCCTGTTCTTCCCTCTGACCTGCTGCACCTCTTCAGTAGCTGTTCTTCAAGTGGAAACATAAGGAATTTATTTGTCTGCCTCTGATTTCAGTAGAGTATTTAGTAATTTGGCTTTAACATTAGAATTCATCAGCAAGACTGATTGCTGTATCATACAGAGTGGCAGGCTTGGCAGAGAAGGAAATTTCCTCTGCAATTTAAATACAGTCCATGAATTTGTTGGGTTTAGAGTTTGATAGCAGCTGGAAGAAGGATGCATCAAGTCTTGTATGAAGAAAGAAGCCAATTTAGAAATTAAGAAGGTGACTTATGGTAGGGAGCAGGGATATGCACATTTCACATGTTTTATTCAATATCTTTGTTTTGGTTTTGGTTTGTTCTTATTGGCATGTGATTTTAAAAGGAAGTTTTTGCTTAAATGCAAGTAAGATACTAGTTTGTGAATTATAGGAGAGGTGCTGGTAAGTGTGCTGGAGGCTAGTTGATAAATGTACTCAATAATGAGAATTCTGCAGCAAAATGCTGAGCCCCATGGCTATGATCCAGTCAAATGCTGACAGCAGTGGTAGTACTCGTGCACTTAAAATTAAGCATTTTCCCAAAGTGCTTTGATGAATCAGAACCAAAGTCCTTATCACCTTGCTAGAAGTGAATTTATGAGAGTGTCATGAATCAATAGTATTTATTCTTAGGCTTCACAACTAAACCACTAATGGAATATAGGGAAATTACAGCTTTTCTGTGGCATGAAGGAATCTGGCTCTGGTCTTAACCACAAACTGTTCCCCAGCTTTGAGAAAAAGTTACTATCTTGATTTCCAGAGGGCCTAGAAAAGCAAAATCAGGTATTGGAATTCCCTGTGGATCTGCACAAGATATTTCTTCATGTCTCTCTTCCTTGTTCCAACAACTCTTCATCCCAGATAGGTGTTGGCCTTAGGGGAAAGCACCTGATTGGGACATCAGGGAGGCCTTTTTTTCTTGAGCAAAGGCAAACTGTGATGCCCTAATGTCTCCCTCTCCCTTCTGAGGATCAGCATAAATTGAAGCTTAATAGGAACTGACTGTGCAGGACTCAGGGCTGATGCTGCTGTAAATACAAATGAATATATGTTAGGCCTGGCAATTGAAATTTCCCAAACAGTGAGATATGGCCAGAGCCAGTCTTGCTAGACCAGTTTTTTTAATTATTTTTTCCAAACAGCCTGTAGCTTTATGAAGGGGGGTTTGGACCCTGCAAAATACGAACAAGTGTTTGCAAGCCTTCAGGTTTCAAGGGAAAAAAATTACCTCATTTGGTGTTACAGAGTACAGAGGATTTCTCAACAACTGAAATACCAGGATATTTCTCTACATCCCAAAAGCGGGTATTTCCAGTAGTGACTGTGCTAGTTAGCTCACAGTATCTGGAGATAAACTACTGCTAATGCCATTATTCTCGTTTACAACTTTTGAGATTGCTGGTCAGGGAGAGGGATCCTAATACCTGCAATTTTCTCTTTTGGTATCTGATCATGTTTTCTTCAAGCCTCATGCCTGCAAGTCATATGAATCTGCAGGCAGCTTCCATTCTTTAAGAGTACACGTCTCTCACCCGTGATTGGCAGAAGTCAAAAGTATGTCTGTAGAACTCTGTAAACAGAAGGCAAATAGCAAGAATCCAATTTATTTTTTGAAACCATATGTTTTTAAGAGTCTTGTCAAAGATTATGTGGTTTTTTGAGATGGTAGCGATATATGGTATGTTCCAATAAATATTCTAGCTCTGTTGTATATGGGGTGGTGCACACATGAGGAATGACAAGGCAGTCTTACCCCAAAGGCTCTGTAGTTTAGTCCCTAGCTTTTGTGATGTCTTTAAGCTCTGTTTGTAATCCTGTTGCAATTGTAACATATGATAACCCTGACACAGGGTAACTTCATTAGGCTAGATTTTTTTAGAAACTATTTGCTTGCTTTGTAAGTGTTTTTTGGAAACATTCATGCAGTCAGCAACAGGACATACAGAAAGGAGTGCCAGAGGTGAGATGTTGCTATGGCTTCCTGTGTTGCCTCCACAAAAGTAGGTGCTTCAGTGAGTCTTAGCAATATTTTGTTCAGGCAGAATATTTTGTGAATGGCAAAGCTTGCTTTGGCTTCATCCACTGTCCTTCAAGGAGTATGTATTGAGCCCTGCTTTCTTACAATTAACACAGTATTTTAATTAAATGGAAAAGACTGTATACAAACATTTAAAGTTGTGCATTTTATTGTTTTCTTAATTTATGTGTCAATAATTAGTAATTGGTCTTAAAAACAAAGGATATTTTATCGATACATTTTTATAACACAAGGTATTGCAGCAAGGATTTGAGTAGTGATTTTTCACATGCAGTAAGGTTGCTCTCTTGCTATTTCTTCTTTGAATACCATTTTACAGGGGTAGCTAAATATCATGGAGTGTTAGGTAGTCACTGTGCTGTTTCTCTTGCAACCTCCTCCAGGAGATACTCAGAGAAAAGATGGCCTTGAATTCAGTGTGAACACACCTCTCCTTGTGAGCCAGCCTTTTTGTCTAGCCAGCCACAGTTTGCAACTACTTGTTCTCAAGGTACAAAGAGTTTTGGGTACACTTTAGGATATTAACAATTGCAACACTAAAGTCAAGTTATGACTCAAATGCTAAGTTCTGACCCAGGTATAATATCCACAGTAAAAGTACCCTTAAGGGAACTATCAGGTGCTTTTCTAAAAGTCTGTAGTTTCTATAGAGAAATAAAAGAGGTTTTGGCTTTTTTTCCTTCCCCAAACAGTGTTTCTGTTTTAACTAATGCATCTATCTTGTTTAAAATGAACATACTGCTTGAAGCCGCTTGCAATTTCACATGCCTTTAGTGTGACTTGGTGAATAATGCAAGTCTTGCTCCAAATTCTGAAGTCACCAAAGCCCTGAGAAAAAAAAAAATCAACAGTTTCATTAATTAGAAACTGAGTGAAAAATTGCAATATACGAGGCTTTTGAAGTGACACCAGAATTACTTCTCTTGTTGTTATTCTTCTGATACAGGTTTCATTTGCTTCAATTAAACCTGGTTTTATTAGGTGTATTAATGATAACATAACAGTTTGGTTATATGATGACAGGTGAAAGTATTGATTTAATCAAAAGCATGAATTGGACTTTTAAATCTTCTGGCATAAATTCTGACTGCAGAAGAAACATGGCATCACATGGAGGGAGGAGCCTCAAGGTGTATTAAAAAGTCTGATGTGTAGATCTTAGGCGTTCGCTCATACAAGAATATATGTACTCATGGTAAAAGAAATTGCAAACACATGAAAATCTATAGCATAGATGTCTATAAAAAATGATACCTATGTCTCTAGACATCTGTGTCATAGATGTCTGTAAGAGCAGCCAGAGCAGAGATGGGAGCAGTAGGATCTTCCTCTTTGATGCCTTAGTTGTCTTTGAAAAAGCCCAAATACCCCGAAGGCCAAAGGAAGTAGAGGTGCCAGTCCCTTTACCCACGTAAATATGCATCTCTTTGTGGGCTACTCTGGGTTGCTCTGAGTGAGGATCTGTCCTGGCAGAACTTAAAGCTGATTAAAAGTCTTGGGCTGATGGCTTGTCTTTTGCACTGAGGGTGAAGGGAGTTAGTTTGTTTGGGTTTGCGGGTTTTTTTATCAGAAGTGGAGAACTTCACTGGCTGTGGGGCTGAGTGAGATGGGGAACTGTTAGCTTTTGGTTTTGCCAGAGTGAAAAATACTAAGATAAAAGTAACGGGTGGACAGAGCATTAGATAGACCATGAAATGTAGAAACTGGATTATTTGTTTTATCTTGGTACAGTGGTCATTTACCTGGTAACATTAGTTTCTCTTAAAATATAATTAGCATTTTATTCCACTAAGCATTGTTGTGTGTTAGACATTAGTGGAACACAGCACGATATGTTGTAAATATGGAGTTTGGTGACTAGATGGCTAATTCAGTTCTAATGTCATTATTAAAGGTTGCAGAGGAACAATGTCCTAAAATGTCTGTTCCTCATGAACTAATCTCCTGTGGTTATTCAGATGTGACTAATGTTGCATCTTCTGCAGAAACTTCAATTTATTTATTTGGTATGTACCCTTATTCTTCTTAGGAAATGTTAGAAACAGAACAAAAAGGTAGAATCAGTTTTCTATGCTTTTCTTTGCTTCCTGATTAATTTTTGGTCTCAGGAAAGCAAAAATGTACATTAGCAATTTCACACCTTGTTACATCTTCTGTTTGCTTTCATCACACGCATGGCTGTTTTCATAAATAGCAAACATAAACATAAATGATGTAATATCCCTCTTTGATCTTCAGTGTGTGGCTGAGAAATTAATGCGTATGTGCACATTACTTGTAAAGCAGCCTCAACAATTCACAATGTACATTCACCTTTTGTAGTGTCAAGGCAGGAATTTGAACAAGACTTCTGTCTGCTTACATAAGAAACATGAGAAATTATAGCTTTATGTATCTTGACTCTTACGTGAATTTATTTTTTGAAATGTTGTACTCCAAATGGAAGGGTTCTGTGGCTTGACTTCTTTCTGTTAAGAGGATGCTGCCCTTGCAGACTCAGTGACCTTTGAAAAGCAAGTCTCAAGTAATCCTTTTATTTCTCTGAGATCATATAGCACAGTATCCAGTTGCAGGCTTTTAAGATGGAATGATTGCAGACTTTGTCCACTTGCCTGGATTGGATTACATTTTGTTTGACAAAGAAAACTAAAATACTTATACCTTCCTTCCTTCCTTCGCTTCACAGCATTGTGATCTCTGTGCATTCAGGATGCAGAGTAGTTGCTATATCATGCCAGCACTGCTGGGATTTATTGAATTTACTTAATTGGTCTTTATCTCACGGTTACACTTTAACGCTTCTTTTGAAGGCGATTCAAAAAGGATAGGGTTACTCCTTTTCTAATTTACTTTGGGAGTTGTGTTACTCATTTTCTTATCTTCCCTCCATTTCCCGGTAGAGCAGAGCATTCTGTAGAGCCACAATTGAACATGTTAGAGACTTGCACACCAGGAGATTTAAGTCCATGATGTTGTTAGCTAGCCAAGCTTTGTGCAAACTGCTTTTTAAAGAGAATGCTCTGTTAAAGGAGTGTGGGAAGTTTGATGATTGTTTTCAGGTGGCTGGGGGTCTATTTTGTGTTGTACTATGCTGGTGCGCATGACGGAGAGCTAAACTGCCCTGAACCTCCCAGGGAAAGATTTTGCAGCAGAGTTTGGGATCACTTGCATTGTTTTCTTGGTTTTAAAGCACTTGTGAGCCTCGACCCTATAAACACTTCAGGAAACCTCAATAGAGTGGAAGAAAAGTCCATTATCTGGTCCGGCAGTTTTGTTCCTGGGAATTGGATGGTTTTCACCTTCCTGAGAAGCATTCAATACCAGGGAAGGCTGAGGTCTCCCGTCCATGCACTTCTCAAGTTTGCTTTTACTAATAGTTTAAAAAGGTTTAATGCTCGACACTGACTTTCTCTGTCCTGCCAGACCTCTGCTGCCAGCTCTGTAAGCATAGAATGGGTGTTGCAGGGATTTGGGGGCATTGGAGAACAGTCCCAGAGGGCATAGGTCCCTTTTTCTGAGTACTTTGGTGGCTCCACCCCCTATGTATAGCATCTAAGTGGCTAATGGTAAGTGATCAGTATGGTCTCTTAAACTAGGACTGTAGAACCTTCTGTTATTTGGCACAATCATCACACAGTGAGACTGGTTTTCCAATGCCTCTGAAAATCATGTAGCTTCCTTGCTTTAGAAGGAAACTTCATACAGTTTTAATGGATCTCACTGCTCATTACATCTTCTCTGAGCTAATACATCTGACCATACATGTGTGCACGGACCACATATCTCACACGCACAACTCAGCTTGTTGTGCTCATGAATGCACAGTGCATATTTAGGCACCTGGATTAATTAAGTAAAGTTCTATATCAGATTAGCAGTTTGTACTTAGGTTGTTATTTGCCTTCACGTAGCCCAAAAACTTGTAGAGGACGTCAGCCGGGGGTAAGGTGACTTTTGCAGATGAAAAATTGTTGATGATCACTGTACAGCGCCTGCATAAATAATATGATCATCATTCAAATCAAAGTGGTTTTTACTCACTCAGTGGAGCAGTTGCAAGCACAGTGGTGGATGCACAACTGACAGGCAAACATTGTCTGTGCAGCCTGATGCCAGCTCTCCAGCAGAAATCAATATGGAAATGGCCAACACCTTTCAGGATCCTCCAAGAGCCAGTCTGGGGAAGGATTAGTAAACAGGAGTGAGAAAAACTGGGCCTGAAGCAAGACTGAGGTGCAGGAATTTGCATTAAGAGAAGTCTTGCTATTAGTCTTCAGTCCAGAAATAATTGTCTGGAGCTCTTCCCTTACTTTTTGGCTTAAAATCAGACCTGGAAAAATTAATTTATTTATTGTCTTTATTTTACTTGATGTGTTGGGGGTTTTTTTAGTATTAAGATAATTAGCTAGTCCTGCATATAGGAGAATTTTTTTTTTATATAGTTCCAAATACATTTTGAAAGATAACATGTGGTCATTTGCTACTGCTCTTTGCACTCCATTCCTCATATGGCCACAAAAATCTTTTCCATGGGTCTCCCCAGCCTCCTTGTCATCTTTACCAGGAACTGGCCCATGTGGAGGGTGAGTCAAAGCCCCTCAGCCAGGCATGGGCTGGTTTTGTCTCTGGAGAAGCTGCTCTTGGTCCTGAAAATGAGAGACTGAATTTTGCCTGTCCCCTTTTCTTTTCACTCAGTTTTGTTTCCTAATCTCTGGCATGAAATACCTGGGGTGTTAGGGTTGCATTGCCCATAGCAACTTTTGCTAGAGAGCTGGCAGGGTGGTAGCAACCACAACTTAAAAAGTCTCTGCAGACATCAGACTGAATACAAAGGATCAAGCCTGTTTCTGATGCACATGTGTGCTGCAAAGGGCAGATAACCTTTCAGAGCTGCATCTTAAAATAATAAGCAGAGCTGGTATAGCTGCTTTCATGCTGTGGCTTTCCCAAGCACATCACGAACTTCCGAACCATGATTACCATTAAAATCTTTTGCCATTTGCAAGGAATTAGCATCACTATATGAACTGTAACACCCCAGTGATATTTATGGAGAGCAATTGAATTATAAAGGTCATAATATTCCTTTCTTCTGGAAGGAGGGGGCTAAGAGATGCCTAGTCTTAAACTACTTGCAATCCAAAAAATTGTTAAGAAGCCCATGTAATCTAAGGTTTTCTGAAGAATATATAACTTGAAAGCAGACAGAAGAAAGTAAAACATAATCAATATGTAATCCTGATAATGTAGGCCCTTGACACGTTTGAAAGGGGAAGGTGTGGAGTTGATGTGTTTGAAAAGTGCTTGAAAAGACAGGGTTGATGTATAAGCTGATGACAGTAGTTCGTGTTGTTCCTTTGCTCGGGCTAGTGATGCTGGTCAGCTGCTGAAAATCTGTGCAAGTCCAGTTGTTAAAGATGGGCAAATACCACCAAGGTAAAAACAGACCCTGCTGATCTGCAGTAGCTAAGGATTGCCTTGTGTTTGAGGATGCACTGATGAGTTTGACTTTGGCCAGGGCAGACCATCTTGCTAACAATGTTTTTTGTCTGTTCTGTTTTTCTCCTGTCTTGCAGCACCTTCTCCAGTCAGTAGTGTGAAAAAAGGGAAGATAACTAAAAATAGCATCTCCCTTTCCTGGCAGGAGCCAGATCGACCCAACGGCATCATCCTGGAATACGAAATCAAATATTTTGAAAAGGTGTGATGGACTGATTGCTGAGTATCCCAAGTACCTTCTCTTTACTGTTTTCTTCATCTAGTTATAATTATTTGAGTCATGGAAGGGAATGGAGTGATTTTATGCATAAATCAATGTCAGATTGATTTTGCAGTAAATGATTAGGAAGACTTGAAATGAGAGTGTTGCTTTCCATTAGTGTGCCACTTTTCTTGAACAAATACATTAAATATGCGTGTCAGATTCCTCTGTGGCCTTATCACATTAAGATAGAGCCTGCTCATTTGTTAAAAACAGGAGGGGTTGGGGACTGAGCATCTGTCTCCTCCCAGAAACATCAGACAATCCCTCGCCTTAGGTATTTCAGTTTCTCACTTGATTTTTCATCCACAGTGTAAGGAGAGGAGAAAGGTTTTGTAAAGAGATTGTATATGCTTTGATATGAAGAAGTGAATCCTGGCTTAAAAGCTTGCCTGGGTTTTCCAGCTCTTGCTCTCAATCTAATGGGAAGCGCTCTCCCTACAAAACTTGCCTCTCCTAGTCTTCATTTCCAATGTCAACTTGTGCTCTTCCTGAAAAAATTAATGTAGTTTAAATTAAATAGGTTACAAATGCCCTTTATCAGAATAGTATATTTTGAGTGATACAGCCTTAAATCTTTGGAAATCTTAGATTCCCTTGAACCAGGTTTGCAGGAGTTGACCAAACAGCAGTTTTTTGTCATAGCTGGAATGGTAAGGTGTTCTTTTTCTTCTGAAACACCCAGATTTTCTACATGAAAACAAGAAAAAAATAATGAAACTGAGTCACAATGCACTTTTTTGGGGGGTTGAATTTCTGTTTTAAGGAAGATATTTCATTAGCTCTGTCTATGACCCAGCTGAAAACACTGAACATGGACCAGTACTAGGTCCTTATTCTTTCTTTCTTCTTTCTCTGACCATGGGAGGGACCTGCTCAAGTAGTCCATGCAAAGAGGGAAAAGAATTTCATAAATCTCCATCAAGATAAAATCAACATTATTTTCGCAGATGAGGGAGCTTGTGAATGGGCACTAGATGTGTGAGTGACTTAAATAGGGCTGAGGTTTTCAAGATTAAAGCACAAAGCAAGAATTAGGTTATTCTGTTGCTGGAAATAATCCATTACTAATTATTTTATTACCTTGTTTGAATGACTGTTGTGGCACATTGAGTTCTTACCATGGAATGGCTTGGGAAGATTAGCTTCTAGAAACCTTGATAATGAGCAAATAATTAAAGCCAAAAAATCCATATATTCCTTCATTTTACTTAGTTTGTTTTCCAAAAAATTGGCAGGATAGGGGGCTTAAAAATGTTGTATTTGTGGTCCAGAACTAGTCTCAAATAGCTTCACTAAGTAGTTCTTGAAGTGCAAGTCCTTCATGGGGATGTAGATCCAGCCAATCCAACTTTATGCTGTCTTGATTTATTTCATTCAGGTTGATAGTGAAGTTTAGTATTTTCCATAGAAAAGTCCAAGAGTCTAAGTGTTTGCAGAAGCCAACAGTATATTGAAAACCTAACCGGCTGACATACAAGCAAAGATGTGACTTATTGCTTTTTAAGCAGTCATTGAGTTAGATTGGGGATTTTGTCCTTAATCCTTTTTGTTTGCTGCTACTATAATTTGTATTTTCTGGATTTTCAGCCCTTCATAAGGGTAAATTCACAGCATTAATTTCCAAGGGGCAAGAATTGTCTATATTAAATGTTTGGGAAAATTGAGTTTTGTCAGATCACGGTCCTGTAAGAGGAATCACTCTTTAATATGATAAAAAAGGCACATATATATATGTTTGTGTGTGTGTGTGTACACATTTCTCCAAAACAGATTTCAAATGAGAAATTCTGTAATCTTACATTTGGAGATTCCCAGTATCTTAGCCAAGTATAGTACTGTCTATGGGAAGATGGCCATTAAATTAAGAAAAAAAAAAGAAAAATCAGTTCAGATCCTAAGAGCTATGCAGAAAT
Organism: Chiroxiphia lanceolata; assembly: GCF_009829145.1. Classification (NCBI taxonomy): domain Eukaryota; kingdom Metazoa; phylum Chordata; class Aves; order Passeriformes; family Pipridae; genus Chiroxiphia; species Chiroxiphia lanceolata. The sequence goes on along the minus strand of NC_045640.1, from coordinate 46,887,824 downwards.
CTTGGTAGAGAATTACTAAGAACTCTGGTTTAACTCATAATAATTTGGATATGAGAGGATATGGTGAATAAAAAGCAGTTTCCAAATTTGTAGACCTTAATTTATGAGCTCTTGTCTAGATTATGTGTTACAGTAAATAATTCTAAGAGTAATTACCAAGCATTTGATCAAAATTTTAATCAAAGAACTGAAATTGTTTCATATTAGAAACTGATGTAGATGAAGATTTATTTCGGCAGTTTTTCTTCTAGTTCATTGCTGCAGAAGAACAATGCAAAAATTAGGTATTTTCCTGGAGTTTTGGTTTATTACTCCCTTCCCAAGGTCTAATTCTTGGTTCTAGAAATGCCAGCATAAAGTTGTACAATGTATAATATATTATTCTCTTTTAGGCCTGGATACATTACTGGGAAGCTGTGTTGGTATAAATTTAAAATCCCTTTCTAAGGCGATGGGGCTTTTTTTATCTTCCCTGTGCCTTGGGATTGATCTTTGGATAATAAACCTTTCCATTGCCCCAGGCCATGTGCATCCTGAGTGATGGAAAGCTGCTTCTACTACAGATGCCAGCTGCATGCCTCCTAGAATCATTGATTATAAATTGAAAATGAGAACTCATATTTTGTACTGCAGAAAGGACCTTCAGAGAGGGGGTTTTGAGGAAAAATCCTCAAAAATGCATGCTTTAGTCACCCTTTATAACATTGCTCTGGGGGTTGTTGAGAGTTTATCTTCTCTGAGAGCCATTATTTATGTGTTTGAACTTTGTGGTTTTTGGGGGGGTGTTGGGAAAAGGACCAGGAGACGAGCTACACCATCATCAAATCCAAGGAGACAGCAATTACAGCAGATGGCTTGAAACCAGGTTCAGCGTACGTCTTCCAGATCCGAGCCCGGACGGCTGCCGGCTATGGTGGCTTCAGCCGAAGATTTGAGTTTGAAACCAGCCCAGTGTGTAAGTCTTTTTAATTACTGTCGGCCCGTGTCTATGGAACAGTTACTAGAGACGAGTCTGGGGATCGATATCTTTGCAGAGAGCTCTTCCTTTTACTGCCTTCATCCCCTGACTTTGGAAACATCAGGCACATCATGATTGCGCACTGAACATTGTCCTTTGCCTCCTCAGCCCACATTGTGAGCAGGAGGTCTTCAGGCTTTCCCTGCTTAGAAAACTCCTGTATTTATGGGAGCTGATGCAAGAGAGGCTCTTCTCTAAGGAGGGACAGAGGGGCTAAGATCTGTTCCTCCACACCTCTTAATGGTATTCTGCAGAGGATGCTGAGCTCTCTTAAATATCTGTGTTTGGGGGGAAAAAACCCTGAAATAGTGCCTCTCTGCCAGGGGAGGAGTTTAACAAGCATTAGTGTCTTTTGGTGCAAGTTCCTGTCAAGTTTAAAGATAGTTTCTGTTGGCTGCCAATGCCACAGCCTCAAGGAAAGGAGTTTGACTTGTGATCAGAAATGGAAAAAAATGTGCACTGCATGTGCAGGACTTCTGCTTGATCTGGTACAGATTTGTGGGGTTTGAAATTTTCTATTTTTCTTTTTTTTTTTTTTTACTGAATCTGATTATCGAGGTCTGGATTCTGGAACAGATTCTGTGGCAGAGTGAACTCCTGAGGCACGCAGAGGCTCAGCTGCTCTTTCTTCTGTGTTCAGGCACAGCTGTGGGGATATTCTTTTTGTCCCAAATACAAAATTTTTGCTGAGGTGTCAAATATAATTTTCTCCACCAGAAAGTATGTCTTACGTCTTTTAGTTTGTACAGCTGTCATTTATTAATTTTTTTATACTTTTTGCATGGGAGAGAAATTTTGTGGTGGAAATATTCTATTCATTCCTGTGGAAAAGAGACTATTTTCTGTGTTTTCCTTGGAAATTTAAATTCATCAATACTTTGATTACTGTTACTCCAGTTCATTTAAAATTCATCATCTTGGAGAAGAAGATGCCAAGTTGTCTTTTCAATTCATACTACCTTTGAAGCTGTAATAGATTTTAAACAAATCATTATATATGTGCAGATGTAGCTGTGGAGCCAGTGATTGAGCTAATATAGTGAAAATTGCATCACAATGCAAACATTAATGCAATAGGAATGGTCTATTTAATGTATATCTTATTGCATTAACCATTAATCGTGCCCTATGAGTAGCGACCAAATCATGTTATGCCAAAAATTATTATATATAGTTTTGCTCTCAGTTGGAAAGTTTCTAGTTTAAAGTCATTTGAGTAATAGTGTTCCAGACTATTAAGGAGTAATACATGAAATATAAGCACATTTGATCTAGTACCTACTGTCCTGGTCTCAAAATAGTGGCACTTCCATAAAGCCCATCTTGTGTTCATCAGGTTTTTTTGAGGACATCATGTGGAAATACCTTTAAACACTAGAAACGTCTTGAATCATTTTGTTGCACCTGCACCCTAGTCCTTTTAGCATTTTAAAGGCAGAGAAATAGGTACTTCTCTGATACCTAGGAGCTGCTGATGTAGTCAGAGGAATACCTACTGAATAGTCCCCAGTTTGGAAGCTGGGAACTGTTCTTCTCTTGGACTCAAACACTGGCTGAGACCAGACTTAACAAGATGTTTAAACTCTTGCTAGAATTTAAATACAATGTTAGCCTCAGTATCTTACAAAATACATCTCTGACATTTAAAACCTTATAAAAAGATTTTTTTTTCTCAAGGCCCTGTATAAAGTCAATATTAGTGTCAGGAGTGACCAGACTCTCACTGCTTTCCTGCGTGTCCTGAAGAATCTGAAAACAAGCACAGATCCAAGTATCACTGCTACTTCAGAGTTCAGATGTGAACTTCATGTTAGAGCCAAAGCAAATTATTTTGATTCAAGCACAGATGAAAACCTGTCATTGACTGTTCTGAGTATCAAAACCAGTCTCCAAATAATTTGGACTGAACAACAGGTTTTGTTTCCAATTTGCAAGATTTCTGTAGTTACCTTTAATGCACTTGGAGGAAGTATACAACAACAGCCTGAGAAATGCAGTCCCGGGGAAGCTATAGCCTGCTTTGGACTTTTCCCTTCTTCCAAACTTTGGGAGTTTTTACTTTCTGCTGCCTGCATGTGCAATTCTGCAAAGCACCATGAGGCAGCCAGGGCTGCATTTTTCAGTGAAAATTTTTTATTTGACTGGAAGCTGTTGCTGGATGTATCCACTTGTTACTGTCCTCCTTTCCAAATGCCACTGAGCTTGTCTAGCCTCAATAAAACTAACCTTGGCAAAAGCTGGGTTTAGGCTGGGTTGGTGAGCTAATCCAGCTGGTCTGCTGGGCAGGACTAGGAACACATCACCAAGTTGAGAAGGGGTAATGAAGGTGTGCATGTGTCCCCAACTTTGAATGGCAGCAAGGTCCCAACTTGGGACCTTGGATTCAGGCTTTCCAGCTGCCACAGATCACGGCAGGATTTATCTGATTTCCCCATCCCTTGAGCTGTGCAAAAAGTTACTGCTTAATGTTCTCCTTTAAGTGTTTTTAATTATTTTGTCAAGAAAGCAATGAAACATCATCTTCAGGAGCCCCCATAAGTTTGTGAAACTAATAAAATCTCCAGATGATGGCAGGGCTTTGGAGCAGTTAACATTAAATATTTAATGTATCAGGACCCATCCTTCTGAAATCATTTACATTGCTGTAGCAGGTCCACTCCACTCATAGTTAAGCACTGGAGAGCTCCCATATGAAGAACTACTTGAGGCCCATTGCAGATCAGTGTTTAATGACATACCTTTTTGTCTTTCTTTTCTTTTAACAATTGATATGGGGCTATATTCAGTTATTTTACAGCCTCCATAACGTTAATGCTGTGTTAGGGATCTTTTTCTAGTTCAATCATTTAGTTAAAGGCTTCTTCAGTATGCAATTGATTCCTGCTGCTCCCCAGAGTGGATGAAGCTTCATTGCAGGCTGGCACAAGGGTAGGAGCTATAATGAGTTTTTTCCCTGCAGAGCAGCAGTGCCTGCACCAGGGAC